>NC_080029.1:109258493-109966122 GCF_030020395.1 Manis pentadactyla
ACTGTAACAATCTCTGAATAAAGTGTGCTGTCCTGAAACAAGTTAGTGGGATCTAAGACACCTCTCACCTCTCAGGCTCCTCACCAATGAAGCACATGGCTGCCAGAATACCTTTCCCCTCTCTTTCCTTCTTTTAATCTTTCTCTCTCAAACTCGCTGCACTTGTATTGGACTTCCTGATTTGCCTTTAGCATCAGGAGTAACTTGCCTCTAAACAAATGGGATTTCCACGCAATTCTAGTCCAGATAGCAAATGATTAGATTCCCTACCAAGCCCTGGTGGCAGAGCTACTAGGTTTTAACTGGATGGGACTGATGCCATTAATAGAATTCTCTCTTCAGTTGTTTGACTATGTTAATGTCGCTAGAAGGGAAAAACTGATTTTCCTATATGTAAGCAGTTTTCAAATTTGTGTGTGGGGGTTCTCCTGAACAGATCTGCAGTTTGCTTCCTATGGAAACACTACAATTACACGTTCACTTTTCTCCTTATAAAACTAATATCTTGCTAGGCACCCCACGAGGAGTACTTAGATTTCATTCTGATAAATCTCTTAGATATTTCTGGTTGAAGCGCTAAGACCTCCTGACCTCCTTTCGTTCTTTCCTTCTTTTCTCTTCACCCCTCTCATTACCCCTACCCATCAAGCCTTGCATGAGCACACACACACACAGACACACACACACACACACACACACACACATGCTCCATGTATGCCTACCTTGGAACAGATCTGAGCCAACATATTCCCTGGGGGGAGACAACAGTCTCTTTTCCTATTAATGAACAGTATGTTGTTGCAGATTCATGGAGGGTTTAATTTAATAAACATGGAAAGATGAATATGCTTATGGGACATCAAACCTCTTTAGGTTTAAAATTACTGACATAGAAGAATTATCTTGTGCAGCACCCCCGTCCTTTTACCACTGGGTCATTATGGAATACCATGTGGCAGGGGGAGAAGTCCCCTATATTGGGCTTGGACTCCTACCCTTCGACTCCATAGCCTCCATCCTTAAGTGCCCTGGGGGAGGCATCAGATCTGCAGACATCAGCATGCCTGTGTGTGAACTAGTTCAGCCTCAAATTCTGTGGCTTAGTCCTTATCGGTAATTCGATGGGAACCTGAAACTTTGTTGAAGGGGAAAGTATTTTGCTGGCTCAGTTAGAATTGAGTTTAGACAGCACCCAGCATATGTGATCGTCAAGCAGCTTGGGGTAAAGGACTCAAGGCCAGCTTGCAGGAGCGAACCTCTTCCCCACGGGCACCATCCTCTCCTGCCTCTGTCACTTTCCATGGATGTACTGCAGACTGCATGATGCTCTGCACTGCTGACCTCATACTTCTCACTCTCGCGGGAGAAAAAAAAGAGACCACAGGAAGAGAATAAGAACCAGATTCAGCTGAAAAACTAGGCAGTTGACTTTACAGTGTGATCTAACAGGGACCCGCTCCCAAATAATCTCCCTCACCGGCCATGCCCTGACTCTCCAGGCCTCCTTTGAGTTAAGACAAGGACACCATCAATTCCCCCACCCTGAACCCATGGCAGACACTGCTCACTATTCATAGACTTCTTCCCCATTCATACCCGACCCAGTCCCAAATCTTTCTTTCTCACGAGAGAACTTTACGCAATCACTACCAATCACCTGGAGTTGACAGGGGAGCTAAATCCTATGTACAGTCCTGGGTTGAGGCACGGCAAAACCTTGACTGCCCAGGTTTGAATCCCAGCTCCCCCACTTAAAAACAGTGTAACTTTGGGAAAGTTAGTCAGTGCCTAAGTTACACTAACTGTAAAATGTGGATAATTATAGTCTCTTTCTTACATGGGTTGTTGTGAATATTCAATGAGTTAGTATTAACATGCTGAGAATAGTACCTGGCTTACATCAAAAGGGATATGTATGTTTGCTATTGTTATTATTGCTCAAATGCAAACATCTCCCAGGAGGGATGTGCTAACAGCATATCAGCCACTTGCCCTTTCTCTTGGATTAGTCTGTCAGATGGCTAGGTAATATCCTAGCAAGGAGGAGGAAAATAGAACAGGGCAACTTTGTCCAGGCCTCTGGGGATGCCAAAGGCTACCTGGTGGAGACTGAATTGCTGGGAAGCTAGGAACACTAATCACAAGCTGAGTGTTGGGGAGAAAGAAAGGGAGCATCAAAGACTTCACAACCATATTTTATTGAAATACATGTGCTTTTTCTGCTCTTTTTAAATTATGCAAACCAAATGCAAATGCCAGAGCATAGATCAGTGAAAAGGGCTGCAATTGAGACATGGATGCAAAAGGCAGAGACAAGGTGTGGAGTCCCCAGCGTTTGGGGTCCAGATCTGGTTGGGGAGTGGAATTACTGTAGAGAGTCTTTGGCTCTTTCTCTTCTCCAGCTACTGTTTAGACACTGCATCAGTAACAGTGCGATTTCTGAGAGTCCTATCCTGACCTCCTATTTGAATCTGCAACCTGCCTCCCCTTCTACTTTCTCCTCTTTTCCCTAGCATCTATCACTTTCTAACACATTATATAGTTTACTTATTTCTTATATTTATTGCTAATTGTCTTCTCCCTGTAGGGACATAAGCAACTCCAAGGCGTGGATATTGGTTTGTTTGCTGATATATTCTTAATTCCTAGAACTGTGCCTGATTAATAGTAGGTGCTGAATAAATAGTCATGAAATTAAGGAATGAATGTTGCTAGTTATTAAAAGCAGTTCTCATACTCTACAACATTAGGAGCCCTTTATGACAGCAATGAAAACAAAACAACACAACACAAAACAAAGCACGAGCATTTGCACTATTTAGTTTTCGCTAACACAGTGTCCCCAGTTAGTTAAGTGAATAGCTGAAAAAACAAACAAACAAACAAACAAGCAAAGCCAGAACATTAGCTCAGGAAGAAACTCATAGGTCTGTGCTCCTGAGCTAATAAATACAGACACAGCTCCTTCTTCTTAAGGAGAAGCCTGGAAAATTCACTGGCCCAGACAGGACACTGTGGTTGAATATCCAGCTTTGCACAATCCAGCTATTGGGACCTTAGGCAAATCACCTTTCCTCTCTGGGCCTCAGTTTCTCCACCCAAGTTCAAACATTTAGTGAGTGCCTACTTCTTCACTGCAAGCCCTAGGAGGGCAGAACCCTGCCTAGTCCCACTCAATATTAAGATGATTATTTGTGGGAGAGAAGTTGGTTGCTTCCTCTCCCTTTCTCACTGTGGGCTGCAGCCCCAAGTGGATAACACCTTCACATAGACGTCCTTACTCAGCAGAGCAGTTATTTACTCCAAAAGTCAAGGTGCTGTGAGCCCCTGGTGCAGCAGGTCCAGATGCGCACTTCTAATAGTCACTTAGGAGAACCAAGAATCAAACAGCAATCTCGCCAACAAAGGGAATGAGTAAAATGCCGGTAGTCAAGGTGAGGCGTATTGAACGGCTGAGCAAGGGGTGTGTAAATGTTATTTCAAATGGCTTAAAAAGCCTCACAACAATGGGAGTGGGCTACCGCCGCCACACAAGAGCCCATCTGGAGGATCTCTTAGCTCTCCTGCATCCTTGAATATTGAACCCAGAAAAAGAAATTGACTTGCTGTTTAATCCAATAGTCAATAGAAGCTTCTGTTGTATAGACTCAATTGACTCAAAACTCAAGCCATAGCCTCTGGCAAGAAAAATCTAAGGCAGTTGCACAGGCCTGGTATTGATACATATCACAGGTAGCTGTTTCTTCAGTAAGAAACAATTATCCCAAACTCCATTTGGTGGGTATGGTCAGTGCTCAGGGATCAATGGGCTTAATAATTTTTTTTCTGGCTTATTGAGGAGCTGGGTACAGGCTTGTTATCTTCATGGTTTACAAACGTTCTCTAATGGGATTAGCCTATCATGACTTTTTTTTTTCCCACGCACAAGGACCAGTCTTTCTCTCCCTGTTCAGACAAAAGGGTTAAACACCCTGGTTCTCTGCTACACATCACCTTGGCGTTGAACTTAACCCCATGGCACAGCCCAATTACCTGTTTGTGGACAAGGGTCTGCATTGCGCTGTTTTGTTGCTGAGTGACAACAGCATAAATTAGGAGAGCTAGAAACTAAATTATAGTGGGCATGCTTTAATAGCTCATGTGCAAACCCTTCTGCCTGGCAAACTCTCTGGTTTCCTTAGAGACTTAATGAAGGCAGAGGGGTCAGAAACTAAATTTTTTGAGAATGGACAGCTCCCTTGACCAAAGAGCAAAATCTTCCCTCCTCCCCCTTCTCATTCGAAGGACTGCATCCCGAGTTTTTCACATGAAAGATGACTCTTCTCCCCCTTTCGCTTCAGGACCCCTTTAGAGCCTAATAAAGGACACACTGCTTACTGGTTAAAAGGTAGCCATTTTCAGGGAATTTGCATTAATCTTACCATGTTTTATCTCCCTTCTAGGAGTACAAAAAACTGTGAAGTTTCCTCTGAGTTTTAGGTTTGGACACACTCCAAAACTCAAAGTAAAAATGATATAAGCTTAATAACAACTTCTAGAGAATCCTTTTCAAGTTCAAAGCAGATGGTAAACAGTAATTAATCAATTCCCCTTCCCAGCACGGTGTGAGGTATGAACTAGCCCCATTTTATGGAGGAGAACATTTAGGTGGGGAATGTGAATGACTCATTCCAAGCCCAGAAGGACTTCAGTTGTGAAGGATGAGCCACTTGAATTCCCAAGTGCTGTAAGGGCTGTCCCCCAAATGGATGAAAACCCCATCCCAGGATCGGGAGCCTGCACCTCATTTAGTCTTCTCTCTGCAGCGGTCAGAGCGGCACCTCTCAGCTCAGCATGGATACCACCTCAGTTTTCTGGATAGAAGGGATTGCCTTCCTTCAGCACAACTGAAAGAGGCTCAGATTAAAGGCTCACCTACAGGTTACTTAAATACCCAAGCCTGTCCAACATCTCCTTCTCAAAGGGCTCCATGAACCCCAGGCTTGAGTTTCAGTAGCCATGCTCTGCTATGGAAGTTATCTTCAGTCCAGTCTGCTCACTGCACTGGGCACCGCGGCTGTGAGACACAGAAGATGCTGGCAGGACTGGGTGAGGGGAATGCTGTTTGGCCCACCCAGAGAGAGCTAGTGAGCTAGCCAAACAGGTCAACACATTTTGTAACCTTTCACTATATAAATCTGTTGGCTAATCTTCATAATCCACAGGTCTTTTACAAAAACCAAGCTGGTGGTCACTTTGTAGGAAACTGTATGAGGTTTTCCCAAGACAGTCCTAGCAGTGGAGCTTCTGACACCCTTGAAAGGGCTCTATATTTTCCCTACAAATTGCCTTAAACTGATGAGCACTGATGGTCTTTCTCACAGTGTGTGGGTCACAGACAATTGAGATGCAGACCCAAGAGGAATCTTTGTGACCATATGCAACAAGGACGCCTGCCTCACTTCCAACGGTGGTGGCAGTTGGATTTCCGCTTTCCTTCATGGAAAACACGTGGATACATGTTTCTGGAAGCACTTGGGGTTTTCAGGAAGTCTATATACATCTAATGTCAGTGCTTTCAGAAGCAACAAGAGTCATACTTCACAGAAAGCACATGAAATGCATCTATTAGGTGGGGAGATGGTAGGAGGAGGAGTTTTAGCTGAGCCATAATACACATGAGAATTTCAAGAAAAAAGGGAAATGTCTTTCTTTACTACCATGCTGGGAGTCAGAAAGTTTAGTCTAGTGGATCTCAACCCTGGCTGCCTATCAGAATCATCTGGAGAACTCCATTTCAGTCCTACTGAACCCCTCCAGGAGTAGGGCTAGACTGGGGTATTTTTTTTTCAAAAGCTCCATTTGTAATTCTGTTGTGCAGACAGGGCTGGGAACCACGGCCGCTCTGGGGGGCACACTGTAGACTGGGCACACCTACGTGTGAGCTATGGATCTGTCGGGGAATGGGCAAGAGACAGACTCCTTTACAAAGAGGGGGCCATGGGCTCCTTGGGTCATCGCTTCCAACAAGCATCATTGTTCAATTAGTATTTTTATTTCATTTGATGTTTCATGTGAGAAACTATTTTAAAACAAGAAATCCTTCAATCTTATTTTCACTTAAATGTACTCAAAAGAAAAATTTACTTGATAGGTGAGAATGAAGGATTATTCTACTGACCCAAAAATAACTTACAATGAGAAAAAGTATTAAAAAAAAAAGCAAAATAGAACAACCCCCACAGTGTTGTGTCCGTGACTCTTGGGGCCAGGAATCCTCAGAGAGTTTGCACCCACACAGCCACAAAAGCCACAAAAGCACCAAACTTATTGAGGGTCCTACTTGATCCTAGCAGTTCTGGGACAAAGCAGATACAGTCCCTACATGCCTGGGTCACCCAGTCTAGCAAGGGAGGGATGAAGAAAAAAGCAAAGTGTTATGAAAAAAGCTGAGTTTTATTTGCCCTTTTCCATGGGTCATTCAATATTTCAAATGCTTCCCAATCCCTATCTCAATTTATCCTCACAACAGCCTTATTAGGTGGGTTGTATTATTATACCCATTTTACAGAGGGGGAACCTGAGACTTAGAGGGCTTAAATAACTTCTGAATGGTCTCAAAACCTGTAAGGAGAAGAGCTGAGTCTTTCTGACTCGGCAAAGCCAGTTTATATCGTCATCTTTTTCTGCCCCTTAAGTGCACAAAAGCTATGTAGGGACTTGGGCAGGTGGAGTGCTCACTTTGGGGGGCTATGCTGGAGTGGAATGGGGAGAGTTGATCACAGCCCTTTCTCTTGTTAGGTCAGCTCTGCTCCAGATGAGAGTGAGCTCAGCATCTTGGGTGCCCGCAGCTTTCAAGATTGCTCTTAGGGAGCCCTGCTTGCCTTGAACTTGCACACCCAGGCAGCCTGGGGAGCTTCATGGTGACCAGTCAGCAATGCCTTTAATGCCACTCCTTTGATGGGTGAAAAACACAGCCAGTCTGATGTCCTCATGCTGGGGCTTAATATGGTCCCTGAGAGAGCCACTGATTTCAGGTCCCTGGGACAGGACTCTGCTTGGCCTGCTTACCAACATTTTGGCAGCACGGAGTGGCCTGGCCAGCCCTCCGAGTTAGGTGTAGCTGATCTGTAACTCAAAGTCATCCATTTATCCTCTGACCGTACTCCTCTCTGGCAAATGCAGGGGAGGGGAACACATGCCTCGCCACAGATCAGTGAGATGAGCTCCCGGGCTCCAGAACTCCTGAACCGTGGCTGTGGTGTCAAGTCACAGTTACATAACCACTGGGCTGAGTGCCTCTCCGGGGCGGGGGAGAAGGGGCGGCGGGAGGGTGGTGAGCAGGAACAGCATCATTAGCATAATGTGAAGAAAACATATTTTGAAATCGTCCAGACTTGAGAGTTTGAATCGTTTGCTTCCCATGTAGTTTGTTTCCTACTTAGCTCTAACATCTTTGGGTCCTGCTCATTTGAGTCTGATCTGCTCGGCAGGGGGAGGCAGGCAGTGAGCAGAGCTCAGACCCTTCCAGGCAGGGAGTTTATTTAGCCTTTAAATATGCCCCGTTGTACGGCTGTTTTCAGTAGATGAGAATGAACAGCATGTGAAAATAAATGTGCAGGTACAGTGACGAAGTGTACTTTGTCAAAAGTTCTGCAACTATATCAATGTGGACAAGTGGAAAGATGGGAAGACCTGAAGATTGATGGCCTCCCAGAGGCTCCTTGAAACCTTTCATCAGGACAACAGGGCAGACAAACAAGTGTCCCCTTTGGCTGTCTATGGAGGGCAGTCTGTTTCTTTTGCCCACAAGAGTTATAACTTATTTTTAAACTGGAATGGAGGTCATATGCTATGCAACCACTCCATATCACAGAAATCAATGCAAGTTTTATTCATATAGAGTCATCCACAGCTGTCATCTGCCCCTCCAGCTCTGGGAGGGAAAGTTTCCCATCCATACACCCCTGCCCCAACCACATGTGGCCCTAAAACATTTTTAGTGAAAGGTACTAGATAAGTGAATGTGTGGGAGAATGTTCATTCCTGCTAGAAATAAGAAGAAAAAGCAAATTAAAGTAGCTTTGAATAGGCAGCATTTTAGTCTTACTCAATAATACTCTAATGCTGGTCAGGCTGCAGTGAAACTGATAGACTCAAGAGCTGTAGGCATTGAGTGAAATCAGCATAATTCTTCTTGAATGAAATATGGCAATGCGTAACAAGAATCATAAAGATGTGCTTACTCTGACCCAGTAATCCTTCTCCTGGGAATTCATGCTACAGAAATAATCTGACAGAAGCAAAAAGCTACACAAACTGTAGTGCTGTCTTTAATGATCAGATCTAATCACACACACACACACACACACACACACACACACACACACACAAAATTTCAGAAGGAGCTTGATGTTCAGTAATGTCCAGTAACAAATCACAGTATATCCACAATGGAATATTATGCAACTATTAAATTCCAGAAGACATGAGGGGAAAGTTTAAGATCTAATATCACCAGAATGATAGGATTGACTTAAATGTTTTTCTTTTTCTTTTTTTTAATATACAAAAGAAATGAAGAGTATTATAGAGAATGTACTAGGTGGCCCACAGGACAGTTCTTTGTCTGTCCAGATCATTAGTGCAGAGGGGCTTTTATTAAGGATTTCCCAAATGAAAATCATGAAGTATGGAGGAGCACCCCAGTCACTGAGGATACTAGGGGAGCGCTTAGAATCCTCATCCTTGACTCTCCAGTCTACGTCAGGCCCTTGGCCTTTGAATCTCACCTTGGCAGCCTCTCATTTCCTCTTCAATTTTTCCAAATGAGATGACTTTGAAAGGCACTAAAATGGGGCCCTGCTCTGCCTACACCAGTCCTATCAGCTCACGTCCATTCAGGTCCTGGAAGCACCTCCCGAAGAACATGAGAAAACTCTCCATTCAAATTAAGGGAACTCAGGGCCATATGACTGATCATAGTGGCAGGTTAGCAAAGAAGTGAATCTCTATACATCATAGTGAATCTGGTCAGGCCATGTGCAGCCGTCCCTTTGGCTATGCATTAGCAGCTTCCCCACGCCTGTCAGTCAACAGGGGGGCTAGGTCTGTGTTTTGGTTTTCACTGGTCTCTGTCCAACTGGGGAAAATGAGAATAATGAGTTTTCATGAAGCAAAATATATTTAAGGTAAAAACTGATTCCTTACTCTAAGATAATATCCTTTATAGGTTTTTGATGTTAAAACTACATCCTTTTGGAAAAAGATGGTGAAAACAGATGGGAGTTATATTTTGTTCCTGCTTTTCTCTGCAGTAAAATAAAGGAACTTTATATTGGCCCCAAAATGTTAGTGAAATCAAATTTCTTCTTTACATACCTTCTACCTTGGGTCCTCCTCATTCAATAGGGAGATGGTGATTCTGGACACTCCCACTGGGGACACCAAAGTTTGGTCAAAAAAAATTTGGTCCTGTTGACACTTCAAAATATGCTGCAGGACTATTTTAGAGCTTTGCTTCCACTGCTGTACGTGTCTGTCTGCCCTGCTGGACTGTGAGCATCTTTGTCCAGGAAACACTGCCTTATTCGTCCTTGTGTTTTTGCACTCACATAGCACTGAGCGCACTGTTGTTTAATTATAATCTGTAGTTGGACAAAGTGGGTGAAATAGAAAGAACACCTATAGCATTGACGAGAAAGCTTTCAAGCTGGGTTCAGGAGACCCCATTAGAATCCTGGTTCACTTACCAGCAGTGCGACTTGAGTAGTTACTTGCCCTTTCCAACTCTAATGGTGCAGAGATATTCCTGCACCCTCCACCGGCCTTCCCATAGTTACATGTCGCCCTTACCTCAGAGGTAGCTGGAGAGGATCACAAAGTAAAAGGCCAGGTCCTCTCACCCAGGAAGGTGGAGGACCAGAGGCGGTTGTCAGCATGCGTCAGTGGAAGACAAAATCAAATACAAGCAGCATCCGTTTGCATTTACTCATGATTATTGTGTTTGACAAGATAACCTGTACCCACTTGCACATTCATTACAGAGCTTCTGAAATGATTTTTCTTTGTCTGCTCGAACATAGGAATTTTTAATGAATAGTTTCAATGTCTGGTTTCATGCACTTGAAACAAACATCAGTGAGCATCTGTCTAATAGGCTTGATCCAGACCGTCAGACAGTCTCTCAGAGACCCCGGCAGGGGAACTCATGTGGGTTTGCCATTTGGGTGCCTTCTTCCTGAAGCCACTGATGCCAACTAAGAAGGGAAACTTCCAGCTTCCCCTTTTGAGTGATAAATGTTTTAAAAAATGAAGAGGTAAATGGAAAAGGGATTTGAATTTTAACTGCTAGTAAGTGAGGCATGAACAAGCAAAGAGAGAGTTGTAACTGCAGGGATGATCCCATGTATTCTTTGGAACAAATTCATTTGCAAGTCATGTCCCACGTGATGCAAAGAAACATCAGATGTTCTTCCTGTTGTAGTGCAGGAAGCCCAAGACCCTTTGTCTACCTCCCCAGCTGCATCTCACACTGCTCCTTCCCGGGTTTCTCAGGTCCAGCTTCAGTAGCCTTCACCCAGTGCCTCAAACACATATTCTTCTTCTCTCCACAGGGCCTTTGCACATGACATTCCCTTTGCCTGGTTCAGCCTTGGTCATCTTTCCAGTCATCCCTTCCTCAGGGAAGCATCCCTCCCTTTCATGTTGAGACAAAGCCTCTAGCATGTGTTTTCAGAGGCCATATCCTTCCTTGTACTTGTCACAGTTGTTAGTTTACATCTACTTGGTGACAATTTGGTGAACTGTTTCCCCCATGAGACCTTAGCTCTGCAGGACAGGGTCTGTGCCTGTGTTTGCTCCCCATCTTGTCCCCAGGACTCACGCAGGTGCTTAGTAACTCTTGAAGAACTAAATGAACGGAGTGAAGTGATCCCTGACAACTAACCTCACCAAAATCTTTTTTTAATGACTTGCCTTTGCAAGGCACCCTGTGGAACAAGTTAAAAGTCTTGGTCCCAGGCCTCTGGGGGTTTCATCAGCTGGAGATAGCGTTTTCACATAGTCGACACCACAGAGGGTGAGAGTTAGGCTGTATGTAGCGTCAGAGAATCTAGGTGTGGTCCAGGTGGCACATAGAGCTGTGGACAAACCTCTAAGCCTTTCTGTCCCTCTGTTCCCCCATCTGTCAAATCGTGATAGCGTGTCCTTCACCAAATGCCCAGAAGATAAAGCCAGATAATGTAAATGAAAATGCCTTGAAAAGGCAAATATTGATACTACTTTTTACCTACAAGTAATCACCTCCTTGGCTGCTTCTTAGGAGTCTTGGGTCTTACTAGAAGAACATGCTGGAAGCAACCTTTTGAGTGAGATCAAGCTTGGGCAGCAGGAGTGTTTGGGGCCCAGCCCAGTGGCAGGTGGACAGGCAGAGAGGGAGGCTACTCTAGGGAGCTAGACAAGACCATCCTCCTGCCACCAGGGCCACCCTGAAACAGGGCTACTGAGCAGCTTCACGATGGCAGAGGACCAGGGGAATGGAGCAAAGGAACAGATTCTTCCGGAAAGCAACCTGTCTGCCCTGAGTTCAGTAGTTTCCCTAATGGTTCTCGGGCCCCGTCTTTCCTGGGTTTGGCAAACAGACAGGAAGCCTCCTCCTGACTTGATGCTCACCTGACTGGATGCAGCTCCTAGTCTCAGTGTGTGATCGCTATTTAGCAACCTTCTGAGCACAGAGGTGGAGTCTTAGGTAAACACAGAGTGAGAACCACAGCGTTTCTCTGGATAAGGTGACTTGGGCACCACTGGGTAGGGTGTAAGTGGAACCTCATCAGTGTTTTCTGAAGATACTCAGGCCTTCCAGTCTACAGCTCTCAAAATGCAGCATCATCCCATTTTGCAAATGAGCAGCAGAGAGTTAATAAGCAGGTCTATAGCAAGTCATTCAAGGCTGGGAAGGTAGGTGTAGGTTCACAGACGAGACTGAATGGGATACCCGGGGAGAAGTGCCGGGTAGCCACATGGACTACTGAAACGGAAGACCCAGCGACTGCTTGAGCAGCTGCTACAGTTTGGGAGCTCAGGGCCTCTGGCCCAGCTGAGAGATGCATGTGGTGGTGATGGGATTAAACACTGCACAAGTCCTTCATTATTTGTTTGGAAAGGTTATACCCTCACCACATGGTAACAGGAATCATGAGGGGTCCACTAAACCTGGCATTTCCTCACAACCTGTCCCCTTTAGCTGTGGTCCACCCTGAGGAGGGGTGGCCACAGCCTGGTGTCTTTTTGGGGTGTCTCTTTGCAAGGCGTGGAATGAGGAGAGCCCATACAGCAGTGAAGAATTTCTCCATTTAACAGAAATACTGTTTAACCCACTCAGGGATACCTACAATTGTTTTTTTTACTAACTCTGCAGTTCCATACTGAGCCCTTGAAAAGGCCAGGCTCTGTGCTAAGCGCTGAGAATGGAAAGCGAGGACACCGGAACTGCTTTCAGGGAGCTACACCCTTACTGGTTAGAAGGGCATATAAACCCAAATTTACAGCTGCCCTTTGGCAGGCCTGTCACTGCAATGTAAAAGGTGCTATGGGAACTCAGAGGAGGCAAAGACTCTGCCAGGAAAGCCTAGGAAACCTTCCTGAAACACGGTATTGATGAAAGACTAGAAATTCAACAGGCATCAGAAAGACCATCCATGCATTCATTTGTTTGTTTAGTCAAGCCTACTGGGCCCCCTGCCAGGGGCTGGGGAGATAGCAGTGAGCCAAACAGCTCATAGTCCCTAACTTGCTAGAGCTCATAGTCTGGGGTGGGGTTGTGGGGGGGCAGGCACACAAAGAGTTAAGCATGTATGTGGAAAGTGCTATGAAGGAAAAGTTACAAGGTGTCTCAAGAGAGTGTCTGAGGAACTGATCTTGTCTGGGTGGAGGGAGAACCTCTGGTGAAGGTGTGACATTTGAGCTGAGATGGGAAGGATGCTCAGCCGTGTGAGGCCAAGGGGCTAGAAGTACGGGCAGGAAGAGATTTTGCGCGGAGGGAGCATCACATACACTCACTCATTCTGCTGACACGTATAAGGTATCTATGTGCTCAGTGCTGTGGTCACCACGATGAGCAAGACATCTCTGCCCCCAACAAGCGTGCAGTCCAGTGGGGGAGGCAGGTGACTGGGACAGGATGGGCTGCCTTCCCGTGTGGGGGTGAGCAATGCTTTCCTACCAGAGGGAAAAGCATGTGCAAAGGCCAGGAAAGCACAGCTCAAGACATCCTAGTGGGTGGGTGGGGTTTCCTAGTTCCTCGGGTTCACTGCTGTGTGGGGTACTCCTTGATACATTGTTTGCTCTTTCTTCTGAAGAACAAAACTCCTTTTCTCTACCAATGGCAGTGAGGTTGCACCATGAAGAGGCTGCCTCAGCAAATGGTGACGTGTGCAGTTTGCCGTGAGCTGGAAATAGCCGGCCTGGCTTGGCCTGTGTCTCCTGCCCTCCTCTCCAGGCAGGATCCATGCAGTCATTGGCCATGGGTCGATTACTTACAGAGGGCACCCTCTGTACCTTATTACTCTGAGTCTGCCTTAGCCGAGGCACCCTGGCCATACTTGGGGCCCACCCAAACCTTCTGACTGAGGACTGGGGCTCCCTTCCAGGAGGAAGCCCCCATTCTGCTTAATAATATTTTCCCTCTGCCTCCCTAATTAACTCTGTCACTGTATCTGCAGTCAGATAAAATGCTCATTTCACACCACATTAATTTTTATCAGCTGAACATTAAGCAACACAAAGCTATCTATGCTTGGTTTAATTTACATACTGACAGACCTACAAAGCATTACCCACAGTGGCTGTGAAGCAAATAAGCAGAACTGGCATCAAACAAGCCTTTTCAAAATGAAATATTGATTTGCAAAGCTGACAGTAAAGACGGGTTGGAGGATGTGGGAGAAGTGAAGAGTAAAAGGGTTATTTTTCCTTGAAGAACGATTATTGATGTAGACAACTAATAGGTCCCCTAAAGGTCAAGTAGAGGGGCCAGCTGGGCTCCAGATTCTGAGGCTCACATAAGCCCAGGGAACATAGCCCCACAGTCTATCCAGCTCTCTGGAAATGGAATCTCTTCCCCATCTTGCTAGTGGTTCCCCCAACTTTCTGGAAAAGCCTTCAAATAGCAAAGTGCTTTAATATCTCTTTCTCACAGACACACCCTGCCCATGATATATCACCTCTGTAGCTCTGCTCAAGCCAGTTCTCCAGCAGAGCCTTCCTTCCCCTACTTCATGATCAAGATCTGGTATCACCTCCTCCAGGAAGTTTTCCCTGATTACCCTCCTTCCTCACAAGTATTTTTCCAGAATACCCAGAAGAGGGTCCACATTGTACCCATCACATTGTGGTTCAACAGTCTCTGTGCATGTCTTTCTTTCACTAGTTGTAAGCTCTTTGCAGGGGGCAGACACAGGTTTGGGGCGGCAGCTGGAGCCTATTTAAGTTGGGGAACTTTCTTGAAGAAAAAAAAGTTTAAAACAATCTAATTTCTGCAAGTATTACAAAACATGTAACCATGATAACGTGTTATGAGGATCCCTCCCAGGACTTTGAAAGAGGGGTTCAGGACCATGCAAGTGAGGGGTTCTTAAGTTTAAGCTTTCTCAGCTTTGAGGTGAGTCCACTTCTGGCCTTTTGAGCAAAGTTCCTGCTCAAAAACAGTGTTTGATAAATGTAGGTCGCATGAACTGGATGACTGAAGGAGAAGGAGCTATTTCTGAGTATGTAGTCTGTGACAGGCTCAGCCAAAAAACGTTGGCAAGGGTCGTCTCTCCTCTAAGATCACAGCAGCCCAGATGGTACAGCTGATAAGGGCTGGAGCCAGACTTGACTTCCAAGAATCATGTTTTTGCATCTTAGAACCTGTGACCAAAAATAAAGGAACAGATACCCCCAAGTGAAAAGACACGTGGCTCCCACAGGCCAGGCCGTAGGCGTTAGACTGTTCTCAGCATTCGTCATTTCACCCCGACCAGTGGTTCACTTTCCTGAGCACCCAAATCACCTGGAGCACTTGGTACATGACAGACTCCCTGGTCTCCCACACCAGAGATTCCAATTCCTTATAACTGGAGTTGGGCCTGAGAACCTGCGTTTTAAATATGTGTGCCCACTCATGCTATTCCCCCCTCCTCCCACCCAGCTTTGTTGAAATATTATTGACATAAAATGTTGTAGAAGTTTAAGGTGTACAAGATGATGGTTTGATGCATGCATATAGTGAAAAGGTTTACCACAGTAAGGTTAGGCAACACACCCTTCACCTCACAAAATTACTGTTGTGTTGTTATGCAAGAACACCAAGGCTCTACTCTCACAGCACCTTTCAAGTACACAATATGGTATTGTTAACTATAGTCACCACGCTGTAACGTAGATCCCCAGAACAACCCATGATCTTGCTGCAGGTTTTCCATGACCAAGCTTTGAGAAACCTTGATTAAATGCAAATGTTGATGCTGATAGGGAGTGAGTTGGGGGAATTGGGTGGGAGCTGGTTGGGAGGGCTAGTGGAGAATGGAATTTCCCTTAAGGAGTTGGAATGTGACTTAACCATGATGTGGCATCATGGCCTGAGGACAATCTAGAATTGACAGAGGGTGTAGAAGATATACATGTAGAACCTGGAGAGTAGAGAAGGCTGTAGATCTACTTTGAAACAGCTATGTAAACAACTCTTGTCTTCCTGTGAATTTTCATCTGCAGACACTTTTCATTGAGGCCCCCCCCATGAGGGAAAGGAGCAGAGCACCTTCCCCAAACACAAGGGCCAATGCAGGTTGAGTTTGCAGCTCTGCTATACTATGAATTTCAATAGGTAGGTCTGGATAGGTAACGCTATCCTGTTATGGTTATATATGGCTTCCTAAAAAAGAAACTTCTGGGCTGGCTTCAGTTTCATAATCATGCACGCTGGGGCTTGCAGGTATCAGTTGTTTCTAGGATTATCACAGATATTTTGTTTCCAGCATGAGCATGACACAACCTCTCTTCTCAGAGACATCTGTGACCCACAGAGGACCTAGATCCTTCCTTTGAACCAAAAAGCTTCAAAAAGCCAGGATGGTCGCTTGTTTGTTTGTTTGTTTAGCAGTATTTAGTGGGAAGAGAATGTAAAAGGAGCTGTCACTGGAGAAAGCCTGGCTCATGTAGAATCAAATATGCATAATACCAACTCTGGAGGTGAGCTCAGGCCAAAGTCACGGGCTCTGGGTTCCAGGCCTGTTCCAGTTACTATAAAGCTGTGTAACCTTAGGCAAGTCACTTAACCTCCCTGAGTCTTGTTTCCTCATCTGTTGTATGGACTTCATAATATTAGTTCTAGCTCACACAGCTATGACATGAGCCTAAGTGTTTTTGAAAGATCTAAATGTAAATAGAAGGAACGTTGGCTCCTGGTAACAGTCTACTAATCCTCTTTCAGATAACAATTAAAATACCTACCCAAAATAATTTGTGAAAAATGATTTGAAGACAATGGACTACAACAAAAAGCAAATAGAAACTGGAAGAAAATCTTCACCCTGGGCCTCTGCTTGGTGAAATTGGTGAATTTGTAGAATTTTGCCTGACAGTGTTCTCTAGTCAGCTTTTGGCTTGGGATCACTTGAGCTGTCAGAAGATAAAGTCAGGGTTGGGAGAGGAACAAGAAAGGTAGGGGAGATTTCTGGAAGGGTAGGAACTCTAGAGGGGGCAAGTCACAAAAATCTGCATGGCTGTTAAACTATACATGCATGAAAAAGATCTCAGGGGGCCCAATACAAGCAGCACCTGGAAGAGTAAAGAAGAGAAGAGTCTTTAGCTACTACTGAGCACAGGGAAGACAGAACTGGAGTTTGAGTTCAGAAAAGTTAACTGGCTGCTAAAAAACTCTTCTCTACAGAGGAACATAACAGAATCTAGGGTCTCTGTAACAATCATTTGTATTATCTGTTATCCAACTGAAAGTCAATAGACATGCAAAGAAAGAGTAAAATTTAACCCATACTCAAGAAAAGATAAACAGTCAATAGAAACTTAGCCCAATAATTCTTAGATGATACATTTAGCCAATAAGGACTTTAAAGAAGGCACTATAAATACATTCAAGGAATAAAGAAATACATACATAATGAGTGAACAGATGTGGAACCTTAGTGAGAAAATAGAAACTATAGAAAGGAACCAGATGTAAACCCTAGAGTTTAAAAGAAAAGGGTATACATGAAGAAAAAAGATTACTATATGAGCTTAACAGCAAATTGGAGATGGCAGGAGAGAGACAGCAGACTTCAACATGGATCTATAGAGATTATCCAATCTTAAGAACAGAAAGTTGAAGAAAAATGAACATAGCCTCAGGGACCTCAGCATTACAGATCACTGAACAGCTTAATATACTTGAAATCTCAGAAGGACAGGAGAGAGAGCATGGGCAGAAAAAATATTGGAAGGAATGACTGGAAAACTTGCCAAATGAGGTAAGATACATTAATTTATAGATCCAAGAAGCTTGACACACCTCAAGCAGGATAAATACAAAGAACACCATACGTAGGCACACTAGAGTCAATTTTCTGAAATGCAAACAGAAAATCTTGAAGGCAGCCACAGGAAAGCACTTCAGGAGAAACAACAATATGACTGACAGCCAACTTCTCTAAGAAAAACAACAGAGGTCAGAAGACGATGGAATGACACCTTTAAGGTATAGAAAGAAAAGCAATTGTCAATCCAAAATGACATATTCAGGAATCAAGGCAAAATAAAGCCATTTTCAGATAAACTAAAATGGAAATATTTATTACCAGGAGATCTCGACTAAAAGAAATGGTAAAGGAAGGTCCCCAGTTTGAAGGGAAATTACACCAAATGGTAACTCAGACCTACAGGGAAGAATGAAGAGCATGAAACAAATTATTTTAATGTAAGCAGTTATTCATTTTTCCAGTAAGTAGCAAATTTACCAAAAAAAAATCATATTTTACTCCAGATTAAATGACACATGACTTCTAAACAGAGCCATAAATGCTATAATTCTGTTTTTTTTCCTACTCTTCCCCACAACAACAACAAAAAACAGAGAAAAGAAAACTTGGTTTTATTATCTACCTGTGTGTGGTCTCAGGCAAAAAGTTAACATCTGTACATTTGTTTCTCCATTGATAAAATGAAAAGATGGAAAAACTAATCTCAAAAGTTCCTTTGGGCCTGAATATTCATGATTCTATGACTAACTGATGCAGTATTCTAGTAATATTGTCCATTTAATCTTTACTATTATTGAAATTTCCATTATTATGGTTAAGGTGACTGAGTTATTCTTCATGATCAGACAAACTCATAAAATTCACTCAAGAACTAAAGAGCCTCAGAAGCTTCCTAAGACACATCAAACTCTTTTGTGCCTCACATTAAAAAATAACCAAAAACATCACTAAAGTAACCAATGAGGCAAGCATAGTGCATGTGCTTTGCAAACTGTAAAATCCAAAACAGATCAACATAAGGTGGTTTTATTATCCCAACCGTCAGATTCCCTTTCACATTTGCAATATTCTGATGTTGGATGCCCGTTTCTTAGTCATCTTGAACACAGAGGAACTACATTAAACCACATCAGAATGTGCTCAGCTAAGCATGAAAGTTTACCGCACAAGTCCTCCCTGAGAAGCAGAGAGTAGGGAAGCTATGAGGCTCCACAGACTAGGAAGTTAATTAAATATTCAGCATGCCCATGTTTTATTAAGGGAAAGAAACTGTAGAAATTCAAAGAGCTTTCTGGTGATTTGCCACAGAGATGACTGAAGCCAGGCTGGACTCCGAGGCTAAGGTGCCATGTTCTAGGAGGCTGCCCCTGGGGTGGCTTTCCTCAGTTATGATTTTCTGTGACATTTGAGCTGGGGGGCCTTCCCCTCCTACCTCAGTACCTCTGAGACTCTGCTGGATAGACAAGCCCTGGAAGGTTCTTGACTGACTTTGTGGTTTCTAGAACGAGCTCTTTGAGAACCTGGGCCCCTGCTACCTCTCTGAGGTGACGGGAAAGGTAAAATAATTCTGTTCCTTCACTTGGCTAGGAGCTTTATGATTCCGCTGAGCACAGTGTGTTCAACTGTTTCTTTTCTCCCCAGAAAACTTTCACTGTGAATAACATGCTGTTTGGAAACAGGTCTACTTAAAATGTCACATTAATACAATTATTTACAAATACTGGCATAAATGAAATAGAGGTCTGACTAACACAGAAAATTTCAAAGCCTAACACCATTGCTTTAAGGAACAGAGCAGAGAAATGCTGAATAATTTTCTGCTTATTTCACAGCATGTTTGATAAACCTTTTCTCCCTCCTACACACACATTCCAGGTTGGATTTCCTTTTCAAATTTTCTCCAACTTTCCAACTTGTAACATCCAATGCAGTATACACATCACTTGTGTTTTTAAATGGCCGGTAGATTTGAATGTTGCCACCTGCTTTTACGCTGTCTTTGGGGGACAAACAACGACAAAGTCCTATGAGTGCATAATCAGTGAGCCGGAGTCTGGTTTCTGACATCCCAATCTCCACTAATATGGAGGCAACTGAGTCACTGATGTCCCTGTGAGCTGCCTGCAAGTTTCTAACACCAAAATCCAATATATCTTCAAAATGACAGCCAGAGCCTTCTAAGCCATTGGCCACTGGTTGTTGAATTACAGTGCAGCAGTCCCTCCTCAACTGCAGTTTCACTTTCTGTGGTTTCAGTTACCCGCCGTCAACCGCAGTCCAGAATGAGATGATCCTCCTGACGTACTGTCAGAAGGTCAGTAGTTGCCTAATGCTACGTCACCGTTTCTAAGTCATTCCCCTCCCTTCGTCTCATCACGTAGGCTTCTCGGCATCTCCTATCATCACAAGAAGAAGCATGAGTACAGTCAGTAAGATATTTTGAGAGCAAGAGACTATGTTCACAGAACTTCTATTACAGTATATTGTTATAATTGTCCTATTATTATTGTTTTATTATTAGTTGTTGTTCATCTCTTACTGTGGCCGTTAAGAGATGAGCTCTGGCTCACTGATTATGCACCCAGAATATTCCCGTAGGACTTTGTCATTGTTTGTCCCCAAAGGACAGCATAAAAGCAGGTGGCAACATTCAAACCTAATGGCCAATTATATCTATTATAATTGTTTTATTATTAGTCGTTGTTCATTGTTACTGTGCTTCATTTACAAGTTAAAGTATGTCATAGGTATGTGTAGGAAAACACAGTGTATGAGGAGTTTGGCGCTGTCTGTGGTCTCAGGCATCCCCTGGGGGTCCTGGAACCTATCCCCGTGGATAAGGGGGTGGGAGGGCCGCTGTACTTCTGCGGTGACTTTGCCGACTGGTCATTTCATTAGAACCTCAGCAAAAAGCACCTGCCTGCCTTCCCAGCTTTCCATTCAGGTGGCTGCTTTGGCCCATCTGTTCATACCCTTGAGTTGATGCTCAAAAGCAGCTCACAACCTGTGGTCCTGCCTTCCCAGCTCCAGTCCTTCAACAGAGCAGATGTGGAAAATGGGAGGTGGTGAGCCAGCTCTCACAAGGGCTTGTCTAAAACCAAATCCCGGACTTTCATTTCTAAAATGTAACACCCGCTCCATTGCTTGCGAGCCACAGAAAAGCCTCGGGGAAACACTGCTATGAGCACTGGAATTTATAATCTATCACCAGGTTGGCATGCATGTCCTGGAGTGACAGCAGCTATCCCAAGTCCCCACCCACTGGATGTCTTCCAGCTCAAGAATCCAGCAGAGAATCCTTACCTCCAAAGAGTCAACCTGAATTTTAGAGCTGGTAGTAGGGGCAGGGATAGAGGGAATTCAAAATGGTGTCCCAGGCCAATGCAGAACACGGACTGTTCGCCATCTGCAGGCTGGCAGCCACCGCTCACTTTACTCCTCTACTCACCACAGACCAACAGAGGCTGCAGCAATGATAAAACCTTAGCCCCTAGACGGCTGCAGAGATACATAATTTGCTTTCTTACTCTTCTTTCTTTGGCATCAGAAAAGGTGGCCAAATTCCAGGAGAGTATGTATTTTTTTAGTTAAAAACTTGGCGATTATTTAGGCTGGAAGTTCCCTGAAGGAAGGCTCAGTCCTCTGCCTCATTTCTGCAGCACACAGTAGGACACCATGGTGGTGCGTGGTCATCCAATCCTATGGAGCAGTGATGAAGGAAGGATCTGGTGCAATTAAGATCCTTACAACTTCAAACAGCCTCCTGCCTTCCCTCCCTCCACGGAGAGCCAGCAAGAAACAACTGGTTTGTTCGCCATCCTCAGACTATCAGAGGAGCCCTTCCTAATGACACCCCTTTGCCCCCTTTGGGTCAATTCCCCTCACTTGAACTCCCATCCTTCCCTGTCCTCCAGCCCTACTTGAAGTGAAGGTGCCCTGTAGACTGCAAGGCACCATGCCACATTATTGAGGGCAATATATCGAACATTATTTGCACAGGATATTATAGTGGCAAGAACTCTGGTCAATTACCTCACTGGCTCTGTGCCTTGGTTTCTTCCTCTTTAAAAGGGAATAGTACTGCCTCATGTCTGGCCTGCATCACAGTATTGCAACTATCAAAAATGTTTAAAGCCTATATAAATATTATCATCATCATCACAATGTTTTCCTAACCTCTGCATCCTCAAAACAGGAAGTGTGAAATGAATCTGTGGTTTGTAACAGAGTGGGAAGAGGCCAGGGTCTGGCTCTGGTTCTACTGTAATCTTATTCTGTGTCCTGCAACAAGGCTGCCCGGCTCTCTGGGCCTCTCCGTATCACCGTGAGAGGGTGGCAGTCCAGCTCTGGATGCACAGACTATTTAAACCAGAAGGGACTCCATGGGATGGCACAATCTCATGAAGCTAGGGGAGCTCTTGACAGTTCTGATACGCACTGCAGTCCTGGAGGTGACCCTTTCAGCTCCCCTAAATGCAGGATCCAGATTCTAAACTTAGACACGTGATGAGAACTCAGTGGGAAAGGCTGGGCTATGGCAGTGATGTGGCCTGTACATGCTTTCCACCACTGAAAATATTTAAACTGTTCTGAGACACAGATCCCTCCAAAAGAAAGCCAGACAGATATCATTTCATACCAGGATGGCAATTAAACAGAAAAAAGGAAAATAACAAGTACTGGCAAAGATGTGGAGAAATTAGAACTCTTATACTTTGCTGGTGGGAATGTAAAAATGGGGCAGCCACCCTGGAAAACAGTTTGGTGGCTCCTCAGTAAATTAAACATAGAATTATCAATTCTACCCTTATGTATATTCCCTTAAGAATTGAAAGCAGGTGTTCAAACAAAAACTTGTATAAAAATCTTCATAGCAGCCCTATTCATGATTCAGATGTGAATCTATGGTGAAGAATACCATAATTGTCTAGCAACTAATGAATGAACAAAATCTGGTATAGTCGTACAACAGAATACTATATAGCCACAAAAAAGGAATGAAGTACTAACACATGTCACAATGTGGATGGACTTGAAAACATCATGCTAAGAAGTGCAAGGAGGCAGACACAAAAGGCACAGAGTGGATGATTCCATTTACATGAATCTCCAAAATAGGTAAATAAATAGACACAGAAAGCGGGCCAGTGGTTGCCAGGGGCTGGGAATGGGGAGTAGTTGTTTAATGGGAAGGGAACTCCTTTTGGGCCAATGAAAATGTTCTTGAACTAGATAGTGGTGATAGTTGCACAATGTTGTGAATATGCTAAATGCCATGAATTGAATGGTTAAAAATGGCTAAGATGGCCAAACCGTATATATATTATAGCACAATGAATTTTTTTTTTAAAAGCAAGCAAGCCCGATAAAGGCAGCAATGGGGTGGAAGTGAGCATTCTGGGGCTCCAGTGGACGGAGACCTCCTCAAACCACTTCTGTTGTACTGCACGTGCCCTTCCAAGAGCCTGGGTTGTTGCCTTAATTGAACAATTATTCTTAATAAGTCCCAAGGAGCTACAGGTCTTTTCCTTGCAAACGGGAAATGATCATATCTCACGGCAGCTTATTATTCATTCTTTTGGTACCATGAGTTGTTTTAAAACCATGAAATTAGTTCTGGCAGAGTTTACAGAAAAACACCCATGAGATGAGACTGAATGAGTTATGTAAGACTCTTGCTCTCTGCATACGAGATGTTAACTCCTTGCTGGCACAGTAAAGGACAGTGGTGTCACTTATTAGGTAACCACACACTCTGGTTTCCACCAGCACCAGCACGTGGCTGAAGCAGCCGTTGTCTGGACAAGCCCATCAAGCTGTCGCCAGGCCCAGCCGGGCCTCTTCCACGTGAGCCGTGGAGGCCTCCAGGCGGGTGATGGGACTTGCCTACACAAATCGGTTTTACCAAAAGTTCATCTTCTTCCGGGAGCTGGGCTGACACTTCCGGGTGGTGTACTGAGGGCTTAAAATCAACCAGGCAACTAAAACATTAATATGACCACCACTGCTCTATAGCTGTGCCATGGGACCGCCTGCAACCCAAGCAGGAGGACGACGAGTTTGATTAGTTGAGCTTGAATTCTGGCATTAGACAGGTACTACAAAAGTCACTAAACCAGTGATTGTATCCTAAAACCAACCAACAAATGCTTATGTAATGCATGAACCACAAGATGCTAAACTCATGAGCTCTCTCTTTCCTTTCTTTCTAAAGACACACACACACACACATTTCACCTATAGCGTACCTACAAAAAAAAGTCTAAAATATATATAGCATATTTTGCCAATAAAATGTAATACTTCATAATTTCATTGATTTAGAAAAATATCAAGAATCAGAACCTAAGTTTTATTTTAAAATGCCTGCTCAAGGTATGTCTCAGAGATCAAGATGCCCTTAGGACTCTACTCAGAATCCATGGATACTTATTTAATAAAGAGAAACAACAAGCTTAGTTCTCTGGTTCCTAAATCAAAACACTGACTCCTTAGAAGCGGGAGAGGGAGACCCCAGGCCAGGTCCCCTGACTCGCGGAACACGGGCTTACTGACCATCAGAGTGGGAGGTTCCGAAAGGAGAAGAGCAGGCAGAAGTGATCAAAAATGGAATAGCGCGGAGCCCTGGGAGCTACCAGGAAACCACGCCCAGCCTAAGAAGCAGGTGGCAGCACAGGGAGGGTGCAGGCTAAGGAGACAGACACACCCAACTTTGAAGGCCAGACTTGGCCACTTGCATGTAGTGCAATCTTCAGTAAACTCCTTCCCCTCTCTGACCCCCAATTTCTTTCTATAAAGGAATGCTATATCCCTATTTTAGAGTAGGGATAGGCATCTATTGACCTTCTAGGGTTATTGTGAAAATCAGATAATTTATGTAAATGAGCTAACACAGGCATCTAATTACTGCTCAATAAAGGATTTTTTTTTTCAAGATCCAAGGACATCAGGTTATCATGGTGTGGCCTGGTTATTCACCTTCCCAATGAGAAGCTTGTGTCCAATGGCGGGGGTGAACATGTAGCCTGCGTGATCTCAGGGAGAAGGCAGGGACCTTCCCCCAGCAAGGCCGCCTTCCTTCCTCGCTTCCTTCCACAGAACCCGTGTTACCTCCATCCCTGTCTGCCTGCCTCTGGAGTCCTGCTCAGACTCTCTCCCTCCCTCTTTAAAAACTACTGTCAGCTAACTACGTATCTACAAATCATTGGTAAACTAGTTTATCCTAAGGTATCAAAGCTTGATAATAGCAAAGCTCACGTGGGTAACAGTAAGCAAGGGGTGTCACTGCTGCCACCAAAAGAATACATCTCTGATAGTGACATTTCAGCCCAGGTATGTCTTTCAGTTACACCTGGACAACAGTTTCTCTCTGTACGGCTGGACTGAGACACGCCCAGGAGAGCTGGGGCACCCACAGGGCCCAAGCCTGGCTGCTGAAGATAGCTGGTGTTCCTTGTCAGAGTTAGGTGTTGATAGACAACGATTCAGAACAGTATGGCTCCCCTTCTGACTGATTCACAGTTACTTATTTATTTATATTCTGCACTGGTCCAAAAATACTGGAGAGGGGGCTTCTGAGTCACTAAGGGATACAAGGTCTCATGACAATAAGATCTCACCACCCAAATATGAAGTTTATCATTATGCTTTCATGATGAAATACACTGGGAAACAGCACTCCTGTCTTTTTCCTTTCTCCTTTTCCTTGCACTCATGTTCTTCAAAACACCGTAATAGCAGAGAGGGAGCTAAGGAGGGAGGGGCACAGGAAGACACATGGCTAAAGCATTTAGGAATTATCAAAATACGTGTACTGGGATGTGTCTCAGTCTTTCTGTCCCTGTTCCTCTCTAGCTCTCTGTCTCCCAGTGCCTCTATCTCTGGCTTTCTTTTAAAATCCATAACAGGAATATTTCTAGCATCAAATGGAAAATATGGTCCACATCTCATCTGCCACAGGGGGCAGTTGTGTTTGCTTACAGAGGTCAGGAATTGTGTCTGTTTTGTTCACTAGTCTCTCTTCAATGCCTAGCCCAAGCCGGTACCAATTTCATGCTTATCCTCTCCATCTCTTATTCAGAGACATTTACATTGGTTCCCTGAAATCGACTGTAATGCGGAAGTTTACACCACAGAAATTGGCAAACATTACAAACTAGGGCTTTTTTTTTTTTTCTGGAGAACCCATTATTAAATATTTGTCATCATACCACTGATAATAGGTATTCCATAAATATCTATTAAATAACAAAGGAAGAATGACAAGCTGTCCCTTTGAATTTAGCCACTTCCAACACCTCTCTGGCCCTACTCATAGCAAAACCCTCTGTAAGTTCTCGTCCACAACAGGGTGACAAGCCTTAGGATTTAGTTATGAAGCAGAGAAAGTAATGCCAGGAAGACTAATTTAAAACAAAATTTCTCTTTGATAATACTGTCTCTGACTCAGCTCTGGTGGAAAGTATCACCCTTATAAACCCACAAGGAAGAGGTGAGGATTTCACATCATGCCTCATCTTTTTTTTTTATGTTAAGAAGAGAATTGTATTGAATTCTGGGACAGGGCCGTGAGAGGAAGATGCCAGGCTCAGAGTGAGTTGTCACGTACAGCACCTCTGGGAGGAGGTGACTTCAGGGAGAGAGGGACTTTCTGAGTACAGATTTCCTTGCTACTGACTAGTAAATCACACCTCCTCCGCCTGACCTACAGGATAACCCCTCCACCGCTGAGCTCCTATTCATCCTGCAGAGGCCAGTTCTCATGCCCCTGCTCCCTCTGCTGCTTTTACAAAGCCACCCCACCTCCTTCAGAAGAGGGCTTGCTCCTTCACAGATGGATCTCTCAGCACATCATTCCTGTCTTGATTGCAGCATGTATCATGCTGGGCTGCGTACAGCTGCTTACAGATTTGGTCACCCCAACTTCTGTCACTCTGTGACCTCCCTAAGGGAGGGGCCACACTGAGGCTGTGTCCCCAGCACTTCTTGCAGTGCTTGGCACACAGTGGTTGATGACTGCATGTTTATTAAAGTGAACCGTTGAGAACTAGAAGTGGAGGGGCCTTTAAACTGTAAACATAACACATACCATGTAAAGAGTTATTATCCAGGGCAGATTGCAGAGAAGGGTGGCACACTACTGCCAGTTCTTAGCAACAGGCTTTGCCTGCATAGATCCTATTAAAGCATTTAATCACATAGCTGCTAGATAAAATTCCTGAACACCTGGAGGGCTTGGACAGAAAGGATCAAGCAGGAACTACAGAAAGCATTCTTCCAAGTAGAGGCCTCCTCTTCCTCCTCCTCCTCCTTCCACTGTGTTCCAACAGTTTTCTTCCAGGATTCTGAACCCTCCCTGCCCACAAGGCTCAAGGGTAAGAATATTATATAAGGAATGAATGCTGCCTTCATTTGTTTTAATAAAAGAAACAGCCCATTTAAAGGAACACAGACTTTAGTGGCTCAGATATTTCAGAATGTGAATATGACCCAGAGGCTCAGGAATACAGAACGGCTGTCTTGAGAATGACTGTTTTTTTCCTATTTAAAACATTCTGGAAAATTGCTCCGTGTCCCCGTGCCAACATGAAAAAATGAAAAACATAAGGGCTATTTGGAATTTCTCTTCATTTTACAGATGACTTTAATGCATAATGTTATAAAGACATGAAACTGGCCTCAAATGCCCCTGACACAGCCGCCCAAAAGCCTGGGAGAGGCAGCACGCCGCAGTGCGTGCGATCGGGGAGCAGACCTTTGCACAGGAAGCTCACCGTTTCAGATCAGTTTCCTAGGTGTTCACGGGCCTTGCAGTTTTCAAGCGTTTCCTGACACAGGACCAGCATGCTCCTGGGGGGAAACTTCTTAACTGTCTTAGCTCATAGTATCAGATGGCGATGGTGGTGTAGCTGAGCTGTTTTAACATGTATTTTCTCTCATTTTACTTGATACGACAACCATGTTAGCTAGGTAGGGAATGAATGACTGATGTTACTGGTGTGGGAAATGAAGGTTGGCTGAGGTGTGCCCCCGCCCCCCACTGCCGGTGCTGGGCCACGGGTGATCTGCAGGAGAATGCACAGCTCCTCCAGGGTGCCGGGAAGGGCCGGGGAGGGGGACAAGGAGAGGCACGCCCCTATGCAGAGAGGCCCCAACTTTTCTTTCCCCTGGCTTCTTCCTCCTACCCCAATAATGAAGAATCGCATAGATTCTTCCCTGCCCCTGGGCTGGGCAGAGCGGCCCTGAAGAGGCTGCTGCTCAGGATGTGCAGATGAGAGGGAAGGTTTAAGCCAACCAGAGTTAGAAGAGCACAAGTGCTGGAGTTAGACAGGCCTGATTCTTACCTGGGCCTCCCAAGGATAGGTGTCGGGATCCTGGGCCGACTCTTATCCCTTTGGCCATGGTTTTCTCATCTGAAAATGTGAAAGGCAGTCCCTAAATCAAAGATGTTGAGGATCAAGTGAGAAAGGGGTTGGGAAAGTGCATGCCAGGGAGTAAAAGGAAAATGGTAGCCATTAGAATTTATCATTATTTCTAGTTCGTGGCTTTGCAAAGGGGCTAATTTCATTTGTTTGTTGTAAATGCTTGGGGTGGAAATTCAACTAAATCTTCCATGAGGCCCATTTCTTTTCCCCCTTTAGGGTCCTGGCAAGTGACAAACAGCTCAAGTATCTGGACTTTATTTTCAGAAGGAAGCCCCTGCCTGTCAAAGCAGAGAGTGTGTGTGGGGAGCTGGAGGTCCATTTCTTCCACTCCACTTCTGAAATGATATTCACCTGTTGTTGACAAACCATCTTTGTCTTTTTCAGATGTTTCTGGGTCTAGGGAGATGAAAAACTTTGCTTAGATTCAATAAGGCAGGAAATCAATTAAGGTTTTCATTTTGTGCTTAGCTTCAAATGACAAAAGGATGAGAGAAGGCCTCAGTAAAGATTCCTGGAGGTTTCATTCCGGGCTCTATGTTTAGAAAAAAATCATAAAAGAACAAAAAAACCTTACATGTCCTATGTAAAACACAAATGCTTTTTTTCTTTCCTGTCTTTAAAAAAAAAATGTACAAAGCCACTCTATTTGATTAATACGGACAACTTGGACAATGAAAGACGCCTCAATTTTTAAAAGACAGCCCTACAACCTAACAGCTTGGTTTTTAAATGACTACATTTAAATATTTCTTTCTCAGTTCCTTTCCAAACCTGGGCCATAAATCACCCTTATGAACACAATGGCCTGTGCCTATAGCAATTTATCATTTGGATAATGTCACCTGTTCAGGTGTGCATTAATTTGTGCCTCAAATGAAACTCTGGTTGGCTTAAACCTTCCCTCTCATCTGCACATCCTGAGCAGCAGCCTCTTCAGGGCCGCTCTGCCCAGCCCAGGGGCAGGGAAGAATCTATGCGATTCTTCATTATTGGGGTAGGAGGAAGAAGCCAGCGGAAAGAAAAGTTGGGGCCTAACAGTCCTCTTGAATTCACGTGTTCAGCCTGCTCATGCTCATCCAAGGAAGAAAGCCATGAGGAAATGTCCAACAATTCCAGCCCAAAGACGAGGGACACATGCAACATGTGCACCAGCTTTCGTTGCTCTAAGAAAAGACATGGAGTTAAAAAGGAGTCAGGTACAAGAAGATATGTCAAAGAAATAATCAATCTTCCCATGTTTTCTTCCACCTGCTGCTTCTATAGCTTTTCTTCTTCCTTCCTAATTACAACCCTTAAATAGAATTCGTGCCTCATATCAAATTTACCGAGTATCATAATTCTTCCAAGTGGTAAAGACACCTCAAGACAAATGCTGGGCATAGAAGCCACAGGGCATAAATATGCAAAGAAGTAAAAAGCTAACCTTTTCAAACAATAAGGCTTCCCTCTCACTTACCAACTTCACATTTCCCTGTATGGCCCCGGAAGATGACTGGTTAGCCAGAGACGGGTAAGATTCCTCAAGGGAGGAACAACCTAAGACAGGCACAGTCGCAGGGGGGCCATCAGGTGAGAAATTGGGGATCAACAGAGGTGAGGCTTAGAACCTCACCCCCCCGCTCTGAGAGAAATCTTCTGCATACGTGGATGTTTTATTGCCCTTGTCTAGCTTGGATTAACACATAGTCTACAGGCACACACCTGATCATCTACATTTGCTCTCTTACAACACTAAACTATGTTTTCTACCTTTATCTTGTATCTACCTACCACTTCAGCATTTTATTAAAAATAATAATAATAAAGAGAGAAATGTGGTATCCACATATAAATCAAGTATAAAAACCAAATGAGTATTCATATTTGAACTGACTGTTTAGAGTTCATAATGCATGAGCAAAACCGAAAGTTTCTGTGATGACTGCCCTTGTACTGTTCACTATGTAACTTATTCATTATGTAAGAATTTGTTCTCCATGTAAGAACTTGTTTGTTATGCCTCAGAAGATTGGAGACTGACGAAAATTAGGCTTGGGGTGGATTAATGATTGTGCATTGAGCATTGACTCCCCTATACAGAATTTTATTGTCGTTAACAACCATTTGATCAATAAATATGAGAGATGCCCTCACAAAAAAAAAAAAAAAAAAGGACAGACTTCCAATGGTAAAATAAATAAGTAACCGGGATGTAATGTATAGCATAAGGAATATAGTCAAGATATTGTAACAGCTTGGTAGGGTGATAGCTGGAACCTAGAATTATGTATATAAATGTTCTACCACTGTGTTGTACACTTGAAACTAATGTAATGTAATACTGTGCGTCAACTACCCTTCAGTAAAAAATAATTATTTAAATTAAAAAAAAAAAAAAAAGGAGTCAGGTGGAGGGATATGAAGTCCATAAGGGAGCATCTCAGAGTGGATGTCAGAGATGGGAGTCCTTGTTTAGCTGCTAATTGTGTATCACCTTGGTCAGATCCTATCATCTTTCTGGGCCTCATTTTCCCTAGCAGTAAAAGAGACCTCCAAAATCTTCCTTCTCTGACATCCCGTGACTCTAATTCAAGAGGAAGTAGTTGTTGATTACTACCTGCAATTCCCACGATGTAACTATTTGCTTCCCAAATAGATAGGCTAGCAGCAACTCTAACTTTCTGACCCATCGTATGAAGAATTGGTTTTTATATATCTGGGTGGGGAGACCTGTATTTGTTCTTCCCCTTTTTAGCTCATGCTTTATTTCCTCTCTCTTTGGTTTGTTCTTTTCTCTGTGTCTCACTGTCTCTCTTTTCCACATACCTCAGGAATAGACAAGACAAAATCCAAAACTAGCATTAATACTCATGAATTAAAGATGGTTTTCTTCTGTGGTATGTATTACGTTATAATTTCTGAATGAAAGTGTCTCATTTAGTGTTCCGAATAATGTGGGGAGACCTGCCTTAACCCCCTCCATGTGACAGATGAGGAAACTGTGCACAGATAGGTAACTGTCCCAAGGTCACTCAGGGAATGGCATAATCTGAACCTGTAGTCAGGGTCCTCCTGCTCCCAAAAGAAATGCCATTTCCATTGTGCTGAAGTGAGGAGGTTCATGAATAAGGTCCTTTAAAATATGGTTTGGGAATTTAATCGCTTAAGAGCGGCCCTCGTGATTAAGATATTACAAATATTCTCGAATTCCACAAATGAGAGAGCTGTGACTATAAAATTAATATCTATGAGATTAAATGACTGATTTCAAGAACCACACACAAAAATAAGTCTCCTTGCATTTTGGCCAGGGTTTATGTATTTGAACTGCAAATTCAGAGATCCTGGCTCAGTTTATTCCTCCTTATAAGCCTGTGATCACAGCTCTTAAATTAAAATAGTCTCTCCCTTACAACAGAAGAAACCTAAAATCCAAATCTGTTTATTGTTCTTTTTAACAGCCTTTTTATATGTGTAGCTTTAAAAATGATTTCCTCATCAGCCAAGTAAATCAAGGGAAAATGACTTCCCCGTCACAGTTTTTAAATGCACCGGCTTTGCTCAGGGTGTGAAAACTATGAGAATCCCGTGCACCCGGTCCTGAACACATCCAGGGTGATGAATCACTGCTTCCACCAGTCACTTCCCCAGGATGCAGCCCAAGTTGTCCCAAGGTCCTCTCTGCCCCCCCGCCCGCCGTCATCCCCACACACAGCCGTCCGCTCTCACCATGACGCCACTCTCCTTTGACAGGCAAGGAACACCTGCCAGAGGGTGACTTCACCATACCAATCACTCTGACAACAGCCCAAATAAAACAGTGTCACTGAAACCACAAACAACAATCCAACAGAGCTGGGGAACTCAGAGTCATCGAGAAGGGGAGAGAGAGAGAGACAGACAGAGAGAGAGAGAGACAGAGAGAGAGACAGAGAGAGACAGAGACAGAGACAGAGAGACAGAGACAGAGAGAGAGACAGAGAGAGAGAGAGAGAGAGACAGAGAGAGAGAGACAGACAGAGAGAGAGGGCTGTTGCCACAAACAGGACGCAGTCACCTAAGCGTGGGCTTGGGGAATGCAGGGAGACAGAGCAGTAAGAGGGAGGAGTAAGCAAGATCTGGGTTTGAACCCAGCACTTCAGCTTACGGTGTGCGACCTTGGGAAAGTTGCTTACCGTCTCTCATCCTGTCTCCTTATTTTTATGATGGAATAATGAAGGGACCCAACTCATAGGGTGGATAAAAGATTCTGAGTACTTGCGTAAATCATACGGCATTCAATTCCTGTTAGCTGACTTCTACTGTACTATAAAAATAGAATTGAAGGGCCTTCCTTGTACATTAGTGAACATTCTAGAGCCCAAAGTGCCCCTCTTGCTCCAGCAAACTGCGCACGACACCACTGCGGAGGATGTGAAAGAAGCCTGGAGGCCAGTCCTGGTTTTGCCTCTAGCCAGATGAGGGACTTCGGGCAGTCACATTACTTGGAGCCAGTCTCCAATCTGCCCGAGTGCGGCTGTCTCTAATATGACAGTGGTCTCCTCTACCTATTGTTCAATTCCGATTGTCAACATGAGGGCCAAAGGTTCACACTTTAGGTGTCCAGCAACCCTTTCCGTTGGGGCACGGAGACCCCCTCACCAAGCCTGCCCCTGCCCCAGGAATTTGTAAAGCCTTCCTCTGGAGTGCTCCAGCCAATCCCACAATATCTCTAATAAGCATTTTAGGCAGTGACTTGCTGCTTGGAAACTTTTCCTTTCAGCAGCAAAGTCAGAACTGTGAGAAAAGGTCTAACATCTCTGCTTTTGATTTCTTGGTAGGAACCCAAGGGGATGGGGAAATGCAAGGGATTTAAAAACCGAAAACTTCAGGGGTGGAGGAAAGTCCATATTCTAGCATATTCTAGCGGCTGCTGGCTCGTGTGCCCGACCAAAAAGCACCCAGCGTGACACCTGCTCTGACTATGAGCTTACCTCTGGGTCAAGATGTCTGTACACCCGACCATAGACAGCAGCGGGACCAGACTAGTTCTGGGCCAGACCACAAGAGAATGGTTCAAACATCTCTTGCCATACCTTCTGGAAAGCCATTCTTTTAATACTACACAAGAACTCTCATCAGCATTACTAACGGGAACTTTTAGATTGCCTTTACTGTCGTCTCCCCCAGGGAGCTGCAGTGGTAATGAGAGCAATAGCACCTCCTGGTATCTGCAAAGGTTTTACCTTTTCATAAAGTGCTTTCATTGCTGTCCTCTCTGATCCCCATGACAATGCTACCCAGAGGGCAACACAGGCGTTATTATCCCCATTTCACAGATGAGGAAACAACCATGTTCAGTGAGGTTAAGGGCCACAGGTCAGGAGAAGAGCTAGGACTGGAGTCAGGGCTGACTTCCTCCTCTATCATATGTCCTCGCCACTACGCGGAGCACACTGTCACATGCCCAAGAGAGAAAATTAGAGTTTTGAAGGTATCCAGGAAAGATTACTGGGCCCAGGGGGAGGGGCTCTGGTTTTCAGTTTTGATGCTGCTCTCAGCTGGGGGGCCCTGGGCAAGTTACTTGCCTTCTTTGGAGGGAGGTTCTTGTCTATGAAACAACCTCCTTCAGCTCTAAATTCTCTACGTAATTCCGTGCCTCCTGGGGGAGACCAAGCTGACATTAGATCTGGACTGGTAAACTATATGGTAACAGTGGCCTGGACGGCAGCGATTGGCAGAAATGTGCAGTGAATTCTGACTGTCCTTAAAAAATTGTTTAGAAGTTCTACCTGCATGTTATTTAAAGAGACAAATCATTCTAGAAAGCTTTGTAGATAAACCAAGAGTCCCCTCGATCCGGCTCCCGTGCCTCAAGGACAACCACTTTTAACTCCTGTGGCTGATTGTTTGATATTTACCTCAGCATCTCTAAATAACATGTTTATGTAACCACTGCTTGACTTCAGTTTTTGGCTTTATCTATGAACCTTCCACTACGGAAGATGAGGTTTTTGGTTTCTTTCAAGAACACCCATCCCCAGTACATACATACACATTTCCTGTCCCCTGCCCGGCCAGTGTAGTTCTATCACGATTTGGTTAAATCAGTATTCTATGCTGCTGGTTTAATGACAAGGAAAATGCTATTTCCTGCTAGGTCATGTATCCAATGAGTAATCTTCCTTTTCTGTACAATATTAGATTTCTCCTGGGGTTAATAATGAACTGTTTCGCTTGCTTAATTTTTTGTCTACTGATTACTTATTCAACCCTAAACTCTCCCCTCATTGCAGAAGTTTCAATACAAACATATCAGGCCTCCTACCAATTTCACCTTGAAGCAGTTTCCCTAGGAGCCTTCTGACCAGCTCCAATCTGGACTAGTTTTCCTCTGGGCTGTTGTACAGCAGTTGTCATGTGATTTTTCTTTCCCCCAATCCCAGGGACTCTCTTCACTCTCTATTTTGTTGGCATCCTTGTTTCTGTGAGCCTGTGCTTTCTTGGTTTACGCCCTCATTTTTATGCAGCTTCCTCCAGTAGTCTCCTGAGAAGGATGTGCATAAAGTAAAATTTTGGAGACCTCACGTATCTGAAAAGGTTTTTATTCTAACTTCACACAGAATTGATAGTTCGGTAAGATATAGAATTTTACACTGGAAATCATTTTCCCGTAGAATTTTGAAAACCTTGCTCCACAGTCTTCTTGTTGCCAATGTATCTCTGTTCAGCAGCCTAAATACCAGTCTAGTTCTTAATCCTTTTGTTCCTCTCCTTGTCTTTGGTGTTCTGAAATATCGTAATAATTGTGCCTTAGTAAGGATCTAATTTCATCCATTATACTATTTTGATGGATTCAATGGGAAACTCATGTTTTTCACTTTCAAATTTTCCTGAATCATCTCTTGAATTATTTTATTCTTTCTATCCCCCTGTTCCCCTTTACTGTCTTGTTTTTCATTGCTACTCTTAGACTTTTAATTTGTTGCAGCTTATCCTTGCTTTTGAGTGTTCTTTTTTTTGAACATTCTATTCTTCTCTCATGGATGCCACATTTCCATTTATCTTTCTGTGTTTGTTAAAGGCAGTAGTAGTTTTCTTTCTTCATAGTTTCTGTTTCACGTATGATGCTTTCCTTGAACGCCTGGTAATTCTTGATTATCTCCTTGTACTTAAGAGTGGGGCCTTAAAGAGCTGAGCATGATTTCTGGGTGCATGAGAGGGGTCCATTCACAGAATAACTGACTGAGCCATTGCCTTGGGGAACTCCAACACTGGAGTTTTTAATCTTTTATTCCTGCTAGACTTGTCAGATACTGCTGCAAAGATTCTAGCTCCTGCTAAGAGGTATACATCTGGCTGCCACTGTGTGGGAGCCAAGACAGAGGAAAAAAGAAGGGAGTCTTCAACTAGATATGTGAATGCACCCTTAACCCCACTGCTTGCACATGGTGACCCACACGGTGAGGTGCCATCAGTTTACAGCATCCAAAGAATAATTCTGCTCAGAGAAAGGGTGGGCAGTTTCCCAGAGTGAATCTGGAATCAAACAGCTATTTAAATAGATTTTTTATCAATATCCTATTGTTATCCCACCTTCCATCCCACTTTCAGAAGTAACCAGCAACATCAACTCTGAAACCTTTGTGGCAGGGATTCTTGATGTTCTAGATTTTCCCCATTACTAGCTTGGGATTCAGCTTTCTCATCGGTTAAGTCATTCTTCTCTGTTCCATCAGCTTTCCAGCTTCCAAAATATTGCTGATGTATGTGGTCCTTTAAAAAAACTCTTTATAAATCATTTTAGTGGATTTTGAAAAGAGTACAGAATTAAATATGTGTGTTTAATCTGCTATCTTTAACCATGTTGCCTAAACTCCTTCATTCTGTCTTTAACATAGTCAAGTAGTCAAATACTTTAGACCAACAATATAATAACATTGTCTGCAAAGAAATCTTAATCCACTGGAAAACTGACAGCTTCTTTATGTCACTTAGTATTGCCCATAACTTCTGCTTAGTATATATCTGTAGGCCTAGTCCTGCCCTGTGGATTTATAATCTGAACCTTTAAAATATCTATTTGATCATTAATCCATGGTGAGCAATGTGCAAAGCCAGCCAAGGACCAAACTATGTCAATTTAATGTACTGGCTCTTGGGCAGCTAGCAATTTTCCATCTCAGGTTATTTATGAAAGTTGAATCATTTGCATGTTCATCATTTTAATGTTGGAATGGTTATTTCCTACCTGTTTTAAAACTCCCAAATCCCAAAGTTGAGTCAGTGGTAGCATTCTTCAATTTGAAGAATTTTGCACACTGTGGAAAAGCATAGTGTGTTTACAAGCATGGCCTTGGGCATCACACTACCTATGTTTGAATCTCTGCTTCCCTCTGTTTGACCTTGGGAAAACTGATCATCCTCTTTGTGTCTTGGTTTCCCCACCTGCAAAACAGAATCAATAATAGTATCTACCCTACAGGTTTATCATGAAATTAAATGAAATAACATATGGATGAAGCACTTTTCCCACTGATTGACTTGTAGAAACAATCTCAATAGATGTCACCTAATGCTATTCATTATTATCCTATATTTTTAAGGACTTAGGAATAAAGTTCATAAATATGCAGTATGTGTAAGTGTGGCTTGACAATGAGACACTCCCTCACCCTTCAATGATATAAGAGAAAAATAGTGTCATCTGACAGTTAGACTGTTTATTCAGCACCTAGTGGGTTCAAGTAGCAATAAACAGTCAGGTTGAAGGAGGGCTCAGGTCAGACAGCCCCAGTGCTATGTGATTGACAGAATGTGCCCAGAGGTTGGGTGAACATCCTTCAGGGGCATGTTCTGCTATTGTATTAAAAAAGGATACTGCTAGGGTCTGAACTATAGTGGCAACAACAAGGCGATTCTACTGAACTATCCAGAAAAGGCTGGGCTCTGCGGTAGCAAGAAATCCCTACATCACAGTAGCTTAACAGAAAAAGCTTTGTTTCTTAATTCTACCAAGTCTGATGTGGATCAATAATCTTTCTCCATCTTGTTCCTCTGACATTCAGAACATGTGGTTTCCAAGGTCCCCACCGAAGGGAAAAGGAGGCAGAAAAGGCACGTAAGTTCTCAAATGCCTTGATCTAGAACTTGTATCATACCCACTAACTTCCATTTGCCAGAACTCAGTCTCAAGGCCCCCAGCCTGACCTTGAGGAGCTTGGGCAATGTCATATCCTGTGTGCCCAGAAAGAGCAGAGAGGATGGTGAGGCCCTTCCCTTTGTGGAGGTCAGTCTGGACAGCCAGACGCTTTCTCCAAGGAACGATTTCCTGTTTCTTCATTGAGCGCTCAGCAGTGGTGCATGATGGACTGTTGACTCTCTCTGCTCCCACTGAACCGAGAGGTGGCCAAGACCTGAAACCTGTATGCTTAGCCTTCCCAGTCTTCAAGGCAGTGAACATTTAAGAGATAATGTGGTAGGAGCTCCATGCCTAGTGATAAGTGGTCTCTGGAATCTCTCGACTGAAATCTGGTCTTCAAAATGAGCCCCACTCACTGGTATCCTTTACCTGTCATTTCATGAGTTCTGCCTTGTGGCTGAAATCATGAGATTCTAATTGGTGACAGCTGAGGGAATAGAAAGAAAAAACTTTAGAATATTTTACCTGTAGAATTTTCATAATTTTACATAGGAGAAAATCAAGACTCAGACAATGGTAGCATCACATTCAAGATTACTCAGTGAGCTGGTGCCGGACATGACCTTAAGCCTGGGCCTTCTAATACCTGTCTAAAAACTTTGACTTTTCTTTGCATGTTTTAGGGAGACAAGGGCTCAGTTCCATGCTATGGGGGAAAACAAGGTCTTTGAACTTAAGTAACTTATAATGTATCTGGATAAAGAGGTCTACTACATTTTATAAAACAATCTATGAAAATTAGGAAAGAATATATAATTAGGGACTAATTAAGCTCTTCCAGTCCAAAGAGACCCATTTTGAGCAACAAAGATGAACGTTTTTAAATGGTCCCCAAACCTCACATAGCGTCATGTCCCAGGTCCTTGCCCAGGCTGCTTCTTTTGCACAGAAGACTTCCTCTTAGTTCTTAGCCTAATAATCACCTCTTTCTTATATTGGCTCAAATGTTACTCCCTCCCCCAAAGTCTTTTCCAAACTCCCCAGGTAGTATTAATCAGTCCACATTCTCCACAGCTCTCTGCATGTGCCTCTTCTGACCTGGAGCACAAATCACACATATGGTGTGGTTGTTGATTTTTGGTGGAGGTGGGTGGGGTGGAGGGGGTGTACAGCATATTTTTTCTCCTCCAGGTAAATCCTGGATTTCTTGAGGTAGGAAACAGGCCATTTTCTGTCTCTCGAGGGTCCAATGTGGTTCCTGACATGAGTTAAGAGTTCACAGGATGAAAAAATCAACGACCTGGAAGAGAAGACACAGATTCCTCAGATGCCCACGATGGTCCCATAGGTGTCTTTCCCAAGTTCGAATCCTGGAATTCTGGAACTAGGAGACCAGAGCTGAAGAACATGAATGGGAGAGAAGAAAGGGGCTAGACCGGAAGATGCTTAAGAATTTCTGGGGTTCACAGCCCTGCTGCCAGAACACCAAGCCCTCGGCAACAGTGACTCTCTGTGCTTCCGCCCCCCTCCCCATGCTGTTGGCTTGTTTGCCATTTCTGACCAGTACTGTGATTCTCCTCCAAAGGGCTGTCCTCAGCATGACCATAAGTCAGCTTCCCCGTACGTGTAAAGGCTGATGACAGCGTGGAGGGGCAGGGGGCACAGTTATCAGGGTCGGTTATGAGTGTTTCCCCTCCTCTCCCCAGAGGGCTCTCCCAGAGCCCTTCAGCTGCATTCTTCGCTTAGGCCCTGGAAAAACCTGAATCTGTGTTCGTAAGTGGGACGCATGAAGCAAAAGAGGTTGATGAAATGTAAAAATCCCCAGTTTCTCTTCCCACGGTTTGACCTTAAGGAAGTCAACTAACCCAACAGCATTTCAGTTTACTCCTCTATAAATGAGTCTAATGATACTCTGCCGAACTCCCGGAGGAGTGGTGAGGCTTAATTAACCAATGCTCACTTCTCTCAGCACTTTGGATGTCCTCCATGGGTACAAAATTATGTTATTACTTGGAATAATAATAATAGTTTCCCCTAATAATTCTGTGTTATTATTTCATTTAAGGAACTGTATTAGAGGCCTTTTGGATCTAGTTTAATACCTATAAATGTCTCTCCCTGGCAAAACAAAGGAGGATTGCCTGGTGATTATGGTTGTCTTACATTTCAAAACTAGTCGGTTTAAACCCTCAGCAGAGTCCTTAAAACAGCGCCTGGCCAAGGGGGACCTCTTCTGATCTCAATTCTGGACCACTAAAAGCACTTAACTTCAGCAAGGCAGCTTATTTTCAAAGCCGACGACCTGGCAACATGAAGGGCCCAACCCACAACTGTGAAAAGATAGGCTCACAGCCAAGATAAGCAGGCCCAATTTCCCACGCCGCGGCCAGAGCAAGGCGCCCCTATCACAGGCCTGATCGCTCTTGCCCCCCTATTGATTTCCACCCATTTCCTCTGGTTCTTAGAGCCACATCTAAAATGCTCCCCAAGGCATGCAAAGCCTTTGGGTCACACCTGACCGGCCCTCACCCCCTCACCTTGAGACACTCTCCCATGAACTTGCCGTTCCTCCATTTCTTCAGACACACCAGTTCTCTCTCTCCTAGGGGCTTTGTACATGGTCTTATACCATGCCTTTGCAAACCCTTTCTCTTGGGGCTTCACCTTCGGCTCTCAGGTTGGTGTGGCCTCCTTCCCAAGCCCTCCTCGGTGTCCCCTAACATCCTTTGTTTCCTGGGCCAAAGCACTTGGAAGAGAGAATCATACTTGTCTGTTGACTTACAGGTTTGCCCATAAAATGCTGCAGGTGCAATAAGTGTGCCCATCCTGTGCATTGAGTTTGCATACAGATGGTACTTAATAGTTGTTGAGTTCATGAAAGAATATAATTTCTCTCATTTTTCTCTTATATTCCATTCTTTTATATTCTATACCCTGACACTAAGGCTAATCCTTTCCTGCTCCTCCCTTATACCAGTCATGGGCAAGTAAAAGGTAGAAAGAGAGGAGAAAAGGAAAGAGAGGGGGGTATATTCTTGATAGGAAAGAAATACAACAGGTGGGAGGGATTAGGAACAAAGCAAAATGAGAAAGGAAGAGGAATATTTGGGAAGGGAGGATCTGAAATGAAAGTAGGGAACAGGTACAAGGATTCTAAAACGTTAAGATTACATTAAAACTATCCTCAAATTTTCTTTTTCAGGAATTTTCCACACAGAAGAAATGGGGAGCATAGGGGAAAACTTCACATACATTATCTCCATTATTGCTCACACTCACCCTGTTAAGACAGTAATTAAAGCCACATTTACCAGGGGAAGGCAGGGAAGCTCAGAGAGGTGGAGTATCTTGCTCAAGGTTGCACAGCTAATAAGTGGCAAAGCCTGACAAGGAACCGAATGTGCCTGAATCCCACCTTGTCCAGTCAGAAGACTAGGATAACCGTCCCACTGATGGGGTGTCCTTCCTTTTGGACTCTCGGGCCCTCAAACGTCTTTTCTTTTTGGGATGCCTAAGACAAAGGGGGTAACTAAGAAGATAAAGGAACTTAGCATCCAGTTAGGTGTTAAATGCTGTATTTTGAAGAGTGGTTTCTTACTTTTGCATGAAAAGTAAAAGATTCCTACTTTCTTTCATCAAAAGGAAAATGAATTGAACTGATTTTCCTTGGCCCTTGGTTTGTCTTTCCCGTTATTAGGTACATGTCTAGAGTCCTTCTGTGTATAGAGGCCCAGCAAGAAGCTGTTAATTTCTCGCCCCAGCATTATTTTCCTCCACGGTTTGGGCCTGACAGACAGAACTGTGCTTCTGGACTTTTGTAGAAGTGGCTCAACAAAGCCCAACAGACATGTTGAAGAATCAACTCTATATCATTGTTTGCCTTCTTTAAAGGCTCTGTGACACCAGTCAGTAGATGCCAGATGTCTAGATGCTGACTGACATCTAAATAACTTGGTCGCACTCTCTGGTTTTCTACATCTACATTTCCTCTCCCTTTGGGGAATTAAACACAAGAGTCCTGAGCAGAGCAAGCAACTGTTTTGTCTTTGAATTATGTAATTACTGGAACTGAGGTCCTTGAAAGAAGTTACATCGCTTCCATACTGAGGACGAAGATTCAGTTAACTAACAAATCCTTCGGGAGTATGCTCTGATGCTGTCTGACCTTTCATCAAACAACGATGTACAAGAAGGGGAGAAAGATTGTTAAATACACGATAAAGACACAAATCTACTGCAGAATTCGTCAAAGCCTAGAAATACCAGGTGTAAGGAATATCGTCTATCGTACCAAGTTTATAATCCATAAGAACACATTTCTCCTGAAAATAGTAGGTAACTTAGCTTTTCTTCATTCCTGGGCCCATCTTTGTAAAGGCAAGAGAGAACCAAGACCTATCTGTGATTCAATCAGGAAATGCAAATGAGGTCAAGTTTCTTACAGGCTTGTGAGATTTCCCTAGAGAAATTTCCACAGCCTCTAGGCCACTGCCAAGGCCCTTTGGAGCTGGGGCTTGTCTGTGGAGTAAAAGGAAGGCCTGGGACCTCTGGCTGGCTGGGCACCGGATTCCAGTAGGGACTTTCTAGAGCACTGAGACTATCGTCCTGGGACAGAGGGCAAACCCAGACATGCAGGAAAATGTCACCCTTTTGTGGGTGCAGCCCACGGCTGGCCCCTCTGCCCTGTCTGAGTGAGGACCCAGTACCCTACATGGGGCAAATCCACACAGGAAGAAGCAATGCCAGAGGTGCCCTGCCTGCCTCGGGGTGGCCTGGAAGGAAGTCTCTGCCACCCAGCCCCTCCGCTCCCTGACCACCTAAGCTGAAAGTGTGTGTATATCCACTTTCATGCATTTCATGCTGCCAGGCCCTCCGCTGGGCCACAGACGTCTGAGGCTGTCCTGCTATCTTGCAACTGGGAAACTAGTAGTTTGAGACAAGTGCCAAGTCAAGACACTCCTCTGTGCCTCCAGCAACCAGAGAGGACTCAGGGAATTTACAGCGTTTCTCTTCACTCAGCACAGGCTCTAGCATGTGTTTTGAAAGAATCCTCTTTGTTTTTTTCTTCCCAGAGATAGGTAAACACTTCCAATCAAAGCTATATGTGAGTTCCCTTAAGGTTTTAAAGACTAGACTGTATCAGGAGCTGGCTTTCAAGGGGTCAAGAACAGGAGGGAAGAGACAGGTCCCCGGCTGTCAGAGCGCCCAAGGTCCCATACAAAGCAAGCCCCTGATGAAACATGTCACATGTGGGAAAGGGCTGGTGAAACCAGGCCTGCATTGCGTGAAGGGCTTTAAGATTTGAGGTCAGAAAGGAGCATTCTCTTTCCTGTAAAGTTTTTAGAAATTATTTGTAAGTTAAATGTTACCCTTTTGGCCTGTAGCTTTCACATTGAGAATGAGGACAGAGAGTGGGGTGGAGGGGGCAGGTGTACGGGTCTTACAGGAAACTTTGAGGAAAACAACACAGGTTTCCCCTAACTGAAAACTGCAAATCTGGAGGCCCCTACCCCTGTCTCAGTTGGTCTAGTCTCGGTTTTCATTACTGAGATTCCCTCTACAATGAGTCTCTCAAAGTGCAAGTCTAAGACTTCGGACAAGAGAACCAGGAAAGGATGTTGGAATGCAGATTCCCAGGTCTGTCTTGCCCTCAGGGATGCTGGTGTGGTTGGGGAATCTGTAAAGGAGATGCCTGATCCCTACCCCTCCACCCAGCTCAGCCCCAGTCCCTCCCAGCTACACGCTTCTGTGATTCCGGACTCTGGAAAGCAGCATCCCAGAGGAACTGAAGCTACCTGCTGCCACCACGCTCCTCGCCCCTGCCGGGTGTTACCGATCCCTTAGGCCCCCTGCAGAGCCCAGGGCCTTGCCAACACTGGCTCCTCACATCAGCCCTGAACAAAAGCCCAGAGGCAGGACCAGTTGACTGTAAAAGGGATTTCTCTTCCACTGAAGGTGCCTCTGAGCTCTTTGATCGTTGGGGGTGGGGTGCGCCCCACTTCTGGCCCACTCCCCTCATGGTAGCTTCTGTCTGCCTCTCTGCTCCATGCTGCCTGCCCACCCCTTCCAAGCTGATTCCTGCCTCTCCTCTGCTCACAGGAAGTTCTGTGCCTCCCCGGCTATTTGAATCAGAGGCACCTACAGACTGCTTCCCACTGGTTGCACTCCATGGGCTGCCTGTGTCCTAGTGCTGGTGGTCTTTGAAGCCTCTGGTGCTCCAAAAGCGGGGTGGGGGGGCATGCTAATGAAGCCTTCTATTCTTCCTCTCACTACCCAAGTGGCCCAAAGGCTGCCGAGTGACTAGAAACTCATCATGTTGATCCCATGCCTCTGAAATAATTTCTCCATCATTCCCTAAAGACTTGGGACACACTTCTCTGGTTTTACATCATTTTCTAATTCTTTGTATCCATCTCTCCTCCCTGAGCAAGCTGTAAGCTCTACGATGCCAAGGACCGAGTCTTACTCATCTTCGCACCCCTAGTAACTAGTGTGGGCCCTTCATGATACTGACACAAACACTTACTGGGTGCTTACTATTTGGCAGGCACCATGCTGGGTGCTTGCAGGCAACACACCACTTTATTCTGGCAGCATCCCTACATGACTGATGCTTTTATTAATCCCCTTCGAATAAATAAGGCCAGTGAGGCCAAAGAGTTTAGGGATCTTGACCAAAGGCATATAGCTCATAAGTGGTCAGCTTAGCATTGGAATCTGAGCAGTCTGACTCCCAAATCCCATGCTAAGAGCTCACTCAAATTTGCTGAATGAATAAGGGAAATATGAACAAATGAACAAGTGGAAGTATCCATAAATGCATTGGGTTTTGGAGCTAAAAGGAACCTAGAAACCATTTAGTCCAAACTGATTTTATTGCTGGAAAAACTGAGGGTCAGGGCAGGTAAGGGAAGTGTTTGAGGGGAAAACAGGGGGTGGTTAGGGGCCCCAGGATGGTCAGAATATGGTTCTGTTACCTCCTATCTGTGTGAGTCTGGGCTGCTCACACAGCCTTGCTCTTCCTCAGTTTCTTTGCCTATAAAATGGGGACGGTAATAATGGAATTTATCTCATTGTTTTGTTGGGAGGACTAAATGAGATAATGCCAATTTCTTGGAACAGTGCCTGGTATACACCGATGCTCTTTAAATGTTTGCTGTTGTCATTATCGGAAGAATCACAGCACTTGAGGGCTAACAAATGACTTAGAAGTCATGAGTCCAATTCTTATCAAGGAGGAAACTGGGGTTCAGTTTCATATTCGCTTCTACAACTGGAATTGCGAGAATTTGATAGAAGCTGGTCATCTACTTCAATGCCCTCACTTTGCAAATGAAGAAGCTGTAGCCCAAGGAATCACAGGACTTGCCAAAGTCTCTACCTCGTCAGAGCAGAGCTGCAAGTAAACGTGGGTCTCCTGACTCCTGCTGCACCACCACATGCCCACTAGTCAGCCCCCTACCATCACCCTCCTGTGCCGGGCTCAGGAACAGAGGCCATGAGTCAAGTTTATTAGACACACTCCCGCTGGAGCTCAAATTCATGGCAAGCAAGTCCACCAAGATTCAGTTCTTTCATATGACAGGTGGGTAGAATGACAGTCACACTGCAACTGGGGATCCGTGAGATCCACACTGGAATAAGGCAGAACTCCCCACAACTGGGTTGATGGATGACTGAGTGAGTCAGCATTTGTGGTGTAGACCCCCAGGGCATACACAGTAGCCAGTGCTCAGCAACCAACACCCACCCTTCCCTTGCGCATCTATCACCAGGTGGTGCTTTAACTCTGATGCGTGTTAGGTGCCTCTTAAAGTGCTGATTTCCAGGCTCCAGTCCAGAGCAACCGTAACAGCATCTCTTGGGATGTGGTCAGGCAGCAGTACTTTTTGTAAAGGCCTTCAAGTGATTCTAATGTGTGCTGAGCTAACCCAAAAGGCAAGTGAAATGTCCTCTACCCATAATATCTTATGGCAGAGGTTCTCAGTGTGGTCCCCAGACCGGCAGCATCACCTGGGAACTTCTTAGAAATCCAAATTCTGCATTAGACACCCTCTATTATTTTTACTGAAGGCACTCTATTGCTAGTTTTCATAACACTCAGCAAGATGAGAAATTATGTATTTACTCATGCTGTGTCCTTTGCCTAGCCCCCTCAACCCCAGATGGGAAGCTTCAGGAATGGAGGCTCTAAACACGTCTGCTGTATACTCAGAGTGCCCAGCATATGGGGATACTCAATAAATACAGATTCAGTGAATGAATGAACGCATGTTAGGTATGTAGAGGCAAGACAGATGTATTACTGAATTTTTCATTTCTCAGAATTCATTGCTGTGGTCTTGGACAGACAAAACACAAGCATATGTAATATATATACTTTATTTTCTACAGAAATAAGAAGGTGTGTTCAACTCAATGTAACAGGTAAGTAGGAATTTCTAGACATCTACCAGGAAAGGAAAAAGACAAAAACAAAAACCAAACAACTAAGAAGGTAAACAACATACTGACAAAAAGAAAAATCAATGTAATAACTTTGCTAAAGTATAGCTTTGCCTAAAACACTACTGCTTCCTTAGGTCAGGTTCCTAAACATTTATTAAATGTAGCTTAGGGATAGCCAATATATTAATGAGCCCTTTGTGAGAAAATAATGAGGTTTAAGACATAGTTCATGGCCTTTAAATTGTTGTGAAACCAGAGCTTACTGATAACGAAGTTAGTGAACAGTGAAGTGTTATTTCCAGTCTGCAGGTCTGCTGAATGCTTACATACATGTGTGCTGGTCAGATCAGCGGTCCTAATTTAGGTTCAGGGGAGATCTAAGGAAGGGATCCATAGAGAAAGGCCATGGTGTAATGGCATAATTGGGAGATTTTTGTGGAAGAGGAAGAGGTCTGGGACTTGGAAACATTTTTGACTCAGCTAGGCTCGACAGTTCTAACCTCTAGCTTTGCATGGTAAGTGGGCCTGATCTATGAAGTCAGGACAAACTTTGTTCTTAGATGTGATTTGGGGGTTCAAATGAAGGGAAACAATTGCCTCTGTGTGCTTTAAATACTGTTTTTGCTGACAGAGGCCAACTGGCTCTTTTCTTAGCCAACTTCCCTTGTGTAGAAATCCTAAAGTGCCAGCAACTTACATTCAATAGCAAAATCCACGTTTCAAAACTTAGTGTGCTAGTGGCTATCCCCTGTAGTGATTAAACTAGACTCCCTGGATTGAAATCTCTGCCATTTAATAGCTATGTGACTTTGGACAAATTACATAACCTCCCTTTACCTCAGTTTCCCCATCTGTAAAATGGGACTAATAATAATACTTTTCTCCTACAATTGTTGCTGTGAAGATGAAGTGAAGTAATTATGTAAAATTTCAGAACAGTGCTTGACATGTAAGAAATGCTACACAAGTGTTAGCCATCATTATTTAGAAACCAAATCCAATCTCAAACCCATGCCATCTGCTGTTAAGATCTATTTGCTTATCCAAAAGACTGTTGTTAAGATCTAATTGCTTTTCCAAAAGACTGTCCAAAATGAACTGCAACTCTGCAATGGGACAGGACAGCTGCTGGTCAAGGACCAAACAAACTGATACTTATGTAAAAGGTCACAGAGGTGACTTCAGGGCTGGAATATAAAACATCATAAATAAAGAGGGTCCAAACAGGTTAAAGTAGAACTGTGTGGCCAAGAACTTCTGGAGTTGTCTAGTGCTAATTCCTAAGAATAAACTCAGGTGATTAGAACATCATTGTAAGGAACAAAGGGTTACAGAGTTAATCCTAGTTAGAACCACTTGACTTCCCTCCTGTGCCATTGTAACAGGGATACCTGGGCAGCCTTCTATATTTCTGTGCCACTGTTACTATAGAATCAGAAGAAAGCCTAGCGGGGCTAGATTGCCACCATCCATCACTGGTTTTGGTACATGATTAGGTACTGCACCTTAGCTGCACCAAACAAACACACAGAGGGCATTAATGCAATTGTTGGATAAGAAAGTCAGGTCTGAGGCACAGTCACAGGGGGGCCATCAGGTGAGAAATTGGGGATCAACAGAGGTGAGGCTTAGAACCTCACCCACCCCTGTTTTGAGAGAAATCTTCTGCATACGTGGATGTTTTATTGCCCTGGTCTAGCTTGGATTAACACATAGTCTACAGGCACACACCTGATCATCTACATTTGCTCTCTTACAACACTAAACTATATTTTCTACCTTTATCTTGCACCTACCTACCACTTCAGCATTTTATTTAAAAAAATAATAATAATAATGGAGAAATGTGGGATTCACATATAAATCAAGTATAAAAATCAAACTAATAATCATATTTGACCTGATTGTTTATAGTTCATGATGCATGATCAAAACCGAAAGTTTCTGTGATGACTGCCCTTGCACTGTTCACCATGTAAGAACTTATTCACTATGTAAGACCTTGTTCACCATGTAAGAACTTGTTCGTTATGCTTCAGAAGATTGGAGACTGTTGAGAATTAGGCTTGGGGTTGATTAATGATTGTGCATTGAGTCCCCTATACAGAATTTTATTGTTGTTAACAACCATATGATCAATAAATATGAGAGATGCCCTCTCAAAAAAAAAACAAACACAAAAACCTTGCATATAAGCCAATGGGGAGTTTGGGTTCTTGAGCATTAGCTACCTATTCTCCTTGCTTGGCACCTTGTAATAAATGCCTAATTTCTTACACTACATCCTAATATCAGTGTTTGGCTTGCTGTGCATTGGGCAAGAGGACCCAGGTTTGGTTCAATAACATCTATAAGGCAGCCCAGTTTTCATAGTGAATGCACAGGGGTCTCAGGCCAAATAGGTAATTAAAAGCAATTTTGCCTGGCTTTGTTCTCTGCTGGCCTGTGCTTCCCTCCAAGACCTGTGAGGATGGTATAACTAAAGCTGGCTAAGGTTCATAGGTATTTGCTCTCAATTCCAATGCTCTGAAAACATTTTCCTTCTGATTCTAATCAGAATTAGAACCACCACCCACCACCTCCCTCTCTCTTCCCCAGCCCTGTAGCAGCGAATGCCATCAGAGTCTGACTTGTTAACATAGTTTAAAACCATTTATTACTGATGTGGCATTTAATTGTGTCATGTGCACAAATAAACTCCACATTGTAATCACAGAAAAAAAAAAGAAAGTCAGGTCTGATAGAGTGGTGAAAATGATATAGCTATTCTGTGGAAGTCACAGTGACATTAATAACTGTGTTCACTATTCATTAGAGACCAGAATTTGAACTATGGCAAAGCTATCTCAGAGTTTCATTCAGGAGGTTTGTTTGAATCACTAAAGTTCCATTGGGGGTTTGATTCAAGGTGGCCTCATTTATTAAGTCCCAAGGCCAAGAACTGGAGGCATTACAGTGAAATCCTAGCATAACCCACAGTCAGCTCCGAGTAGGTGTGCTTCCCCATCTTACATCTCCATCCTTGACGTGGTGTGCTGCTTTCCCCCTAGCACAAGGAATGACAAGGGAGAAAGAGCAGCAGGTGGCACACTAGGAGCTGGACTCTTCCAGAATTTCCTTATCTGTAAATATACATGAATTCTATTAGCTAATTTCTATAACACCTTTCCACTTCTACAATTTGAATCTAGCAAGATCTTTGATATTCATAATTTACATATAGCTTACATGATTCTTAGGCCGAAGAAATAGCTGCCTTGTAGGATAACATGAGGACTTTCTGGGCTGAAAATATATCTCCCCCTCTCCCTATTACATTTGCTGATATTTATCATTATAACTACATTTCTTTGGACTTCAAAGGCTTTTAAGTCCTTGGGAGTCCTTCTAACTTAAGTCCTTCTTATAGAAGACTCTTTAAATGCAGAGTCTTCTGTTAAAAGGCAGGTAACCCTGAATGCAACTTAAGCCTTTACTAGGTCTCACCTTATAGGCAGGGCCAATGAGTCAGACTGCTTTCCAAACACGACTTAAGTGAAAGGCACTATGGGAATGGACGTCAGATGGGGTGGAGTGAATCCCATTCTTCCTGAGAGTGGGGACTATTATCTCACTTCAGAGGCCTAAGTCCTGTCTCTATACAGGTATTAGCACATGCTTGGTGCTTTTTAATGTTTTTAGTTTTTTAGAAGGAAGGAAGCAAGGAAGGAAGGACTAGTGAATGTCCAGATAGGAAAGGACTTGTGTCAGAGCATCCTCTGCATCTGACCTGGTCAGTATGTACCCCAGGGCGCCTTTTCAACTTGGCTTCCAGGTGCTAAAAACAGCCCCCAACTGTTTAGGGTCAATTTCCAGCCTTGCCACTGACTTCCCTTGGCTCTGAGAGGGCGCTGGGCTGTCACAGAAGACTGTTCAGGGACTCAGGCAGACGAGCTGCTGCTATGCTGAGCCCTGCACCAGTTCTAGGCGCTACGCTTTTTTAAGCACTTGATTTAAATGAAGAAAGAAATTGGCTTATATTTTTAGCAGCTCCTGCTACTAAAACTCATTTGACAAAAGTGCCAAAGGGACAGTTAAGTCTGAGTATGATTTTTTTTTCCCATGCAGGAGGAGGGGGGTATAATTTATCTGAAAATGACTGGTACTTTCCTGGCCTGGGGACATTATTCTACCTGCTTTCTTTTTTTTTTTTTAAAGACATACTTTTTTTTTTCCTTCCCATCAAATTTCAAACTTAAGTATTTGTCTTTAGCTTTAGTTCCCAAGCCCAAATGCAACCATGGAAAGGAAAAGGTGTGTAACCTCAGTTCAGAAACCATACAACCTTCAGTTTATGTTTCAGAATTAGAGGCATCTCACTGGGTAGACCCACCCTCTCCCCATCCCCTACCTGTGACACAGATGTGATGTCAAGTACTTTGTAGGAGTCTAACATTAAACCTAAATGGAAAAAACAACATTAATCCTGTGTTTGCATATACTGGGTACCAGACACAAAGTACATGATTTCAGGGTGTCTGCTCCACATCCCCTCTACCCAAATGTTTCCATCCTGACCTGCCTCAGGAACTATCTGAGATCCCCTCCATGACAGCTCTGGGGAGAATTACTGGAATTAAGAAATCTTTTCTTCTTCTCTTTTCTCTCTCTCTTTTTTCTTTTTTTTGAGAGTTAAGGCATTAGTCTATCAGAAAACTCTGCTGAAATGTGTATTACACGTGAGCATAACATTTTACCCAAAAACACCTTGATATAAATGACTTCCAAAGATGAGTTAGCCTGCAGAAAGGGAGCCTTGAGAGAATGGGAGTTTGAAAGGGTTTAGGGCCATTAAGGAAATGTACACGGTCACTAGGGCGAAGGACAGGCAGTGCCCGGGCTGCGGGGGAAGGAACAGGCTGAAGGGGCTTTGTGAGAAAGTCTGAATGAGGAAGGAGCCGAGCACCGTGGAATCAAGAGCACGGAGGGGCAGGGGCAAGTGGGAGGAGCAGGCGGCCCTGCCCGGGAGGGATTCACTTCCTCTGCCTTGACTTCAGGCCTCAACTGGGAGCAGGAAGAAGAGAAGCAGGCTGCTGACAAAGGTGGAGGAACGTGGTCCTGCCCCTCTAGCGGTCAGTGCCAGGTAGGGGAAGACTTGGGTCCGGGTCCAGAAGGCATCAAGGGGCTCCTGGAAGGAAAGAGAGTCTATACGAGGAGGACAATGGAAGGGAAGGTGGAGAGAGTCTTCAGTGACTGTCAAATCTGGATTCAGCACAGTGGCGATCTATTCATCTCCAGGCAACTAAGGACTGAGGGCCCTGGCTATAGAGCAGCCACACCCTCTGCAGACCCTGAGCAGCAAAAGTGTGCCCTCTGTACCTTGGTCCAGACCCACAGGGGACAGGGGCCCTGGAAGAGAAAGCTCCCTGGAAGCACTGGGCAGAAACCATCCCAAGGTATTTCTTACAACCTTAGGATGAAAGTAATAAAAGCCAAGTCTTGGTTAATAGCTTCTCCAAGGACTACTGCTTTACATTTTTCCTTCCTTCTCTTCTTCCTGATTCCCATTGATTTTAATTCTCTCTCATGTTCTGACGTCTTGCCACTAGTAGCCCTTCTAGTCTCTCTCAAACCTGCATAAAGGTGCAGAATTCATTTGCATTCATTATGGTCTCAGAGCAACTCATTTACTTTCATCTTGCAATATCCAAAGAGTTACTCATTTACTTAGATCATTTAAGGATTTGCAGGAGTCCTGCAAAGAAGACATTAGGAGTTCCCATCCCGCATGACTTTCAGAAGACTTGCAAGCCTCCCTGGGGTGAGGTGGGGTGTCCTAGAGACCAAGAGACACACGGAGCATTTGAGGAAGAATTGACCAGGGGGACGTTTTTCCTCTGGCCCAACCTGGTTCAGGCCTTCCCTGGATTATTGCTACTGTGGAGACAGGATATGCCCCAGGGAGTCTCCCCTCAGTGTTTATTTATACCTTAGGGCTCATGGAATTCAGTGGGTCACTGCTCTCTTAGTGGACTGCCAGACTGCTGTCCGCCGTCACTGCCTCACTGATCAGCGGCCAGTGGTGGGGACAGAGGGCCTTTTCTATCTCCTGATGGGCCTGATTCCATCCAAAAATCTTGGTCTCCTCATGCCTCTAGCTTGCATTCTAGTCCCATAGGAGCCCTGCATTAACTAGGGAGAAACTTTGCACATCTGGAGGCCTCCCACTCTGACTCTTATCAGAACCATCCATTCCGCAATGGGTACAAGCCTGCCAGGACAGCACCCAGAAAGAGCTTGTCAGTTCTTCCATGAGCCTTTGTCATTTATGACAAAATCAGCCGAAAGGGTAGGGCCCAGACACTTGAGGGTGGTACAAGGAGATGGGAGAAATCACACAGAGCACCAGAAAACTTCTGAAGGAAAGGTCAGGGCTGGTGACAAACTCTTGCTTCTCTTCATTCATTAATGGATCGATCTAGTAATTCATTCAGTAAACGTGTACTTCATTCACACCTCTGTAAGACAATTAACGTACTGCCTTTTTTGTAGTTAATGTCTCCTTACTATACTGCAGGCTTCTTAAGGCTGGAACCTAGGCCTTACTCAGGTTAGCACTGTGCCTGGCACCCAGCTGGAGCATGATAAATAGTTTATGAATGAATGAATGAATGAATGAACACATTTAGAGATATCCCACGGAGCACATTGTTAGAGTTCATTCAAAGGTGAGGAGTCACAGCACTTGTTTTGGACTTTTGCAGAAAATTATCTGCTTTCATCAGTATCTTCAGATAGTCATCAAGGGTTTTCTGTCTTTATTTTTTAAAAATAAAGAACTTTCTAGAATTATAAATATAGTATGTATTTGCATTAAAATGGAAGAAACATTTCTTTGTTGAGAAAATGTGGGAAAGGATTATGTTAAGAACAAAACCAAATGTCCATAATCTCACCAACACTATTAACATTTGGAGGATTTCTTTCTAGTCTTTTTTCTATATGCGCATTTACAAAGTTGGAATCATGCTGTATATGCAGTTTTAGATCTTGATTTTTCCACATTAGATTATACCAACAGCATAGTACTACATCATTAAATATTCTTTGAAAATATTACACTTAATGGCTGCATAATATTACATTATAGCTGTTTAATTCTTAACTAATGCAGATTTATTGTTCTTAATAACTCCCTGAATCACGGCACAGTCAAAATTGTTCCCAGGCTTCTGTAACTGTTGTAGTGGCTGATGCAGATTGAAAACCTTAAAAAATGACAAATAAATACTTCCAGGCAAGGAAAGCTGTTGTAGATATGGCTGGATCTCATCTTCAGCTTTTCCCTTCTCAAAGTTACTAATTCATAGAAGCATGCTAATGCCTTTGGAATGTTTATTCTCTTAAAGTTGGAAGCTCCAGGGTACATAAGAAAACAGGCTAGAGCGTGATGAGAAACACATGACAAGAGTCTAGTTGATTCACGAAACTCCTGAGATTTACTTGGGCATGAGGCACCACATCTCAATTTAGAACAGAAATAGTTTAGTTCTCTACAGCAAAGTGATTTTGCTAGAAAAAAAAGAAAAAGACCTCAAGTCATCAAGAAGAGAAACAGCAATTCAAAGTAGACACAGGGTCACACGCTCGTAGCGTCAGTGCGGAGACTGAATACCCATGAAGCTAGCATGGCAGAGGTGGTGATGAAGGGCCTTAACCAGACAGGGAAATGTTAAGTAACTTCTGTCCTGGGCTCTCTTCTATTGAACAACTCGTTTCCAAACACTGCCAGGTTCTGTTTCACTCCTTGGGTCCCATTCTAACCCAATTCAGTCTTTTTTGCCTTGAAGCTGTAGAGGTTGATCAGGTAAATTTACAAGTCTAATTAGGACGGTTTTGCATGGAAAACTCACTTCTGCAAAGCTAGAACAATGAAGGCATGTCTGGCAGGACAGAACTGATTACCCTCATCAGCCAGTGGCCACTGGCTCCTCCCCTCCCCCGCCCCCTGGGGCATGAGGCAGACTGAAAGCTAGTCTGGTGTGCAAACTAGGTAGTTAAATGGATAACATTCCCCAGAGGGCAGGGTTGAGGCAAGTCTTCAACTTCCTACAGCTGAGTCTTCTAGAAGCCCATAGTCACACATTTCTGATAATATTTAAATATAAAACTCTAGATCCACGGATTTGTCCCCACCTCATTTAAGTATTTTGGGATGGAGTAGAGAGGCACTCCACCTGTCCAGATGAATCTTTCTCAAGTGCTTTTCATTAGGTCATTTCATGACCCCTGAACTCTAAATCATTCTGACGACCTATGAGAATGCATCTGAATTTCCATTTCTGGCCACATTGGTGTGTTGCAATCAACTGTAAGGATGTCACAAGAAACATTTGTGACCAATTAATACTTTTTTTATAAGCTAGTAGAGTCCAAGGTTATCTCTATAAAACATCACTCTCAGATATGCCTCTTGGATTGGGAAAAGGATGAAACTGCAGCTGATATGGGAGGATGTGTTCAAAGCCCACAGCCTGACTTTTTGGACAATATTTGCAGAGCTACCATTACTGATACAGACCCTGCAGTCCCACAGATCCTTGCTAACTTTTGTGAACACTATTCTCTTCTACCAATCAAAATATTTCCATTTTATGGAAGATATAGCTAGTTGTGGTACCCTATCTATTGCCCACTTCTTCCATAGGAATAAAGACTATAGCCAGGCATATGGCCACTCAGAATAAAGATTGCATTTCCCAGCCTCACTTGCAGCTAGGTGTGACCATTTGACTGAGTTCTAGCAAATGAGATGTAATGGTGAATGAAGCAAGTGACTTTCAGATGGAGCCTAGAACTGGCAATGACAACCCCCTCGATTGCCAGGGACTTTCCTGGTTTTAGTACTGAAAGTCTCATGTCCTGGAGAATCCCTCAGTTCTAGGCAAAAATGAAATGTTTGGTCTCTATCTCCCCATCACCCCTTTCTTCAGCCTATTTCCTGGAGTATGGACAAGGTGGTGAGGTGTGTTGGACATGCAGATGAAGGGAAACCCCAGGGACTGCAGAAGGAGCCTGGGTCTGTGCCAAGTTCATGGAGCACAGCCACCACACCAGCTCAGACTCTTATGTCAAAGATAAACCAGCTTCTATCTTATCAAAGTTCTCTTCTACTTCCTCTAACCTAACCCATCAAGCCCTGTCTCCTTTACCATTTTTGGCTACTGTGAGTTTGTCCTTCTCTGGAATGTGGCCAACAGTCACCTTTCCCAGGCACTTGATACTTAACCATAGACTTCTTTACACAGTCATTTGTCTTACTACATGTTTAAGACTTGTCTCCTGGGAAGATCACAAGATCCAAGGAGGCAGTGTTTGTGAGAACATGGCTTAAGGTTTAGAAGATCTGGGTTCCAGAGTGAGTTTCAGCACTTGCTGCTCAGGTGATACTGAGTGACAGCTTCCTCATTTACAAGGTGGCAGTGATTACAGTACCTCCTCTGCTGATTGCACCACGTCGATGTGAGATCCGACACTATGGGAATACTTCAACAACTGTCAAGCATGATCACTATCTTAACTGTTCTTGAGAACTGGGCCTGCCTCTAATGTTTACCAGCTAGCCCTCACAGGCTTACCACAGTGCTGGGGACACAGTGAATGTCAGCTCCATGAATCTTTGCAGAATGGATAAAGAAGGGGAAAAAGGTGAAAATAACTTAAATATATTGAAGTTGCAAAGAATAAGGCTCTGGCTGGATATCTACTCTTAGGCCCAACATCTTGGCATAATCAAAGTGAGGCTCAGAGCCAAGTTCCCATTAATGGGTGGTTTTTAAAAGCCACATTACTAATTCCTTCATGGCAATAGAGTCTAAGCCAACAATGCTGGAGGTACGGGGTTAGTGTCTGTGTGCAGGGACCACCCTCTTCAGCCTCATCTCTGTGTGCTCCATACCTAACATGAACACGAGGAAACATCACACAGGTTCCAGATAGATTTTATGTCAGGAGAGAAATGGCTTCTACTCAGCAAACTGCTAAGAGAGTTGCTATTTTCAGGTACTCTGGTTTAGCAGATTACCAAGGTGATGACATTAAGGCTAGGATTACCTATTAATGGAAAGATGAATGTGAGTGATTCAGGGAGGCCACTTAAGCAAACACCAATTGAAGGATAAAAATCACCATGAAGCCCATGGGGGAGGAATAGAGATGCAGCTTCACCCAACAGCTCAGACAATGGCCCTGATCCCAGCACGGAGGTGCAGCTCCTGCTCATTTGTTGGGAGAAAGCCATTTGGTTCATGCCAAGGAGAATGGAGCTTCCCAGATAGAGTCGCTGCTTAACAAGGCTCTGAGCTCGCCCAGTGCAGCCAGGCCCCCTTTGTATCCCCCTTTCCCCTCACACCTGTGCCGGTATAATTTCATACCACAGGGCCCTTATCCTTGCAGGCGTTTTTTTTTTTTTTTTTTACCTCCAGAAGAGCCGCTTTGTACTCGGAATAGGAACCCACAAAATCAGCATCACTGAGCTACAAACAACTAAGAGTTATTTTTCCTAGAAATATTTAGAATTTCAAAGGGACTGGAGATCTTAAACTCCCAGGGTCGACTTTTCATTTTGGAGACTCAAGTGAATCTACATGGCCAGGGTGGGCATAGCATTGTAGGGCAGGTGGTTTTGGAGGGATCGGGGACCCTGGTATTTTCAGAATAACCTCAATTGGCTGCTGTCTCTGCTGCCATCCCACAAAGTGGGACTAGAACACTGAACACGAATTGCTCTGATCAAATCAAGGGGCCAGAAAGGAGATCAGACTTGGCTTAAGAGCTCTTGGACTAAGAATTAATAAGAATTTTAATAAAAATGGAAAGTATAGCCCTGGGCTGTGGTACAATTATCTCTCCAAGTTGCTGGTGCTCAATCAGTCAATCATATCATCTTTCTGACATACACAAAGTAGAATGGGTAAGCGAAAACTGTGTGGGCCAAAGAAGGTTTCAAAAACACAGCCTGCAGAAAGACCACCAGCTCTCTGATTGGCCCTCTAGAGGCCTGAGATATACCTGAAAGTGAAGTCTTTCCCACAAGACAAGATACCAATGAAAACAACCTATGCTCAACACACTTCACCTAACAAAGCAATTTCCATACACATTTAATTGTCATGACAACCTGTGATTACTGTCCCTGTTTTACAGATAAGGAGACTGAGGGTCAGAGAGGTGGGGGTGAAGGAACCCGATTTTAGATCTTCTGACTCCTACCTCCTTCCACAAGTCCCTCAGCAGCTTACTACACTTTAAACTCGAACTGTTTAGTCACTGTGATGCTTGGGTTCAGCGTCCTATGCTCAGATGTAGCCTAGAAGATGGCTGGTCTGTGTCAATTTTATTGGTCAAGGTAGGAAAAATTATTAATCCTTTTTCACCTCCAAAAATTAGCATTGAGATGGAAATGTACTACCAATTAAAAAAATTTACTACCTCCCTGCTATTTATCTGTTTTTGTCTTAAGGATTGTCAAATTCTGTGGTATTCAGGGACCAGCGTAATACCTAGGGTGTTGCTCAGTGATTTACTTATTATACTGGACTGTATGTACATGGACCTCTTTTACTATGTCCTTCAATAGGTATATTTCTGATAGTTCAGCTTTGTTTGATAGGCAGGATTTATTTAAAAGTCGTTGTTTTTAATAAATGGCACTTGGGTGAAAACACAGTAGACATGGTGTGATACTTGCTTACCAGAACATGTGGGTACAAGTGCCCCCTGCTCTGGAGCCCCTGTGAAAGGAGATTTCCTATGCAGAAATACGACATGGCCTGAAACAGCATTAACCATCTGCACTGGCCCCTTGGCCTTTCTGTGCCGACTGAGAGAGGACGTAGGGAAACTTCATTCTCGCTCTTGCTTCCTCCACATGGGGACAATGACAGAATGAGAAGAGACTTGAGGTGACGCTGGCTGACATTGACCCTCCCTGACCGTTCTTTCTTCGTCTTGGCCCAGGGTCACCCTGGTCCACCTGCCCTGATGGTGGTCCGTGGTCTGGGGGGTTTCGTCACTCAGCGGGCTGGCCGCCCTGTGTTCCCCGCACACTCCGTGGGCAGTCGTTAGGTCCCCAGTGTCGATCTCTAGATCAGAGCCCTCCTTCCAGTTTCTGACTCATTCTCCTTTGGTTCCTGAGCATTCCCACCCCCATAGCAGTGGGGGCTTCGGAGGTATCATTTTTAGAATCAAAGTCATGGCCTTCTTGCCTCATCTACTGCCTCCTGGGTTCTCCGTCTTGGCTGGAAATGTGCCAATGAACCCCTGCAGGAAAGCTGGGAATCTCTCCCTACTCCACCCCATCTATCATAGCGCATGTTCATCAGTCCCCAAGTCCCAAGGGTTTACCTCCTCGAGATCCCCCAGTCAGTGCCCTCTCCTGCCCTCCCACCCCCGCTGTCCCAGGTCAGGCCCTCCGTGTCTCTCACCTGGGCTACCCACGCAAACCCCATGTACACGGCAGCCAGTGAGGCTGCTCAAAGGTAAATCCGAGCAGGACCTTCCCTACTGAAAAATCCTTCAGAGGCTCCCTATGCTCCCGAAGGAGCACAAAGTCCTGCCTTGACTTCTGAGGCCTTCTGTGACCTTGACTTTTGCCCTTTCCCAGGCTCCCTGAAGGGGAACCAGGGCAATGAAGCGACGTGGTGGGTTAGAGGCGGATCCTGGGCCAGAACCTAGCAACCTTACCTCCCATCTTGAATTCTTATCACGGAACCATTTCTTTCTTGTTCTTTTTCTATCCCTTATTTCTCATTTTAGGGTCAAGGCATTATAATAGGAAAAGAAAGTGACTAGAAAAACAAAAATTGAAGACGCTGACTGGAAAGGAGAATGACTTTGACACTGAGCTCACAGACAAGGTGGAGTGAATCAAGGAGCATGTGGAGGAGAAAAGAGGGACTCCCCCAGAGCAGCGGCTCCCCGACAGTGCTAAACAGATGAACATGAGAAGACAGTGGTGGATCACAAGGCCCTAGGGGTCCAGTCCTCCCCTTGGTGTCAGTTCTGAGAGGAGCGGGTGATGGCCCCTCCCTCCATTTCACCTTCTTACCCTGTCGCCCGAAATGAGGCATCAAATAGCCTCACACTCCGTGGGACACCAGAGCCACTGCCCCTCTCCTGGATGCCCAGTCTGTGTGTTCACTGGTGGGGATTGTGAGGACCCCAGGATGCGGAGTTCCTGCCAAAGGGTCCTTGCTGGATGTTGGCTTTTAGTCCTGTGTGCTTCCCCCTTTTGTGGCTATGTCCCTGGTTATCAATAAAATCTTTCCTGGCCAAAAGAAAAATTTTGATTGAGGTGATTCCAGATGTGGATGAAGTTTGGCACATACAAATTCACCCACAGGTGGGGCTCTAATAATTATGCAGCGATGAAGATGCACGGGTATAATCAATGGGCACTACACACTGCCAACCCCACCCCTCCTGCACACGTCAACACAGGCTTAGAGCAGGTACTACAAGTTTATCATGTGGGAAACAAAAAGCAAGAAAACAGCCACCTCCTTCCCTGCCTTTGGCGGGAGCCCATGTGGAGTGTAGAGATGCACCTACTCTGAGTCACATCTCCTGCTGGTTGCCCTTGGACGCCATGTTGACCACAAAGTCAGAGGGGGCACACCACTTCCTCCTCTAACGAGCTAATTGGGGGCACAGTCTCCACTGTCTCCATTTGTTTTGAAATCACCAAGGGACCTACCAAATGAGTTAGCATCTGACCATATCTTCTCATGATGCCAAAACCTGGATATCAGGAAACCTCTAGAAGCAACGAGCTGTTCACTTTGTTTGCAGGTACGTGGCATTCTGAAGGTACATCCTGAATGACAGGGACTGTCTCCCTTATCTTTGTGTCCTTGTTCCCTAGCATAGGCGCTGGCAGAGGAAATGTTTGTGACTGCTTGAGAAACACCTTCTACCAAATAATCTATGCCCTGTACTGTGGGGTGGAGCACAGCTGACCCTCCACATCTTTCTAGATTTGCCTTCCCAGCTCCTCTCTAAACCAAGACTCTGTTCTTACTGCCTATGTTGACCTTTGAGATCAACTCCAGCCTTCTTAGACTGTAGGATGACCTGTGTTTCCAACCCTGTGTTTCCTGACATCATCCCTCACCCCAGCACACTGCTCCTCTGGAACCACACCTTAGAGTCTGCTTAATCAACCAATAACCCTAGAAAACAGGTACAGTTTTCATCCCCATCAGCTGAACCCTGATTCCTACCTGCTGATTTAAGCCTGGCTTGGCCTATAGAATCCTAGGCCCTCATCATACTTTTATCACTGAACATAGGTTGGCCAACACAGGGCCTGGGTGTGGTATTTTACCCTGGCTGTCCCTGCACGGCACCAAGCATCTGGAACATAATGGGAAAAAAGTGCTATCCAGCTGTCTAAACATCCAGATGTCAGGCATGGGGAAGAGGGAACATCCTGGGCTCTGCCCCATTGACCAGGCAGAAAGGCAGCATGGCCCAGGGCCCTGGTTGGCGTCCCATGTTGGTTGTGGAGGCAGACGCCGGTACTCCAGGGCTGCCACCTTGTCCAGGGTTTGCCACAGAGCAAAATCTGGCCTGAAGACTGCAGACTTAATGCCTCTTCTTCTGGAAGTTTACTTTAGAAAAGAAGTATGGGGGGCAAAGAGTGGGGGAGAAATAGCAGTCTTTTCACAACCCCACCCACACCAGAGACAACAGCCTCCTACATGTAGGTGTCAAAAGTGTGGCCAGGTCAAGATTTCCTTCTCTGCTTTCAGTTCCCAGGGAACACAATTTAACTAAAACCACATTAAAAAGCTCAGTGTCTTTTGGTTCTAACTCAGTTCCCCCAGATAATTTTCTTCTTTTTCTTGCAAGAGAGCCTTTGGAGTTCCACCTGGTCATCCTTGAAAACATCCATTTGACACATATTTATTACATGCTGATGCATTGGGCATTGTCAGTATAGCATATCCTACCTTTAATGAACATAATGACAATAAGGCTAAGTAATAATTATATTAATGATGATGATAATAACAGTTGCTAGTATGTATTGACCCTTCATATGCTTCACTGAATAATCTTTTTTTTCCATTTAATTCATCAAACCACCCTAAAAATAAATATAATATCTCCTTGAAAGCTCAGAGAGATTAAGTAACTGACCCAAAGTCACACAGCTTATAGGCTGTGGAGTCTGAATTTGAATCCAGATCTATCTGCCTGAGTTTGGAGACCATATCCTTAATGACTGTATTATATCATCACACATGTGCATGGTACATGTGGCAGACAGGAGTCTGGGTGTGCACAGAGATTTCACAACCCCCAGGAGCACCATTCATGGTATTCCATGGGACTGGCACCTGCAGGAACACACTGTATAGGAGACAAGGAAAATGGTGTTCCCCCACCCCCCAGTGAGACAAAACAACCCCATCCTGGGCTCACTCAGAGGCAGTAGAAGTGCAGGAGGAAAAAGTCCCATAAGGGATGGCTATGCATGTCTTTACATCACAGTCGTGTCTAATGTGGAGGCTGGAATCTGGGAGGTGCCCTCACATTTTTGCAGCTTGCCTAATTAAATGAATAAATTTTGAAAGGAAAATGGAGAAAGGGGTTTGTCCCACTTGGACGAAGATAAACCAAGAGTCAGGTTCTGTTGTGGTTAGCAGGCCAGGGCCGGGCAAGGCAGGAGAGTCCTCCCCAGTGGGGCCAGCCAAGGGATGTGAGCTGTGACAACAGGAAGGGGGTTCTGTGTACAACTGGCCCTGTGATGGATCCCAGTTGGTACAGGGAAGCTTGGGTCTGCAGCAGCAATTGGGACTGCTTCCAGGGTGACCCCTACTCGCTGGGGACAGAAGCTGCCAACTGCTGCCTTAACATAGGGGCCTCGGTTCCTTTTGGAAGCCCTGTTCTGGGATGGATCATTCAAGCCTAGGAGGGTCTGCTTATGGGGGGAAAGGAGATTCCTGTTCCTGTGACTCACTGGCTCCAGGTACCCTGTCCTCTCATCCAGATGTCCTTGGCATCTGTCCCAGAGGGCTCTGCGGCATCCCCTGGGGGCACTGATGCCCTGGCCTGGGGCTAGTGAAAACAAATCTCCCAGGCCCTTAGGCTGGACTTGGTCCAGCCCTGTCTCGCTGCAAAGCCAGGCTTTCTGCACTTCATCCACAAGTCTCTCGACACTGGAATGAGAGCCATGACACCTCGAATCTTGTTGCAGCTCTGAAATGAAGCGGCGTGACCTTGGGAAAGGTGGTTCAGTACGCTGGGCCCCAGGATTCCTGTTAGGAAGAGGATCATGAGGGCAAGCTGTTTGCTAAGCCGCTTTCCTTTCCAGAAACGGACCCTGCATGTGTCCAGCCATTGCCAGACTGGCAGAGAGAGAAGCGAAGGAGCGCTGGGGTAACCAGCACCCTCTCACCCAGCCCCCTCTCTCTCCACCTCCCAGGAATGGGTGGGTCCACATTCTGGTCTGTGACGAGGACGCGCTCCTTATCTCCCAAAGCCTGCACCTGCGGCCAAGCAGCCTGCCTTTCGGCACTGTGGTAACCGCCCTTGAAGCCTGACCAGCTGGAGTCCAGCGGGTGGTTTTTCGAAAGCTGTTACCCATAAAAAGCAACGTTGCGTTAGGTATAAAGATAGATATCTCTGTGCTGTCACACCACAGGGGGAGGGTGGCAGCATCACCTTCTTCCTCGACAACAATATCTTACGGAAGCCAGAGAAGTTTGGGCATTGAAAGTAAAAACATTCACTGCACTTACCAAACGTTGAGACACTCTTCGTGAGCATTTTCAGCAGAGACTCGCAGGAAACAACTTTGTCTTGTTTTTTCCCCACGCCACCCAGCAGCTGACCCCGTCTGCAGAAAGAACACTTGCCCAGAGAAGCCACACATTCTCTGGTGGCTGTGAACTCTCCCAGGGGCCTTGGGCATTGCAAGGTGCCCTCACAGACCTCTCGGGCTCTGAAACCCCGAGGAATCTAGGGCTGAGTGATTCTGTGCTGCTTAGAGAGAGAAAGAGGAAGCAAAGCCGCATGCTGGATGGCTCTGTGGCAGCCGCTGCCCCGCCATCCAACCAGCAGTGCCTACTGGAGATGGGTTTCTCTGTCTGTCTGTTGCTCTTTCTGGCTTTCTCTCTCTCCTGCCCTCTCCCTTTTTCCTGGGAGTCATATTGGCTCTGGAGAAGGAGGTACCTTCTGTTGCTTCTCCCATTACAGAGAAAAGGAATATTAAAAATGCCATTGAGAAATACCTGACTGTTACTCTGGAAGTTAGAAAAGAGGTCAAAGTACCTGGTTTTTCTGTCTTTTTGAAGGGTTTCTTCCTTTGAAAAGGGAGTGGATTAGAAATGGCAGGACCTTAATTCTAAGTCCAAGAGTCCATATTTTGGGACTCAACAGTCCCACATCTTTGTCAGTCATTTTATGCCTCACCTTTTACTCTCCATCATTACTCTCTTTTCCATCTCCTCTTTTCTTTGGCTATTACTGTTTCAGTTCATCTTTACTCATAAGGAAAGTGTAAACCACCTATTCTGTCTGGTATAAAACCATGTCAGACCTTCTGTGGACAACACAGGATATAAACGTACAAAACAATCAATGTGCCAAACCCTGCCCCGGGGTTTCAGGATCTGGGCCCGTGGCAGCCCCCACCGCCCGGGACGCAGAGCAGCGCGGCCCTTCCTCCCCTCGCATTTCAGTTTGGGTCACCGCCATCATCCGCTCATCCTCAGGCACATCTTTGATCCCTCCTCTGTTCTCCTCCACTGTTTCCAGGCGGAGCGCCACCCCTCACTTTTCAGCCACCTTCCTTTTGAAAGTTCTTGGTTTTCCTTGTTCCATTCCATTCCCTCTGCCCCCTCCCTGGGCCTTCATCCACTTGGCTTGGACACAGAGCCTCCGCGCCAGCATTCCTTTTCTCTTCTGATGCACCCCAAATTGATGACAGGTGGAGATTCCCCCAAACACCAGCTTCTTTCACACCATGCCCCTGAGGGATGACCTTCAACGGCTGCCACAGGCTGCAGGATAAAGCCCAGGTTCCTTGCCTTGCAAGACAGGAGCCTCTATGTTCTGGCCCTACCTTACTTTTCGAGACATGAATAGTAATAGTTTTTTAAGCTACCACTAAGGGGATAGTTGTACACATTCAGCACAGCATTAAGCACTTTATCTGAGTCTGTTCTCATGAGAATCCTACTCCAGATGAGAAAACTAGGCCTGCAAAGATGAAGTAATTGTGGACACTCACACAGTGAGGCAGTGGGGGGCCCAGCATTTGAACCCAGGTCTTATGAGGTCAAAACCTATGCTCATGACCACCTGCCTCCAGTTCCCCTTCTGCTGGAACTGGTGCCCAGCCCCCGTCCTCTGCACACACCTTGGGCTGCTGTGGAGCACTCTTTTCAAACCCCACCCAGGATCCAGTGCGGAGGAGCCCTAAGTAGCCCTCAGTGCATATTAGCTGAAAATTCTCATCCTTCAAAGCAGAAAATAGAGTGAAAAACATCACAGACAGTCTAAGAGGCTTTGCCGAGACAGGCAACTACCTCTGCAGGGGGAGAGTAGGGAGGAGTTGGAGCTGCATGTGCTCATTTGAGTCGTAGGTTCTTTAGGTGCAGCCTGTGGCCGCCTGCTTCTCACCCCATCTTCCTTTTTCACCTCCTGCCTCCCTCCTGAAGCTCCATCCCTCAGGTGCATTCTCAAAACTTCCAGCCTTGAGGACTGCTGGGGCAGGAAGTGGTTTTCTAGCTCCCTCCCCACTCCTGCTGTTATGCCACCAGAAACGGAGGCAGGGGCATCCTTACTGGGCCACCAGTGGTTCTTCCCGCTGCCCCAGCCCAAGGCACAAACCCCTCCAGAGCTCCCTTGTTAAGATGGAATGCTTCCTGTTCATGCTCTTCTATCATGGACCACCTCTGACTTCCTAAAAAATTAAAGAGAGGCAGAATCAGGCCAGGCAGGAGAGGCTCTTTACAAGCCATAGGTCTAGTCACTCGCTTTACAGAGGAATTCACCGGAGCCTGGAGAGAAATTACTTTTCCCAGGTCATTCAGCATGAGAGTGACAGAACCCAGACAACACCCGAGTCCCAAGTCTCCCAGGCTTAGAGCTCTTTCCCTTCCCCACAACCCCAAACCTGTTCCTGTTATGGGGGCATGGTAAGTGTCCACTGACTTCAAGAGCCAGATGAGATGCGAAAGCAGTTCTTCCCATGTGCCTTTTAAGCTGTCAGTAGAGGAGTCAAGGACACTTTGAAGATTCACACTTTGGCCACGGCAAGTCAGGTGGCAGGAGGGTTAAGTCACTTGCAAAAGGAAAGCCACAGGCTGAGTCAGAACCAGGGACAGACTCACAGGCACAGCCCTGACTTGCTGCAGAAGGCAAAGCTCTTCATTTTGGAAGGTCCAGTCCTGATTTTCCTAGGGTCTCTGGTGCACTCTTTGGTTTAGATCTTAAGAGCATTCCCCAAGTGCTAACCAGCCCAGGATGTTGCTCAAAGTCCACCCCTACGCTGGGTCTGCCCCTCTTTCTATCACCCTCATATACCTGCTCTGCTCAAGCCACACTCAGCATAGCCCACACGTTCTCATCTTATTTCTTGAGCTCTTCCCTCTGCTAGGAATAACCTTTCCCTCTTTAACTGGCAAACTTGCATTTAGCTTTGAATATGGACTTTAAATGCCTGTTCCTTTTCCTGGCTCCTCTGGCCCTTTCCCGCTGGTCTCCCTCAGCTGTCGTCCCTCAAGCTCCATTCACGGTACCTCGTTGGCCCTCCCAGGGTTGAACCCTAGTTATTTCTCAATCTGTTTTCTCTCCATGGCTACATGGAGAATCTCGCGAGGACAGTAGCTCAGTCATACTCATCTCTGTGCTCTGAGGAGCTAGCTGAGTTCCTGGCACATAAAGGGAAAGACAGGATTACCAGCTTAAATAGAAATGTGTCTGCTTCGAGAAAACTTTGCTGCAAATTCCCAAGTGGAAAAGCCAACGAAGGTTTTTTTTTTTTTTCCCTAAGAGTGAGCATACAGATGAATGGTAAAGCATCATTTTACAAGCTGCTGCTATGAGCAGACTTCCATGTATGCCCGAAGCACATGTGTGTGCACGCACTACCACACAGAAGCTGGAAGGAGCTGGGTGCTTTCTGGCAAGGTGCAGCGAAGAAGATAAGATCACCACGCTGCAAACGAAGGTAAGCCACGTGATGATGTGGGTAACCCCAGGCATAGATGATACCCTTGCCAAGGCCCAGCTTAAATCTAACCACATCATCTTTTCATGAAGCGGACATGAAAACAGTACAACTAAAATAATTACAAAAAGGGTGGTTGAGTGCCGTCTTGCCTCGATGGTATCAAAGCTATTGACTCTGGGGCTACAAGGGGAAACAATTCTCTGAGATAAGGGGATGAACTATCTGCTCAAGAGAGTGTGCAGGAAGCCAAGGTAGCTGGGCAACACATAACGAAACAGTTTGTGGCTAATGAGCTATCTAAACCAAAGTGTCCCCGGGGCAGCATCAGTTGTGTAAGCAAAGGAAACTGAACCCACCCTTGTCTCAAAGTGAAGACTTTGTGGGTGCCAACCTGTGTGTGTGTGTGTGTGTGTGTGTGTGTGTGTGTGTGTGTGTGTGTCCTCACTAAACATTATGGCTAAAGTGAAATTCACAGCTCCCCCACCTGTGGCTGAGACTGATATAAATGGAAAGGTTGAAAAGGTAAAAATGTAGAGCCTTGTTGCCATGCAGCCCTGAAGTCCTTTCTGGTGACTCTCTCTGCTGCCTGACTCTCCTGCTGAGTGACCGGTGCTACATTAATGCAAACGAAGAGGCCAGCACTGATCGATCCCAGAAAGAGACACTGAATTTCAGCATCATGGCATTCTGATATAATGAGTCTGAATGGAGGACGACTAACTGGAGCTCTGTTCACGCCTGATCCATGTGTTACAGTAACGTGATTTCCTCCCTCAGGCTCCACACTGTTTAGTCCTCCAAGCAATCTACCCAGAGCTATAGAATGTGTTAGCGGGGATGGGCTTCAGGACATTTAGAACTTTACAGCCTCAAAGATGTGCTCCTGAATCTCAGCTCTGCATTAGTCAGTGCTCTTGGATTTTGGGAAACCTGATTCAAATCCTAGCTTTCCCATTTATAAATTGGGAACAACAGAACCCATCTGCGAGTTAAATTTGTTTTAGAAATATATGAGTTAATTCAAGTAAAGTATGCAACACAATCAAGATTACAAAAGTAGACCTCACTAGATGGTCCTGTTGTTATCATCACCACCATCATAATCCTTTCAAACCCTCTCGATTTCTACAAGAGGATCCTGAGGTCCAGAGCGGTAAGCTGACTTTTCCCAAGGAAATGAGACTTGGATGATCCAGTATCTACTGCCCCTGCTAGACAATGGCTAGACCAAAAATAGTAGCACTGATAAGTGGCTGAGTTAGTGGCAGGAGTCAGATTTACTGATTCTGAGGCCAGACCTAAGTACCCGGAGTACCACACTGGTGCCATATACTATATTTATCACTGCAAAGTTATTTTTTCCAACCAGGTCTTAAACTCCTGGAAATTAAGGACATTCTGCTTCCTCTGTCCCTCCATATGGTAGCACTTTCTAGGTATTGGATCAATATTCGTTCATCAGCTGATTGCACAGATCATGGCTGATTTTCAAGGCAAAACAGGTTTCCATGCTATAGCTGCTTCTCCCCCACACCATCACTCATTCACGGAGGACTTGTGCTAATGTGTTATCTGAGGGAAACATTCCACCCCTTTTTGGAACACAGACAGAGATCGCTCCAGATTACAGGCACACTAATTAGAGCCACTGGCAATTTGACTGATGCTCTAAAGCCCCAAAGCTCTCACTGAAGGCACCTTTGTCTTTGCACATTAGAGCTTCTGTCCCCGCATGTCAAAAGGGCCAAGCTGCCTTTTGCTGGGGCTGCTGGTACCCACAGCCCAGATGTCAGGGTTGAGATGCCTGCTCACCGAATCCATCATCAGAAGGGAACTCAGTGCCAGCCCTCCTCCTGAAAGCTGACTGTGTTAAGCACATCACTGGCTTTAAATAGGATACTAATAAACGTTGCTGTTATTTTTATTGTCTTGTGCTGTACTGAATATGCTCCTCTTAAGCTGGCCTTTATGCAAACCACCATGACCTACATTTTTAATTCAAATCTTTATTTTCTGTTTCATAAGCCATTTTAATTTAATATCATTGTAAAAAAAAATCTAAATGGATATACATGGTGTTCTTTTGGTTACTAAGCCTTTTGGGCTAGACTTTTGTGGTTAATATTGGGGTCACTGCAATAGCACAAGAGAGCAGGGGTATAGCTTAATAGTGTCTGAGATACAGTTTTTGCCCTCAAAACTGATACCCTCTTGTTGCTTCATTGAATTTTTCCTGTTCTTGACCTCTGCCCTTGTTTTCAGTAATATCAGTATAATGAGTTGGATAAATGGCCTTGTCTACAAAGAAACAGGAAAGGTTTGGCTTTGGCTAAAACTTCCTCAGGGGATTGAAGGTGTGAGAAATGGACACAGTGACAAACTTCAAGGCCAAATGCATAGAGACAGGTGTTTCTTGGAGGTTCCAGTAGGCAAGAGTCCACTCAGGATCTGGGACTGAGCCCCACCAACCCCTACTAGGGGACATATCCCTTCTAGAATCTGCTATTCCATCCCTTGCTTCCTGAGACCTATTCTCAGCCTTGGAAGTTAGGGATGGCTCATGAAGTGACACGTGCCCCCTCTTCTCTGTAGCACCCCACTGTTTACTACTTTTTCAGACAGTGACTGAGTCGACTTTGAACAGGGCTCTGAGGACAGTGTATGGATAGGCACTGTCCACAATGGTCACCACAAACATAGGCGAGCACTTGAAATATGGCTAGTCCAAACTGAAATGTGTTTTAAGCATAAAATACATACCAGCTATTGAAGACATCTTACTAAAAAAAAAAAAAAAAGAAAGCAAAATATCTAATATGGTTTCGACTGCATGTTGAAATGATATAGGGTTAATTCATGTTTTATTAAGATTAATTTCCTGTTTCTTTTCACATTTTAAAATGTGGCTACAAGAACATTTAAAATGACAAATGTGGTCACATTGTATTTCCACTACACAGCACAGCTCCAGACGATGGCCAGAGAAGCTGTTTCCAGTCCAGTGTGGATCAACCCAGTGAGAAACAGAGCTCTGAAGCCCTCAGCCAGTTCCCCATCCCCCTGAGAATAGCATCTATGCCCCGACCCTGGCCCACCCTGGTGCTGAGGTCCCTGGGCCCCGCCCCCTCTCCAGCTCCCCTCTGGGTGCTTGTGCAGGCACGCTGCCATCTCCCTGCGAAGCTCCGGGCTTAGGCCAGGCGCATGACCTTCGTAGGCCATTCTACCTAGCATGCCCTTCCTTCCTCTGTTTTTGCATTTGGGTCTCATCTCAAATGTTACCTCCTCAGAGAGGCCTTCCTGTCCCTCCTGTGGCAGGCAGAACAATGGCCCCCGAGGAGGTCCACATCCAAATCCCTGGGACCTGGGATCATGCTACCTCACGTGGCAGAGGGACTGTCCGGAAATGATTATGGATCTTGAGATGGGGGACATTATCCCGGATTATCTGGGCAGGCCCAGTGTCGTCACAAGTGTCCTTATAAGGAAAAGAAGAAAGCAAGAGAGTCAGAGGAGCTGTGACGACACTGGCAGAGGTGGGAGAGGCGCAGGGCCTTGAGCCAAGAGGCGCAGGCGGCCTCCAGAAGCCGGGAAAGGCGAGAAACGGATTCTTCCAAGAGCCCCCAGAAGGAACACAGCCCTGCCAACCTATTTCAGACATCTGACCTTTAGAACTGTAAGATAATAAATCTGCATTGTTTTAAGCCCTCCCAACTGTGATGATTTGTTATAGCAGCAATAGGAAACTAATGCTTCCCAGTCAGAGACCATGTACCACTCAACCCTCAGTCCTTCTATTCTGTCATTTCAGGTTATTTTTTCCATATAATTTGTTGCTGTCAGACACTATCTAATTTATTTGTTGATGTGTTTACTTGTTTAGTTTTTCTCTCTCTCCTGACTAGAATGTGAGCTCCCTGTGGGTACAGACCACCTCTGGTGTGTGTACCACTAAGTTCTCTGCCTTTTGAACTGGTGCCTGAAACACAGTAAATGTTCCTTGGGTACGAATAAATGGTTAGTGGATAAATGAATGAATGAATGGCAATTAGCTATCTGAAATATATTATTTCAATTAATTGGATGTTATCTGAAAACTTAGAGAAAGAGTACACCCAAGTAGATGAGATGAAGAACACTGATAGATACTGGAGGGTGCTGACTATTGACAAGGTACCATGAAGGTGCTGCGGAGACACAAGTAAGCCAATGACTCCACCCTTCTTACAGCCTCTGTACAGAGATGTGCATGGCCACATGCTAAAACAATGTTTAATATGGTAAAACATGTTAAAACAAGGGTATTAAATGTTTGGGGTCAAACAAGTGGTAGGACATTAGGTATGAGCAGTGGTACGCTGATAAACCAGCTCCCTAAACAACAAAAGTGGCCTGATTTGTAGTGTTCGCCAACTGCTGTGGTGTAAATACTCCAATAAAGCCTAACTTCAAGCTACCAATAAAGTGTGTCTGAAGGTGGCATTGCTAAAAGCTATACCTAAGTAGGCTCTTGTTGAAGAGGCAGGATTTCAACCAGACCTAGAAGAACCAGTAGGGTGGGGATGGCCTCAGGAGAGAGGATGGGGCATGGTGCACAGAAAAGCAAGAATCTTTTCAGGGCTGGTGAAGTGGGGTCTCAGTGGCCTGTGGCTCCCATGGGTTTCCTGTCACTGAGACAACAAACCTAAGCAACTAGCCAGAAGGCACCATGAAGAGGGTTGCCTGGAGAGATGCAAAAGCAGAAAATCCTATGACCAAGGGGGACCCTGATGATCTTCCAGGCCAGCACTGGTTCTTGACAAGCACGGGGTGAAGCTAGGAGCTCAGGCTACCAACGCCAGGGAGGGGCAGCGATCAGTTCGTGCTCGCTGAGCTGGTTATAGGACACCTAGCCCTGAGCCCAGGCTGACGCCCTCACCCATTCCGCCTCTCATATGTTGAATGGCTGGTACAACATGCAGCTCTCTGGAAAGTCCTATCGTAAGGTTCTTAAAGTAACCCTCCCTGAAATTCCCATCCTCATCCAGGTGTTCCCCTCTCTAATCTGGAGACTTGCTTCTGAGGATTCTAGAGTGGTGTTTAAGAAGTTGGTATGTGGGATCAGACGGTATCTGGGTTTCAATCTTGACTCCACCACTTCCCAGGTGAGTGACACTGGAGAGGTGACTTGATCTCTCTAGACTTTAGGTTTCTCAGATCTAAAATGGGACAATAATACCCTCTCCAGAGGGTTTTGTGAGGATTCCATGATGCATAAGAGACGCTCAGCACCACACATAATAAGGGCCTGATCGGCGTGCACAGGATGGCGGGAATAGTGAAAATCAGGTTTCTCCCCTTCTCAAGGTCTTGCCCGACAGAACCTAAATTCCAAAGCTAATTTCCTAACCAGCCCCTTCCCGCCATCTAGAGTCTCCTGCCCGTTGCCTTTGCTCTGAGATGGGACTTCTCTCCTCACACACACTCCAGACGCTTGGTCTGGCAGCCCCCCCAGAACCATGCCGCCCTTGCTGATCACTTCAAGAGCAGGCATCTGTTTGTGTGCAGGGTGAGATGTTTCCCTTGTTTTGGGCCTGTTTCAATGAAGGACAAGGATAAGGCCATTATGTGAACACAGGGACAACGATGAATACAAAACTACTTTCTGAAAAGCACTAAAAAACCTTTATTTTGCCTGAATGGCCATTATTGCCATTCTTTTCCCCCACACAAAGCACCAGAGGACATTTCATTCAGTCTGTTGCTGAGTGAGTGGGTGTGAAGATGCGGTACAAACAAAAGAGCCAACTCACTGCTGTTGTCAGGTCTCTTGTTAAGTGGGCTTAGCTTCTCCACGGGCCCCGCTGGCGAATCATCAGGAACAACGGTGCACACATATATAAATATAAAAAACCCACACAGCCCTCAACACGGTTAGATGACGATTTATGAGCAGGAGCCAGATTTCAAAAGTCGACAGAACATAAAAGCACCATGTTCTTCTAAGATGGTGGCACCTTGTCACCCCTTTCTACGATTTTAGGCATCAATCCTGGCCGCCTTGGAAATGCTGCTCCTCCTGTGCCCCAGGAAGAAGGTCTGATCGCTCTATTACCGACACACCAGGGTCCCTGGGCATCCTTTTGCCTGGCCTGGGCTGGGATAGGCTGGGAGGGTCAGCAGCCACCAGCCTGCAGAGTGGGGGGACGGTTCAAGGCACCGGGGGACTGAGGTGGTCTAGGTCCCAGGCTGCCCTGATTACACAGCTTGAAGTAAGAGAAAACCACTGTCTCCTACTCCAAGTTTTCTGAAAATAAAAAGCAGTTTCAAACAGAGGGAGAAAGTAAATCGTGGCATTCTCTTAAGTTTCCCTTTGTTAAGGACAATTCAGTAGCTTTGGTTTACGGCAATGTGCATGCACGCGTGAGCATGTGATTTTTTTTTTCACCACAGTTTTCCTCCCTCCTTCCTTCGTTTTGGTCAAAGAGGTCACTGTGCCAAGCAGATATACGTTCTGAGAACTTTTCTTCTGGATCGCTGGATGGTTTTAAAGAAGGAGGAACTGTTTCTTGACGATGTTTCAGTTCCCTGAGGGCCACAACTCTGCCACATTTCCCACGGGCTCTCTCCAGCACTTAGCATGGGCCCAAATGATAAGGATTTGCTGAGTAAGTGGAGGAAAGAGCAACATCATTGCGGTGTTTTCCCCACATCACAATCCCCATTGGGCCATCAGACGGCTGTCTATACACCAGTCCTTGGGCCTCAGTGGGGGGCCTGTCCCTGTGTAATTCAGCCAGAGGAATGTCCCGTTTAAGCACACCAGCAGCGTGCATGGCACCGTGGAGAGCGTGATGCAAGGGTAAATAGGCTGTGTTTGGGGGCCTTCAGCCCCTTATCGTGCCATATACTTTGAACCTCCCTCCAGCCATCCCCCACCAGTGTCTAGTGGTTGGCATCCTTCCTCGGCATGTGGGAGCTGCACAGTAGCTTGGCTCCCCTGCTTGCTAGCTGTGTGTGATGTTTGGTAAGCTTATCACATGCACAGTGTCCAGTCTCTCACGTATAAAAAGGGGATAGCAGCACCTCACTCCCTGGTTTGTTGTGAGGATTCAATGAAACTATGTAGGAAGCACTCGACATGGCCCAGCACATTATAGGCGCTCAGGACATTTTGGTGGCCAGCTTCTCTTTGGTAAGTAGTAGAAAAATCTCTCTCAGTAAGTGAGATGAACATGCAGAAAGTAATTTGGGAACATTAAGAGTTAGCAAATAATAAAGAACTACATAGACTCAAAAACAAGATTTTTGGTATGGGCAAGAGCTCTCTGCAGCTCAGCGAGGCAACACAGGGTGCTACTGAGTCTGCAGCAAATGGTTTCAATGGAGGAAGCAAGCCTGAGATGGAACTTGAAGAAATGGTTTAAGTGGCTGTGGTTCCTCTTGTATAATAAGAGTCCTGGTGCAATAAAACATGCCATTTGGAAAAATAAATCCAAATGCCAGATTCATCTCACAGGATCATGGGGGTAAATTAAATATGAGAAAGAAGCATGGCTGAGCCAGGTGGTACAAAGGCCCTGTTCTGCTAACAGTATCTCCCCCTGAAAGGTCACCTGTAACATCCTTCATGTCCATAAATGTGGCAATTAGTAATGGCCCCCAGCTTGGCGTTAAGAGCATTCCTTTAAGACAAGAGCCAGCCAGAGACCAGCTTTGTACTCAGGGTTCAGGGTGTATGTGGGAAACCAGGCAGATTCACACTGTACATGCTTCCAATTAAAAATACAGACAGGGAAAAGCAAAACGAGTGTCACAGAAAAGAAAGTGCTGCCACCCACTCTTGGCCTAAAGGTCATTGTGCCTCAGCCTTGGCCATTATCTCCGGCTGCAAAGGTCAGGGGGGCTGTCTGCATTTCGGGGGAGAATGTAGGCTTTCATGAGGCCTCAAAATGACTATTGCTCTGACACCAAAATTAGTGATAAGTTCTCAGTAGAAGACGGTAATAGAGAAATGGAGTGACTGTAACCTTTTCCACTATCTCTTTTGTCGGCTCCATGAAGCAGAGTCACAAGGCATAAAACGAGAAGTTTCCACATTCTACAAAAGACTACAAGACTGCTGACTTAAATGTGTGCGTAAAAAAATGGCTAAACCATTGCCAACAAAAAGACATCAAAGAAGAGGAAGAAAGAAGCGATTAAAACATCTAATGACATCACCTTGGTGTGGAAACAGGCTCACAATGTTTCCGGACAGGTCTTGACACAATAGTACGGGGCATTAACCACGTGGCTCTATGAACAGTCCAATGTGGACTGGCATGGGCAACAATAACACTGTCTAATCTGCAGTATTTCAGGACACTTAAACATACAATGAACTGGAAAAACACTGGACTTGGAGTCAGATTGACCTGCATTCAAATCTCAATTATTGTCCACACTTGGGCAATTTATATATCATCTTTTGTCATTTCTATACTGTGATTCCACTGGTTTTGCATCTGTAAAGTTGCAAAATGTTCTGAATATCTAACAGTTTAAGGTCCTAGTGAAGATTAAATGTGAGAAAGGATGGAGAAGTTCTCTGTAAATGACCAGGTACAATACAAACAGTAATAGTTATCGTAACACCCACGTGGAGGCAACCCCTATGCCTACTCACTGTGAGGCAGTGCTGTTTTCTGTTAGGCCTTCCTAAGGAGAGGGCATTTTCTGCTGTTGATAATTAAGTGGGATCTGGGAAATGCTACACACACAACTATTTAGGTGGGATGATATGTAAAATGCAAGAATAAAGCAAGGCACATGGCACATGCATGAGCATATGGCTGAATGTGGCCTTTGATGGGTCGGTATCAAACAAAATTAGCAACTCATAGCACTCCACCTAAGCTTCCTAGAAACAGAAATACATAAACAACACTTGTGATGATTACCCCTAAAAACACCTGAACATTAGGGTGTGATGTTGGTCCCTCCAAGTGTACTCTAGCTAAAGGCATTTGGCATTCTTCAATTCATCCAGTGACAGACAATCTGATGTTCAAACCTGCGAAGTACAGAGGATTAGGCAGGAATGATAGTTTGGTAGTTCAAAATATTTGCCCCCTTCCTTACCAGAAAGAAATCAAGGACAGTATCAACAATACTCCAAAACACAGAGAATCACCCAACACAGAAAAGAGGGTTTTCTTTCTAAAGTTCTGTGCCCGACCCTGGTGAACAGGTTTAGAAAAGATGCTTGTAGTAGTTTCGAGCATAGCATAGGAACCCAGAAGAAGCTGACTCAGGCTCACAGTCTGGGGCAGAGCTTAAGATCACGTTTGCCTGTGTGGCTGGCCACACTGATGATGCTCCTGACGCTGCTCTACTGGCCTGTGTAGAATGCAGGGGTGGACGCAAATTATTTGGTCAGATGTGCGAGAAATGCGTTCTTTAAAGTTTGCTGGAGCACCGGGTATCAAAGGAATGAGATGTCCGTGGGCCTTTCATGCTGCAAACTAGAGAGAGACAGTCTAGCGGAGCAGCTACGACTTGCGATCAACTTTTACGGGAACATGGAAACCACGTGACACATTGAATAGGCGCCCGCATAACTTCTGACTCATTCCCCAAGTGCTTCTGTTCTCCGTATCTCCTAGGAGTCCCATTGTGGAAGTAAGCAGTTCTCACCGTGACCAAGATTCTTCTCTTGACGTGTATGGATTCCCCTATATTGCCCCTCCCCCTTGCCAGAAGGATCCACGCGTGCGCTTACGGTGGTTGTGCTTTCACCAGATTTTCCAAGGGGTTTTTGCTACTCTTCCCCAACTTGCCCCCCCTAAAAGTTACGAACCACTGCAGTAGAATTCCACTTCGTGGAACAGGTCAGATTTAGTGATTTCATTATAAAGGAGGACAATAGCAGAAAGTGATGTACAGTTACGTTGGAGTTGTATTCTGCCACAAGTCTCCCATTGTGCAGGTGGAATTTGTCCTTGGTCTTGGAGGGCAAATGCTTGATGTCTTACATTTTATTTGTTTCTCTTCTGCAATGTTTGCTTATAAAAAATTGTATCAAATTTGAGCTAAAAATAAATAAAATGCAGATTTCTGGGCTTACTCCATAGGTATTGAATCAGAATCCTAATGAAGGGCTTGGGAATCTAACTTGCAGCAATATAGAGTGATTCTTAAACTCACTGAAGTTAAATATGGTTGTGCTGATCTTTTCTCACCAACCACAGCCCTTAAACGTCCTGAAGATCATCATCACCAACCCAGGAAACTGATCAAGTAAGTGGAGAAAGAAAATATGGGAGACAAGGAGAAAAGCTTGGGTTAAAAACTATACTTGAGGTCACTGTTAGGTGGCAATGATAGGCTTTGTCTCTAAAGGAGGAAGCCCTCCAAATGCCTCCCACTACTCAATATTTTATTTCCTTTCCAAATATCTCCTTAGCAAAAATATTCAACAGTAGTCCCCTTGGCCAGGCCTCCCTCTTGACAAGTCACCTGGTACAATTTAAGGTCTGGTAGAATATCGCTTGAATGGAACATTGGGGGGTGAGATCCATCCCTGACTTACAGAATTTACAAAACTTATGACTTTTATAGAATACTGATTTACAGAATTTCTGACTTTATATAGAATTACTTTAAAATTTTTTTAGGACTATTAGTGTCCTTAGATAGAATCAAAATATTAGCTGGATAAGCCAGATTTTAGAAGAGTCACTGATGCAAACAAATTGGCACTTTTACAACTTGGTAAAATATATATAATTTTACACTGTGGATGGATTAAGGGGAAAGAAAACAGTATTCGGTAGAGTATGAGGATAGACTAGTCCTGGAAACAGCATATTTATTTCAATCGGGCAAAAGAGAAAGTGCTGCCTCTATTCTGGTCAGTCAGAGAACATTTGGAGAATGAGCTGTGAGTTTTCAGTTTCAATTCAGAGGTAGAGGAAGGAGAACCCAGCCCATCAGAGGAGTGGATGGGGTAAGGGAAGAAATGGGGATGGGATGTCTGGATGAAGATAAGCTGAGGAGACGATTCAGAGGAAAGACAAGGCAACTGGATAAACTTTGAGCAACTCTGTCAGAAGAGGAAGGAGGAGGAATAATGGGAGAATCTCAGAAAGACGAAGGAAGAACTTGCTCCTAATCTATATGAGGAACACTGGTAGGGTGAACACAGAGAACAACAGTATGGCTTCATTTGTTCATCTGTTCTTCATTCAACGAACATTCAGTGGGAGAGCACCCAGGGAGGAGCGACATATGGCTGCTGCCCTCAGCTGGAAAAATAAGGAGAGACGTTTTTATTATGGTGGGGCAAGGCCTGTGACGAATGGAAGTTGAGGGACACACGCGCAAAGCGTGAGTGCAGACAGAAGAGGTCAGGGAAAGCATTCTAGACAAGGGCACCCCCTGAGGCTTGAAAGGAAACAACGAGCAGAGAGTTCAACCACAGGGGGAGCTGCCCAGGAGGTGGAGCTTTCACGGAGAAGCCTGAGACTGAAATTCTCTTTGCTCCTGCACCCACCGTGGAGGTCCATGTATCACGTGTCAGTCTTCACGCTCTTCACCTTGAACCCCCCGCTGACACAACCTGCCAGGCTTTGGGATACAACCAGCAGTTCACATTAGGCTAAAGGTTACTGACTGCTCTCCGGGTATTTGTCGCTGAAGGTACGCCCTCTTCTTGCCAGTATAAACCGAGGAACTAAGCTGGCGTCAAGAGGCAATATGGTAGCATGCAGCCAAGTAGACGGCCGGCCTGGCTGCTGAAATGGCACCCAGGTGCTATCATCCAGCATGACAAACTGAAGTGTGTTGACAGCTGCAGTAAAACATAACTCAGAGTTAAACATAATTAAACAAACTGATCAGCACTGAATTGAAGCGAGCAGGGAAGAACTCTGGCTTCCGAGACAAAGTTACTGGATCACAGTGTATTACGGCTGGGCAGGGCTCTCCCAGATCACGGTGCCTCCAGTTCGCAGATGAGAAAAGTTCTAGAGAGATGATGTGAAGGCAGAATGGACTGTGGAGTGATCTAAGAAGCGGGGTAAGAGTGAGGACTCTGACGTCAATTTGGGGTGTGCATCCCAAGTTTAGGAGTCACTGACCTCAGGGACATTACGTAGCCCCCTAAGCCCCTAAAGCTTCAGTTTCCGCTTTGCTGTGAGACTGCCTGAAGATTACTGCAATGCCTGCTCACGGTAAGTTACATATGTTACTATATACACTTGCAACACTGGATTCACACTGTTGGCCCAACACTTATGACCTGTGTCTCCCTGGGCCTCTCTGGTAAATGGGGATAAGAAGCTAGTTATTAGCATCTGCCCTGATTACTTGCCAGGAGAGGTGGAAGGGTAGAAAATGAGAGCTGTTTAAACTTCTAAGCAAGTTGTTGTGGTTACTATTACAGCAACCCAGGTTTGGGGCCTCCCCACCAGTTAAGTGGCAGGGTCAAGACTGGACGTATGCGGTGAACGAGAAAAGACCAGATGGGCTTTTTTTCTGGGCAACTGTCAGATTGCAAGACTTGGAGTCTCCCAGTTGGGAGCAGAAAGTTTGACCCTCGTGTGGAGCTCAAGTGGAAGAAGAGGTATGTACTGTGTCCAGCTCAAAAGGGTCTCGTCTCTGGGTGGAATCCCAAGAGACGGCATGGGGATGGAGTGAAGCAAATGTGGGCAGCAGGAAGGAGAGGGAAAATCCCTGGGGAAATGAGGAAACCTGCCTGAGTTTTACTCGGAGTTTTCAGATTCATTAAAATGAAAGAAAATACCCCCTCCCAACACCCCCCAAAAAAGGCAAGAAAGCAAATCCCCAGTTCAGTCAATCCACAGAAATAACAGCAAGGTTGCCAACTGTGCTGAGAACAGGAATGTTTGACTTTTTTCATGGCTTCCGCTGGCTCCTAATATCCTCAGCTTGGTGCTCTGACTCCACGTCTCAAATGCTCTAACCACACTGTGCAGCAGAAAGGAGGCCTGGTGCCCGTGGAAGTGAATGACTGCTTACTTGCCGCAGGAATGTTCTGTGCTTTTTTATGTTGCTTTCCCCCCCTCCCCTGCCCCTTGAGGCCGGGGAATGCACTGGGCGATATTTTAGGTGTCTGCTCTGCAGAAATCTGACAAACTTGTATTTGGTTTCTCTTCTTACCCCAGCTCTTGCTTCTGCCTGAAAGACTTCTCTGGCTTACCTAGCCGCTCACTTCCCACTCCCTCCAAGGCCCCGTCCACCTCAGCCTCCGCCTGTGCACCTGTGGAATGGGTAGTTTCCCCGGCTGTCTCCCCACCGCAGGGGGTTCCCTAAGGGCGAAGGCCTTGTCTTCCTCATTTGCTCACCTCTGTGTTCCCTGCACTTGGTGCAGAGCTTCACACACGGGTCTCGCTACTCAGAACGTTTATGGTTTACGGACCAGCAGCAGCAGCGTCTCCTGGAGCTTTTGAGAAGTGCAGAGTCTCAGGCTGCACCCAGGCCTACTGAATGCAAATCTGCAATTTAGCAAGATCCCCAGGTGATTCATGGCCACATTCAAGTTTAAGAGCCTAGACAGGATGGGGAGAGGAACACTGAAGCAGTGTTTGAGGAATTTACCTGGAGAATCCAATTGCTCTGCTGAAGTTCTCTCTCCTCCAGGACTCAGCAAAGTTAAGGGAATGCCAACTCTTCAGCCCTCTCCCCTCAGCCCTGCGTGGATCCCTGATGAGACCTCTGCAGAGCTTGGTGGCCTGTTTCTATGTACTTACCACCTACACCTACTACTTTCAAAGAAACCACAACCTGGACCTGGAACAAAACTGCATGTGCCAAAATGCCTGAGGACATTTCTACGAAATGTGGCTGGCCTGATAGGAAGCTGGCATGACGAGAGACGTCAGGAGCCTGTGCTCTTGAGGTTTCCAGCTTTGTGTTGCAGATTCAATGGTCCGGATTGAGATCAGATGAGTCAAGTTCAGATAACCATCCACACCTTGAGATGGGGACTGAAACCAAATCTGTGTTCTCAAACCATTCTAAATGTGTCGATCACCGGTTTTAGTTTGCTGTACAGCCCAATCCAAGAGAGTATAGTCATTTCTCTAATAGCAGATGCATAATTTTCTCATCACTGGAAAATCTAAGTGTAGCATCAAAGGTCAAAAGTTGTGAGAAACTCGACACCTTCGAGACTGGGCCAAACCTCAAGCTTCCAATAATAAAGGCTCTCAGTCAACCCTGCCGAGGAAAAGAGAGGCCATTTGACCCACAGTCCAGCACAGATAGGCACGAACTATGCTGTCCCTTAAAAATGGCTGATCTTTTTGCTAGCGCTGTAAGGGAAACAACCACCTAGGCCATTCCTTCCGCACAGAAAGATAGTAACCCTGCCTACGGCTCAGGAAACAGGTGCACACGGCCACGGCCCAGGGAAGTATGGAGACATTGCTGAAATCCCAGAAGTGAAACCAAGGTCCTCAGCTTTATCCCCTAAATCCCCTAAATCGTGACATGTTAAACAAGCATTGGTTATTATTAAGCACAAAATTATAAAATGTCTGCCACAGATAGCAAAGCTATGAATTCAGTGTATATTTACTGGGCACTCACTGTGTGCTAGGGAACATGTGGGGTATTTAGGGTTCAATGTGCAAATCCCACTTTTTTTTTACTGCTCATCTCCTTTCTCTTTTAAAATATTTGGTGAACATCCACTGGGTACCAAATACTGTGCTAGGCTGGGGCAGGAGATTTTCTCTCCTTGAGCCCCTCATGTCCCAGCCAGAAGTGACAGATACATCAACCAATGAGGTGGTGGGAAAAGTTCTTTAATACTGGTACGGACACAGACCTTAGGGATATCCTTAACAAGCATGCCCCAGCTTGAGCCCCTGGAAAAAATTTTGTGACTGTTCTCAAGGATGTCAACAATAAAACTACATCCTAAAGATACTGTTCATAATGCCATATACTTTTTGGAGTTGCAGATGCACGAGGGAATCACATGCATATCACAGTTGATAAGGAGGTCAGCCATCCACAGGAGAGGTGGTTTCATGTCAATCATGTATCTCAGAAAAATAGGTTTATCTCCTTAATTTTTGTAAATCAGTTTCCACTAGGAGAGCTGAGCATGTTTGTAGACTCAACCACATACACTGGCAAGCGACCATTCTGTTTAGAAGGACCTTCATAAATGTTTGCTCATCGGACTCTCAGAAACCCTCTGGGAGTCGCTGACTCGTCACAACATGGTACCACTAGCACGTGCAGAATTGAGATGAGGACTTTCTTACACTGTGTTTCCCATCAAATGGAAGGTAGATATTCCTTACATTTATTGAAGTGCTAGAAATACTCTTTTGAAATTCCCAGGAATTCAGTGTCTCCCTAAACTGCCCTCCTGTTTATGTAACTGGACACTAAGTACCCTGGTGTTAGAGTCTCCTCCGTTTATTTACGTGGCCCTGCAGAAGACCACATCACTCCAAGTGAAGGAGACAGAGGATCTAAAGGGACTCTCGGTCACTGAACTCTCTTCAGTAGGTACATTAAGCTGTCCTCATAATAAGCCCTTAGTTTTTGGATCAAAAGCAAATAATTCCTGGAGGTAGTCAAATTTAAGTTCAAATTATTTTCATTCTAGATTTTATCTTGGCTCCAGCTAATGAATATTCCAACTTCCATTAACATGGAGGGCAACTAGCTCAGAGTGACAGGAAATGGACCCTTTATGAATCTCCTTTTACTCCCTTTAGAATTTTTCTAACACCATGGACTCTTCATCATTCAAAGGCAGCCCGTGGTTTTTACTGCTCTTCCCAAGGTCACCTCTTAAAGGTCCTGGCATCTCTCTTCTCCACAAAGGTCAAGGCAAGAGGGAAGAGGGAAAAGTATAGAGAAACTCGTAACTGTTCATCCTGTTACAATTCTTAGCTGGGATATACAAATGGGCAGGAAGACCGATTATCCAATACAGAGGAAATCTTGCTTGGGAGCACCAGACAAGACTTTCTCAGACCCACACACCTGGGCACCGAGGCACTGATGGAGGGCATTGTGGAATATGTTCCAAGTGACATGGCAGAAGTCATCATAGCTGGCAAACAGCATCCTCTCCTGCCAAGGGAACACACTCCCAGTAGTGAATGTAAAGAAGAGATTGGAAGGTTTATTTTGGGGGAGGAAAAGACACAAAAAGAGGTACTTGTATAAGTTTTCATGGTATTTCAGTGAAGTCACAATATTTCTCTTCCCAAAGCTTACCCAGAATGCTATTTAAAGGGGGAGCAGAAATTGTACAAGCTTTTACTAGATTCTGAGGTTGGAGCCTTAATTAGAGTCACGGTTGTATTGTATGTCTATTTGTGTAACTGTTCAATTAGGAGTGTAATAGCTGGGACAGAGATCTTAATGAGCTTTTTGTGTCGTGATGCTTCAAGACTGCTTTTTTTTTTTTTGGGTTATTGTTATTATTAAGCTTTCATATGGGCTTTTTTCTCTCTGCAGTCCAATTATCCAGTTTTCCCCTCAGACAGGCTGAAATGCAAGGCTGAGTCTTTGTACATCAACTGCCATGCATTAAAGATGGGCTGTTTTTCCCTCATCATCTTTGTGATTAGTATGTAAACAGCTGCTTGGATCTACCCTGTGGTCAGTACAGCCTCTGGGAATGTTGGGAATGGGAGGATGAATCTTTTGCAATTGAGAAAACTGAGATTCAGAAAGATGAAGTAACCAACTTTTGATTAACCAACACAGATGGTTAACGACAGAGCCGGGGCTGGCACCCAGGTGTTCTGACTTTCCAAGAGTAAAACAAAACACTTGCACATGTCACGGCTATCCCAATGTCACAGCATATAAAGTAACCCAATCAGATCATTCATCTTAAAAAGAACCCCTTCCCGAAGACATTGTTTTACTGGTCTAAACTCAATCGATATTTTGCCCTTCACTCCTTTGACTTGGGTACAGTTAAAGTTGATAGTTACATTTTCTGTTATGCAAAAGGCATCACACTCAAAACACATCCCAATTTAAACAAACCTGGTCTATGAAAACTGTATTCATGAAACCTCACAAATGGGGATGGTGTTTTACAAAAGGATTCTCTGCCTCAGTTTACTCACATGCAAAACTGGCATAATAAGTGACCTCTACTTCTCAGGGTTAATGGGGAAATTAAAGAAATAATACAGTCAAACTGTTCAGCATACTATCTGACAGATAGATGGTCAATCTCAGTCAATGCTAGCTGCTCTTATTCTTACTCTTTTCAGAATCACAGATGGCCAGAAGATTCTATAAGCCAAGTAGTCAGTCATTTATTTTTTTTATTGGTAAGAGGAAGTGGAGAGGATTGGGTAGCATGCTGGGAGTGGTGTATGTGCTGATATTTTGAGATGATTAAAAAGAAAAAGAAAATTAATACCAGAGCTTGTGAAAATGACTGTTGAGGCAAAACAATTATTTTATTATAAATTAATAATGCAATTCACTACGATGTGTTATTGAGTGCTTGAAGAATGAATTGCCCTCAAATACTCTTTTCAAAATCCATTTATTGCCCAAGATAAATTTAAGGGTAGTGTTACATTTTGAAAAATGTTATTTTATTGGCCATAATTTTTCATGGTTCCAATGGGGACCCGGTGACAGCCCAACACAGCAAATGTCCTTCATGTTGCCATCCTTTCTTTTTCTTTAAAGCTGAATTGTCCTGGGACCACTCAAAATGTGATTTATTTGTCCCTTGGCCAGTATAGAAGGTGAAAATGGATGTTTGGCTAGTTGAAGAGAAATGGAAATGAGACCCACAGGCTGAGTTGTTCAGTGGAAAGAGGCATGTAATTTAGGAACATTGTGTCACTCTACAATCTGACTACATGGAGTTCTGGGTGCTCCAGGTTCCTTAGAGATACACATGGACTTACATATGATCCACAGGAAGGAAGAAGGCAGGTACATAATAAGGAAAATGAGCATGGAGCAACTCGGTGCTAGGCCTTGTGCTGTATGCTTTATACATATATTTACTCATGTAGTAATTCCAACAGGTTCCACGAGATTAGAAAATGTGTTCAAAGCCACAGAGCACCAAGTACTACCAGCAATGGGTTTGTGCCAAGTCTGGCATGCCTTAGAGGACCATGGCTCTGCCAGTATCGGAGAGACTTTGCTTTACCTCATCTCTTCCTTTGGGGAACATACCACGCATCCACTTTTACAATGAAGCTGATGTTATGAGGAGAAAGTAAGAGGCTAGAGAAACTCAAGATAAAAATGAAAAATGAATGAAGATGCATTTAAATCCTGGCCCTCCCACTACCTGGCCCAGTGTTCTTTCTGTCATACGCTAATGACAATGGCTAGGGCTGGCCATCAGAGATGCTGGCTTCCAGCCCCATCTGTAAGTCTGACTCTCTGCAACCCGGTCCTTCACTTCCTTACACCTCTGTTTCCTCATCTATCAAATAAGGAAGTTGGACAAGATCTCCAAGGCCTGTTTTAGCTGGAACATGCCATAATTCTATTATCTTTGTGCTCTGGTAAGTGGAAGCATGTACCCCTGAGCTTATTAATATTAACTGGGGCAAACAAGTGAAATTACTTTATGAAAATAGAGCTGTGGTTGCTGCTTGGAGCCAAATCTGTCTTATGAGACCCACTCTAAGCCTTGGTAATGGGATTGCTGATGGCTCCTTGGCCAGAGCCCATGAACACCGTGCCATTTCACTGTCTAGTTGGTGCCAGGGGCGAGCGCTCTCCACAGACACATGAAACGGAGGTATACCACACCGCCTAAGTGAAAGGAATACATCAAATCTGTCATGTGTAGCCTAACTCATCTTTCCTCCATCTCCTTCCCAACGCTTGTTCAGGTCAGCTCAGTTCAAGGGCCAACCCTTCCTAGAAATGACGCCTCTAATGCTCAGCCCACTGTGATGGCTTAGTTTGAACTTCAGAGGAGTTTCTGCTTTTTACATCCTTATCATTTATAGTCTGGGACTCAGGTGTGTCTACATGCTTCAATAGCTGAGATCTATAATGAAGATCTTCTGTGCCAGGGCAATGTTTTATGCTTTTGCAGGATAAGATGGAAGACTATAGACTACATATTTGACCTATTTTTGCCCTGTTTGCCAAGTTTATTTTAATGCTCTGCTCTCGGGTTCTAACAAAGATGCTTCAAAAACAACTGCATGAAGTATATTCACGCATGTCCTATAGGAATTTTGCTGAGACTACAGCTAAGTCAATCTCTCAATGTTCCCTATAGGGAGTCCTATGAGAGAGATTTCTTTTTACCATTTAATTTCATTTCATAGCTGCCCCATTTTGACCATCAGTTTGTTAATAAGCATTGTGAATTAACAGTGCCTCCCCTTTGTTTTGGCTGCCAAGAAGCCCGGGTCAAATATGAAATGAACTGATATAATCTCTCTTGTTCCAAGTGATCTACATATTTTAAATTTGGTCATGACAGTTTTCAACTTTGTTTATACTTTCTCGGTTCCTGGTTCTCTATCTTATATTTTGCCCTTGTTGCATATCAGAAGTTTTCTTTTCATTTGTCCCCAGTATTTTAAAAAATGGGGTCAAATACAATTAAATACATTAATAAAACCATTACTTCTTTGAATCTGAAATGCCCCACATCGTGCTGCAATTCACAGGTACTCAATAAACAACCGATGCTTGATTTACAGGGAGACATGCTTTACCTTATAAAGAAGCAGTTTCTGAGAGTCAGAGCCACTCAAACGAGAGCTACATGGTACTTGTCACTGGATAAGTATTTTAGTCAACTCTGGCTCTTTTTCTTTGGCACAAAATGGGAGCAATATCATCTCCCTTTGAGATTGTTGTGAATAGCATATGAGTTGGTGCATGTCAAGCCCAGAGCACAGGGTCTGATGCATAGAGGGCATATGAAACGGTAGCTATTACTATTAAAGAGGACTCATGCATTGAGAGCTATTTTATTAGCTTAAGTTCCCTTCCAAACCTGAGCACTCTGTCAGGTTAGCAAGCTCTCAGTAATCAGAATCACAGATTTGGAGTCATGGATGAACCCTTGTGTGGCTATTGAGAGGGGGATTTAAAGAGCAGATGAAGGACTGGCTGAGGTAATCGTTAGGTTTCCTTCCAGTCCTGATGTTCATGATACTTAGCTTTGAAATCCATTCAATCAGAGGGAGCATAAGAGTATGGGGAAAAAAGCTTCTAATGTCATTTTATTAAAAGTTCTCTCTTCCTTTATGCATATACTCCTTTTGGACCTTGTCAATTGGCTATTAAAGCATTTTCTAGGGAAAAACACTCACGAAGAGGAGAGTTGAGAAAGTGTCCGAGCATGCTTCATGCCTTGCTACCTATCTGTAAGTAAAAAGCTCTTTCCCCATGGCTTGCCAAACACAGGCTGGCAACCTGATTGTTTCCACTAAGGCACAGATAGCATACTTCAAACAACACAGCTGCCCAGAGCGCATGCTGGACGTGATGGCTGTTCCAGGGTCATTACTGTCCCCTTCACTCTGAATTGCTCCATTATGCATTCCCATTATTTCAGTTATTTTGATGGTGGTGTCCTTTAGAACATGTGCACATCTAGGAAAACGGACACATCAGCTCTTTACACTTTGGCTGGAATGACCATAAAATTGCAGGTCCCCAAAGCAACCATGCTAACTGTTTTCCACTGACTTTTGTCTAAGGACTTGACAGGCACTTGAATGGGGCAGAATTAATAAGTGGAAAATTCTCCAGAGATAGAGGGGCCATAGACTGATTTCATGACTTTTAAAGATGGATTTTATTTTCCATGAAAATCCTAGGAGGGCCATCCATAATAGAGGTTGGGACGACAGGTGTCACTTCAGGTCGTCCACAATGTGGATGGTCTTGGTGCACCTGCATCTCTCTGTACGAAGGAAGAGCAAGCTCAGTAATGAAGAACAGGTTTCACCTGGGTTGGTTCATACTTGGTTGGAGATAGGATGGCAATTTCTTACTGATAGAGCCTCTTGAAATGGCAGGTCTGTGACAGTGTCCAGCATATGGCCAGTCATACAATAGGTGCTGTAAATATTTGTTAAGAGTTTCAAATTGCCTCAGCTGATCCCACATTAGGGCTTTCACAAATCTCTTTCATAGGAGACTCTCCAGCCTTCTGGGCCTTCTGGGGGGGTTGGGAGAGAAACAGGAAAGGGCAAGCAGATGACTGTAACTCCCTCTTCCCTTGGAAAGCCATAAAACGGGCAACAACTGCATGAAGTGATGCTGGCCCTGAGGAGAAGGCTGGCCCTCACACCTGCGTCTCCCTCCTCGGGTCCCTGTGGCTGCTGAGCATGCCTCCTTTCCTCCCCCAGGCTCCCCAGCCCACATCCCAGAGACAGGAGGTGACACAGCTGGGATAAGTGTATGACCCTGACTGTGCAGTAATGTCAAGCAAACGTGACTTTGGGGTTATCTCCCTTCTTTGGTTGCCTGCTTGTCTTTTCTCATTCACTACTGAAACCTTGTCATGGTTGATTAGGCCAAAGAAAGCATCTCCATGAAGCGGTCTTTGCAACAACGGCATTAGAACTCAATCAGACATCCGGCCAGGATTCTTATGGTTCATGATTTCACTCATAGGGCGATAAGCGAGGCTAGGGTTATTCATTCATCTGCTGTGTAACTAGCTCCAGAAACCTGGTGCTATTTATTGAGATATTTATTTGACCTGCTGTTATGTGCCAAGCAGCATGTTAAGCACTGTGAGGATGTAGGAAGGGGAATTAACACAAATCTTGTGCTCAAATTAATTGTACTAAATGAGGAAGAATTAGACACTGACTTATATAATGAGAGAGTGATAAGTGGATCTCACTGCTGTAGAGATTTGGGGGATTTTAGCTGGGGCAATGACGTCTTTTTTTATACAGGCATCTCCCGTTCTGCATGGAAGACGGAGCTCACATGCTGTTCCTTGATGGGTAAAAGAACCTGGACGTGAGAAGGTGGTTGGCAGCACAGAGGCAGCAGTGACAGGACAGAGGGGTCTTTCACTAGCAAATGTCTGTGTCCTGAAGGCCAAGGAGGAACCTGCCATCATGTGAGGCAGTCAGTTTATGACTGCATGTGTGTGATGAAGCTCAAACACTTTTGCATAGAAATCTGCTTGATGTTAGAAAAGCGTAAGACCTGGCAATGGTCTGAGTTTTCCGCCTCCCCATTGAGCATTCTTGTTCTCAGCGGTTACAGGCATTTCGTGCTTGCTCAATCCTCAGCCTGACTGGTCACAGACGGGTCACTTGGACAGTTAATTCACTGTCCCTAGGACATTAGAACATGTTTGCCTCTGGCCCTAGTGGGAGACAAGTCCTAATCATATTGTTCTCTGCCAAGACAATCAACATCATTTTCTGCCAGGAAGTATTCTTTAAACAACTTCTGAGCTTTCTCATTTACTCCGCTGGTCCTCTTCTGAAGACGCACTGGAGATGACTGGTTGGCCAGGAAATTCAAGCTAGAGAGGCCCTGCTACTCTGTGAAAACACAGCTAGATCCTCTTTTTTCCAAAGTGAGAGCTTTTGGAAATGGCACATCAGAACAGGCATGGGAAGTGGTAATTAGAATGGACTTCAGTGCATAATAGCTCGAGTCTAAGAAAGGAGATGGGTTGGAGATCCAGGCAACAAGTCTTGTACACTTTCCCAAATTACAATCCTGCTGCAGATCAAAGTGTTCTCCTCCCACCCACCAAAACCACACCAAAGCACATATTTGGAGGCCAAACTCTTCAAGGGCACTTAAGAAGTATTTGGTAACTTTCCTGTTAAATTTGGACTTCAGCTTTAAAGCCCAAGGTGTTCTAAATAATGACCTTCATTGAAACACTGCCCTAGCAAACAAAGCTTCGCTTATGGGACCGAAGACCATATGTCCATAAGGTTTGAAGTATTTTATGAGAGCCATTTATTCAAGAGGTCATGGCCAGCCAGATTACCCATAATGCCACTCATCAAATAAATATCGCCAAATCAGATTTTGACTCATCCAATTTTTTTTCTACCATGTTAAAACCATTTGGCCTAGGAGAGTTGATGAGGGGAATGTTGTGCCTGCATCCTAAATGCTTGCTGGTTTTTCCAACAAAAAAGGAAAACCCTTCCCTTTTACAGAAATGACTTTCTCTTTTCCAGACTTGCCAGATTTAAACCCTCTTATGTAGAGTAGTCAGTTTCCATACACCACAATCATGTATAATCGAAAACTTTTAGTATGCAATGCAGCAAACAGATGCATAAATGCAACTCATAAATGTTATCAAGTCTGGGCTTGAGTTAATAGTAATGTGCCAATGTTCATTTCTGAATTTTGACAAATGAATCAGAGTTATGTAAGATATTAATATTAGAGGAAACTGGGTGAAAGGTATATGAGAACTCTCTGTATTATCTTTGCAATTCTTCATATATCTCAAATTATTCCAAGATACATAGCTTATTGATAGATTTTATGGATGAACTTAGGGTTGGAGGTTAAGTTGCTGGCACGCTCTCAGGAAGTCTTTCTACTGGAAAACAAGCGTGACCTAGTACAGAGAGCACTGGTCTAGGAGGCAGGACCTGAGGCTCAGGTCTACGTATGATAAAGGCATGACCTTGGATCAGCCATTTAACCTCCTGAGAATGGACGTCTGCATCTCTGAGAGGCTCTGTGTTGCTCATAGGGGTATGATGAGGACCAAACGCAAAAATGCGTCAGAGAACACACTGGAAACCTAAAAGCACAACAAACTTGAAAGGTGGTCAGAAGTCCTTGACTATCTCGATAACATTTACAGAGATACATATGTGCAACTATACAGGTAGGTACAGTTTGGCCTCAACTCTGGAAGTTGGCAGCAAGGGAACCTTTTCAAAGAGCATATGAAAGAAGACACCAGCTTCGAGGCACGCGGCAGGGATTTGGCGACCAAGTGCCAAACAGGGCAGTGATAGCAACAAAGGTTTTCTTTAGCATCTCCTGGAGGCTCTAGAACTCCGGAGTGGAATCACCTCAGTCACTAGCGGTTGAAGAAGTAGTTCATTCACAGGTAGATGGACTCACGCTGCCTCACATGCTAGCACCGCTGATCGCTCACAAGTCACTCCACCCAGTTAGTTCCCACCTATCACAACATCTGGTCATTCTTCTTGGCTCCCCAGCACCTAGCCTATCAAATTCAGCTCCTTAGCATGGCACACAGGTCCTCCACTCTTCTCGCCTCCTGTTCACCCAGCCCTTCTCACCTATATGCTGTTTCTCTAGTGCACATACTGTTCGACGCCGTACGCCCTTCACTCGCCCCCCCTCCTCCATGGAATGCCCTTGTGTAGCCTCCTCACCAGGGTAAGCCCTACTCATGTCTTCTTTCTTTTCTACTTTTCCTAATCCTTTATTTATGGTCTCTCTCCCTTCCCTATTTTCCCTTCTTGGTTTTCAGACTTCATGTCCATGTCAAGTCCTTAAAGATTCTTCTCTAATCTTTCTCCTACCCCAACCTCAGCTGGTGCCAGCCCCTAAGGCACGAGCAGATTGTTCATCCCATATCCTAACTGTCTCCCTATAACCCTCCACAGCAGATTGTAGTCTTTTATGGGTAGACGCTGTGTGTCTTTTCTAGTACCCTAATCATGTAGCCAAGTATTCAGCACAAAGTAGGCTACAGGAATAACTGAACCAATGAATAAAGTGGTCAAGCCACTTAGATCTATTCCAGAAGTATGCATGTACTCCTAAGGCTAGGAGAACTTGGTATTAAATGTTAAATGTTATTTCTACCAGAAAAATTGCCAAATATGCTAAAATGACTATCAGCGAGCTCACACATTTCAGTAGCACTAACAATATGTACAGAGCATTTTGCAGAATGACATAATGAGAATGACAACATTTTATGATAAGTACCAGATGATGAAAGAAAATTAATTAACTCACTGCTAAGATAAATGACTGTAAGAACTTGGGAGAAAAAAAAGTCACCATAGTTAATATGCTTCTAACTTGGTTCTGGAATATGAAGTACCTTCCCCTGAACAACTCCCACCTCCAATTAGCTGTATTAGCTCTACTAAATTGGGATACAACTAGAGATACCCAGCTGCTGTTTTAAACATCCCCAAATAATACATTCTGGAGCAAAAAACAAATTTTGTAGGTAATTGACAGGTGTAAAATACCAGGGAATTTATCTTTGGCATAGTAATTTGCAAAATAAGGGGCACATACAGAATGCAAAGCATTCTGTCTATCCTTCTAGGCATATTTGCTGATTAGCTTTACAGGGACTCCATCTAAAACAAATAAACTAGTTTTCAATGTCAATATTCATTTTGCCATGGCAAGGCAGCAGGTCCTGAAGGGAGGGGAAGAAAAACCTAAACCAACTATTTGTTTTATAGCTAGCATCCCAGCCAGCCCATTGGTAAATGCTCAAGAAAATTGATAAAAGTCTCATTTTATGAGTTCATGGCTCATGAAATTTATACATTTGAACATTAAATTTTTTATGTCTTGGGGGGATAGCTTTTACTAAAATTCTGCTCATTTGCAGACTGAAACTGTGTCTATAAGAGTATAGTTGACAAAGTTACAAACAAAAGATTTGATCTCATTCATTTTTTTCAAAACTATGTATCAAGTACCTACTATGTACCAAACATTGTTCTGGGTGCTGGGAACATAGTAGTAAACAGAAGGAAGTTCCCAGAATGATAGCTTTCCATTTTGGCTTAGGGGTCAGCAAATTTCTTCTGTAAAGGGTCAGGAATGTAAATATTTTGGCTTTGCAGCCAGTCTATCTTTTGCAATACTCAGTCTTGCCACTTCTGCTATAGCACAAAAGCAGCCAAAGACAAAACATAAAGGAACGAATGTGTCTGTGTTCCAATAAAACGTGATTGATGTAAACAGGTAGGAGGCCCGATATGGCCTGTAGACTGTATTCTGCCAACATCTGTTCCAGTTCACGAAATTTGTTTTAAATCACTGAAACGAAAAAGTAGTGCTATAGAATTTATGAGTTATAAAGAATTATAGAAATTCAGAGTTGAAAAAGGTCATTTACTTATTTTAATCTTAGTTTCCCCTCATGTGGTAGTGTCATGGTTAAGGGCATGGTCTTCAGCATCAGCCTGACAGGATTCACATTTTGCCTTTTCCACTCACCATAGGTGATTTGGAACAAGTTATTTACCCTAGGCTTCATTTTTCTCATTGATGAAAGGAAGGGAATAACAATACCTGAGGCTCCTGAGATACCCTAGGTAAACATCTACCAGGGCGCATGGATCACAGGAAATCAATAACAAACTTATTCGTAACAACAACAACTTATTACAATGATAACGACAAAACCACTGAGGCTCAGAGAGGCGACAGGGCCTGCAGAGGGTCCCAGAGCTGGTAGGTATCAGAGTCCTGATGGGAACCCAGGCGCTGTGCCTCCCAGGTCAAGGTCCTGTCTAAACCACATGATCCATGAGTAATAAAAACTGGACATGTCTACAAATGGTAGTAGGATTTTCCTCAGTTCATTTCTCCAGGGAACTGCAGCGCTGTCCTTTGATATATGCAGACAGGCCGGGGGATACTGGTCTACCCCAAACGTTCCTGTTGGAAATTCATTTCCCCATCAGATGTTCAACAGTGAGGCTACCAATAGATATTCGCTACCAGAAGAATATGGTCATTCAGAGAACAAATTCCACAGCAGAGGCCCCCAGTGGCTGAGAGGACCCAATGCTTCCGTGCACAAATGAGGCCAGGCCCTCAGCAGAGTCACTGTGAACCAGAAAGCCTGGGTCCAGCTGAATGCTCTGGCTTCCTCTACCTGGTGACACGCTCCAGGAGACCACCCAACAAGCCCTTAGAAACACTATTTTTCAGAATAATTATTTTCAACCTTTTACTTGTTTCTCTTAAGGATCAGGTTCCCCAAAAGCTCCTTTGAAGACCACAGTTGTTCAGTGTATTTAATGTAAGTTATCCTCAGGGACAAAGGAAAGCCAGAGCTCTGAGAGCCAGAGTTTCATACCTTCCTGCACCACACCCTCCCGAAAGCCCACATGTTTCTACTATTTCAAGAAAATCAAGCCACAACACCATAACTGTTTTCTCCAGAACTTTAAGCTAATTAATTGTGAATGTGACAGCTAGAATACAAAGAATTAATTTCCTGAGGTTGGTCCAAAAAAAACCCCCCAAAACTGTTTTTTCTGAGGTTGGTGTTTTCTGGGATCTATCATTTGTGGGTTCTGACAGGAAGTCTGAGAGACCACCACACTGTAAGAGTCCGTAGAATAATCCTTTTGACAAATGGTTTTGCTGACTTGAGACATCTGGGTCATATCGGGCTTGAATTTTATTTTAAGGTCCTTTCTTCCCAAGCCAAAGACAATGTTCTCTTTGGAGGTCCTTGTACATCACTGCCCTGGTGCCCATACACACCAATCCCTCACCCATTTTTAAAAACCATTTGTTATCAGACCAAGACAATGTAGAGAGAAAGTCACATGGCTTTGGTTTACTGGTAACACAACATATTGCACTTGTTGAGATTTTTGGTGATTGTCTTTTCTGAAATCATTTGGAAGACTTGCAAATTACCACTTTGGGGAAGTTTTCAAAGAGCAACTCCATCTAGCGCACATGATTCAAATATTAATTTACTTAGTATATGTGTACAGGACAACTACTATGCCTGAGAGATGGCAGGCATACAATGTCATGAAAACAGATCTTTCCTCGTTAGTGGGACTGACAGATACCTAGTTACAATTCAACATGCAAAGTGCTATTACAGAGACAAGTAAAACTCTGGGGATTATGGTGAAGACCTTTCAGAAGAAATAATATCTGAATCTAAGGGTGAGAAGTACTTCACCAAGGCAAATAAGTGGGAAGAACAAGCATGGACAAACACAAATATACATTCTAAGACTTCTTGAGACCTAATGCAATGCAGTCTGATTAAAAATTGAAAGCTTGCATTTCTTTCACCTGCTTCAGTGTGGTATGCTCCATCCTTCTTTTCTATCTCAGTCTCCCAAGGCCTACTCTAGTGCCTGATACAATAATGTTGAATGACTGAATGAATGTTTGTATGCCTTTTTTCTTTTTTTGGTGCAAGCATTTCTTCCCAGGAGATACCAAGTTCTCTGGAGATAGGAACTTGAATTGCTTCCATTGGTGAGTAAAAAACAATCCAGGTTTAGACAAGGATTCCAAGCCAATTCAATGAACAAAGAATAGTCTTTTCAACAAATGGTTCTGAGACAACTGGGTATCTACGTGCCAGAGAATTAAGCTGAATCCTTATCTCACACTGCATACAAAAATTAACTCCAAATGAATCACAGACTTAAATGTCGGAGCTAAAACTATAAAACTCTTAGAAGAAAACATAGGAATAAATCTTTGTGATTTTGGATTAGGCAATGGTTTCTTAGATTTGATGCTTAAAAGCACCGGCAATGAAGAAAAAAAGATAAATTGGACTTCCTCAAATGAAAAAATATTTGTGGTTCAAAAGATATAAATGAGAAAGTGAAAAGACAATCCACAGAATGGAAAAAATTTTGGCAAATCATATATAAGATAAGGGATTTATGTTCAGAATATATAAAGAACACTTACAACTCTACAATAAAAAGACAAACAACTCAATTAAAAAAGGGGGCAAAAGATTTAAAAGGACATTTCTCCAAAAAAAATTTGCAAAAACCAATAAGCACATGAAAAGACACTCAACATTATTAGCGACTAGGCAAACAAAACCACAAGATACCCTTTCAAATCCTCTAGGATCGACTAAAATCAAAATGACAGACAGTAACAAGAATTGGAGGGGAGGCAGAAGCATTGGGAGCCTCTTACATTGCTGGCAAGATTGTAAAATGGTGTGGCCGCTTTGGAAAACTAGTTCCATAAGATGTTAGACATAGAGTTAACCATATGATCCAGCAATTCCACTCCTAGGTATATACCCATGAGAACTGAAAACACGTGTCCATACAAAAGCTTGAGCATAACTACTCTTAACAACACGATTCATTTCAGTGAAAACCTGGGAACAACCCAAATGTCCCTCAATTCATGAATGGACAAACACAATGTGGCACATCCATACAATGTGATTTTATTAGGCAATAAAAAATAATGAAGTACACATGTAACAACATGGATGAACCTCAGAAACGTGCAAGTGAAAGAATCCAGTCATCAAAGAGCGCATATTGTATGATTCCATTTATATGAAAAGCCCAGGATAGGCAAATCCATAGAGAGAGAAAGTAGATTAGTGATTGAAGAGCATGGGGAGTGCCTGCAAGTGGATATGGGGTTTCTTCTTGGAGTGATGGAAATATTCTGAAATTAGATATTGTGGTAATGGTTGCACACTCTGTGAATATACCACTAACATGTAAACTTCGAAAGGGTGAATTTTCTGGTATGTGAATTGCATGTCAATAGAGCTGTTACTTAAAACAAAATCACAGTGGGTATTACCACCCTCATTGTTATCGCTTTGTTTCCATCACGATAGTGAATGTTACTGAGCAGTTACTTCATGCCAGCCTAAGGCTTTACAAAATAACTGTTGATTGGATTTTTCTTTTGAAACTTAAGCCCCTGGAGACTTTGTGTTTGAGCAGCCTCTATCTTCCATCTCTTTGGTATCTTTTCATGGTCCTTTCCCAGGCCATGGCCCAGTGTGGGACTCAGAAAACATTTTTTGACTGCTATCAAAAAGTCACTGCCTTTTCGCAGTTCAAGAAATAACCAGGTATTTTCAATGAAAACACCAGCTCACCTTAAAGATCATTAATTCATTACAAGGTCTAAAAAATTCAGAAACGATTTGAGATCCTACTCACTGGTTCCTGGGACTTACTACTTACGAAACACAAGTAAAATAAAGAAACAAAATCCAGCAGTCATGCAAATAAAGGGGAGATTTCACTTTTATGCTACAGAATCACATCTGAATGTAGCCACGATTTCTTCTCTTCACAGATAGTGGCAAAATTGCCTAAATCATACACTAGCCGTGCTCTAATGAGACCTGATTTGGATTCATTTCTATGCACAGCAAACTAAACGTGCAATATGCCCTGTTTCTAATGGCTCACTGTGGCATATAAACCTTAAAAATGGATTCTTCTGAAGTGAGTTTGGGCTGGGGAAGAATCAAGTGTGGAGCCTAAATTAATACAATTTTCCAGTGTTACGAAGGCAGAGTGGCTTTCTCCTCAGGAGCACTCACCCTCTCGGGAGGCAGCAGGAGCTTGGTGGTGGCTAGTGAGACTCAGGAGGTATGAAAATCGGAACTCGGAGACTGAAGGCGCGTTGAAACTGACTTGCTCCTTCACACGCCTTAGTGTCTGCCTGCTTGTCCTATGGTGGGCAAGTTTGCTTGGAAGAAAGCTCTGTTCTCTATTTAGCTACGTGGCTAACTACCAACTTCCCATCATTGCTTGGACCTCTGTCTGAAAACATGGCCCCACAGAAGCAGCAGCTCTGAGGAGTAATGTTGCTGTAGGGACCTATTGTGCTTATTTTTCCAGACGAAGTAACCCGCACCCAGAGGTAAGGTCATTTTCCTCAGGGTGCTGCAGAGGCTGGTTAAAGGAAAATTCCTATTATGTAGCCCCTGTGCCTTGTCTTATCATCTTCAGCTTGCATTTATTTTCTTAATTTGAGCTCCTTGGAGTCCAGACCTCCTCTGTGTATCTACCTGCAATTCAGGCCCTGATTCGGCCACTCATTGTCAGCTTGAGTAGGTTTCAGGACAGGACTCCAAGACCACCAATGACCTTTCTAGCTCTTGGAGTCATGCTTTTTGAGATCCAGCTGTCCTTGGTTCTCTTGGCCACTCAGACCCTCTATTCCGTACATTCTTGCATGACAAGGTCAGATTGTTTGCATGTGTTAGAAGCACATGCTTCACTGCCACTGAGCTGTGGGTGGTAAAGAAGAATCATCTGTGCCTTGGAGTGCATAGTGTGCGTTATGGGGCTCACAGCACTGAGTCTGAATCCTGACTTCACTTGTTGCTAGCCAGGTAGTCTTCAGGATGTTTTGTTTTACTTTATTTTTAAACTTTCTGAACCTTAGTTTGTTTGTCATAACATGGGAATAATTAAAGTAGCTACTTCATGGGACTTTTGGATTTGAGTATGTGGAATAATGTATATAAAGCCCTTAGGATGGAGCCCAGTGCCCAGTGCATGCTCAGAAATATTAGCTGTTATTGTTATCTGGAGAAGGAAAAGCAAACAATTATCAAAAGCCAATAAAATGACATACGAAACACCTAATTAGGTGCAACCTGACTATCATATAGATGTACGATTTATATGGTTGGAAGCACTTTTCCCCAAAAAGAACATTTGGTTTCAATGATCAATTAGATTACAGAAACAAATTGTGAGGACTCACTTCAAGACAACATGAAGTGACACCAGACGTAAGAGGACACCAACAAAATCTGTCTCGAACAGATAAATAGAATTGGGGTTTAGGGTCAGGGTTCTGAAAATTCTTCACATACTAAAAGAAATGCCTTGAAATTGTTATTTGGCAGAAGGAAGTAATTTCCTCTTTCACCACTCATAAAGCAAGATGCAAGCATAAGCCTTCCACCTCTCTGTGCCATTTTAGAACATTATTTCCTTTAAAAGCAAACATGCAGGCCCTCATCATGAATGTGCTATGTCATCTGGGTCACTAGAAGGAGGTGATTTATGAAGTTTGTGACTGTACTTTCTGTTAGCAGGCTCTGAAGAAATCATCTGCTCTATCACCCATGGGTGCCCTAGGAGGGCCTGCCCACCGAATATCTTTTAGACAAAAGTATAAGAAGTAAGTTCATCTCTGTCAGAGATTGAAATGCTTTCTTTTGACCAATCACATCGCATTGTATGCCTCAGTTTCTGGAAACATTCCAGGTTCAATGACTAGCACCCTGCAGGTGCCCAGGTCCGTTCCTGTCTTCTCCCACCCCACCCTCTTCCTGGCACGGCTCTGATATTCTTCTCTTCACTCTAACTTATCCTTGGTCTTAGTTGCTAAACAATTTCTGTTAGGTTATAGCTACTGCCACTTGGGTAGGTTAAAAGTCGTTGAATTTCAACAACTTCACTTGATCAAACCTATTTTTACCATTTTTAGTTGATAGGTATGTTGCAGGCCAGCTCAAAGCCTCTGTGAAAGAAGATGAGATATAAATAAAGTAAATAATGGTCTGATTTTTATACACATGAAAGGTATGGAGCAAAAGATTAAATTCAATATATGTCTGCTTTGAGAAAACCAGAAACACAAAAATCTCTGGCAATGGGTTTAACATTTTTTTCTTAATTAGAGGATTCCTTTCTTTGAAAATTGAGGCTGGTACTGATACACAGATTTTGCTGTCCTCCTGTTTACTCAGAACCTTAGCTGCCATGTCCCATCCTTGTTTTAATCTTGAGTTGTCTTCCCTGGTCTCCTAAGAACGCCGTTTGAAGGACACTAATCTAAGGAAACAAACACTAATTAAGAGAGAGGTGGGAATGCTGCCCTGCACTCCCCTTTCCTACAATGATTCACACTGATCTTCATCATGACCTCCAGACCCTTGATACATCTTCATTACTGTCAGCCTGACCTCTGCTTTTTTGGCTACACCACCTCCCCTCCCTCTGCAACCCCATCTCCCAGGGACCCCTGCACCCCTCCTGGATACACCCACCATGGCTGCCTCTGCTGGAGCAGGTCTCACCAGCCCAGAGACAGACACACACCTAGCAGCCCTCCTGGGACCCAGCACTGCCCCATCATCGCTCCAGAAGGGTGTTCTCAACATATTCCACCCCCGAGTCCCCTGTCCCACACACTGGATGAAACATCATTTTAACACTCAGCAAAAGTTCAACACGATTGCAGAGAAATCAGGATCCTGCTTAAACTACTAGGCTGGCCTTTACAGCTGAGGCTCAAAACACATTGCAAAACATGCAATCTAGCCTGTCACCGTCATTCCATTTTTTAATAAACCCCTAGGCTTCCTTCCTTTTACCACCAAAATAAAAAAGAGAACAAATGAAAGAGAAAGTGTCAGAAAACAGGGTGAGCGTTCCAAACAACAGCAGCATTACAAAGTATTCTTGAGTCAGAGGGACCATTCAAGAAGGAAATAACGCCTCAGACCAGGGGGCCATTCACCAAAGGGAGGCAACATTTGAAGCTCTTTGCAAAATATTTCCCTGTTTCTGCCTTCCTGCGTTCACCACGGGGCTGATGGAAAAGAAAGGTGATAAATAATGTTTACAGAAAAAGAACCCATTCAATAATTCATCACCTTCCCAGTGCACAGTGTAAGTACTCCAAAAGAAATTTGTTTTCCTCCCCACTGACCATGAATGGAACCTGAGACTTATGTATGGCTAAGAGCATTGTCATCCTGTGCACCTGCTCCAGGACTTCCCCAGCACGCCGTCCCGGCCATTACCCACGCGATGCCTCTCCTCTATTAGCCCTGCTGTTCCTCTACCTTCTCTTCGGTATCCCAGTACAAAGCATGCTGGTTGTCACCCAAAGTTTGGCTTCACAGCAACCATTAAAATCCACAAGATGTGGAATTATGGTATTTTTTCAGTCTAAGACAGTGCTTCTCAGTTGGAGGTGATCTTGCCCCCCAGGGTACATTTGGCAATGTCTGGAGACAGTTTTGATTGACAAGCCTGGGGGTGGTAGGCTGCTGGCACCGAGTGGGTGGAGGCCAGGGATGCTGCTAAATGCCTGACAATGACCGGGGCAGCCCCTACAAAAAGAATTATCCTGCCCCAAATGTCAGTAGTGCTGAAGCTGAGAGACCCTGGCCTAAAAAAAAAAAAAAAAAAAACCTAAAAGAATAAAAATCTGTAAAATAAAAACCTCTCATTTCACAGATGAAGATCTTGGAGCCTAGGGAGGAGAAGTGAGGCTCGGGTTTGACCAGAGCTCAGCCAGGTGGTGGCAGAGCCAAGCACACACCCACATTAGCTAGTTCTACATGATCTTCCTGCGTAGTCATCCTGAAAGGAATTGCCCTTTAACTGGTGCTTCGGCTCAGAAAAAAGAAGTTCTGGAAGGACACATACCTAAGTGTAGTCGACGATCGCCCCTGAGTAGCAGGATTGCGCTGATTCTTCTCTGTTCTGATATGTCTGACTTGGAATTACTTCATTTGTTGTTTTTGTTTTGCTTTTGTATTTGTTATAAAATATAAAAAGTAAGAAACTTTTTATTTTGAATAACTATAGGAAACACTGTAAAAATTTAGCTTGACTGATTAATATTTATTGCTGGCAAGCGTATGGCAAGACCAGCATTACAAAGTGAAAGGGTGGGGATGGGTAAGTGGTACAGATGGGTGCCCTTCTAGGAGACAGATCGATGACGTAAAGTCAGAGCCTTTAAACAATGTTCAGTCTTTGACCTAGTAATTATCCTTTAAAAAGTTCATCCCAAGGAAAGTAAAAGTTTCAAAGGTTTATACGTAAGAATGTGAAATGAAGCTTTATTTATAGTAACAAAACATCGGAAATAATTTCAGTATCTAATAACGTGATTAGTGTAATAAATCATAGTTTGGCTTAATAAAATATGTAAATTATATAAAAAGACAGTGTTAATCTAACCCCAAATACATTCAAGTGATGGACTGTTACATAGTTCCTAAAAAACCATCTTTTTTATTATTCCCTGGTTGTACTAAAGTCTGCATTAAACTAAAGTCTATGAGGCCAAGGACCTTTCTTGACTTTTGCATTCCTTCTGCATTTCTAGTGTCCAGAACAGTTCATACAACACGTATGTAAGAATTATTGTTGAATGAATGAAAGAGTGAATATCGTTATCAGTGACAGTATTATAATCAGTATCTTTTTATTTCTGTCTTTCAAAGATTTTCCAGTGATCTTGTGTTACACTTACAAACAGCAAAAAGCATCGATTCCTTTATTGTAAAAAGTAAAAGGATATAGAACTTAAGCAAAGAAGGCAAAAAGAATGCAGTAGGAAAGAGTGTATAAAAAGGCATTCGGTGCTCGGGAAGCCCAGCCCATGACGCAGACGAGGGATACAATGATGCAGCTACATATAACCCGTGGACGGGCAGCAGTCCTTTGGCATAACTGGTTTACCCTCTCAGCATTCTTTCCTCATATGAGTTTTTCGCCACTGGTAACACCAAGAACTAAAACAACAGAGAAGCTACAAATCAACAGATTTGTGTGGTCAGAGGCTCCAATGGCCACGAGATCAGAGGCACTGTGGCGGTGGAGGCTGAGGGTGCTTTTCAAGCGGATGTGCGTCTATGGCTGACAAATGGAATAAAAGAGCTGTGCTGCGGTGCTCAAAATAGAACAGAAAAAAGTATCCCAAAGGGAGAGAGAGAAGAAGAAGAAAATGACACAGACATGAGAGGCTAGCTTCTGGAACAACCTAAAAAGACCAATGTTAACCCAGACCCACGAATATAATTCTCACATCCTTTGTAGGACTTTTTTTTTTTTTTCCCCTTCTTTTCACAAATGCCTCATTGGGATTGCAACCCTGAAAAATGTCATCTGCCCTTCCCCTGGAATGGCTGGATCCTAATGTCACCTGGTAGGAAAAAAATAAAAGCAGGGTGATTTTATATATCTGCCTATTTGCAGTCATCCTGGTGGGGTGACTGAGGAAAATAAACAAATCTAAAAGTATAAATCCACATGTGTGTGGGAGAGAAAGTAAAAGAGAGGGAAGAGAGAAAGCAGAGACAGGAGGAGTGTGCACGGCGCCTGGGAGGGACAGACCCGGAAATCACTGGCTTGCGGCAGAAGTGGCCGCTGCTGGAGGGCTGCAGTTTACTGGCTCTGTCAGGGGACTTCTGCCCAAACCCCTTCGCTCTTGCCTTCTGTATCTCGCCAGAACTTTGAGAAGCAACTCATTTCTTTGATAAGCGAAAGATCCTTTCATTCTCTAATTAGAGACACAGCTCAGGATGCAAACGGCCCCAAAGGACACAGGAGTCATCAGTATCTCATCCTTGTTGAGTGCAGGTTTCAGGGACAGAGGGGAAGGATGCAGGAAAGGTGGGAGTCACTGGAAGGATCATAAGCCACAGAAATGAAGGTTGTTTTCTTCACAGTTTGGCCCAATCTTAAAAAGTAGCCTTTTCACTTGATTCCACAGAAGGAGCTGATGTGACTGGGGCAGATTAAGGATGGCTGTAAGTTCTTTGGCACTCCAGCCACTGAGAGGTGGGGTCAATCCCCCCTCTTCTTGAATCAAGGCTGACCTGCAATGCTTGACCAATCAGGTATAGCAGAAGTGATGCTATGCTGTCTGAAACTCTGCCTTTAAGAGGACTGGTAGCTTCCACCATGTGCTCTTGGAGCCCTTAACTGCCACATAAGAAGTCCAAATACTCTGTGGCAGGACCATGTGGGGATGACGTAGCACATGAAGAGGGTAGGGGAGCCGAGCTGAGTCCCAGATTTCCGGCTCTCCCTGACAAGCCACTAGACGCATGAATAAAGCCACCTTGGACCTTTCAGACCAGCCTGGCTGCAGCCGAATACCAATAAGGGACTCCAGCTGATATGTGGAACAGAAGAATTGCTCAGCTTAGCCTTGCCTGGATACCCAACCCACAAAACATGCGAGGTGGAATAAAATAGTTGTGTTTTTAAGCTCCAAAGGTTTGGGGTAATATGTTATACAGACATAGGTAGAGTGGTCCAGGTAAGAGGGTGGTAATGTCTGCCCATTTTGAGTATTGGCTGTACCTTAGATATCTGTCTGCCTATCTATCTATCTACCTACCTACCTACCTACCTGAAGTAAGAGATAAAATAAAGTTCGTGTTTTTTATGGCATGCAATGCAAACAATGTCTGTTTTGGTTCAAGTGTCAGCAATACCACTTGGCTGGTAGTATGACTCAGGCAAATTATTACCTTCTTTGAGCCTCCACATCTTCATCTGTTAAACAGGGATAACCATACCTACTTGACAGGGGTGTTATGACTGCTATAAGAGAAAGCTCATGGCTCATAGGCAGAGTCTGCTACAGTTTGCAATCCCTGCTCCATATTGCCCGCCCTAGCCTCCGGTTTCTAAATCTCAGCTGGGTTCTCTGCTGCCTCATTTTCTAGACATTGACTTTTCCTGGTGAATGACTGCCTCACTGTTTGTCTTATTTATATCTCGACCCGACTCCCTGTTAGAACTGCAGCTAATAGAGGGCATCTTTAAAGGAAGCCCATCTGGTATGCAGACGGCTCTTAAAGTGAAAGTGAGACAAGACCTTGTTATATGTGGAGATGGCATTTCCCCAACAAAATCAGACAACGTGATCTAATAGAAGGCAGACTACTTAAACATCCATAATACAGACATCACAAAACCAAAAAAGATGTAGAGGGGCTCTGAGAATTGAGATGATGAGGAAAAGAACCAGAAGGTTCTAATATGGAATTTTAGTTACATGACCAAAGCTGAGCAAGGTCAGGAACCCCCTGTATTTGTTATTCCATCTTATCCCATGGCTCACGAGGACTGAGGCATAACTAGGTCTTAAAGCTTTACACAGCAACGTCTTTTGCCTACAACCAAGTGCAGGAATATTCTACTTGAAAGGACCAGATTCTAAGCCTGGGTGATTCCTGTGGAACCATGCCTTACACTTGCTAATGTTAAACTCCTTATAGATTTGGCCTGCCAAGGGTCATCCACTTACAACCATGTATTTCAATTCCTCCTGCAAAATAGCTCAACCCATTTGCTTAGTCAACAGACAGCCTTGATCTCCATTAGAGGCAGGTCTACAGTAATGACAACAGCAACGTTTCTTGCACAAACAATTGTAAGGATGATGAAAGGCTCAAAACTCCTAAAGAACTACTTAAGATAGTACTAAAACTGCTCTTTCCTCATCCAGGTTTTGCAATGAACACATTTTACAGTTACAACTTATTCCTAGACAACTGGGTCTCTTCCTGAAATGGTTTGGCACACCTGCTAAGTATTTGTGGCATAGACTTGGAAGACAACTCAAAACTTCAAAACCCCTACTATTGGCAAAGAGCAGACAAGGCTTACGGTTGCCACACTGCAGCCTAACAGCCCACCACAACAGCATCATCTCTGACTATTTCTCTTTTGCTTCTGGACTACAACCTTTCCTTCCTCGATAATTTTTATTGCTTCTGGAAGCGATTTGCTCTTCCTCAGGTAATCACGAATGAAAACCAAGACAGGTCAGAAGCAAGCAGGCTTCTTTGTCAGCAAGGTACTGTCCTTTGCCAGAGCTGGGAGAGAGAGAGAGGAAGCTGGAATTAGAAAAAATGATTTCAAGTGCCTATGATCTTTTAACACAGCTGTTAAGCATATCAGATTTGCAGACCTTCGTGGCCTAAAGGGATCTACTTATTTGGTCAGTTGTGAAGATATTCTCTTGTTCCTTCTCTGACTGTCATGCTGTCACTAGGGTGCATGCCTGGTTTGTGATAAAAGGGAGCCACACTGGGTTTTTCACAGGAATTTCAGAAGTCTCAGCATTATCTAAGTCCCTTGCCAGGATTAAAACCAAGTTCGGCAAACCAAAGTGTTCTGCATATTATAGACAAGAGCAGAGGAGCAAGAAGAAAGATCGGGAAAGGCAAAGAAGCAGGAATACAAAATGGGTAGGAAAAAGCATCTTTACATGCACGTTTGATGTAACTTTGGGGACATTTCTTTGTGGTTGCACCATTGTGGTTATCTGGCATTTGGACAGGCAGAAAGCAGGGAAGGGATTTTTAAAAAGAGCCTACTCTCTTTGGCACAACAGAGTACTAGCATCAAAGGCTGGTTGTTCCAAACTATGCTACAGGCCGTGGGGCTGTCCGTGTGGAAGCACTGCGCCACGGCCTGGCCCGCGCTTGGCCGCAGTGATGAACAGCAGATGATGTGAGAGTCTAGCAATGGCATTTTGTTTCACCTAAGAACAGCCAGACTCCTCACATCTTCCTTCACACCGTCTAACACTCCATGTAGTCTACTCATGAATATCTAAAAAGAAGGCTAGTGAGAACTCAGAATGAAGAGAAACTAAAAATGGGCCCTCCTCAGCCAGTAAAAGGTCCCTAAATAACCTAGCCTTGCTTTTGGAAGGGAGTCTGGGATGGCTTCTCTCTGCTCCTGCGTGCTCCTCAACCCTCGCCTCATCAACCAGGCTCCTGACCGCCAGCTTCTCACATACCTGTGCCACTGGTTTCAGTCACAGCACTTCACCTGGACCAGGGTTTTCTGGTTCTGTTGTTGTTTTGCCTGCCTGCCCCCTTGCTCCAGCATGTCCAGGTGAGGGTATCAGGTCCCCTCTGCTGGGTGGCTGGCACACCTATCAGGTACACCCCCTCTGGGGCACTGGACGAAACCCAAACAGCAGCAGCAGGACTGTGGGGCTGGTCCCAAGTGTCACCAGTTTCTGAAGCATGTTTTTCCATTGAGTTCTTTCAGCTTGGTGAACAGAACATGTGTGAGTGTCATGAAGCAGTTCACCGGCTGGGAGCAAGGACAAGTGGGGAGAGGAAGGCCACGAGCACATGTGTACACATGCTCTATGCATGCATATGCACATGCACACACACACACACACACACACACACCTGGACAATATTCTCTGGGTCAGCAGCTCAGGCCCATTTTTCCTCACCTAAAGAAATCAAACCAAACATCCAGGTCATGGCAGCTGTCTGGCCTGCCTTACACACGACATTTCTGGGCACCGTGTGGCCGATGATATCCTTTGCCCCATGGCTCCTTTCAGCCCTGCTGTTTCTGGCTCTCCTCAAGATTCTCCTTCCCTTTAAGATTTCAGGCAGGTGCCTGTCAATTCAAGACAGCAGAAGAGAGAGAAGCCGTCTGTGCCCTGTGTGACGTGAGCCTGCTACTTTGCAAGTCCTTCCTGAGAGAGCAGCAAGCCTCCCACCCTGAGGGGATGGAGCAGGTAGACCCTCCCATTCCTTCTGCTCAGAGGGGTGGGAGAGCAGAGCAGAGAATGGGCCTTCACAACTGGAAGAAAGACAACGTGTCATCATTGTACAGAAAGTCACAGAAAGCCAGGGGACACCCACACCATAAGAGATGCCGAAGAAGAAGAGGGCCACCTCAGAGGTGCCTTTCCTGACCCTTCCTTGTCATGTTCCCAGCCCCATACTTGGGGTTAGGTCTGTCTCCTGTGGTCCCTGTGCATCCTATGTCCCACCATTGTCCTGGCCTACAGCTTCGGACTTCTCACTAGACTTTGAACTCCTTGATGGCAGGAACTAGGTCCTCCAGCACCCCGCAGTTCCCAGTAAAGAGAGATGCTCACTGTTTGTTGAATGACTGATCACTTAGTAGAGCCTCCTTTTACAGAGGATGAAACTGGTGCTTAGAGAGAGAGGTGGGGGGGGGGGTGAGAAGTCAACCTTTATGGAATACCTAACGGCCAGAGAGCCTTGTAGGCATTTGACATTCATTAATTCATTTTCTTCCCAGAACACAGTGAATTAAGCTTCCCTACCCTGCAGACTCGCTAGCAAGTGCTGGGACACACATTTATTTGGGAGAGAACAAAACACAAGGTTATATACAGTCGAAGGCCGAACAGTTGGGGAGAGTGAGTGACACAGGATGGATGGTCATCAGAAGCCTTGGGGTGAGCTGAAATAGAGCAGCTCTGGCAGGAAGGATGCCGGAGAGGCACCGAGTCCTGCTAGAGTTCCGATGTGGTCTGCCTCGCAGGCAAAGACACAGAACCCTGAAATTCAAATACTGAAGGTCAATGCCCCAAACTGGGAAAACACACAGTATCTACCTTGCCCCTTTCCCCTTTGCCCATTGACAGACTTAAATTTAAACCAGGTGGAGCTCATGCATAGAGACCAACATTGCTGCTGCAAGGAATGTGAAGCATAAGAGACCTTTTGGATGGCAATGGATGTAAACACACCTAAAAAAATGTAAGATTGCTTCCAAAAACTAGGAATGAATTATGAAGAGTAAAAGATTACAAACAGCATCGAGTCATTTCTCAGTTTTGAAAATTGAGAAAAAATGTATTTTACACATAGACACATATCCTGGAAGGCTCACACCTCATGGCAGCCCTCTTTGGATTTTCAGGCTCTATCTTTCCAAAAGAAGCAACTCAGATTTCAGTCTTCACTTCCAGTTGTCTGTGCCATACACGTAAGCATCCCTGTATTATGTCTCTACTTGTTTAGAGTCATCTGATGTTAGAGCCAAAGGCACTTTCATGATCGATCATTTATTCTAATGCCTTTATTTTACATTTGGAAAAACTGGGAGCTCAATGTGTTTTTCTCAAAGGTCATAGTAGAGGTGGACCTAAAATGCCACATATTTCTAATATGTCTCATCCAGCACCACTCTATAACTATTGATCATCCCAACTCCTCTCAGAAGAATGCAGAGTATAAATCTTCAATAGAAAGAAATGACATGATTGCTACTAAGAGGTGTACCGCTTGTCCTCAGTTTTTCTCTTGCTCTCAAGGCCCCAGCAGCAGAATTATGAGCACATGAGCCACAAAGGGTGATGCTTTGGAGAACATGTGTTCCTGTGGTCACGGGCAACCCTTGCGTGCTCTGCGGCCCCTTCACAGAGCCTGCAGAGAGCAGCTGCGATAAGGTGTGGCTGAGGGCTGTTCTGTGTGTGCCGTTTTAGCGGAGCTGGGATGTTATGCAAGGAAATCTTTGGTACTGCAATAATCCTGGATTATAAATAATTTAGCATATTTCTTTGTAAACTGCAGGCCAGAATCCTTGCAAATAAGAAAAGGATTAACTTTTTTAGAAGTACTTGCTCTTGAGACTTTAAGTTCAAGGCAGAACAATGCTTGCCGTGGTAATTCCATCTATTTTAAGATCACAAAACCATACCAAGTTGAAACCAGAGCAGAAGATATTAATTCAGGGCTCTCTCTGAAGTGCCCAACAGTGGGACGAGAAAGCTTTCAAAGGGAATTAAGTAGACAGAGAAAGCTCCCTGTTCTCGTCCAAATCACAAGGAGGCAGCTGAATAGGATTCACAGTTCTCCGTGGGAAGGGCCCACACCACATCTAATGTTCAAAACCGGGGGGAGATGTCTTGGGAAGATCAAGGACCCAGAATTCTGCTGTCAGGACCAGCTGCCTGCCCATTAGAGCCTCAAAGGGCCCTCTTCCATGTGTGAGCTGACACAATCCTGCAAATGAGCCCATTCTTCTTTTTCTAGCCGGCCCAAACTCTCTCTGAAGGAAGCTGTCATTAGGTAATATTTCCCAAGCACCCTTGATGTAAGCTTCAGATCTGGTGTGTGTGTGTGTCTGTGTGTGTGTCCCCGTGCATGTGTGTGCTGGGAGAGGGTGAGGAGGCAGCAAAGAATAAGATGTACATTTAAGAAGAGAAATTGGATGGGGAGTTGCTCAAAGTGTGGAAGAAGAGACAAGCATCCTGCGTGAGCTTCTGGTCATGGGGCTAGCACCTGGTTAGGTCGCATGGATGGAGGTCATGAAAGGAACTGTGTCAGCTGCAGAGACAGTCAGAGCCAGGTACAACTGAAGGATCAAATGGGCAACAAGAGGCAGAAGCAGAGAGGTACCAACTCAGAAACTATCAGCCAGCAAATAGTGGGCAAGGCAGAGGCATGAAGGATTAGAGGGACAGGCCAATGAAGCCACACTTCCAGGCCCTGGCTTCCAAGACCCTCCATGATCTCGTCTCTGCCTGTCTTTCTAGCCTCATCTGTTCCTCATGTGACAACTTACATGCCATCAAATTAACATTGCAGCATACTCTGTGTAGTTTTCCATTCTTGCTTTTGTTCTGTCTCTGTACCTAGACAATCCTTTCTTCTTTCTCCTAATCGTCTCTTATTTTCCAAGATTTTAGTTTTTAGAGTCTCCTCGTCCTGGAAGACTTCCTTGCTCCCCAAACCTTTAGGCTGGCTTATGTATTACTCCTACGTGCTTTGATGACAATGTACCAATTTCCATGCTTCCACCTAAGGGAGATGGCAAAGGGGTTTCATGCGAAGGATCACCTTGAAACTCTGAAAGGGTCATGATGCCTGGGGCATTGTGTTGAGAAAGATTCTGGGACTACATCTAGAATCATTTGGAAAGAGTGCTGCAGTCAGTTAAGGATACCAGCCACTTCAGGACATGGACCATAATTTGCTTTTCCTGTTTTAGACTAATATTCTCATTAGCCAGATAAGGAACCTGAGGCTGAAAGATGGGACTTGGCTGCCCAGTTAACAGCAAAATCAGGGTAGGAATTTCAGGTCTTGTGGTTCCTAACCAAGTCTCCCTTTTAAGTGACAGGATTGCCAAAGATTCTAAATCTGGAATACTGAAACTCTTAACAGCTTCTTAGCTCTTTTCAGAAGAGGTGGGTAGTTCTATAGTGATGGGGCCAGTAAAGGGACACTTAACGGTCTTAGCCATTTTGCTCGGACACCACTTGCCTGACCCCTGTGTCTTACAATGTTTTCTCCCGCCGGATCCTCCGCAAGTCTCTGCCTTTATACTTCTCCCTCGTCAGCGCCGTTGGTACTGCCAGTGCCTATTACCCAAGCTGAAATGAAGACTTCCAAGCTGACTCTCCCAATATCCAAATATGCCATCAGAACCATGCACGCCTCTCCGTGTCAGGGAAGGAGTGCAGAGGAAGTTGAAGCCACCTTTCCCAACTCCATCCGTCACTCCTCACTCCAGAGAATCTGAAACTTTCCTGACAAAGAAATATACTTAGCATGGTTTCGTTAGATAAACTCCCATGAAAGGAATGTTTACCATGGGTTCCAGTTTCAAGAGGTTACAAAGTCTAAAGCGAAGGAAAGCTGGCAAGCTCTCAGTCTGACGACAAGTTGTCACATTACTACTGTACTTAAATTGAGCTGGAATAGCCTATAGGATCTAAAATGCACCTTCCTGGGACAGAAAATGATGAGAAACACAGAACACTTGCCTGCCCACCCTCTCTCCCAGTGCACCATGCTTCTCTGAGAGTTTGGGGTTAGAGAGGAGTTCTCCCTGTACGGCCTGAGCTTGCAAAGGGGCATCTGACCTGCAAACGTCATCTTGGCGCGGTGGCCTGAGGAGAATCACCAGGATGTCTTCAACGTCAAGTGACCTGCTTTGCCAGGTTACCCAAGGACACGGCTCTAACCAAAGACAGGAGAATTCCCAGAACTGGAGGCAAATGCTAGCTGCTGATAGGACCTTCCCTAAACCTCCATCCCAGGATGCTCAATAGCAATTAGCAGCCATGTCCTTTGTCTCACCTCCGCTATGTTTTTAGCAGCTTGGTTTTTTTCAGAGGACAGGGCAAGAGGGAATGGGATTAGGCCTGGAGCCCTGATTTGCTGAGGGAAGAGGTTATTATATATTTTCATTTTGAGTTTCTCTGAAGGGTTTCTGGGCAGCAAAACCTCTACCCTAGACTCTGTCGTCTTTAGGTGCCCACTGTACCCCTCCACAAGAAATCAGCACAGCCAATTTGCAGTCGAATTTTCAAGCAGCTGAAAAGACTCCCTCCTATCTGCCTGTATTTTTTAAAGCCCTGTAAGAAAGAGGCTTCTGAGGGTAGAAGGGGCATGGAGGAAGGAGAAGTGGGTGACAGAGCCTCTGAGGGATCAATCAATTTGACTGTTCTTGTGCACAAAGGGAGGATGGTACAGGGAGGCAGATGGGAGAAGGAATCCCAGAGTCATAAATTTCAGAGCTGAATGGACCCTTAGAGGTCACCTGATAGAACCTCCTCTATTTTATAAATGAGAAAACTAAAAACGTCAAGAGATGCTAACAGACCTGTCCAAGGTCGCGCGACTTGCGAAGCAAGAACCACAACCCGCATCCTGCTCTCCCAGGTCCCCAGTCCCCAGCGGCCACCACCACCCTCCAAGCGGCCATTTCAACATTGACGTGCCTACAGGAGGACCACACGTTCACCCCCAGAGGCCCCCACAATGCTCCTCTCCTCAGAGACAATGTCACGGCAGCCTGCCTTCTCTAAAAATGATCTCTTGTCGGCCACGTGGGCACAGGCACCGTCCTTCCTGGGAAGAGCTCTTGCAGCTGACTTTCTCTGGGAGGCTGGCAAAGCCGCTGTGGCGATCATTTTTTTAACACGGCAGCTCCCTGACAAGAGGATTAAAGCATGGGGACTTTCAAAAAAGTCTCAAGAATAATTTAAGACCATGTTAATGCTTTTCTAGAGTTTTGTACACTTTTGTGAAAACGCATACATTTCTCTTGCCACACCCTAACAAGCAATCTTGTCCCTGGCGTGGTTTACTGAAATTAAGGAAAAAATATAGCAAACCCCATCATAAATAAGGACCAGAAGGCTAACTGCAGATGAGGCTTTCAAAGTCACAAAGCAAAATGGAGTATGGAGTCACAAATCTGGGGGTTTTTGAGGGAGTCGCTTGGGTGGATGGTTCCTCTGCAGTCCCTCCCTGCAAAGGACACGGTGGGTAAGGGCTGTGATGTAGAGCTTCTCAAACGGAAGCTGGCCTCAGACTCCCTCAGATTGCTGGGCCCCACTCCTAGATGCCCTGATTCGGTAGGCGTGGGGCAGGGCCTGCGAACCCGCATTCCTCACAAGAGCCCGGGAGTGCTGCTTGTCTGGGGACCACGCTGTGAGAATGTCTGGGTGGGCAAGAACCCCTCAGTCTTCCATTGGGGTGGGACTTAATTACAGAGTGGAAGATAGGATGAGGGGTGGAATTTAAAAATCCCTTCATTGGCACAAGCAGGCAGGGTGGGAAATAAAAGCACACAGACGTGAGGGCCCGTTGTCATAGCCTCTGTGTCCAGTGGTCCCTTTCTCAAGGGGGCGAGCAGTGCACTTCAGATCCGTTAGTCACCTCTGAAAAGATAATGCCTATCTGAGCAAAAGCAAAACACCAGGAGGTTCAAAAACCAGGGGTCCCCATGCTCGTTCCTCAAGCAGGAGAAAATGTCTTTATGTAGAGAAAGTGCAGTGTAAATAGAAAGTAGGGCTCGATTTCCACAAGCTCCAGTCAAAGAATCTGCTGAGGCGGCTGCATGACACACGAAATGAAATCCAGGTCCTGGATACCCGGAGGGAGGAAAGAGAATGGAAGGTCCAAGACGATGCAAATGTTCCTGAGCTTCTACAGTAAACAGTTCTGGTCGGATTCTCTTGCTATTTTGGAACGTACATGAAGTTCATTAACCAGCATACATGAAACAGGAAAAAAAATATAAAAAAAACAAAAAACGAAGAAGGTGCTGGAGGACAAATCAGTAATAGCTCCTTTAGAGCAAACCAAAGTTACTGAGAAAATCTCCTATAAAGGCTCTGTCAAAACAAGTCACTTCAGGATTAGTAAGAGCTAAATCCTCCGTCAGAGAGATTTTCCTCAACAGTCGTAAATGGGTTTTAGTATCGGAAAATCTCAGAAAATCTACTTCCCCTGCCCCCACCTTCCTCTCAGGGTAGCTCTTTCAATAGCTTGGCATCTTACAGAAGCACGGTGTTTCCTTAGGCTGAGGCTTCTTTTTTAAAAAATAAAATAAAATAATCTGTCACTCACAGCAAAGTCAGTGGCTGGAAATAAATCGTTAGAGGCACCCAGTGCCTGCTGCAGAGGCTCGCCCGTACAACACACGTGTTCAACTGCAGTCCTTTCTTATCAGCAATTTCCCCGAGAACAATTAATACGTGGCTGCTGAAACTAATACTCTTACTTCAGCTCTTCACCTTTTTGCACATAGTCTCTTTCCTGAAGGTTTAACTGCTCGATTTGTTCATTCGGTGAGGGCGAGAGCTTAAATTTCTTCCTTAAACATGGGTAGGTGATTCCCTTTTTTTAATCAGAAAAAGGCACACACTGATAATAGGAACTTTTTCACTGGCCACTTCTAAGAGTACACATTTTAATTCTCTCAGTAATGGGGCATCTTATTTACTCTCTTAAAACCATCAGTCAGGACTTGCGTTATATTTCTGAGCAGTCTCTGGAGTTCCTATCCCTGGATTACGGAGGTCTGTCTCTGCTCATTAAGCTAGTGTGTAGAAAACACCCACTGACACTGTAAGCACTGAGAGACGCTCTGGTGTTTATCCCCACAAGAGGATGACCTGGCAAAGCCATTTTCTTATCTGTGTCCTAGATGGTTACACTTTACTTTTTCTGCCCACAACCTTTGGTTCTCATGTCGGCTACTGAAGCTAATGCATCCTGGACGTCATCAGTGTCACTTAACGGAGAATACACACACTTAGGAAACCCTCCACGTGTGAATAACGATTGATTTTACCCCCTTGGATACAGACTAAATTTCTGAATTTTCCATTTTCACCATTAGACCCTTTAAAAACATCCACGTGCCAGACAAAAATATTTCTCCTGAATATTGTCCGTACGGCAAGTCTTCATTGCAAACCTGGTTTTAGGCTTTAATATACTAGACTATTCTTGAACATAATGCGATATGAAGGGATGACCAAAAATTCCAACCCCCAAATATTCTCCTTCCCAGTCTACTTTATGCCTAAACTTGCACTATTGAAAGAAAAATTCTTAAGGTAGTTTAAGTCTAGGGACACTTCTCACATTAAATTATTCTGAGAAGCAATCCATTAAACCTAATCAACAAGACTCAAGGGAATTGAGCAAGTCTTTTATTCTGGTTGCAGAGCCAAGATAATTTAGCTGTGGAGTTACACAGACCTGAGTTGGAATCTAACAGCCATCCTTTCCTGACACTGTGAACTTGGGTGAGTCACTTCATCTCTAAGAGGCTCAGCTTTATCATGTATAGAGAGGGACTAATAATAGCTACCTGTGAGGAAAAAGTAAACAGGAAGAGCACATGGTATGGGGGTCTGGATGGGGCTCAGCCATGTAAGTTCCCTTTCTCACAGGCTGACCAGCCAGGGAGAGTACGGTCAGGATGGATAAGCCTAGCCAAGCTGGGAAGAGATAAAGGAACCAGCACACATCCTGGGAAGGGCAGCTCAGGAGCGGGTCACTAGGGGGTGTGTGCGTGTGGTTTAATGGGCAGCAGTGGAAACAAGGAGAATACGGGTCATTTGGGAGAGAGGGCTGCAGGCCTGAGCAAATAGCCATAAAAAAGGAGAGAGAGGCCCAGAGGAGGTTAGCAAGCACAGCCGTTTTGCCTACTTCATTCATCTGCTGGTAGTCAGCTCTACCCACAGTTTGACAAGTTTTACTCCAGTTCTGCCCTAACTTGATTACATATCAGGCCTTGTACTCATTATCTCAAAAAGGACATCTCAAGATCTTTGCCTGTGGGATTAATGAGTAATCAGGATGTACACACAAATCTCTACTTCGGTAAAGATCAAGTTCAACAGTTGCCTCAAATCCTTTTCTTGTACAAGACAGGGTATGAATGCTAGATGAATATGCAAAGGAAAGTGTGAACCAGTTATCTGGGTGACGTGTCCAGAGACCACGAATGCCTATTTTTGGGGGTGAGGATAAAAGTTTCCATCAGTCTGATCTACCGCTGCTCAGCGAAGAACCTGTGTATTTGTTTTCCACATCTACTGGATAGATGTGCTCTGGCTACACACATATCTCTGAGCCCCAAATCGAAGCACTTGTTTTCCAAATTACCTCTGAATTTTATTTATGTGGAAGTTCTCATGAAATTGCACTTTAATGGAAAAGATGAAGCTTAAGTGAAAGTGACGAACTTGGACATTTCACGTCTGTCTATAGCTAATGTGTACTCAGTCCTGTAAGAGTTGGTAACAGTTAATCCCCACATCTTAATTCATTTACTCTAGTCTTCTTGAGCTTCTTCTTAAGCGCAAAGTCATGTACTTGGGGAAGCAAAACTGTGCCCACAATAGAGAGGGAGACCCCGTGGAAAGAACAGACAAGGCCCACATTGAGAGAAAGGATCTGGTATTTCCCTCGACTCTTACCTCCTTTTATCCTTATCCTGGAGGAACAAATGTTGAAGACGGATCATAAGCAGCAGCTAAGATACTACAAGATTAGGAAAGGAAGCTATAACCCTTGAGCACTTGGTGTGTGCAGGCATTTTACATACATCAGCTCATCTAACATATGACATAAGAGCATAGTAAAGTATAATTATTTTCTCTACAGGCTAAAGAAACAGGAGCTCAGCTTTGTCAAGCGGCATATTAGTAAGGGACAGAACTAACATTCACATCTGGTTCTCTTGACCTCAAAGCGTGTTTGCAGTGGGTCAGGATGGCTTTGGAGGCCTTTTGTTTACTGGGTGCCTGGGCTTCGTTCTAGGCTCGAGGAACAGAAGTAAACAGAACTGGTGAATCTTAATACAGATTTTAGGCTGTCTACGGTTAAAGTGGACGCAGGAAGGCAGGAAGGCAGGAGAGCAGAACTCTTCAGAAAACAAGGTGATGTTTTTTGAGAAATACCACACAGGGTTAGATGGGGAGGTGCTCCAAGAACAACTATGCAAAATTTTTGTGAAGAAGTTCTATCTAGCATATAGTTTTCAGGGATCTGATATGAGGTTCTAGGGGATGGCATGGGAGACAAGCCATGATTTCATACTTATTAATGGATGACACCATGGTAGATATGCCCTGGAGATTCTAAAAAACATCTAGCAAGGAGTTCCACGGGCAGTAACTGATCTTCATGCCATTGTAAAGCAGCATTGGGTCAGGGTTGGTCCACATCTTACTTAGGGTACTAGGAGAACATTTAGTCTCCAGGCCTCAAGGGGCTGTCCACAGTGCTATAGAAACCATTATCGAGCCTTGACAGGGCAGCCGATATACAGACATCTTCTACACTTGCATCGTTTCCCACCCTACTTTAGGATCTCCTACGCAAGATCTCAGAGAGGTAAATATGAATACATCATGTTCAAAAGTCCTCAACCTAGAGAGCAGAGAAGTCTGCATGCAGCCACCTGGGCAGGTCAAAAGCAGATTACCACTCAGTAAGCCCAAGCAGATGTCTCAATACGGACATGGTACCTTCACAGCTCTTAACTGATCGAAATGCACAAACATAGATTGGAAATGACATGATCACTGACTTTACTGAGGGGAAAAAGGGGAAACCCAGCACAGTGACTGGGTAAAAAGTTAGTAATAAAAGGTAAGTAACCCAGACGGGGAGTTTCCTGAGCAATCATAACCCGGCAGTTTTTAGCGATGTTTTTTATTCCCTTAAAGTCAGGTTGATAGATATCTGACCCTGTGCTTGACCATTACTGAAGCCACCTCTTGCTATTTCACAGGTAGGGACATCAGCAAAAAGTCTTCTCAGTGCCAAGTGGCAACCCACTTTCCAAAACAACTCCGCACACTTTAAACTAAACAAAGAACTAAGTAAACCTAGATTAAATATAGCTTTATCAGGATGGAGCTGGGGTAATCTCGGAATCAACAAAATCTGGGGAATGTGTGTACAGAATATCCATTATACAAATGTCAGACCACAAAGTCAAGTCTTTTTCGAGATGCTGTTAAGGACTCTCTAATCCAGCCAACATAGGAGGGCAAGGGACATCCAGCATCATGCTAGCTTTCATCCCACGACCTGTTTTTCCCTATGTAAACATCAGGAAGGCAAGTTTTCTGCAGATTTATTTTAGGTGTTTCCTGGAAAGAGCAAAATAGCCTTTTTTCCATTGGTTTGAATGGAAGGCTCCTTCCCTGAGATGTTCAGATTGCTGTAGGTTCAGGTTGAATCAACCTCACAGCTATAACACAGCTGGCATCATTTGATGCTTTTTAACTTTGTTGGGTATAAGCTACAGAGTCCAAGATTAAAAGAGTCATTTACTGATCAAGTAGGATTTATTCCAGGGATGCAAGGAAGGTACAACATTCTAAAATCCATCAACATCATCCACCACATCCACAAAAAGAAGGACAAAAACCACATGATCATCTCCATAGATGCTGAAAAAGCATTCGACAAAATTCAACATCCATTCATGATAAAAACTCTCAACAAAATGGGTGTAGAGGGCAAGTACCTCAACATAATAAAGGCCATATATGACAAACCCACAGCCAAAAGTATACATAACAGCAAGAAGCTGAAAGCTTTTCCTTTAAGATTGGGAACAAGACAAGGATGCCCACTCTCCCCACTTTTATTCAACAGAGTTCTGGAGATCCTAGCCATGGCAATCAGACAGCACAAAGAAATAAAAGGCATCCAGATTGGCAAGGAAGAAGTTAAACTGTCCCTGTTTGCAGATGACATGATATTATACATAAAAAGCCCTAAAGAATCCACTCCAAAACTACTAGATCTAATTTCAGAATTCAGCAAAGTTGCAGGATACAAAATTAATACACAGAAATCTGTTGCATTCCTATACACTAATGATGAACTAGCAGAAAGAGAAATCAGGAAAACAATTCCATTCACAATTGCATAAAAAAGAATAAAATAACTAGGAATAAACCTAACCAAGGAAGTGAAAGATCTATACTTTGAAAACTACAAGACACTCATGAGAGAACTTAAAGAAGATACCAATATAAATGGAAACATATCCTGTGCTCATGGATAGGAAGAATTAATATTGTCAAAATGTCCATCCTGCTTAAAGCAATCTACAAATTCATTGCAATCCCTATCAAAATACCAACAGCATTCTTCAACGAACTAGAACAAATAGTTCTAAAATTCATATGGAACCACAAAAGACCCTGAATAGCCAAAGCAATACTGAGAAGGAAGAATAAAGTAGGGGGGATTACACTCCCCGACTTCAAACTCTACTACAAAGCCACAGTAATCAAGACAATTTGGTACTGGCACAAGAACAGAACCATAGACCAATGGAACAGACTAGAGAGCCCAGATATAAACCCAAGCATATATGGTCAATTAATATATGATAAAGGAGCCATGGATATACAATGGGGAAATGACAGCCTCTTCAACAAATGGTTGGCAAAACTGGACAGCTACATGCAAGAGAATGAAATTGGATTATTGTCTAACCCCATACACAGAAGTAAATTCAAAATGATTTAAAGACCTGAATGTAAGTCATGAAACCATAAAACTCTTAGAACACAACATAGGCAAAAATCTCTTGAATATAAACATGAGCAACTTTTTCCTGAATTCATCTCCTCAGGCAAGGGAATCAAAATAAAAAATGAACAAATGGGACTACATCAAGCTAAAAAGCTTCTGTACAGCAAACGACACCATCAGCAGAACTAAAAGGCATTCTACAGTATGGGACAATATATTTGTAAATGACATATCCGACAGGGGTTAACATCCAAAGTATATAAAGAACTCACATGCCTCAACACCCAAAAAGCAAATAACCCTATTAAAAAATGAGCAGAGGATATGAACAGGCACTTCTCCAAAGAAGAAAATCAGATGGCCAACAGGCACATGAAAAGATGCTCCACATTGCTAATTATCAGGGAAATGCAAATGAAAACCACAATGAGATATCACCTCATGACAGTTAGGATGGCCAACATAGAAAAGAATAGGAACAACAAATGCTGACGAGAATGCGGAAAAAGGGGAACCCTCCTACACTGCTGGTGGGAATGTAAACTAGTTCAACCATTGTGGAAAGCAATATGGAGGTTCCTCAAAAAACTCAAAATAGAAATACCATTTGACCCAGGAATTCCACTCCTAGGAATTTACCCTAAGAATGCAGGAGCCCAGTTTGAAAAAGACATATGCACCCCTATGTTTATCACAGCGCTATTTACAATAGCCAAGAAATGGAAGCAACCTAAGTGTCCATCAGTAGATGAATGGATAAAGAAGAGGTGGTACATATACACAATGGAATATTATTCAGCCATAAGAAGAAAACAAATTCTACCATTTGCAACAACATGGATGGAGCTAGAGAGTATTATGCTCAGTGAAATAAGCCAGGCAGAGAAAGACAAATACCAAATGATTTCACTCATCTGTGGAGTATAAGAACAAGGCAAAAACTGAAGGAACAAAACAGCAGCAGACTCACAGAACCCAAGAATGGACTAACAGTTGCCAAAGGGAAAGGGACTGGGGGGCGGAGCGGGGTGTGGGTGGGAAGGGAGGGAGAAGGGGAACAAGGGATATTATGAGTAGCACACATAATATGGGGGGGCACAGGGAATGTACTATAGCACAGAGAAGACAAATAGTGACTCTATAGCATCTTACTACGCTGATGGACAGTGACTGTAACAGGGTATGTGGTGGGGACTTAATTGGGGGAATCTAGTAACCACAATGTTGCTCATGTAATTATACATTAATGATACCAAAATGAAAAATAAATAAATAGAAAAAAAAGGGTCATTTATTGTCTGCAAAATGGAATGTTTCAAAGTGAAATGGTTCAGTCACATGATTAGGGGAAAAAGAAAGAATTAAAACATATGGCTCACACACAGAATTAAGTATGTTCACAAAATGATCAGCACAGGAAAATATAAGCAACGGTGGCCTGAGAGTGCACTAGGTACCTGGATGGTCACAGAAGCCCTGCAATGTCATCTTGATCTATGTTGAAACATGGGGATGGCTTTCAATATTGCTGTCATAATAGTCCAGGACACTGGTAGTACAAGGCTGAATATGCTTCAGAATCAAACAGAGCAGAGCCAGATAGTGGCCTGCTCGCTCATTACCAATGTGCAGTATTTATTTTATTAAAATAAATATCTTATATCTGAAACTGTCTTGTAATCTATAACAGAAGGATCATATGACTTTCTTCATAGGGTTTTATACAGATACCATAAGATTACAAGTGAAGTTTCTGGCCTGGGCACATACTACATCTGTAGTATTATTCCTGCCTGCCCCACACCAAATTTGGGCAGAGAAATCTCGTGTGTGTGTGTGTGTGTGTCTTTAGTTTTGAAATTATCCTTATAAGTAAATACTCTTTGTCACTTATTAAATGACAAATATTGATTATTTCACATTTTGTACTTTCTAACCCAGAAGTTCCCAAATATTCTTGTTTTATGAATAATATACTAGTATTTTTTACAGCATTCCTAGGCGAAAGGAAATACCTCAGTTGTTTATTAATTAATTACATCCAAACAACTTAGCAAGTATTTATGTCCTAACAATTTAGTAGTTTTTGAAAATAATAAGCATAAATAGAAAGAAAAGTATTATTTTTATTTCACTATTAAATAATCACAAGTCCTTACTAATGAGGTTCATGTGCCTGCTGAGGTCCTCACAACATCTCAGACCTGGCATTGGATTGGAAACCCCCACCCTCATTTCCTGCTCCACAGGGTACCACACGATACTGCTTTGTATTATAGCAACTGTCAAAAACCTAGCTGAGCAGAGGCATGACATCACTGAAAAGAATACTGCATGGTCTAATAGCGAAACTGTGAACTAGCTTGAGCTAGTAGTTTGCACGGTATCCGACAGACATCAAGAATTGATGCATTTACCTCAACTATTTAAATTATTTCCTGGCACTATTCTGAGTTCGTGCCATGCCCAGGGTAGCCTGGCTCACTGTCTGGGAACCAAAAGGCTAACCAACCGTATCAAATCAGATTTTTCTTCTATGCTATTCAGGGAAATGTGAATTGGACAACATTATAGATACATCAGAATTATAACAAGACTTAATATAATGGAGCTCCAGTTGTATTTCTCTTTCACTTTTTAGCCTTTAATATGTCCTGGTAGTGTCATATGGCCACTGGATAAATTCTGCAGTAAATACTCCAGGGTTCCAAACAGATAAATATGGACATATCTTGATCTCAAATGTTTGCTTACTTCAAAAACCATAGAGTAACACAAAGTTTACCAGGCAGTCCTTGTTAACAGGAATTTGTGAGCTGTGAATCAGCTTCCTGAAGGTTCATCTGAGATCAAGGAAGGGATTCTTTCTTCATGTGAGTAATGATCAACGACTGAGAATTCTGCTTGCATATTCGCTGTTTGGCATCTAGAATCCAGGCCCAGGGAAGCAACAGGGCTTCCAGGCCCTGCTCCTCTTCAGACTCTGTTCTATGCTGCTTTATAGGCATGTCTACAGAGCTGAAAGATGGTTTAAACCTTGTTCCGGAAAAGAATGGCAAAGAGAACTAAGGTAGGCCAGAAGAAACATGGTACATTCGCTTTACAGTGGCTAACTGAGAGGAAAAACTCTACTCTGCAGCGCTGGCCAGTTTCTGCTACAAAACTCCCCACCATGGGTGAGTAAGTTTGCTGAGCTCAGAACTGGGAAAAGAAGGGCACCTTCACCTGTGGAGAGCTGGCCCCAGCCCACCTCCCACAGAAGGGTTTTGCTCTCTTCCATACCTGCCTGCAGAATGCTCTGAATTAGAGGACATATTCTTTGCTAAAAGTAAGATATGCAAATGTTCAAGTTTATTAGCTCCTAATTGAGGATTTCTCTCAGACACAAAATAAAGTTGAAAAAAAAAAAGTAGACTACTCTGAAGCATTGTGTAGAGGATGGAGTTCTGGCCCTCTCCTCTGGTCTGGGGACATTATCCTGACCTTATTGGCTGAGCCTTCCAGCTCAGGGAAATCAAGTCAACAGGTATGCATCAGGCACCAACCAGAGGCCCAATATTTAATTTAGTCATTCTGGAAGTCCCAGAAGAAGACGGCATAGACTCTGTCCTGAGGAGCAGACAATGTCACCAGGGAGAGGAAGCTTATTACACACGGAGCAAGCAAAACCCGGCTCCAGACCCTTCTCATCGCAACTTTAGAGTACATCAAGTAACACTGTCTTCCCAGGGGCACCCTTGGCAGAGACCAGTAGGGTCCATTGTTTCTACTGCTGGACACATTTCTGGGCCCTGTTGGCCTATTTGGCAAGAAGCTTTCTATATAAAAAGTCTTGTGGAATCATCCTGCCCAGCGTGAGTCCGTGTCCACACAGTCTTAGCTCGGTCCGCTCTGCATCAGACCTCAGTTTCTTTAGGCTTCAGGCACTGGTACTGATTTTCAAAGATCTGCTTTATTTTGAAATTCAACTGATGAAACAACTGTATTCACCAACTCTTTCTCCAAGTGATGTGCAATTCGAGGTGGCAAATTTGGAGAGTTGACATTCAGAATGCACCCTGCTATCCTGACGAAAGTTCACAGATGAGCACACACAGAAATAAACAGAAACACAATAGTCATTACAGGGCTGATTACCTTCCCAGGGACTCTGAATTTAGAATTATGCAAAATAGGAGAAGGCCTGTCTAAAAGTTCACATACGGTGATTTAAATAATGTAGCAATGAGTATGAAATCTTCTAAGATGTTAAAATTTCCATGGCAAGCCACAGTTATAAATGCTTTAACATGCCATTGATTTGGTAAGCCTTTGGGGGTACGTTTTGCATTCATATATACTGAAACATAAAGTATCTTGTTTGCTTTAAAAAATGAATGGTCAATAATCACATTCCTTGGGTCACCATGATTTCCCTATAACCCATGCCAACTGCCTACTAATTCTGGACCGTAAGCTTAATGGTGGGAACAGCCTTTGTTTTGCCCTTGAGGAGTCTGAAGTCCAGTTGCTAGGCATTGATGTCCTTTGTAATGTTTCAAATACCATATAATGGTAGTGATGTATTTGAAACAAGCCAGTCATTATGCCATTTGCACATTTTTCCTCCCCAAGATGAATCCTGGGTTTTACAAATGGCCTCTTCTCTTATGAGGTTTACCCTTAAGATCTGGAGGTCCTTGTCGGGACAGAGCAGAGTTTTAGACACATGGTGTGTGGGGTAAAATGAGTCTTTTCCCTAAATAGTGATTGGCATGAGGGCTAAGGATTTTCCTTGTTGGGGGAGGTAGACTTGAACCTTAGCAACACTGGGGATTCAGACATGTATAGACAAGTATGATGGCTTAAGAAGGAGAGCAGGGGCAAAAGTTAGAAGACTGGCATGAAAAACAAGGGTGACCATGGGAGAATCTGGCAGTGCCAGTTGGACTCAGCCACAAGTCTGAGAGATGGGAAGATGCTCTGACGGGTCTGACATTCTCCTTCATTACGTGGTTGGTGTTTGGACCCATTCAGCCCTAAGGGTTGGGGGCTTGAGACTTTGGTCTGGATGTTAATGAGACTCATTCATACCCACGAGTTGGAAAGGCTTTGGTTATATAAGCTTATACACTTACATTAGCCCCTCCTCTCCTTTTAACTGGCACGCAGACTTAGCCCTGTTATCATCTCTGATCTTGGGCTGCTTTTCTGAGCCACTGGTGCACCCGAGTTCACTTTCTGAAAGGTGGGGAAAAAAGTAAATTCACTGGCTTCCGCCAGAGCAGCCTGAGACTAATTTGCATTGCTAAGTGAGTGCAAAGCACGATGATAAAAACTATAGTTCTTAAGACACATCAGAGACAGCTCATTAGATCAACTTCTCTTCTGTGTATGTGTTTTTTTTTTAAGCAGGGACCACTGTGCTTTTTCTTTCAAGTGACAAGAATTGTGACAGTTGCTCTATAAGGTATTCAATGGTTAATTAAGACACCAGTGTCATCGCTGAGCTCTTTTGTGTTTGGTAGAAAGCAATTGCTAAACAGATGAAAGTGGGGCTGCAGCAAGGGGTAGCATAACTAGTATTTCAATTAATAAATAGCTCCAAAAGTGAAGGAAGCCATAAAGGCCTTGAGAGCATCTGCACCTGCCCCGGTTCTGTCAGGAAAATTAAACAGAGCACTTAAGAGTGCCACTGCTTCTGTTTGAGAGGTCCTAGCAAGCTGGGTCACCTGTGCTGAGAAGGTTAGTCTGCGGTTCTTGGGGCACCCCCTAGTGACGCAGTCCTATACCCTGGTACATCCGTTTCATCGCCACAGAAAGAAACTGCCGAATTCCTCGTTTTCTTCCATTCACGTCCTCTCCTCCATCACCTCCCCTCCCCTCCCCCTGCTTTCCACCAAAGAAGCCCTAAAATGTATTTTCAGACAAATATCAGGAAAGCATTTATAAATATTTCAGAGGTGTTTCATAAATAAATAAGCAAATCTACAAAAAGACTTCCCTCTTTTAATGAGATCTTGGCTGTGGTATGTGTCTTTTATTTGAGCATCATTAAAACCAGTTGGGGAGATTTTTACACTGGGCTCTCTTTTGGGGGGGGTTCATAATTTGTGAAAAAGCCTGGTATGCATCTCTGAAACGGGTAGCCTCGTCCCTGACAGATTAGGCAGCTCTGGCGCAAGGGAATAGCTTTTACTCTTCTTAAAGTAAATACTAATCAATAGCAAGTGCGCCGACAGAAACCTTCTTGCCGCCTAATTGCACCACAGCTACTCATAGACCCCAACAGAATTTTCCCCTGGATGTAACAAAATTAACTACCAGGGGCTGAGCTAGTGAGTTATCACCACCTCTCTATTCAAAGGTAATTAATGCAACCCCCCGGCTGCCACACATACCATTAAACTACCATTTGTATGTGTAATTTCCAAACAGGGTGTGAAGGTTGAGCCCACATAAATCTTTTCAACGCACTCATCTGCACAGGAAATCAAAACTGGCACGGAGGTGGTCCTGACCATTATAGGAAATCTCTCCCTCTGTGAAATCTTGTTTGTAGTTTCTCCTCTGCAGTTTAATTCCCTCTGTGGTCTCTTTGGCCATGTCAGAAATAGCCGGACTGTAGCAGAGGCAAACAAATGATTTAAGCTGTCTGAGCAAGCAAATCTAGCACCCAGCTCTGGGCTGGTCCAACTGCTAGATATGCAGGAATTTTAAAACAACAGCTTAGGATGGATACTCTGCTACTTTGGTTAATAATAACTAATATTTTAAATAATAAATTTAAATAATTTAAACATGTTATGACTTTTAAAGGAGTTTTACCTACATTTTTCTAATTCATTTGTATTGTTGGCAATTTCAATAATAGCAGTGGCCATTTATGGAGCCTCTGTGCTAAGATCTTAATACATATTTTATCATTTAATCCTTGCAACAACTTAGAGTTAAGGATTATTACCCCTATTTTAACATCAAGGAAACTGGAGAGAGAGGAAGTGAACCCAATTGCTCCAAGCAGCTAGAATGAAGGAACATCAGGATATGAACCCAAATTTTTGACTCTAAAGCTCATTCTGGACCACTTAACTACTGGGGGAGGGCGGTATCATCATTGCCACCGGCAGCAGCATCACACATGCAGTACATGAAGCACAGACAGGAAAACAACTTGCTCAGGGGTGCCCAGTATGGGAGAGGTGGGGAGGAGAGCAACAAGGCAATCAGGGGTGGTCAGGGGGATTCCTAATTCCCTAAATGCACATCATGTCACAGCAGCCATTCTGTCTTCAAGAATCAGTCCAAAGAACAATAGAAAAGTCCATAAGACATGACCTATCAACCCTTATAAGGTACCTGCTAGGTGACTGAGCTGCTGACATCCTCTCTCTGGGCTTAGGGACCTCAACTACATAACAATGAGTTTGATAAAAGATCTCTGAAGTCCCTTACAGATCTCACAGTTTAGGCTAATTGTGAATTCTCTGAGCTAGAAGAGATCATACATAAACATCTAACAGAGCGTTATTTTCCCAAAACTTTGACCTCTGATGTCCCTGTGATACCCCGACAACCATGTTGTTACAAACCCATCACTTTATAAAAGGAGGAGGGATGGGCAGAGGATGCCTACATTTAGCTTTCTTTCAGGAATAAGCAGCCGCTCCAAGAGGTAATGGGAAAGAGAGCACATGCTGTATGCCATCTGATTCCCATGTGTAATTTGGCAAAGCTGCCCAGTTGTGAAGAGGTCTGTGCAAAGTCACTGAGCTGTGTAGCTCTAGTCAGAACTCAAATATTATAGTTCTTCAGCAGCAGACTTTATTGTCAGAATCTTGCTCCTAGGTGCACAATTAACTTCTTCCATTCGTAGGTACTTGCTTCTGGCCTCTGAGCCTGTGCATGGGGTTGGCCTGTCTGCCTGACTGCTTGGAACTCCCCACCTCCACCCAGAAACACACAGGCCACATGTTCACGTGGTCTCCCTCCTGCCCATGGCTCGCCCTGGGCCTGGGTGTTGTCTTCAGTGGAGTTTGCAGTTGATCCATCTGGGTGAGGCCTGTGTTAGGGCCACTATCAGCCCAGCTCCCAGCTGACCTTGTTGTGTTTGTGTGTCTGCAGCAGGAGGGAACCTTTGGTGTCCAGAGATCCTTGGCACCAATTTATTTCCATTTAAATATGTTTTCCTCTGACTCAGAATGAACTGAGAGAAGCAGCAAAATACTAATCAAAATGGAATGCAAATATTTAAAGCTCCTTTCTCTCAGAAATGCCCTATTTCCACCCCCTCCATGGCACTAATGTCTTAGACATAGAAGGTACCTCTGGAGGGACAGGATAAAACCAAATTTTCAAATCTGTAGAAAATGAGTACAGGGATAGGCGGCAATCTTTGTTCTACTAAAAATAAGCTTTGGGAAGCTACAATAAATGGAAAAACCAGAAGAGCCATTCCTTTTTTGAACTGTATTGAAAATCCTGTATGTTCAGGAGCCATTTTTCTCCAGAGATTCCAACAATAATACTTTGGATTCCATATTCCCTCCTACAGCAGTCTCTCTCCCATTCTGTTTCCCGCCCGACCCCCGCCATTGCCACTGCCCAGTAACGCAGGCTGAATCCTGAGCTTGGTACCCATCCAAGACGGCGTGGTTCTGCCAACGGAATATTGTGCCAGATGCCACAGCACTGGGGCGATTATGCCCTGCTTGCTGCTTGGTGCACTGAAAATGGGAATTATTTTCCTACATTTTTATTTTTTACAGAGAGTTCTAAGGTTACTGTCGACGAACAACCCAGCGCTGGAGAGAAAGGCTGTCCCCTGCGACTCAGGGACTTCTCTCATCCACGTAACCTGGGATGCTGCTGTGTGTGGACCTCAGGACAGGGAGGGGGCCTGTTCACGCAATGATCTCAGGGCAGGTTGACACGAGTCCTGAGAAGCCACTGGAGCCATCGACAGCTCCACTGGACTAGAAAATGGTTGCAAATATTCAGACTGCAAGGACACTGGCTTCCAGCATTCCCCCTGCTTTGACTTTGGTTCCAGATGCCATGCGGAACGCATCTCCAGCCTGGGGCACTGACTCCCAGCTGCGCTGTTCTGAGGCATCAGGGAACTTCTGGGACTTTACCAGAGAAACAAAAAGAGTATCTCGCTGAGCCCCAAGGCCCGGATGTTGGTGCCTTGGAGACCGGCTCTTTAGCACCTAGGTGGGCCGGCAGGAAAAGTCAGGACCCAGGACCAAAGTTTATTACCCCCTCTCCATCTTTTCTCACACTTGGCCTTTATTGCAGTATTTCAACCTCACATGCATACATAAATGAAGAAAGATGTACTCTGAGAAAATCTGTAGAAAATAAAATCCCAGAAAATTTACAGAGGGGGCATTTATAAAGCAGCCAGCCGACTCCCTTCATTTCATAGACTAAGAAGGAACAGAGGCTGCAGGTTCTGACCAGGGCCCCTGCTCAGCATATGTCAAGGCTTTGGTACAGCCCCTTGGCCTGGCCTCTGTCTCCTAATTCAGAGTTCTTACCACCACCCGGGCTCCTTGTTGTTGTTTCTTGTTTGATTCATGGAGCCTCTGGAAAGAGAGCGGCCTCCGGTGGGACAAGAATGAAAGGCCAAGATTTAGAAGCCTTCCTCTTTTTTACAAGGCGATCTGGAATGTATTATTTTTTTTCCCTCCTTTTTCTCAGTCCAGGCATTGCTGCCTCTTAAAAGCAGCTAACCCTTTACCATGGAGGTGATGCCAAAATCTGCCAATAAAGTAAGCCTGAAAACCCTTTGCTTCCTGCAGAAAAATCTATATGTGCCCTTCAGCCTTATAATTGAGTTGCAAAGAGGAAAAATGAAATTGTTTCCTAGCTGTGTGGAGGCATTCCTTCCAACATGCCAATAAAAAGCAAGTGTTTTTTTTGGTCCATGGGATGTCCGGGTTCAGAGTCAGATCTATGAAGCTAAACAAGGTCTAGGTTATTACCAACAAACGATTACACACCACGTTATACTGAACAGAGAGATATTTGAACTCTTGAGACTAATTGGAAGGCTTCTGAAATGTCAGTGTTGACATTCCCTATCTAGATTTCCCTGAACCACAGTAGAAACTAATCCTGAATCTTAAAAACAGTGCCTTCTAGATAGCCCCGTGTTTTGATCAGGAGATGTGAACATCAATCCTGGGCAGGCAGGTCACTTAGCTACTGGTGCCTTTCCTTGCCACCCGGTAGATAGGTAGATATCATCTGGGTTATCTTTTTTTTTTCCCTGAAATTTATTGGGAAGATCGAGTAAATAATAATAGTTACTATTTGTAGAGATTTCTATTCACTTTGACTTGTAAAGTTCCCCTTCCTTTACTCAATCTCAATTTCTCCCTGCAGTACCTGTAAACAGATTTCACTCCCACACAACAACCCTGTGTAGTTGGGGGTAACTGTCCCACCTGATTAAGATGAGGGAACTGTGGCTCGGAGGCATGAGGTGGCTCACCTCAGTCCACACAGCTAGAGAGCGTGAGAGGAGGGGCAAACCTCGACTGGCTAGTCGCACATCCAAGTCTCTCTCCAGGGAATCACTTTGCTCCTATCTTGGTTGATACAAGGTTAAAAAGAGTGACACTTTAATAACTAATTAAATTCATCCCCATCCTGTCTGTCAATATTTAGGAGTCCGTGTTCCTCTCCACGGACATAAATCATCTTTAAAAGTCTCCAGCTATCTTTATAACCACAGCAAGCTCAGGAAGTGTCTGACTCACTGATGGATGGATGGAACGGCTGGACCAGTCTTGCAGCATAACCCTTTGCTCCCAAGGCCCTTCACACGGCCAAGTCCGAGAACATCGGAACAACACAATCTTTCATCGTATTTGGTGACAAGATAGATGGTGGCCTTCCTGTGGTGATTCCCAGGTGAAGTCATCCCAGGGGAAAGCACCCTTTTTTCAGTTCCCTTTATCCCATCCATTAAGGTTTTAAATCCCTGGAATGAGGATTTAAATATAATCATTCTGCCATGAAAGACATGTTTAAAGTGCAAGTATATTAAAGAATCAGTTCAGGGCAATAGGCTCATTCATTAATGAAAAAGTCAAATACTAAGCAATTCTTTTGGGGAACAAGAGGGCTGAGACAGGAGAGGAGGGCAGCAGGTAACTTACGTGGGGTAAGGTCACAAAGGTGAGAAAGGGGCAGGGCAAGCATAATAAGAACCTTGAAGCCAGTCCACTGAATGCATTATTTGCTTAAGTCAATGCCTGTTCAATGCTCCAGGCTCTCGAGAAATGGTTTGAGGATCTCTTAGTAGGTCTGATTCAAAATCTTTTTATTGCAATAAAGTTGATATATAATACTATGCTGGTTTCAGATGTACAACACAGTGACTCAATAATTGTATACATTACTAGACGATTGCCACTAAAAATTTTTTAAAAGCAGTTTTACTGAGATAAAATCTGCATACCATAAAACCCACCCATTGTAAGTGTACAGTTTAATGATGTTTAATAAATGTATAAAGTAGTATAAGCATCACCATAATCCAGTTTTAGAAACAAGTTCAATTTGAAGAGATGATATTCTGAAAATGTAATACTGCTTGCCCATCACAACACTTTATAGGATTTATTCTTATCAGTATCTACCCCAGTTAGGCTCCATCATAACACGGGGTGAGGCAGCCATGCTTTGGAATATCTGGCTCCTTTTGGCTTCTGAGTGATTGAGTGCTGGGTTTTGGCGGGCAGCTCATTGCCCAGCCACCCAGTACTCAGACTCAAGGAGGGGCCCCTGGTGTTGACAGGAAGATCCACTGTCTCTCCCACAGCCTCCACGCCCACTACTTTGGAAAGTTACAGAGCGTGGCCACACCTCCAGTTTCTAGAACCAGGAGAACAAGCATGTGACCAGCCCCTCCGCCCCAGCCTCCTACACCCACCTCTCCTCCGAGAGCCTGAAGGGAATTGGCCAACATCTTGGCATTCCATTCTGGTTGCCATGTCCCTTTGCTGCTTTTGCACTTAGTAGAGATGGTCAGGCACAGCTTGTCCCTGATTGCCATGTGACAGCCTGCACTGTCCTTTATCTCAGGGCACCAAACGACTTACCTCATTCCAAGTCTTTCTGTTTCACTGCGAATCAAGCGGAAGACAGAAAGCAGCCCTAATTGAAGGCAACTATTAGAACAAAGACAATGCTGAGCTCTGCGACATTTGTTAGTATCAGACATGAGTAAGGAATGGATATGAGCAACTATTTGGTTGAGTGAGCACAGAACCTTCTTAAACACTATGGATTGACTGTTTAGGATCAAAGTAACAACAGAGGGGATTAAGAGGTACGAACTTCCAATTATAAAGTAAGTCACAGGGATGAAGAGTACAGAATAGAAAATAGAATCAATAATAGTATAATATCCTTGAATGGCAACAGACTGTAACTACACTTCCTGTCATGAGCATTTTGTAATGTATATAATTGCCGAATCACTATATTGTATACCTGAAATTAACATAATGAATAGTTCAATTAAAAATAAAAAAAAACAGTGGTGGAGTTAGGTTCTGTTAAAGAGAGTCTGAGCAAAATATATGTATTGCATTAACACATGCTGTCCTCTCATTTGAGAATCCTCTTTCCTCCTCTTGTCTGTCCTTCCATCTCATAGTTCTCCAAAGCCAAACAACTTTTTCTCATGTTGCTCCTTCCTATGGAATTTAGGCTGATGGATCAGGTGTTTCTGTTTCTTCGTGTGTTTCCCTTCCACGCCATGAGTCTTGTAGGAAGGAGACCAAATCTTACTCATCTGGTGTCTAACATCCCCATCAGGCACATAAAGGACACTCTAGAGGTGATCTGCACTCAGTTGACTAGGAAAGGACTGTGAAACAAAGAGGGGCTCGTGTGCAGAACAAATATTTTCTTCTGCAGGCAGCTGTGCTAACTCACCAGACTTTACATGGCCAGGCAATGATTTGTGGTAATTGGTTGAATTAAGAAATTGTTTTGGACTCCAGAAGCATCAAATGTAAACTGCAATGTTGGATTGTTAAGAAAATGGGCTGGAGGCCTTGGGCATAGGGCTTTCCCAGGACACTTGTCCACTGAGAAGGCTAGCAGGGGACTGGGGTAAAAGAGTAAGTATAGCTCCACCGCCATGCTTTGGGACAATAATGCAACCATTCTCCTTACAAACAGCTTCAATCAGAGCTATACCCACAGCAAGATATACGAAAGTATGCTTTCATTGTGTGGTTTATAGAATTGCCTTCTATAAATTTTCTATGATTTTAATTTTGTCTATCATGTCCATGGCTGTATCCCCAGTGCTGAGCATAGTACCCAGAACACACACAGCACTTATTAAACATAATCTGGCTGGCTCCTTTCCCCATAAAATGTGTATCTTTTCCCTTGTGCTCTAAAAACACAAACGTCATAGAACGAATTTTACATGGACCATCTCACTTGACTAGGAAGCAGTCTGTGAACATGATTAACAAATGGGAAATAAGTAAATTCACGGGAACCAAGGTCTGGGAGTTCCATCATTCAGAAAATAAATGTGGTGAAGACCCAGAATCTCAGACCCTAAAGTAATTATCTACCTTCTGAGTAACCCGAACAATGTCAGGACTCTGGGGGTAGGTGGGCCATCCAAGAAGCAGCAGGAATAAAGGGGAGGGAAGGGAACTAATGCTTCTCTTGCTCCTACTCTGAGCCAGGTATTGGGCCATATATTCTCATCTCTCATTTTAGTTCTCACAACAGCACCTAGCAGAGGGTTATGGCAATTCTGATGGGGGGAGGATCAGAGACTACATATCCTATCCAAGGTCGCCCAGCTGGAGCGACCAGGCCAGAACCTGAACAAAGATCTGGGCAACTCCAAAGACAAAGAAAGCCCTCTCCAGTCCAACATGTATCTGGGCCCTGGAATTCTTCCGGATTTTGAATCCCGCAGGGAGGAGACGAGTATTACTCATCTCTGTAGCCCGCTCCCCTCAGTGTGGGTCAGAAGCAGAAGCAGTACAATTCCCGAGCTGCGGTACAGATCTGCGCACTGACATTTCTTCACTAGAACGGGTCTAACGGCAGTCCGCATCCCCCTCCCTGAGGAACAAAGTGCTGGCCCGGCAGGAGCGCTCTGGGAGGACTGATTTCACTGGGGCAGCAGGGGCCTCTCCACAGAGATGTTTCCTTGCTATTGCGCAGACCCTTGCGACTCAACCTTAGCAGCAATGATCCTGGGGACTTGAGGAGGGCCTTCCAGAGCTTTGAATGGCCGCATTCAAAGTCTCTGCACTGCGGCTACTCCAGCTGCCTGGACTCTCAGGTTTGCACTCGGTCTTCCTTTACTCAGTGTATGAGAATGGTTTTGAGGGGCAAGTGTGGCCTTGTGAAAAGGCTGCAGGGGGCAGGAAGTCCAGGTTCTAGCCCCCTGCTTTACCTCTGGCGAGGGAGAGGGGTATGGCAAGGAGGGCTGGTTCTTGGGCAAAGCATTTTTCCTCCCTGGCCCGTAGTTCCCCAACTGTAAATTGAAAAGGTTTGACAGACTATTTCTAAGCATTGTAAACTTTTACGATGCTGCCGATACTCTATTTTCTGCACTGTTTAGTACAGTAGTCACTAGCTGTATGTGCCTACTAAGTACCTGAAATGTGGTGCGATTGAGGAACTGGATTTTAAATTTTATATAATTTTAATTAATCTGGATTTATATTTAAATAGCTACATGTGGCTAGTGGCTCCCATATTGGGCAGTGAAGCGAGGAACATTCAGCTCTAGGGAGCCGAGGAAGCAGCGCAGGTTGGACGAGGCGCTCCAGCTCCCACGGAGGTGGGCTCAGACCCCGTTCTGCTGCTTACCTAGCTCTGGGGCCAGGTAGTTTAACCTCTTCACGCCCCAGGTCCCTCCTCTGTAAAATGGAGAGAGTACTGGCTTCCACACAAATGGGCAGTGAAAACCGAATGAGATAAAGCTCTTAGTGTACGGTTTGTCTCATTTTTCTGGTTAATACATTACTTCATTCGCCACAGCTAAAACTGGGTGGAAGGAGAGGTTTAACATCCACCGGGTGGGGTCCTGGGGGACCAGCCGCGGGGAGGAGCGAGGGCAGGAAAGGCAGTTTTGCTTCTGTACCTTTTTCCCAGGGCTGTTCCTCTACTTGTTGTTCAGCTGATTGGGTCAAATTACACAAGATCTAGCTAGATATTCAGATTCCCTCAGATGTGTCTGTGTCATAACCCTCCCAGCCTTGTAGAAGGACAGATCCAACTGGCAGGGATTTTACAGGAGGCATCATCACTGCGATTCACAGCTCACGAGAAACAGGGAAGGGTCCCTGACAGTTTATGACAAATGCGTGGATAGCCTGACACATCAGGATGACATTTTCTGTGTTATTTAGCTGGTATTTTCTAGCTTCTAGCTAGCATCATTAAATAGCGATCAACCTGCTAGACTGAAAGACAAAGGAGTTGATGAGAAAGTCTGTTGCCAACTCCTTTTGCCCCCAAAGATGTCTACTCTGAATAATTTGCATCACCTCCATTTTAATAAACAGCTTCCTACCCTCATAAACATCATTTGAATCGCCTGGATGATTTTTTTTACAATCCCAGATGCCCTGGCTAAAACCACACACAATTAAATCAGAAACGATAAGGGTGGGACCCACGCATGAGAATCTGGATGATTCAAATGTGCAATGACATTTGAGGAAGATGTGTTCAGAGACAGCGATTGGGGAAGACACTCAGGAGTTAAGTGCATGGGAGCCCTGATCTATATCATACACTCAAGGCCTAATCAGATCATGCTCATGTTTCATTTAGCACACACTGCTTATTGCAACTAGAATATTTCTCAACCAACATCCTCCTTAATAAAGTCTAATTTGGGCCATTTCCACATTGTTAGTGTTGACAGGACAATTCCCCACTGAATTGGTAATGTGAGGGGTTGGTGCTTTCAAATCAAGCCTTGACGAAGTATTAAGCCGGTGCTTCCGGAGTCCAAAAACCATCAACGCAAGAGTGGCTTCAACAACTTCTGTGTGCTGCCACCTGGTGGGGTCTGGTCCCGACTTTAACACTGCTCCTCATCCCTGGGCTCCTGTCCCCTCCCCTAAATAGATGTAATTTAGGAAAATGTCATGCATTTTCAATCCAATTTTCTGGTGCCTTCCACATTGATCAGACTTCCTTCTCCTTTTGCCTCCCATCTGGTTAATATAATTATTGCTTTCACATGGTGAAGCCATTTTATGTAATAGCTTTGTTTGTTACTATGGTTACAAGTTCAGCAGTACTTTGGACTATAAATCTGTCACCCCCACCCCCAAAGTAGCTTTCTGTTTGTCAAGGTGCAGCCTTTACATGCACCAAAAAGCAAGCTAGCGCAGCGACATTAGTTTTCTGTCTTAAGGAAAGGGGCCTTTCTTGGTCTAATTGTATTTGAAAGTCTCCAGAGCCTAGTGTAGAAAACTCCTTGGAACTGCTGGTTGCTTCCTTCCCCCCTGGGAGTTTCCTCCCTGAGTGAGGCGCCGAAAGAAGAGCTACCTGGGGGGAAGTCAGAAAAGTTGGCTGTGGGGCAGTTCCAGACGTCAAGCCAGAGCCCTTCTGTGGAACAACTGGAGTTGTTACTAGTCTGTTTACTTTGAGCTGATTTACTTCCCAGCTAAAGGCAAGGGCTGAGAACATAATCTCTCAGGAGTTAAATTTCTTTGGGGGTAATCCCTTCCTGTCACACATCTGAAGCATCACCCCTAATTTCCTGATGGGAATGGAGTTATAATCTCCTTTTAGAAAATGGCAAATTTTAGAGCTGGGCTCAGTCTGCCATCCTCAAGTGACAAAGCGTGACGGCGTGTCTGCTTTGACAGTGTTTCACACCTGGCTGAGTGAGACCCAGCCTGCAGAGTACACAAGTTGTACGGCCCGTGATGTTGGGCTTTCCTCCTGCCCTCAGTCAGTGATAACAGCCAACCCCGGAGAGCGTTGAGAGTTTACCGCTCCGCTGGTGGGCACAGCCCCATCTAATCCTCATGACAAACGAGGTATGCGCCGCCACCACTGTGCACCACCTCTCATTTTACAGCGGAGGAAATTGAGGCTCAGAGGGATTAACTGCTGTCTCCAAGTCACACAACCGGCCAGTGGCTGAGCTGGGATTCATGATGTCTGGGCCCCAGTTCTGCTTTCATTCATGGGGAGCCTGTGCATACTTGCCAGATTACCACAGCAGGTGCCAGAGAAAAGAAAAAACTGGCCTAACAGTGCCTTCACTAAGGTCTTGATGAAACCAAACTGAACGAGTTCCAATCGTCTTCTTTCTTGAGGAGAAAGTTATTGGTTTGGTAGCCCATCTGTAAATTTCCAATGGTTGCTAATCAACTAGCCACGCCATTCAAAGTTATGATCACAGAGCAGGAACACACTTAGTTACACCACTCACATGGCAGCATAATCCGCGGTTACATAACTTCACGGTAATGAGGGTTGGAATTGCCAGGTAGAAACCAGCTACTTTGGAGATGATGTTTACCAACAACTGGCTACCTTGAAATTACCCACTAATGACATGATTAGCTGTGGCCTTGTAAGAAAGGTTGTTACGTAAAGGACTGAATCTTTTTATTGTCAATTGACAGAAAAAGCAGGAACCTCAGAGATTCCAGGAAAATTTTTTTTTCTTTTTCTTCTTCTGGAAGGAGAGGATGCCGTTATGCAAGTCTGTCCTGTTTCTAGGCATGTCTTGGGCCCTGGTGACAGGGAGGAGACAGAAACTGATGTATGAGCTTTAGCAAAGCAAGTGCTGAGTTTTACCGGGCTATCTCCACTTCGGTTGAGCCAGGGCACAGGTGGGAATCAGCCACTTGCTGAGAAGTGAGTGAGGAAGCTCAGAAAATCTGTGCTTGGCTGAAGGGGCACAGGAACCCGGAGGCGGAGTGATTGCTTGGTGGTCTGCTGTGTGGGGGGCAGGGGGATAGAAGACACAGAAAGGAGGCCAGAAGGAGAGATGGTGGATTCCATATGCTAGAGGGGCCAAGCATGCAGCTCATACAGCAGATGCTGGGCAGGCACCACCCCCCAGGCGGCTTTTCTTGGCAACAGGGTCCTCCTCTTCCCTTCTTCCGCATCCCCTGGGGCTCACTGTTCTCTGAGGTTTCTCTCTCGCTATTTATTTTCACTGGATATCACCAGGCACGGGGAGGAGAACGCACACAGTGTGACGGGTTCTCAGCCTTCCAGGAGCTCTGTGCTTGGCACATGTAAAATAAGAGACTTCACTGGCTCTTACAACTGCAAGGCACCTCTTCTTGAGCAGAGGAGAAACCCAGGGCCCAGAAGGGCAGATGTATGATCCAAAGTCACACAGCAGATAAATGGCAGAGCCAGGCCTGGAACCCACATCCATCACGTCCTAGTGATTTTCTGTAATCAATTTTCTCATGAGGGAGGAGTTGCTGATGCTCTCAAATTGTTTATATTATATCTAATATAAATAATAGTCATATGAGGAATGTCTCTGCATTCATCACAAAAGCTACTCTGGGATAATTTGTTTCTCCTGTCTGTAAATGCCCTCTGCTATGAGATGAAAACTCTGAAGTCCACAATGATTTCCACTTTTCTCCCTGGCTGCTAGGAGGCTGACAGCTACATTTTATACTTGCTTGCTCAAATTTTCCACAGACAGAAGTTTTCATGATAGTTTTCTTTCCCTCTCTTTTACTTGATACCAGCTTTTGCATTAGGTAAATTGTTTTGATCTTTTTCTACCTGTGTTTTTATCATAAAATTTCTGGATGGAGGTGGGGCTATCAACCTATCAATAAATAAAAATTAAAAAATGATAATCTTTAACCTTGGGGTTCAACCACACAGGAAATAAAATCTTATAGCATTTACAGATAAATTGGGAAGCATCCCACACCCTCCTGCTCTGGCCACACACAAAGCACAAAGGGAGGAGGGCTCAGCTTTGGTGAACAGCAGAAGAGGCCAGTTCCTTTATCAGCACCCCCGTCCTAGCCTCAGAAGCACCATCTCCCCCTACTAACCAATACATCCTGAAGAGTCAGAGGCAGAATGAAAGGCTTCTTGAAACCTTGGAGTTGTGCAATTTGGGGAAAGAACCATAATAATTTGGAACACATTTGATAAACACCAAAGAAAAGCAATTTTCTGTCTGGCTGCAGCGTCCCTGATGCTGTGTGTAGCATTTCCTCTCTACCCACCTACCTACCTACTTAGCACTTTATCATCCACCTCTATCATCTTTCTAGTTTACGTTTTTCTAAATTTTCTCTGAAATTGATTTCATCATCCTTATTCTTACAGATAAGGAAGCAGAGGTTTGGAATTAAGTAGTATTTTCCAGGGCAAGTCATAAGTAGACATGGATTTGAACCCACTCCCATTTTGTATCTGAAGGCCACACTTTTCTCTACCATATCACTCACATCCTCAGATGTCACCTGGATCTGTCTATCATTAGAAGACCACCCATTTTAGGTCTCTCTTAGACCTAATGTCACCAAGCTTTACCAGCACCCAAATTGGACTCCCAAGAAGAACGGGTTGCGGGCTGAGGTGTGGAGGATGAGGATGACTCACCTAACTGAGGGAAGAGGCCCATTCCCTGGGGTTTGTAGTTAATCACCTACAAACTCTATGAAAGCCATTTTCTATTTTTCAAAATGAAATTGTAAAAACACCATTGTTCTAGTATTGACAAATCTTCAAGTATAACCACATGTCAAGGCAGATTTTATTAAAACTTTTATTCTATGGAATTTTTTTGTGGATGGGTTAGGCTAGAATATTCCTATTACTCTCTGTTGTAATTTTTGGTGTCCTGGAGTGACATGCTCTGATGTCAAATCACAGATGCAGGACACTTCAGTAGTGCTTTCCTTGCATTGAACTTATTTCAAGGAAGATCATGATTCACTGTAGGCCTGGATTAGGACTTGTGGTTCATCAACACTGGACCAGAATGTTCCAGGTTCAAACTCCAATCTTCTTCTACCTTAGTGCCTTTTGGGACCCACTCTTATAGAACTAATCACATAGTTAATCTCTTAATCTATTTAGAGAGAAACGGGTGGTAAAAGAGAAAGAAGGAAACTGGAGCTCTTGGTTCACATACACTTACCCTGGATTCCTGTCATTCCACCTCTAGGGATACATCCAACAGAAATCCACAGATCCACCCAAGGACATGTATCAGAATGTTCAGAGATCCACTACTCATAAGAACCCTGAAGTGGAAATACTCCCCATACTCCTCATCAATAACAGAATGGATAAACTGTGGCATATTTCTCCCATGAAATATACAGCAATGAAAGGAAATGCCTGTTAGAGGCATGAACATGGATGTGTTTCACGAGCATAATGTTAAGAAAAAGAAGCCATACATGAAAAGTTATGATTCCATTTACATAAAGTTCAAAATATATGCAACACTTACCTAGTTTGCTAGAAGTCAAGAGAGTGGTTGCCTCTGAGGAAGGATTCTGACTGTCAAGGCCATGAGGTGGCCTTAGAGATGACATTTTTGATGTGGGTCTAGGTTACCTGATGTGGTCCCATAAAAAGTCCACGAGTTGTACAAATACAATTTGTGCACATTTCCATATATGTGTTATACTTCAATCAAAAGTTAAAGAGAAAGAGCAGGGTTCAATTCTCAGCTCTGCCACTCACTGTGGGACTTCCGGAATTCCCTTCACCTTTAGCTTCTTCATTTGAGAAATCAGTATAGCGCAACCCACATCTAGGAATGTTGTGAGAATATAGTATGAATATATATAAGAATATAAATAATTTAGCCCTGTGATACAGAGTAGCTACTCAATATACAGCCATTCGTTATTTAAATATTTTTAATAGGGAAATTACTGAATAAATATAAAACTAAAGAGAATAGTGTAACAAACCCCCAGGGATGCATCACCCAGCTTCAGTAATTGACAACCTATAGCCAGTCTTGTTTTATCTAAATCTGTCCCTCCAACCATTAAAACATAAAAGTATATTTTAAAGAGATACATTTTCATCTATCTTTATATATATATATATATATATATATATATATCAGTTTGCATCTCTAAGAAATGCATTAAAAAAAATCATAATACCATTATCATTAAATATTACCACTCATCAAGTTTCTCTGACCACCTCAAAAATGTCTTTTTATAAGTGGTTTGCTCAAATCAAGATCCAAATAAGGTATATGGATGTGTAGTTTTTCATTCTTAATCTCGTTCAGTCTTTACCAAATCACAAGGGCAATGGGCAGACAGGCTGCCTCTGACATGTGCCCGCCAGTCATAGACTCCCTTGTGGAAGAGGGGAAAGGGTGCTGCGTGAACACCCACAGTTTCTGCATACAGCACTCTTCTGGACTCTTTAGAACCATGGACGGCTGCTGTCACTGCCAAAACTAGATCTAACACAACAAACCAAAGCCCCTTTAACACAAGACTGTGAATACAAATGCGAGAGCGGCTGTTACTGTCACACAACATACAGAGGGAACCCCGCACAGGGCATTTCGTGGAGGATGGAAAGGTGTGGTATTTGGTCTCAACTGTTTGGATAAAAGGAGTTTTCTTGAGCCCCTCAAATGAACATACTGCCCATTACCGTGCAAGCTGCACTTGGTGTCTTTTCCCTATGCTCTGTGGTTTCCAACCTTTTTGCACCATCTCACAGCCTTCACCTGAGGTCTGAGCAAAGGCAGCGCCACATGCCCAAGCAGTGTTTCACCTTGTGTTGATTCCTTAAAAAACAAGGTGGTCTCCTGGACTACGTGGATCTAACAGCTCTTCCTTTCAAGAAGGCATCTTACTGCATTTCATTAGATAAGCAGCTCACATTCCTATCTCCTCCAACTAGATTATGAGTGCCCTGAAGAAAGGGCCCTTATTTTATTCACCTCTGGATGCCCCATCCCAGCGCAGCAGCTGGCACATAGTAGGGCCCAAAACAAATGTGTGGGATAAATGAGTGAATGAGCATGAACCAAGCCTGTGGAGAGAGTGCTGGACTGGGAGTTGGAGGCCTGAAGTCTGGCCTTCTCTCTGTCTCTGACCCTTGGGGTGACTTGAGGCAAGCCACTAACTTTTGTGGGTTTCCAGTAATTTCTAGGAGCCCTTCCAACTCTTATAAAAAGAGTCCCCAATTCTAGAATATATTTACTTATTTCTCTCCTGTGTTGATCCATCCATTAATTGGCATCTAAAGACTAATAGCTAGGCAAAGCACCGAAGCCTTTCAGAACACGGCACAGCAATGAAACTTTGTTTTGCCAGTTACCCTACACCTTCCATGTCTCGTGTTCCCACCACAAACACAGTGGTAACAGCCCCACTGAGAATGGCCAGAAGGAACCCTCCCGTCTAACCCACCCAATGGCATGCAGTGTGCTAGACGTGCTTCAGCTAAGTCAGCCTGGAAGCTGGAGTGAGTAGGGACGAAGAAACCTCCTTTGCTGCTCAGTCCAAGTCTGATTCTCCTGTGAAGAGAACTATGACGACTGACCATTATCATGGGCAGGCGCAAGGCCCTGTGTTTCAGGAGGTGAGCCCAGGGAGGGTCAGCCCACTGAAAACCTACCAAGTGGGACAAACTAGCCTTGGTACTTGCTCTCCTCTCTCTGTCATCCACCACCCTCCCTCCACCCGCCTCCTGTTTCAGAAAAAATCCCCTGGCTCTCAGCTTGTTGACAGCTCATCTCCTGAAGGTGTTAGCTGGCTAGGGGGTGACCAATATGGGTGCTGGGAGAAAGGAAGGGAGAGGCGGTGATTATATTTATTCTATCCTTTTTTTATTCATTGAAAATTAAGCATGCAACTGCATTGAGCAGTCTCTAAATTTTCAAAACGACTGCACTGCACCACTGCCTCTACTATATTCTCATGGCATAAAAATGTAAAAATACAGATTGGAATAAAGAAGAAAACTAAAGTTACCACATACTATATATAGGCCTTTTAAATTAGAGACTCTAGGTTTATTTCTTCTATGTCCAGATTCATACTTGTGCCCATCATGTTTTGTGGAATTCTCTTTTATTTCTAATGGCATGTCAATTCTATTCTATTCTATTTTATTCCATTCCATTCTCTTTTAATTCTAATGGAATAGAATGTGTTCAGTTCTATGATGTGGTTGCTTTTTTAAATTTACTGAAGTGGAGAGTTGCATTTTGGGAAGGAATTCTTAATAACAGGAAGCTTCTGAAATACAAAGGAATGAATGTTTTGTGGCAAGGACAAATTATTAAGGCAAAGAGTCTTTCCTAGCCCACCTCCGAGTCTCCAGGCAGGGAGGCCTCTTTCCCTGCTGACCCTCTCAACTGGCCATTCACGTGACTGGTCAGTGCACAAACCCAGGAGCCAACCAAGGCACGTCTGGGAAAAGGAAGGAACTGGAAATAAGAAAACCTCATTTCAAATCCAGCTCTGTTTCTTGTTAGCTCTTGGACAAGTCACTGAATATTTCCATTTTCAGATTCCTCATTGACTAAAATGAGTGAAGTGCTGATACTACTTCCTAAACTCGAATGACTGTAGGGAGATGAGGAGTGATTATTGATAAGAGTGTTGCATTTTCAAGGCTTCACAGGTCATCGAGCAGCTGAGAAAGCTCCTCCATATCACATCAAGGCAGGTGGACGGATCCTAGCTGCCGCCACAACTGTAGAAGGTCTCTAAGTGGCAGTTTTTGAAAGGTGTCAGTTTCTCGTATTGGAACATTGCCCAGCTCCATCTGTCACCTTCAGACTACTTATACTCTCTAAATAGGACCGACTTCCAAAGGAGTATTTTAAAGGCTCCTGCATTCAAAGCAACAAGGCCAGCCAAGAGATGCTGAGTTGCACACACAACTGGGGGGTCATAGAGCACTGCTGTTTCCCCTGCACCACCAGATCCCAGCGTACTAACACCACCATGTCTGCATGGCCCAGTCATAAGGACTCTGGCCCTGCAGAGCTGGCTACCCTCAGAGGGGAGTCAGGGCCCTCCCAGAGAGGCCCATGCGGAATCTTGGCCCCACCACTCCACACCTCAGGATAAGTACTCCACACCTGCCTGAGGCAGTGATCGGCAGACTGGCCATCAGAGGTGAAGCACTTCATTTCTCTGGACCTCAGTTTCCTCCACAGGAATATGAGGTGCTTAGACATGATGAGTATCAGGATGCCTTTTTGCTCAAAATGCCATGAACCTGTAAGTTTTTTTTTTCAATTTTGGGTTTTTCTCAGTGCCCAGAACAGTGCCTGAAATAACATATAAGTTCTTAGTAATATTTGTTGAACGAACAAGCAATAAATAAATGGGTGGAAACTCTGTCATTGGAAATACAATGATTGAGGAAGTCTAACTCATCACATGGTGTCAAGCAATGATCAAAAACAGTGAAGGCATCTCTGGCCTGCATGGTGTGACACGCATGGAGGCACCCCTGAAGGCAGCAGGACAGAGTATATGGAATTGGAAGTGATCTTGAACACCTAGGACAGAAGGCTATCTATCAGGGAATAGAAAACATTGCACTGGGGCCAGGACAAGCTAGTATTTCAGACAGAGACTCATCTCTGGTTTTGAAGGCCTCTATCCATCTATCCATCTGCATTTCTTACAGCTTATACATACAGTGACACATTGCTATTCAAAAGCCAGTGTCCCGAAATCCGGGGTCAGCCATCCTGGAGAAGAGCCTGGAAGGTGACCTATTTGACCTGGCATCAGCAGAGACCCTGGCTCTCTACAGCTTTTCACAAACCCTTGGCAAGGTCTCACGCCCCCATTAGGCATATGGACTCAGCAGTGCTCAGAGAATACAGAGTCACTGGGTGGACCACAGACTTCTCCCTGCCTCCACCCTTGACACCAATTGGTTTTTCAGTAAATCAAAACATTAAATCGCACTTTAAGTACACAGGTTAAGTCTTTCCAGAGAGCATGTTTGGCAATAGGTAGCAAAACTTTAAATGTGCACGCACTTTGCCCTTGCTGTTGCATTTGTAGGAGATGATTGGACAAATGCACAAATGTGGATGTGATGTGCATGTTCCTCAGGTCTCGTTTTCAAAAGATTAATTGGAAGCAACCAAAATGTCCACTAATGCTGATATATCAGTTGAATACATTATGATTTACTGAAGAATGAAATACTAGGCATCATAAAAATGCTGATGCACAAAAGACGTCCATGAGCTATTACTGACTGAATGGAACAGTTTATGGGAGATAACCCATACACGTAAATATATCCAGATTATCATCTGTTTTGATACGACTGGAAGAATTTTCACAGAGATGTTAATTTATTACCTGGATCTTGAGATGTCAGGTAAATGTTACTCTGTACTTTTTTTTTTTTAACAGTTTGAACTCTTCACAATGAATACATTCTTTTTTAATATAAGAAAAATAATTATTTCCATTGTGGAATAAGACAAGAATTTCACTGGCAACCTTGTAAGGGAAAAAGAGTGGAGGCCTCTCCAAACAGTTGAAATGAATTCCTAAGGATAGATGCACTAGTCATACTCATCCTTCTCACCTAACTTACCAGATAGAAAGTGCTTCTCAGGTATGGACTAGTTCTCCCGAGGGTTTTCCCTTCGAGTTGCCAGGTAATCAATTCCTGAAGCAGAACGGGGATTCATTTTTGTGTGAGTCTAAGGAAGCCCCTCTCTGTGCGCAGAACCTGTCCTACTGTCACCTTTAATGTTCACTTACTGTGGCCCATCTATAGCCTTGCAGGACACCCTTAGTATTAAATAACACTTCTCTCAATCTTATATACTAAGCCTGTATCTTCCTCCACCTTTCCACCTCTTACTACGGGGGAACACACAGAAAACCTGATCCTTATAGAACGTCAGAGTGGGATTACAGCCCATCCAGTCCAAAGTCCTCATTTTACAGAGGACACACATGCCAGAGAAAATAAATAATTTGAGGTGCACATCGACCAAGTCCGGATTCAAACTAAGGCCTTCTAGCTCTCAGTCCTGGGCTCTCTCTGCTCTCTTACCAGCCATGCCCTTGTTTGGGGCCTGTATTTTCTCTTACTTGGACTATTGCAATAGTCATCTAGCAGGTTTTTCCTCCCCCAGTCTCCTACATGCTAAAGTTCACTCCACCCTGGCACCAGAGGACCTCCCCAAAACACCATTTTGACTGCAACTTTCTCTGAATAAATCACTTCAAATGCTCCCAATGGCCTTGAGGCCACATTCCAGGCTCTCAGCATTTCGGTAGGAGCCCCTGTCCCTGTTCTAGCTTCATCTTCCACACTTTGCCTCCCACTTCCTGAATTCATACAGTATCGCAACCAGACTGCACTATTTGAAACTTCTCAAACAGCTGATGTGCGTATTTGTGTTTTTACACATACTCTCTGCCTATATGGAATGGCAAACTGTTTGCCCAGAAAACTCCCAGCTTCCTTCAAAACCCAACTTAAGTATCCTGGAAGGCTTCCCTAAACCCCAACGCAGTAATGCTCCATCCCATGTGCTTGCACAGATTCCTGGGAATGACTCTACAATAGTACTCAATAACTGTGGAGTGCATTTACTTTCCCACCAGAGTGCAATTTCCTTGAATTCTTGAATTTTATCTCATTCATCTTGTGAACACAGATCTTGACATAAAGATGAGAGAAAATATTCAATAAAATTTTGTGGAATAGAAGAATGAATAAATGGATGAATGGATAGATAAATGAATGAAGCCATGTTGTCATTCCTTTAATTCAATTCTTTCCACAGGATGGAACCTTCTGGAAGGCAAGAGCAACAGGGAAAACAACCAGCAATTTAAAAGACAGCCTTTTACAACTTATTCATGGACCACAGCGGCACTCTGAAGAAATAGCCTTTCACACACAACAGCTGGAAATACTGTGTGTTCCCTTACTGTCAAGTAAAGGAGAGTTTATTATAAGGGGCTATCCTGTAAGTGCTTAAGGATTAAATTGCTCCTTCAAGTACTAGCCAGCTCCTGAAAACACAAACAAATTCTAGACTGAAAGCTTGTGGAAGCCGACGACGAAATCATACACAGCCAGTATGCCTGCACCCGCCTTGGAACCTAATACATGGCAGGACCTTAGTAAATACTTTTTGCCAAATCAATAAACTAGCAATTCATAACCAGAAATGGAGGTGTTAAACCAGTATTATGAGCGGTGAAAAGCAAACGGTTGTTTTCTTAGACCCTTTATAACTGAAAAAGACTCAGGAGATCATCCGATCGGACACCCTCACTTCACAAGGGAGGAATCTGAAGCTCAGAGACTGCGTGACTTCCTCAAAGTCCCACAGCAAGTCCACGAGCGAGCCGGGACGGAGCTCATGACACTGTGCTGCGCCGACCTCCCAGGCGGGCCTAAAGCAATGGGGCCAACGCGCACGGAGCTCTAGGCACAGGCTTCTGCAGAAGGTGCCAGACGGCATCACAGGCTCACAGGCTGGGCGTGAGGTACACACAGCTCATCATCCCAGACGGGTTCACCTGAGCTTCCAAAGGTTGGTCGTTGTTCTTAAACAAATCTTGGTGGAGAGTGTCTCAAGCCAGGGAGCAGACACGTTTGTGCGTCCCCTCCCCGCTCGCCTCCTTTGTTCTCCTCTTTGAGCTGGGTCCCCTAGAGGAGCATTGTAAGCCCCTGCTGGGTCTACAAGGCCCCTTTCCGGTTCAGTTAATGAGCCATAAATAACCCAATGAAGGTGTCAACACAGAGGGTAATTTATCATACCCTGTCAGGAGGGCGAGCCTCGCTCATTCACCGTCTGGCGCAACATGTTCAGATTTATTCCTGGCCGGGCCCCTCCTCCTCCTCCAGGCCCCCTGCCCCCCATCCAAAATTTATCTTCCCCAGGAATCCTCACAGGTGTGCTGCTTTGACAAATAAGCTACGAGGTCTGGTATTCATCACTGGCTGGTTCTTTGTTGGTGAAGGTGGCAGGACATAAATTTATTGTAGAGGGAAGGTACTTGTGATTCAAACATGCTCAGGGGGAACAGCGAGGTTCTTTCCCTGCTCCTGGTGGACAGGGAGGTAATGCTAGGACAGCCTCTTTCTTTATTATTAACTGCTTGGTGGAAGCACAGCCAGGACTTCACGGAGAGGGTGCCCTTAGCTGTCCAGCTGGAAGCTCCAGGCAGATCCTCTTGGAAATGTTGGGCTGGGAAGTCTTTACTCTGGAGTGGAAAGCGCGGTAGGTATCTCAGATGCTCAGAATTGCTGTACTAGCAAGTTTTCCAGCCTTGCTATTGAACTTCTGGCTTCCCTTGGAGCGTTGATCCTGAAACGTGAGTTGTGTAACAGCCGCCTGGGAGTGCTTGTTAAAACAGAGATTCCCAGCTTCCCCAACCTCCCAGAGATTCCGATTCAAGAGGCCTAGGGAACAGCCTAGGAATCCGCATTTTGACAAGGTCTTCTGTCTCCTTGCCTTTAAGTTATGCAGATGCTTAAAATTTGTGCTACACTTGAGATCAGGAAATGTTGCCTCGTGTCTCCTGTGCATCCATTTGAACATTGTGATGTTGGAAATGTTCTCTAATATGCATTGTCCAATACTCTAGGCAATGGTCACTTGTGGCCACTGAGCACTTGAAATGTGGCTAGTGTGAGAGACGAACTGAACATCCTTTTTTAAAAAAATTAAGGTATCATTGATATACAATTGAACTTCTTAATTGTATTAAGTTTAATTGAAATTTAAGTCATTACATGCGGCCAGCAGCTACATATTGAACAGCACAGCCCTGGCAAATCATGCTGCATATTCGAACTCAGGAGAGGGTGTGAAAACTGAAAGACTCAATATGCACATGAGCCCTGATATACCAGTCTCTTCCCACTCCTCTTGTTTTGCCAGCTAATAAATATGGCAAGCCCCTGGGGTGTGCCCTGTGTAGTCACTTTGAAGCAGGAGCAGAGGAGCATATACTCCCTGCTCTATTCCCAAAGTCTGCACCAGCAGAGGCAGAGACCCAGTTCCTTAAGCACCTGCTATATGAGGCTGTGATGGATATCTTTGAGAATAAGATACGATCCTGATACCTTAGAAAGAGGTCCCTTCCTTCTCGATATGGGAGAGGAGACGATATAAATACACAAGTGACCCACTGCCAGATGGCAAAGTGTGAAAACTGTTCTAAGAAAGCGCCAAGATCAGAAAACAGCTAAAGCATGGGGCCGGGAGTCTAGCCTCCTCTAGCTAATGCTGTGAACACATTCAGACATGAGACATCCCTTCCCCACTTTGGAATTAATGACACAGCTTGGTTGTTAATTGTGTCCAATTCACTGAGAGAACATAGACTTCTCAATTCCTTCCTTGAAGGGCCCAAAGTAGATTCCTCTGCTGTGTTGAGATGGGACCCACCTCTACAGTCATACTTGGCATGTGTGACTATCAGCATCTGCTCCTGCTAGGCTGCAGAGACCGTGGGATGCATGAGGAGATCAGGACTCACTCACCTCCGAGCCCAGCGCCCGCCCCAGCGGCTAACACTGGTAGGGCCCAACCAGCATGTACAAAGATGAAAGAGCCTCCCATTTGCCTAGGGGAGGCCCCCCAATGTCTTCCTTGATACTGGGCATCAGATGGGCAAATGGCCCCTGAAAAGCAGAAAGTGGTCTGTTCTCCAGAGGTAAAAGGACCTGGGTATTTGCCCTTACAGTGCTGTGAGAGAGACTCACACCTCATACATACATTTTAATGGCAGGGGGGAAATACCACATGGCAGGTTGAGTGGTCAAGGTCTGAGGAGGAATTCCCATTCTATGAGAAAATCCCACCTGGGGAAGTGAAGGGTGCCCCTGACATCAGCAGAGAGGCTGCAGGCCTACAGATGGGGCCAGGCAGACGAGAGGAGGTCTGAGGCCGTGGGAGGTGGGCAGCCCTCTGACCCGAGGCACAGAGCCCCTGTTCCAGAAGGGAAGGGGGCAGCCTGCAGGCTTTCACTGCTCCCTGCCATCATTAGACACCCCTGCCCGCTCAAAAGCTTTTCCCAACTCACTCCTCTGGCTCCCCCAAGAGCAGAAACCCAGCCTATAGCTGCAGGGGGCCCAGCTGAAGAGAGGAGACGCCCAGCTCCAGCAACCAAAGGTATGGCTCTGCCAAACTCCCAGACTCCTGGAGTCTTTCAAGTCTCCGACATTTGGTTCTCCTTTCAAGTGGCCTTATTTTGCCTCCAGAAAACACCCTGGTGTCAACAGTTGTATGCTTGATGCCCAGACTTAATGCTCCCCCAGTACTTTGCAGAGGGCCAAAACTGCCTCTCTCTGCAGAGAGAGAGGGGGCGAGCAGGAGAGAGAATTCTTCAGGAGAACCCCTTACAGTTCGTAGGCCATGTGAGCCCCCTCATAGCCAAACGTAAGGGCAGGAAAAAAAGGGACCTAGTCTGGCGAGTCTCAGATTTCTCCCCAAGCTCTTCTGCCTTATGATATTAACAGCTTAGACCTCAAACAGTTGACTGGTCCCCAGCTAAACATTCATTCAATTCACACTAGCTCTGTATGTCAGGGAGCCATGGTAAGCCATTGTATTGGCTCGGCAGTCCAGCTTAATACATGCTAGAAATCAGGGTCATGGAAGTGCTGGAAATTAGGGTCTGGAATTTATCAACAGGATGTGTTCTAATTCTGCATTCTAAAAGAAATCCCCAGAAAAATACTGAATCAAGAGATGTATTCCAAAAACTAAAGTACCGATGATAGGGATAGAAGGGCAACTTCTATTTGGAAGAATACAGCAATACCAACGTCTTCGAATTTACCCTGAAAATCAAACCACAGTATCCCTCTGAGTGGAAAGATTTCATGGTTTTTGAAATTCCCAAGGTTACTAACTGTGGGGAAATTGGCAAGACTTGAGAAGGCGAAGTTGCTTGAGAAGCAGTAAATAAAGATGGAAGAAATGGAGGGGCCCTGAGTCAACTTGGACCAAATTCCAATCCCACCAGGATCCTCAGGCTACTGGTATGCAGGGGAGGGCAGATTCTAGTAAAATTTGGGACATTCTGGGCCTTCCTAAAGAGAAACCCTTTGGAGCCAACAATTCTTTCAGAAGTCACAACTGTTCATTAGTAGGTGTTCATTCACAGTTGGGGAAACCGAGACTTTCTTAAGATCAAATAACTAACAGGTAAGTAAAAAAATGTTTCATCTGTTTATCTGTTACCACTAAGTGCCAAGTTTCTTTATGCAGAGTAAGGAACAATTTCCATGCAACAGTTTGAGATGTGCAACTCGTGTTTGCCTAAAGCCAGAGCATGGTGAACGTGCAGTTCCCTTCAGATCGCACATGCTACCGGCCATTTGGCAGGGTGGGTAACTGGTGGGGAAGCCTCCCAGCGAACTACAGCTCCTGCAAATGACTCAGTAGGCGGTTCCCACTCATCTGAGTCAGAACCAAGCCCATGACCCAGCCCCATGCCAAGGCTTCATGGCATTGTTGAGATACCCTGGGCTAGGCTGCCATGGGATACTGAGGGCCTCTGGTGTTCATCTATAAAGGCAGGAAAGTGCCTTCTGAGAGGTGACCAAGGAAAGCAGCTGATGTCACTCAGTGGCCCTTCTCGCTTCCTCCCAATCCCTAGAGAGTTTTGATAGCTTTCTGTATCAGGCAACCTTTAATTTAAAAGCCCACTCCTCCTTACCAGCAGCTTCAGGTTGCCTCCCACAGCCATGAACTTGTAGACACTGAACACCCAGTCTGGCTTTGATTCTGATGCTTCCGAGGTTTAAAATCTTGGCCAAGTTGCTTCCCAGAGGCCTCAAGTCCACCCTATCCTAGTTCCATTATCAGCCCAGTCGGCCTGTGGTGCCAAGACAGCTGCATCAGTCTCCACAGGCTCCCTGCCTAGGGAATCATGTCCAAACTCCTTAGCCTGGCCCTCAAATCCCAATCTCTCTCTCAAGCCTCATCTCACTCTACGCTTCTCCTTATAGCCTACGTTCTGAACAAATTATGCTGCTCACTTGCCCCCTGAGCATGTGTGCTGCCGATGCCCCCACGCATTTGCAGTTCCCTTTACATGAGATGCCTTCTAACTGCCTCTTGAAATCCTGCCCACCCTTCAAGGCCCAGATCAAATGCCACCTCCTTCCCCACACAGCTTCCCCGGATCACCTCTCGTGAAGCCCCTCTGATCACTCATTCCACACACTACTGGTACCTCCCTCCGGCCATACAGCACACTGTTCTGAATCGCTGGTGTTTGAGTGCATGACTTAGGTCTCCTCGTGGATCGCTTATTCCTTGAGAAAAGGTGGGAGGTGTGGAGGGAGGAGGTCTTATTCCTGTTGATGTCCTATCATGCCAGTGTGCACACATTTGTACTAATGAACAAATGAATGACTTCAGAAAATCTGGATGGATATTCTGAAATAATTTAAAGCTGTGGTATTATATCCCAGAAGTGGCTGCACACCAGTAATAAAAAGCAGCCCAACCACAGGCTTTTCATATGGGAAAGGGGAGAAGCTTTGGTGTGATGCACTCTGTTGGCCATGAATGTCTTTGGGGGTGTGCACACAGACACCCACAAACCAGAGGTAGCATCTGCTTTGGAAGGGCCCAGAGTGCCTCAGCTCATTTCTCAATGTGATGAGAGGCACACTGGGGCCTTGAGGCTGACAGTCTTTCTGGTAAAGAAACACCTCCATGGCAGAGCACCACCAGCTCTATACCATAGGCATCGGGCGTTGGGGGTGGGGGGAGGGCAGTGGTCTCCTGGCAGTGAGCCAGGCAGAGCTTTGAGCTTTGCTTTTGCTGTGCCCAACAGGTGGCCCTGATCTGTGTTAACAAGGCTCCTGCTTCCGTGTGACCAGCTAACGAGGAGACTGCTGCCTGGCCTGTCTTGGGCGTGGAGACCCTCCCCAAAGCTTATATGCCTGAATCACGCTGGCCCAGCAGCCTCCAAATGTATGAGGGGGGCAAGGAGGGTGGGGGGAGGAGTTGTTCCTTCCCAGTTTCCCTCAAGAAACTAGACCCATGTTCTCAAACTACAGTAAGGATCCCAGTCACCCGGAAGGCTTGTTCACACGGATGGCTGGGCCCAAACTCGAGTCTCTGATTCCGTAGCTCTGGAACAGGGCCCAGGAATCTGCATTTCTAACAATTTCCTAGGTGACACTGATGCTACTGGTCCAGGAACTACATTTTGAGAACCACTGCTCTAGGCTACCCCAAGAAAGGCAAGTAAAAGCCATCAGAGGCTGGACAAGAGATACGTGACTGTCTCCCTCCCTCCAGGCTCTGCCCCATACTTTGCCCCAGAAACCACCTTTCAGAAGCACACATGTGCCTACGCCACTGGGCTCACAATTCTTCCTTGCCTCGAATCCACAGCCAAACTCACTGATGAAAGCCCGACTGTGTGCCACGTACGATTCTAAACCCTTTACACATATTAACTCATTCAATCCCCATAATTCTAGGCAGTAGGTACTAATATTATCCCCATTTTAGAAATAAAGAATCCCACAGTGAGCCCTGAGGAAGTATTTTCTGAATGAGTGGCTAAAGGGATGGATGTTCATAAGCATTTATACCATGTACTACAGAAAGGCTGGTTCCATGCCAAGGGAAGCCATCAGAAGTGAAGAATTGGCTTGCCAACCAGTTCTTAGCTCCTGTACTACACCAAATAACCCGTGTGCCTGAAATTGGCTGGCTGTTCTGGCTTTGTGTAGACATCTTCTAGCTGGGAGGGAAGCCAGAGTTCATCCCTCACAAAGGCTGTTTAGTAATAACAAGAAACTGGAGAAGAGCAGAAAGGAACACAGTGACCCCCACACAGCCCGAGGAAAATGGACTGCTCAAGTTCATGGTGTTCATACTCCCAGCAAGGGCCGCAAGTACAGCCTGAGGTTCTTAATTTGATTATAAAAATAGAACGTGAAGAGGTCTCTCCTGATTATCACCAGCAAATGCACCAGCAGCGTCTACAATGCATATTACTCTAGTGCAACTGTAATGCTTACACTGGAACAGAAAACCAGGTCATTTTTGAAAGTCTATAAATGGACAGCCCTCTCTGTCCATTACTTATTTATGTTTCCTGCCTTTTTGCTTAACCAGCCTTGAGGCCCAAACAGAGAAAATATACCATACATAAAGCTACCAGTACAGATAAATTAAACATCAGACTCAAACTGGTAGCTTCACCCTTCACTGCTTTGGAAGGGGTGGGCTTCACCAGCCTGACGTTGCACAGATGATCAGCAAAATGCGACCATTTGAGAGGGGGTGCAGGACGTTCATTTCTGAGATGTGTGCTTTTCCCAGAAGATACTTGGCTTTGCCCTTTCTGGAGAACATTCTTTTGCTGTGGATGGAAGACACTGATCTCTTTGAGATGGGTCTGAACCCAAATCTCTTTGAGATGAGTGAAACCCAAGTCTCTCTGAGTTGGGCAAACGAGTTGATAGTGGATTCCTCACCAGCGGAAGTTTTTGGGTCACCTCTGAGGGTTTCCCCACGCAGCCTGCCCTGCGGTTCCCCAGCCTCAGGGTCGGCCATGGTGATCCCAGCCGTGGGCAAGTCTACACATGGGAGAAGCCAGAGTCCCCATGCTAGCCAGATTCAAGCCTAACTGACACCCCTGCAGCGTATCTACGGCCCTGCGGAAAGCCCTTCTGGGGAGAGGGAAGACCCATCTCTGGGCAGCGTCACTTGCCTCACTCCTTACGGTTTTCCTCCAGCTGCTCACAACAGCCTCTGAGCTACAAGAGATTAAGTGCCCTTCACCCAGTTCTCAGCTTAGCCTGGTGCTAAGCAACCTGCGGACTGGCTCTGTTGGGCATCTGGTGATATTAGCAGCACAGGAGAATGTTTCCACAAACAGACTAGACAGAGAAGCAGAGGGCATCCTTATGCACCTGTCAGGCTGTCAGCCCCTGTAGCTACAGAAGTGGAATGATTGCCTCAGCGGAGGTGCCCTCTGAATGCTTCTAGAAGTCAGCCCTGAGCTTGAACATGGTGGTTGCTCCAGAGTATTTCCTCTCTGAGTGATTATTACTGTTAATTTCATAAGGCTTTTATCTTGGTGAGAAAGGACTCACCCCCATCTCCTTGGAAAGCCAAGTTCTTCCCAGCTTGGAGAAGTCCTGCTTCAAACCCGTGAGTTACCAAGCGGCACAGGAAAAACTTATCACAGAATTCCTGAAACCTGGTGAGACTATTTGCTTCAAAGCCTCAATAATTCTGTTGCTACACAGTGGGGGCAGAAAAATGTATGAATGGCCTTTTGAGCCCATTCTCACAGGTGGTTCCTCCAGTTCCTTGAACTCCAGCGGGTCTTCATCCCCCAGTAGAGTCTGGTGGCAAAGTGCAACTAAGGGAGTCCTGAATCAGGGAGTTTTGAACTGCAACTTGAACCTGGGTTCAAGTCTCAAGTCCAAACAAAGCTAGTATTTGCAAGACCTTGAACAAGTTGTGTAATCACTCTGACCATGTGAGATATTATCAGTAAAATGGGGATGATATCTGCAATACTATTACATACACCCACATGCCTCATAGGTTCACAATTAGGATCAGTGAAGATACTACATGTGAAAACATAATATATGAGTATAAATAACAGTAATAGTGATGACAAGTAACATTTCTTAATAGCTTCTTTGCCAGGAACCCCATTAAGTGAATCCTAATATCTTCCTTGTTGGTGAGGAAGAAGATAAGGCTTAGAGGATTGGCAGGAGAATTTGAACTCAGGTGTTTCAAACTCATGCAGTGGATATCGCCCCTAAGGGGGTGAAAATTGGTTGTTGGGGGCCAAAAAAATCTTACTGTTTTTATGCTAAAAGCATATACACAGGTGTACACACATCACATCAAAAAATACACAATGCATCTGTGCTATTAAAGTTACATGGGGAAGGCAATTAGAAAAAATTTCTAAAAAGGCTCCTTAGGAGGCAGTAATGAAGAAAAATTTAAGAAATACACATCTAGCTTCACTATATCATTCCATTTCTTATAATTAACAAAGATGATTATTACCATGTTCCTACAAGGGGAGGCAGCCTGCTGTGTTCAAATACAGTCCCAGGGAAGGTGGCGGCCACTTTAGTTGCTATATGGACAGTCTAGCTTAGAGGTCATGTGCAACGAATTAAAATACCTTCACATCTAAATTTCAAAGAGTAAATCTTCTGCCAGCCAAAATAGAAAGTTAATGCATCACTAATGCTACTCACCCTCCACCCTTGAGGGTTCACATTTTCATCAATCTATACACACTAGAAGGGAGAAAAACAATCAAAAAATTTAATACACTATTGGGAAAAAAGATAAAAATAATAATTGAGTATATTTAGGCCATTAAACTCTGTCCAGACCTGCCAATGGGGACACAGATTGCTACTTTTCCTTTGGCTACTGGAAACAATGGAGGTTTGTGTGTAAATTCCAACCAATATCTGTAGATTGAAAGACAAGGCACTGGCCCATCCCCACTTCCAGTCACTGAACATACTTCCAGAAACATGCAGAAGTCCTGTGACCAGCAGCAGCTAGATCAGTGAGTGTTATGTGCTCAGGCCACTCCCATTAAAATCAGTCCGTTTCACCCTGCGAACTCCTGCCTCCCTCTTCTCATTCACCCAGACTTCCTGGTGAGGTACGTTAGCTCCTGATACTGACCCTGGTCCCCCCGACCTTCACTTCCCACTTGGCCTTCAGCACTGTCTTGGAGGCGGTTTGGCATTCCACTCACAGACTCATTCGCTGCATTCATTTTATTGGGTTTAACACACAGTTACCGGCTCTCACAAGGAACCAGGCATTCTTTGAACAGGGTGGGCCCTGCCTCCCTGGCCAGCCTTGCCCAAATTCCCCCACTGGACGAGGAGGAGGGCTTGCAGGCATCAGAGGTTTCAGTTTGTACAAATGGCCTTTGAGGCGTTCTTCTGACTGAAGCACGGTAGGGACACATGTGCTCACTTGTAACACTGGGCCGGCCTGGTCCTAAGGCGGCTGCAATAATCAATCCAGTTGCCATAGCGGCCGTAAGTGTTCATTTACCACTATGCGACCTGGAGCAGTAATATATTACGCCTTTCGCCAGCAGGAGCCATGCCAGCTGCGGCACAGGGCGGCCGTCTCGGCCATCAGTCAGCACTCTCCTTCACAACCTTTTGTTCCCCGCTCATTACGGTGAATTATAACAGGGGGACGGCACATTTTTCAGCAGTCTCTCCTGTGAGTTCTAAGTGCTAACTCATCCCAGGACGTTCCAAGTCGGCCGCACTGGCGTGGGACGGTATCACCCACAGGCCTTCCCTCCTCTCCCTCCCCAGCACTTAGAACGGGTGAAAAACAGAGTGTGTGCACTTTTCTACAAAGCAAGATACAAATCCACTCAACTCTATTACTATAAATACTGGATCCTGCATTCTGTTGCACTCTGTCATGTCCCCAGCGGCCTGTCAGGATGGTAAATTACATTATAGCACACTAAATAGGCCATCGTGTCAGCTTTGGGCCTTGGCATTGTGACTTTGAGATGAGTAGAGAACACTTCCAAAGTCACAGAGGGGAGGAGCAGGGGGCCAACACCTCTCCCCCAGCAGTATTTTTTGAAAACACGTCACTGTAATAGTCATGGAAATAACTAAGATCATAAAAAACAGAGACCGGGTCAGGTATTAGGTAACTAGGAGAAACCGACGATAAAGCTGTTAGCTGAGAGGGTTCTTCATGGCCCTAAACTAGAAGCAACACAAATGGCCATCGTTTGGTGAACGGGTAAACACATTGTGCATCCTGTATCCTGTTGACAATAGAATACTATTTCAGCAACCAAAAGAAATGAAATATTAATACATGCAATATGCTGAATATCAAACACCTTATGCTAAGAGAAAAGAGAGTTGAACACAAGAGACTACGTCATACCACATGACTTTATTTATATCACACTCTAGAAAAACGCAAAACTATAGTGACAGAAAGCAGATCTGTGGTTGCCAGAGGCCAGGGGTGGGGAAAGGAAGCTGACAGCAAATGGGGCTTTTTAGGATGAGGGAACTGGTCTGTATACTGATTTGGGTGGTGGTGGTTATATCACTTAACAAAATTCATCAAACTGTACACTTAAAATAATTGAACTTTACTGTATATAAGCAATATCTTAGTAAGTGGAAACAGCAAAAACAAGCAAACAAAACCCAGAAAAGAAGACTGTTGACTAAGGAAAATCGCCCTGAGTTTTTCTTCTCTGTGACAGAAGCCCTACAAGAGAGCATTAGTATTGTGTAGGAAAATGAGTTAAATACTCATTACATAAAAGGCAATAAGCCAAACTTGTGAGCTTAAGCTCACAGAGACCAAACCCTTCGTAATCTCTACGGTTTGGGGATAGGCTATGTTCACCACCACTGTGACAGGAAAGTCCTGCCAGTTTCAGCTCAACGTCTGATTAATTCAAGGTGGGTGGAAAAGGCTCTAAAATGATGGCATGAATAATTAACCAGAGGTGTGATCTCAGGTAAGTGGCTTCACCTCCTCTCCTCAGGTTTCTTATTTTTCAATGTGAAAGAGTTGGACAGAATGGCCTTTACAACTTTTTAAATGGCACAACTGTGCCATTCTTTGATCTCTCTAAGGTCTTTAATGGGTTGGCATCTTATGATTCCATTTAGCTCTAGGGATCCTCCACCAGCATCCCCTGCCTAAATCTGGCTAGTCTCAGTGTTAGAATTTTTTAGAATGGGGTGAGGGGCCCTAAGACACTTGGGGGGGAAGATTACCAGTGCTGCAGTCAACAGTGGACCCTAATGATGAGAAAGCCCTAAGGCCGATTTCCCTGCCTGAACACAGTAGCCAGTTGCAATTATGTTCTCATCCAGAGGTGCTCTTGGAAAATCTCCAGTGACTCCTTACTGGCTTCATTTCAGTTCCTTGGTGAGTGTCTACTTTGTTGCCTAAGAAAACCTTTAGATCTTAAGGTGAGAAATTTTTATCGCACTTTTTAATGCAATTATGAGTCATTCACGCTTTAGCCTCTGTAACTCAAGACCCCCCTTTCATCACTGATATATTTTTTTCATCTCTTCAAAGATCCTAGAGGTAAGGAAGGCCTTTAAATGTTCATCCTTGAAAAATGATATAAGAATCTGATACTGGTGACTAGCTTTGCAGTTACTACCAAGAAAATGGTTTTCAAAAGCAGAGTTTTTACAAAGTTAGTTGTTGATTTTTTTTTGCATTATCCATCAGTCAGTGAACAGGCATATCTCCTGTGCATAAAACCTGCTAAGTCTTCAAGCAAACCCTTCTTCCTAGAAGGCTGCATGAAAAGTTAATCCATCATATCCTGAGAAGATTTCTCTTAATTTTCTGAAAAGCACTGACTATTTTTCTTCACTTGATGGATCTGGCTGAAAACTACAATACCAATAAAAGAGGTAAGGAAGGCCTTTAAATGTTCATCCTTGAAAAATGATATAAGAATCTGCTAATCATAAAACTAACTATTTACAGAGACACTGATAATGGTAAGGTACTCTGCACATGGTAGATCTTTCAAACCTTACAATGAATGCGGAAACTGACTCAGAGTGAGTTCATGTCACAAGCCCAACAGCACCCAGCTCGTAGGCAGCAGAGCCGGGATATACGTTCCTGTCGGACCAAATCCAAAATCAATGGTCTTCACTCTACTGCTTAGTTTCAAATTCAAGAACCAGGCTTCTGTTTATTTTTCTATTCACAAGGCTTATTATGCTTGTTAAGCAAGATGTTCTTCACTTATTTGTCCGTGGATAAAAAGGTGTGTGGTTAGCTTTCTCATGTCTTGCACATTACTTCCCATTAGTGATATAGTCACAGGCATACATTCATGAGTCATCAGTTCATGAGATTAGCTCTTTAAAGAATTTTCCTGTTACCAATGATGCTTAATGCTCAGTTATTAGAATGCCGTGGCATGTTATATGCATATACATACAAACACTTTTGTTTTTTCTTTAGCTTGGGTCTCCCTATCCTCCTTCAAAACACTTACAATCTTTCATTGTTAAGTCTACATACAAAAGTGATAACAGAGACATACACTGGGACGGGGATGGAGAAGACATACAAAGCTGAGCATAACGCCAGAGAAAAAGACGCAAAAACACAGAACTCCAAGACGGGCCCTTGCTGCCCTTACACACCCTGGGACGAACAAGGATAATGATATTATCAAGCCCACCAAACTCTGTTAGAGTTTAAATAGCAACTCACTGGAAGTCAAATATATTAGATTTTCTTTTCTACCCTTGTAGAATGGCTAAATAACAACTTCCTATTTTTAGCAGGCACTCTCTTTTGCAACTTGGTTTCACCCAAATCAAGAAAACTGGAGACAGGCTACCTGTATCCATCTTTCCTGGCAACACATTCTAATCCAAGTCCAAGTGGCTATGAACAGCAGGGTCTTATTTCGAGACTCGCTAGTGGTTTAGAAAGAAAGTCTCCTTTGCTATGATGTTATGGAGAAACCCAGACTGCCAGGTGTAGAGTGTAGCTTTTCACATTTCTTGTATGTTTTACATTTCAAATTAGTTTAAGGATGTCTGATTCTATTCCATCTCGTTCTGGCTCTTGCAGTCTCTCTTCCAAGGCGCCCTTGGTCCTAGTTCTAATCAAGGTCAGACTTATAAACGGATGTTATTTCTTGATCAGGATTCCAAGATGATGTTTTTAGTGTGAAGGTTCAGCCACTGCTTTAAAGGAATGGGCTAACAAGGCTCTCAGCCCAATGAGACTAAGGGTCTTGGTCCAGCAAGGGCCTGCATCTGTCCTGTCCTCTAAGTATGGCATCTCTGACTGTAGCTGGCTATCCTGGGGACCAGGCAAGAGGGTCTGCAACATGAGAATAAATGTATCACTCTCACTTGCTACACAAACCATAAAACAGAGGCCTTTGCCATGGTCGGCTGGCTGACCATCAGTGTGAAAGGGAAAAACCACACATACACACTCACCCGAGGTTACCCAGCTGTCAGGGAAATCCTATAAACCAAAGAATTGCAACACAGGCTGAACATGAGATGCATCGGGGGAGCTTAAAAAATTCCTGAGGCTCAACCCACCCCACTCCCATTCCCCAGGAGTCTGACTTAACTGGCCTCAGATGGGCGTCGGGCATCAGAGTTATTTCAAAGTCTCCAGGAAATTCTCATGTGCAGTGAGGGCTAGACCCCCTGCCCTAGACCCAGCCATCTTCAGGGAACGCAGTACTAGGGACTCAGCACAAACTTTTAATGGACACAATTGTAGGTGGAAAAACCCCAAACTGTACATGGTAAGCCCCATGGGCCAGAATTCTTGAGTGACACTTCCTGCATTCCCAGAGGGCAGGAAACCATTCCCAGTGGTTGTCCCCACAGAAGGCTAGAAATACGTGAGCAACAAGAGTAACACTTAAAACTGCCTGCCAGACCCCACGGCTGAGGGTGCCCCACGCCCAGCGTGGTCCTAATTCCCACTGAGGGTGACCTGGGTTCAGCTGGAGGCAGAGAATGCAGACATGTCAGAGTTTCCACAGGGTCCACAGCCTGAAGATCTAACAGATGCTCGAGATGAGCAAAATGAATAAAATGAAACAACAACGAAAGCAGACAGCTCACTTTGGTTTTATAATATAAAATGCCAGAGACCTCCTGGCTCAGGGCACGGGGAGGAAGGTTAGAGCTGAGCAGACCCAGCAAATGCAGCAATTTGGGGCTGGAGTGGAGACAATGATGTAAAATACTATTTTCCTCCCTGCACTTTCCATGGGGAGCCAAACCCGTGATCACATGAACCACACGCCATGGGGGGAAACAGGAACGCTCATCTCTCCTTTATAAGGGGACTGTGTCCTCCAAGGCTCCTGCTGGAAGGAGCTGGGCGTCGCAGGGCAAAGATCTCTGGGGATGGAGCAGAACGCCGGCTTCCTGCACGCAGGCGGGGCGTGCCCACTGGCCAGCACATGGGCTTGGCTCGCTCCCAGGAGACGGTGGCCTCCTGAACTCCTGTCAGGGGAAACGCCACCACATCATGGCTGGTGCAGATGAGAAGGTGAGGGGAAGGATGAGGCTCTCCTGGCTGTAACTGCCAGAAAGAGAGCTTGTTAGAAGAAACGAGCCTTCTTAGGGTTAGAGGAGAAAAGGGGCTGCTTCTCCAAATCCCTTCCATTTAGTCCATCCCACCCCCAACATACACAAAAAGATCCTTCATCAAGAAATGTTATTAGAAATAAAGGAATATGGTCAAACTATATTTGGGAGAAAGGAACATAACTGGTTTTCAGGCGAGGGGAATTTCCTTGGCAAATGAAGGCAACTCACACTGGTGTCCGTGCTTGTCTATTATAGGAGTGACCAGGGAGACTCCAGGAAGAAGATGCACTTTCCAAAGGGAGAGTGAATCAAAGTGCACCTCTTGGAATCAGAGAGAATGGGCCAGGATCAGAGGAGGGGTGATTCTGAATGTCCTGTGCCTTATGGGAGAACTGCAATTGCATGGGGGAGTGACAACACCATGAAACAAAAAAAGCAATTTCTCAAGACACATGGGTGGCACCTAGTGAGCACAAGGGCATCCTGGCTGCGTTGCTACCTGTGGCCTCAGCAACAGGACCTGGTACCTAAGCAGGGTGTGGCACCTTGAACAGGCAGGGCAAAGAGTCTCAGGGCTTTGGGGTGGCTGTTGAGGGTATCTCTCGGTGACGGGTGATGCTTTCCTTGGATATCCCCTCCAAGCTGCTCTTCTCAGCATGGCAGCTTCAGAAGATGTCACCCATAAGAGCGACAGAAAGCAACAGCAGCCAAGACAACCAGGTCACCCAAGATACGCCCTGAGACTCCCTGACCACCTCAGAGCTTTGGAGGAAGGAGAGGCACTGAAGTTCTTTCCAGAATGGATGAGCACGAAATCATGTGGAAACTCTACTTTTTTATTCCCAAGCAAATATGACCTAAGAAACACTAGTCACTCATATTCCAGAAGAAAAATAAAACTGAATGGAAAAACGTCTGCTTTTTCTTGTGATGCAAATGCAAAGCACCATCCATTCAAAAGAAACAAAACCCATTTTTTTTCTTTCCACTCCAAAGTGCCAGCATTTGCAAATGAGTTATAGGAGTCACTTTTGGAAGGCAAAACATTCTCCGTGGGTCATTTCCTCAGTCACTCAACAAACAGGAACTGAAAATAGATGAGGTTCCCAGCTAATACAAGCTTCTGCCAGGGCGACCCAACAACAAAATCTGCACATGCTTGGTTTGCACCAGATGCCTGAACACAGGCAACTTCATTTAATCCTCATGACCCCACTCGCACAAGCACTGCTTATTCCTACTTTTTTAAGATGGGAAAGCTCAGCCTTAGAGAAGTTAAGTGGCTTGGCCAAGAAACATTAAGGGACGGAACCAGGTCACACACTTGGGTCTTCCGATTCTAGGTCCAGAATTGTTCATTCGCCCACCATGATTCCCACACACAGAGTATATGGCCCTACTCACCGGCTTTCAAGAACCTGTGAGACCCAAACCCTTTAAACAATTAGAAACTAGAACCTGGTTATATTTTGTCCTGGTTCCAAAGGATGGATGCCAAAGGAAGTGGTACCATAATTTAGGCAGGAAGATACCAGTGAACCATGGACTTGTCAAAGAGTTGTTCTAGAGAAGGTGAGGCACGAGGACTTGAACAGGCAAATAAAAAACAGGCAGTGTAGAGTTGAAGTGTTTTCTGAGCAGCGAATGAGATGGAATTTGAGCTGTCATTCCAAGCTGAACTGGAGCAATGGAAACAGCAGAACGGTGGTATCCAGTCATTCACTCTCTTACAAACATCTCCGGTGCACCAAGCTAGCATGTGCAAGGCACTCTGTTACACCCAGGACTACATGTACCTAAACCATGGTCCTTCCCTTGAGAAGCTCATAGCCTAATGTGGTGAGGCAACTGAACCCCACGTGATTCCCAGGCCGGCCAAATTGTCTCCTACTCACCATGGTGAAAATGTTGCAAGTTGTTAGTCCAAATCCTGCTTGGCTTCTCCAGTTATGCTGTTTGTCAGCACTTCCTCACAGAGATAAAACCTCTCAATATAGAGCTAAAGGACGAAAACTCAGCGTGTAAAAACAAACGGCCCCAACAGCTCCATTCGGCACCCAGTGCTACAACCCCCAGGAGAATGCCACACAGCTCTGGACTCGACCACTGGAGCAGCTGCTCTGTGTGGGGACACAAGGCACCGACACAGAGACCTTTCTCTCCATGTCTGTTCTGTCGCAGATGCATCTGGGTTCGGGAGCTGGATGCACCACCACAGGACACAGGGAACAGGTGGAGGGGATGCTTTCTAACCTCCCGGTCACCTGGTGTCATGTTCCAGTTGCCACAGATCCCGTGGTGGGGTGTTAGAAATGGCACTTCCACACTTCCACAAATCTTTAGCCTTATGTTTTCCCTTCGGCAGCTCCTTACATCTTTAACTGCACTTGGTCTGTAAGTGAGATCAACTGATAAAGCTTCCTCTTCATACTATCTGTTATGGGTCACAAACAGTGGTTTTGCAAAAGGCATGAGAAGGAGCTTTCAAAATGACGGAACTTTCAGAATTGTTTCAAGCTCTGTAGGCTAGAAGCTAACTCTTAATTTAAAGAGTCTCTGGACATACACAAGGGGAAACTTTCTATAAATGTAAGGGTAGGACTCCAATCCTCTTTATATGTGGACGGTGAAAGCTTTGCTCGGCTTGAGGCACATCTTGTGAGGAGGGTCCTGATTTGGCCCCCAGTGGATCTGGTATCCATCACTGTATTGACCTAGGGTGTCTGCTGGGTTTAACAAAAGGGAAAGCAACTGCTGATAAAACTTGAAGAAGAAATTCTATTCAACCTCCATGTTTCAGCAGAAATGCCACCTGTGATTGCCCGGGCAGGACTAATTACTTCTCCTGGGCCCACCAAGTCCTCTATGGGTCTTATTCAATCTCAGCATATTCTGAGCTGAATAGTGAGCTCCTTGAGGGCAGAGATCGGTTTCCCTTCTCTTTGCAGCCATTTAGTAACTGGCAGATTTAATTCAGTAGGTAATTACTGAGGAAAATTGGGCATTTTTCTCCAGCTATCTCTTGTGTTGACCTAGCATACTCATGTGGATTTTACATCTTTGTAATGGTTATCTTAATTTATGTTATTTCCAATTGCTGGAATTACAGAATAAGAACTATGAACATTTTTAAACCATACATGTAAAACCTTCAGCATATGTCCTTTATGTAGTAGGTGCTGGATATATGTTAGCTGTTGAACTGTTATATTTACGTGTAACCAGACCTTGACTTTTTGCTTTTAAATTCCCAGTCCTAACTGTCATGCAAATATTTTTAAAAAGATGCTACATTTTCTTCAGAATTCAAAATAAAACTTAAATTTATTTATACAGTGCAGAAGATTTTATAAATAGTTTTTACAAAGTTTCAACGGTGCCATTTTCTGGTTGAAGACATTGAGGCCGAGCTGGTGTGCGTGTCTTACTCTTACTCGAGGTCGCCGAGCTACGAGGGGGTCAAAGGAGGAATCAGACTTAACCAAGAATTCTGACTTCCAATCCTGAGGACCCGATGCCTTGCTAGTTCTTCCCTGCAACATTCTAACGTGTTTTTAGTTTATCCATTTTGTTTATTCCACTGAGAAAAGGACAGTTTACACACATACACTCTCCAAAGGAACCAGGTGATATCTGAAATTGCAATAATGGTAGGCAAAGCTTTTAAGCAGGATGGTGCCTTATTGAAAACAGAAAATCATAAACAACATTGTAATCACCGGCATAATTTTAAACAAGATTGCTTTACCTGGTTTTGTTTTCTTTCTTGTTAGGTAATTTCACCAGCGGGTTTGTAACAAAAAGAAGCAGGAAAAGTAGACTCTCTTGCTGGAAATTTAATAGCGTTATGTTCAGTGATGAATAGAAATATTTCTCTTATTTTGATCATGCTTTGCCCACAGAATGAACTCAATAAACACTTGTTCAATCAAATTATTATTACAATAGCTTGTTGCTTTTTTCCCACTGGACAATAATAACTTTCATTTGTATAATGCTTCATAGCTTACAAAGCACATTCTTCATGTATTACCATTTTATTCTCACAGCAATGCCAAAAGGTAGATATTAATTTCTCCATTTTACAAATCAAGAAGCAGAGGCCCCAGCAAGTTAGATAATTTTCCCAAGTTCAAAACTGCTCACAAGGCGTTGGCCTGTTAGAAAACAATGGCAATTTAGAAGAAAACTTGTCTTTCTGGGGAGGAACTATGACAGAATGCTCAGGAATAGGGGTTTTGAACTCAAGCTGCCCAGGTTCAAATCATGCTTCTACATCAGCTCTGTGACCACACAAATGCTATGTAAACATTCTGTGCCTCAGTTTCCTCCTGTGTGAAAGCAACAACAGTAGGTACTTTGGGGTACGTTAGTTTGTAAGGAAGACGTGTTAAGGTATTTGGCATTTACTGAGGGTCCATCATAAGCACTCAAAAAATAGTGACTGCTAGTGTTGATTACTCTGTCTGTCCCAAGAAAAGTATTCTATCAGGTCCCATCATCCCTCCGATCATCAAATACATCCCTGGTCTATAGTGAACAGTAGAGGAAGCTGTGTTAGGAGCTGAGTTCATGGCTCAAGCTCTGGAAGTCCTGGGCTTAAGTCTCGGTTCTGCCCTTTATTAGTTATGAGATCATGAACAAGTTTTCTAATCTTTCTGATGGCCAATCTGCGTCTATGAAATGGGGCAGTAACTTTGGTCCTGTTGGCCTCACAGTGTCGCCGTATGGATTAAATACAGGGAGATCTGGAGCGAAGGCACTAGGTAGTCTACCAAGTACAATGCAAATTCAGTCATTCACTCATCATTCATTCATGATGGTGACATGCCTGCCCACACCCACACGCTGTACTCTAAAGTGGTGATTCAAAAATGAATCAGACCAGCCAGGGAGACAGACATGGAAAATGATAAATGACTACACTATGATACGAATTTAAGTAAGGTATTATTACAATATACCTATTACCGAAATAGACATTGTGCGGGCTATAAGAGTGCTTTAGCAATGTGAACACAGCCTCCAGTCCTGCTGGAGAGAAAAGACTAACATCCTCTCAACACCCACATTTAGGAACTTTGCCAAGAAAGGCAGGTGAGGACTCCTTTGCGCCTGTCATCTTTCTCCGGCACGCAAGAACCAGTAAACACAACAGGCTATGTTAGCTGTGAGTCCATCAGTTCTGTGACACCGTGTAATTCCTTGGCTCTTTCTCCCAGCAATGCCATGGTGGGGCTCAGTGTCCTGGGATTTGCTGTAGTTACTTTAAGCAGACACTTGCTGAAGACCTATGATGTGCCATCCATTGTGCCTGTAAACAAGGATGGAAAAGATACTTTGCTCAAGCCTTTTGAGGGGGCTACGGTTTAATGGGGCAGACAGACTCGCATTTGTTCTAATGTATTCACTGTTTATTCCAGAATAAGGCGCTAATGGTTGAGATCTAGGTTATCAAAGGGCTCAACATTAAAATGGGGAAAGGCCCCTTTGTCCACCTGGAGGCCAGAGGCTTCCTGGAGGAGGTGATAATTCATCTTAGTCATAAAGAGCAAGAGTTAGTTTCAATGGGAAGAAAAGGTGGGGAGTATGATAGAAAAGGAGAGAGCAGAAAAAAAGGTAGAAACTATTCTGAAAGAGCGAATCACCCAGTAAACTGCTACACTTCCCTTTCAAATAAAAATACTTGGTCTCAAAATATAATCACATTACATCACTTACTTTTTCATGGTTTGTCTTATAAGGAGCTTTATAAACATAACTAATATTCAAAATTATCTGTGAGGTACATTTGGTTTCAGAGTCATCTTGTATCTTGTTTTACTCTCCTGTGCCGGAATGATTAGTGATCTGCTTTGATTCAATGTCTCCTTTGAAATAGTTCATCTGCTTTATTTCTCCAATTGGATACATAAATTACTCAGAAACCTGACTATGGGAGCAAGCAAATCTAAAACCTCAGCTAGAATTTTGGTGGTCAAAGATTCAGATCTCATTACAGATGATGTTTGGTATAAATATTAATTTTCCTAAAGTGGTGATGGCAGAGGCTTCATACAAAGGGTGTTCATACTGGATGAAACATCAGACTCAAGTTACCTGCGCCTTCACATGTATGGAGAATCAGATTTCATTTCATCCTGATAAGAAGCTGCTCTGAAGAGTCACTCTGGACTTAGCAGGCTAATGTGGTCCACTGCCTCTTTAGCAAAACACAAGGCTATCTAAACTAGTACTATGGCCTACTTGCCTTAGCTAGAGGTGGGGAAAGAGGTGGGATTTTATCATATCCTACACAATATAACTGCCACAATAAATGACTATTAATCGTCTAATATATGCCAGACATGAGATAGATGCTCACTCAACCATACTTCATCACATGCAGTCTTCCCGACCCCCCTGAGGAAACTGAATCACGGGAAGAATTAAATGTCTGATTCAAGGTCAGGTGACTAGGACTCTGCAATGATTGTTGTGAGAAATGAATGAGATAAAACCTATGTTAAACGCCTAGTATACTGACTAACAGCTAAGCAATAATGGTAGCCAGAAAATCTAACTTAGTTAATGTCCAAAAAATACTGGAAAAACGTATGGGAAGAAGGTTCATGATTGTTGACCAGGGTGTGACACAATCCTAGATGCCTGCTCAGCAGGTCTGCACAGCAACGTGGCTCAGGCACATTCTTAGGCAGCTGGCAAGACCTGAGAGATGCAATGGCCCTTACCTTCTGGGCCGCCCAGGCCATATTCTCTCCCAACAAACAGAGTATAAAAACTCTTCAAACATTGCTGATGCCTGCAAATTGGCACTCCCATTAAAGTGATACCTGCTAATAGATCCTTATGGACAGATTCCAAGTTTAATTATGTGTAGGACTTAGGAAACTCCAAAAGCCAGGATTACCAGCCTGCACAGTAAAGCCTTTCCTATTGCACACTTTAATGTAGCAGTAATAGAAATGAAGTGTTCCTCTTCTTTCCCTTTATGTCTATTGGACAGAGGACTGTATTAGATATTCTGTGCCTGTTTGCCTCTGTGTGACAGAGTGACAAATGGAAATAGAGACTCAAAGAGGTCGAAGAAAATATTTTTTCAAAACACTGTTTCCCTGGAACGTTCAGACAATTGCAGTTAAAGTGGGCAGCTTAGCCTGCCTCATTTGAATTCTGGAACTCTGAAGGAGGTTCAGGAGAACTGGGCTTGAGTCCTAGTTCAACCATGAACTCGATGGTGACTTTGTTCCCAATTTCCTCATCTATAAACTAAGGTACTAGACGAAGTCAGGGATCCTGAAGCTCCACAGAACACAAGTGCTGAGAGAGATTGCCAGGAGCCTTAACACAGAAGGGTTCTTTACAGACATAAAGAACACAACAAACCCCACAGATAAGGCTCATGCTTACATATGTTTCCTGGACAGTCACAATACTAATGATAGCACATTCAAGGTTCTGAAATTCATGACACAAACAGACCTGCTATTGTTCTTCAAGCCATCATTTCCAAATTTAGTGGACCGTGACATGTAACGCCTTTAAACATATTGGGAAACTGGTAGAACACATTTTTAGAAATACTGGGTTAAGATCCGGAGGCTTCCTTCTCTTGCTGGATCCCATGATCCTCCAGAGAAGGGTTTCATTTTGCTAAATAGGTTTATGGTAATGACACATCTGTGAACATCTCTCTCGATTTCTCTCCCACTCAACACAAGACCTCATCGTCGCCACTGCTGGGTTTGGAAATGGGAGGCAGGGGTGTGCCCTCTATGCTTTACTGAAGCCAACAGGGACTGTAAAATTTTCATCAGAAGCCCTCAGGTAAAGTGAAACAGGGGTTTTTTGTGGAATGACGGAAATATTTCCTGAAAGTAGGATCTGAGGTTCTGGACACTTCTCAGTTTACACAGCCGCTTTGCTTCATATCCTTCTCATTGCTACAAAGACTAATTAGTTTTGAGACCCCCTTCCCACTCCAAAATTACATGACTCCATAGAGAAAAGTCAAAGAAAAAATTTAGATTTTTTCATAAAATCAGCAGCTTTTGGCAGATGCATGTAACAAGCATGTTGCTCTTATGAAAATCTTGTGGTCAAAAGAGCTGCCAGGTGCAAATACACCATTTTCCATGCCCTTCTAAAGCCTAAAATTGGGTGGCCCTCTTAGGAAATAGGTGCAGGAGTTGCCATAGCCCTTTAAGTATGCACTGATGTAGGTGAAAAATAAAACTCTCCCTCTAAAAATTGTCCAACTGGTGCTCTAACCCATGGGGATGGCTGATGTCTGCCCAGCTGATCTAATGAGGGGGGCATAGATTGGAGATCTAAATGACCAGGAAAGATGAACTGCTGACACACTAGTTTCCCCTTAAAGTCCATTTGCACCATGTTCCACCCTAGTTCATGTACATACACATACAATCTAAAAACAGTTCCCTCTTTCCTACTGTACAAAGTCCAGACTCCTCTGAATGACTTTCAGGGTCCCCCAAAAGCTGGCTGCACCTGATTCCCTCTGGTCGGAAATCCTCTCCTTCCAGACAGTTCTGCTCTTTGCTCTCCCATGAGCTGTGCATCACTGCCATCACCACCCACTTTTTATCTATTCACTTTCCAGGTGTTATTTCGGGTGGCTCTCAAAGCAACCCTATGAGACAGGTGCTATTATTATTTTACAGTTGGGGAAACTGAGCAACAAAGAGACAAAGTAACTTGCCACGGTTACCCCACGAGGAAGAAGTAGACCTGGGATTTAAGGCCAAGTCATCTCTCTCTCGAGTCTTCACTACCAGCTGAGAGATGCTTCATTCACCCCATCATCATCTCCAAATCTGACTAATGCATCAAGGCCAAGTGCAAATCCCACCATCTTCAAGAAGCACTTTCTCAGAGCATTTAGCTTGCTTGTCTCCTTTCCCATTTGCTATACTCTCACCCAGCCTTTCTGTCTCATGTCCTGTCATGCTGATTTTTGTGTATGACTTCTGACCTGTGAGCCTCCTGAAGTCAGGGATCAAATTGTGACTTCTGTACCTGCTCTAAGGCCCTGCTAGTATTAGATGCATGGTACATCATGCTCAACAGAAACCTGTTTACAGGTGAGTTTTCCACAGTCTTACAAAGGTATTCCACTATTCTCAATCTCCCACACCTACCACTCAGACACACCTGGTCCCACACCTACCACTCAATCCACTGAGGAAAGAAATGTAAGAACAAAATGTTCATCAACAATGGTGTACATGACAGAGACTTAGAAGTTAAATATTGACCGTACAAAGCAACCACTTTTGAGGTGTCTGAGCTGCTACTTTGCACCTGGCCTAGGATATGAATGGGCAGGTGCCTCTCCCCTTTGAGAGATGTCACTGGCTATGAATGAGCCAAAGGAAAGGAGGAAGGGAGAAGGGAAAGAAGCCATTATGCCTTTAACGGTTTAATCTGCGGATATATGTTGTCAGCCTCGCCAGCCTCCAGGAACACTGAGAACGGCCGGCTCAAGCCAACGTCAAGCACACGCTAAGCCACTGGGAGCACAAGAAGCAGATCATGTAACAAGGTAGGTGCAAAGCCCTCATCAGGTTCATGGCCCCTGGGGTCCCAGTCCCAAAGCGGTAACTGATACAGGCACCAGGCGGACAGGTTTATATACACACACATGAAGGTCTGCACATAAATGTGTGGAAAGGTGCCGGGGTTTGGGTTTTGTTTGGCAGAGCATGGGCGGGCGGATGGGTGCATCCCTTTGGGACATGCAAAGGGGCCCTGTGCCTGACTAAGTGCAGCTTTCTTCTCACTGTGGCCACAAGACTGGAGCGTACAAGTGGCCTGCTCTGAATTCTGAGTGCCTTTGCTTTTCTGGAATTTTTTCAGTTGGGCTTTCTTCTTTAATGCCTTCAATTATAACAGTTCAAATGATTATATTCCCAGCACCTCCGCCCAATAGCCGCAGAAGATTGGCATTTCCTGTACTGACTAGAAATGACCTGGCAGCAGACTGAACATAAGCCTGGCTCTTCACCTTTTTTTTTCTGAGGCAGCCTTTAATTCATTCCCCCCTTCTCCCCACCCTTTCCAACTGCTAGAGAAACAAGAGATTAGTGCAGATGGATGGAGGTACTTTTTCTGCTTCAGCATTTGCTGTCAGAACCAAACACTGGGAAGGTTCTCAGATGGAGCTTCCAGTGGCATGGAAATTCCCAAATCCATCTTAAACTCTAGTCACCTGGTGCCAAAGGGATTGCATAGATCAAAGAGGCTGGCCTTCTCTTTTTGAAGCCATATGGCTCCTCCCTCCCGCACTTTCTCATAGCCATTTCTGAGCCGTCCTCCACACACTAGTACACCACCTTGGAGGCCATAAAATGCAACACTTGGCAGCATTACCACATCCACAGGCCCAAACACGGACGTTGATATTCACTGATCCTCACAGCCTCTGTGAGCCGTGTACACTTGCTAGAAGGGTGATTTTGGTGGCATGGTCCCTTGTCAGGGCTTACGGTCAAACTGGGAGAAAGAGCTAATGGCCAAGAAAATGGTAGAAAGAAGGTGTGACATGAGTTCAAAGGAAATTGAATGCTTGCATGAGATGGTGAAGACAACACAGAAGCGATGCCATTCTTAGGCATGAGAAAAGACATGGTTTCAAAGGTGAGGACAGAGTACTGCCGGCATGAGTCAATCCATCTAACTGCCTTGCCTCACACTACCATGACACCTCTAACTAGTGACCCTACTGTGTGCCAGTCACTGAGATGTCATACATGTGCCACTGCATTTAATCCTCAAATGTGTGAGGCAGATATGACCACCCTGGTTTATACTTGGAAGAGAGTGATGCTTCCAGAGGGTAGATGACTTGCGCCCAAATTGAGTAGCTAATGGGGAAGATGGGCTCTCATTCTAAGGTTGGTGCTCTTAGGGCACAAGGTACAGGAGTTAGAAGCTGCAGTAAGCGTGTCTCATGAGGGCAGCGATAGTGCAGGAGGGCCCTTGTTTCCTAGCAGGGCAAGGGGTCATGGGTCATAAGGCATGGCCCTTCCAGAGATCTGAGGCATGATCAGCAGCAATGTGGAATGGCAGAGGTGGGTAGCAGGAACAAATGGTAGAACATGCCAAGTTTGGGGGAAACCGAAAGAGATTTACATTAATTACCTTAGACCTAGAGCAGTGAACCATTTCCGGCGGTGCTGGAAAGGGAATCGGCATCCTCTGGTTTTCGGTCCCCTGGACTCTTGGCACAGAGGTTGCACTTATTTGTGAGGTTTCCCTTCCCTTCCACTGCTCCCTGCTCAGAATGACTCTCAGAATGGTTCGCTTCCCTGAGCTTCACCTGAAGCCCTTTCTGAGTGTCTTAATGGAAGAGTTCTACCAACGCTACCGAACTCGCAGGGATGGCCCAGTTAGCTGGGCTAGCACGCTGGGGGAGGCTCCCGAGCAGAGCTGTGGATTTCAGCCCTGGTTAGGAGGCAGATGCTCAGGGACTTAGGCCTGCCAACTGCAGGGATGGGGATCCCTGATGGGCCCTCCTGCCTGGGTGTTCAAGGGGAGGTTCATCACTGGGTAATCTAAAGCCAAAGATTTGTATTGAAGTATTCCTCCTAAGAAAAGCAAGGTGGGTTTAATATCTACTCTATGCCAGCAGTGCCCTACCTTCATTTCATATTTCCACTCATGGAAACCTCTTAGAGCCCTATGATGCAGGAATTATCCCCCTGGACAGACTGGAAAACTGTACCCATAAAGTCTGACTAACTTGCCATTGTCACACAGCTAGTAAAGTGGTGGAGTCTGGCTTCAAATTAAGTCCATTTGATTCCCACCCCCGCCTGGCATTCCTGCTCTGCTGAAGCCTTTCTGGAGCTGTATGGATTACTTTTGGAAGCTAAAACATCAATCTGCCTGCCTGGATAAGATGAGGTGTGGCCCCTTAGCCAAGGAGGATACCCCTGGGCCTGCCTGCTTCTTTATGAAGTCTAACCAGCACTCACCCTAGGATTCAGATTTGGCTGGTGGAAGGTGTAGTGGAAGAGGGGGTCTAATTGTAGGATGCTCTGGGGAGTTCCTCAGGAAGCCACACTGTTAAGGACCAGAGTCAGGGTCAGAGGGGAGAGGGTCGTTCTGAGCTTTCATTCTGTCTTACTCACTATAGGCATATTGATGTTTTAGCTACCAAAAGTAAGACTTTCAGGAACCCTTAAGTTACACTGAATAATGCCACAAGGGGGTGTTCTTTGGACCAAAAAGAAAGCTTCTCTTCCTCCCTCTCTCCTTGTAGCTAACATTTATTGAGTGACAACTATGAACCAGGCATAGACTGGGTTCTAAAGATTCTGAGAGGGGAGGGTCCCTGTGAGTGTTTACCAGCTGGGGGAGACAGAGAGGTTATCAGCAATTATAACACAGGAGAGTTACGTGTTATTGTCAAAGCACCCATCCCTCTCAGAGCCCTGGAGCAACTCCTCTCACCTTTGGGCAGGTGTTTACGGTGACCAGTGGGAATGAAGTTCCAGATGGGAAGGAACTGGAGCTATGGTACTACGGAGTGAGGACAATGGGCTTTTGAATTAAAGCTAAAGGCAAGCAGACCCTTTCACAAGAATGTCTAGAGCCTTCTATGAAGAGAGCTTTCCAGGCCAGGAGGGCTGCTGCGAGGACCTCACACACTGTGGCAATTTCTATGCCCTCTGTGCCCAAGCGGGACAGTACCATGTCACACCACAAGTGTTTGTATCATCTGACGTCATGTCTCTGAGCTCATACCCAGATTAAATTTCAGTACCCTGCACAGAACAGCTCAATAACAGAACAGGAAGGGCAAAGTATCACCCTCTTTTCAGTTCTATTGCTTCTTTCGCCACCTAGGATGCGACCTGATGTTATTCTGAAGGCCATCAGTGATTGGAGCACAAATCCAAATGCAGAATCAGGAATGATTTCTCTCTACTGGGCTTCAACTCTAAATCCCAGCACTAAGGAAGTGTACAATTATGAGGGACAAAGAGACTCTTAACTGGAAGAACATAATATAGCTGAGTGAAAGAAGGAACTAGCCCAACACGAAGCCATTTTGCTTCACTACAAAACAAGACGTTTCCATAAACATGACATCAAGAGGAATGTGTTCTCTGGAGAGAACAGAAGCCTTTTTAGCACTGATGAAGCTATTAGGGTGCAAAGAGAGTTGCATCTTGATTTCTCTGTTTGGAAGAATTATGTTTTTTTTTCCCAAGCACTGTTTAGTTTTGCCTTTTTTCCTCCCTGCAACACTAATTATGCCATCTTCTCTCCCTACTCAAAACCCCATCACAGTCCATGGTTCTCTCACACTTCGTCCTTACCCAATCAGGCTAGTCCATCCCCGTCCACACTCAAGCATTAATATTTTGCATTAGTTTCTTAGGGCTGATGCCAGAAAATACTGCAGACTGGGTAGCTTAAACTACAGAAATTTGTTGTCTCCGTTCTGGAGGCTAAAAGTCCAAAGTCAAGGTGTCGGTGTGGCTGGTTGCTGAGGGCTGTGGGGCAAGGATCTATTACCGGTATCTCTCCTTGGCTTGCAGATGGTCCTCTCCTTCCTGTGTTTTCACGTTGTCTTTCCTCTATGTGCTAATCAGTATCCAGATTTCTTTTATGAAGTCATACTGGATTTGGGCCCAAGCCAATCACCTCATTTTAACTTAATTGCCTCTTTAAAGACACTATCTCCAGATACAATCTCATTCTAAGATGCTGGGGATTAGGATTTCAACATACATATTTTGGGGGCTACGTAAGTCAACATACAGCAATATTCTATAGGATGGCTTTCTGATAGGTTTCTGGAAGATGAGTCTGATCTGTCCAGCCAGTTTGCTAGTTCCGCTGATATTATTATTTCTATTTTTACCAAACTTAATGGTTAGTTAACATTAAAAATTGAAAGTTCCATGAAAGAAGGGATTGTGTCTGTCTTATTGAACATTGTGTACTTTTAGAACAATACCTGACACATGGTAACGAATGTATTAAATACTAGATGAATGAATAAATCACCAGAAATTCATACGTTGGCATTATATCCCTCTGACCTTCCAGAGACCTGCCTTGTCTTCAAAGAACAATCTGATCCTGGCTTTCGCTGTAAGAGGCAATGAATGCTTCTATGTTTCTGGCAAACCTGGTATGTTCTAAATGTGTTGCTTTAGCAATGGAAGGAAACACATGCTAGCAATCCATCAGGCAGTCACAATACTCTCTGAGTGTCATTGAGTAGAATTCTGACTATATAATTCAGCCAAGAAAGTCAGTCCAGAGCAGCACCAATTTTCACAAGGTCTCAGTCCACCTGAGAACTCGGGCCTGCGGTTTGTCGTCTCAACTGCCACGACGCTTCTGCAAGGCCATGCAGCCCATGTCATACCTTGAGAATATTCCACTCACTCTTCTTTTATCTCAGCAGAATTATCCTGGAAGTACCCTAAAGCAACACAGTACACAAAATGATTTTCCAGGGGTCCAGCTTGGGCCAGCTACACATCTTCTACAGGGCATGGATAGGAACTTTCATCAGTAGAAGAACCTGAAGTTTAGAATCTCACAACCCCATTATTACTTAAGGTCTTTGCTACTTGAGTATATCTGGGGTCAATTTTTTTAAGACTGTGAACATAAAGTTATTGCTATAAACATGCATATGCATTTATGTATACACAGATGTAGCTGTATTTATATGCATGTGTTTGTAAATGTATGTTTTAACATAGTATGTGTTCTTTGCAGCATCTACTTTATTACCCCTGCTGCCAAATGTTGCCCATCAAGGCAGCCAAGTGACTTGGGAATCAGCATTGGCACAATGTGCCTCCATCACATGGAGCCGGAGAGACAGAGCGAAGAAGAGCCTGAGTCCCCGGTTACGTCAATCACTGTGACGTGCCCCTCTCTCCATCCAAAATGACTGATGGACCTGTAATTTGTTGTTGCTGCTGTTCTGGCACACATTTGCAGAAGCAAACTCATTCACGGGTCCCCTGCTGGAAGCCCGACCATCTGAGTGCCACAGGAAACAGACTTTGGCATTTTAGCTGCTCACAGCCTGGGTCATCCATAAAAGTTTAATTTTCTAAAAATATTCAGAGAGGTGCTTTTCCTGAATGAGATGGTTTCTGGCTCATCAACGTATTTATGTGAGTAAATAGGAGGAGGCTCAGTAAGTCAGGAATCTAATCAGCTATCATCCAGTCCATCTGGTTTAATTAGAGAGCCCAGCAGCTCACAGACACCTTTTAGCAAAAAGCTTCAGAACCGGTTCCCTTAAACACAGGGGTGCTTCTGAATGTGGCTTCAAATTCTTGTCATCTTCCCTGCCTCCACAGAGCCCCTTACCCAATTTCTATCAGAGAACAATTTGAGACACATCACAACATTCCCCTAAAGGGCACGCAAATGGAAGCAAATGTGGCATAGGGAACACCACTGACCATCACCCCAGTCTCTCCGATCATCTGATAAGCATCAATTAAGCATGCACGCATTGGTGCCCACTCAATGCCTGGGACAGTGTGAATGAGATGGGGACCAGCTCTGGTTGGCGGGGGCGGGGGGGGCAGGTGACAAGGGTGTAAACCCTAAGGTTTTACATACTTTCATTTCTAAACACTGAAGTGTAAACTGAGATAGTGAGGTAGCCTCACTGATGGGACCTGAAGAGGGTCTAAACTGACTCTGGAAGGACAGTTGGGAGCAAGGATGGATAGAAAGAATGAGGAAGGTTCCAGACCAATGGTTCTTAAACTTAGGCATCAACCAAAACCAGTTGGAGGGCTTGTTAAATACAGATTGCTGGGCCCTGCTCTCAGATTTTCTGATTCAGAAGGTCTGGAGTGAAGCCAGAGAATTTGCATTTCTAACAAGTTTCTGACTGATTCTAATTTTGCTGGTTCAGGGACCATATTTTGAGGCTAGGCCAGTGCTTCTTAGCCCGGGCTCACACTGGAATCACCTGGGAGTTTCAACAGCTACTATACCCTGGGTCTCCTCCCTAGATTCTGTTTTAATTGGTGTGGTGTGCAAACTGGACATCAGGGATCTTGTACATCTTTTATTTTAAGAATTTCAAACTTACAGAGAAGTTGCAATTATGGTACAAATAACTTTTTATTTTTACTGAACCATTTGTAAATACTTTGTTGACCGGATGTCCCCACACCCCCTTCTTTGCAGTGTCTCTTTTCTTCCTGCAAGGTTTTCAGTGTGGCTGGTGGGCAGGACGGCGAAGGGGGTGGCAGGAGATTTGGTCTTTAGGAGTCCATCTGAGCCCGGAGTACCTCGCTGTCACCTCTAACAATGGGGCCCTCCCACTCTGTGGCCTCGAAGGTGTGACTCCACATACCCCAGAAGTGCTGCCTCGCAGTTAAGAGCAGGGACTTCAGGGCAGGGGGTCTGAGTTCCTCCTCTGACTCTTCCTAGCTGTGCTATCTTGAGTTTGTGACCTGTTACAGGATGAGTGTGTTCCCTCAAACTCATTATGTTGAAGCCCTAACCCCAGTGTGGCTATGTTTAGTCATGGGTCCATTTAAGAACATTTAAATGGAGTCCCAAGGGTGGGCCCTGGTCCCAGGGGATAGTGTCCTAATAGGAGGAGGCACCAGAGCTCACCCTGTCTTCCCCTATTTGCAGGCACAAAGAGGTCACGTGAGCACACAAGGCAACGTCTGCTGTCAACGAGCCAAAAGAAGAGGCCTCAGAATCAAACCCACCCTGCTAACACCTGGAGCCTGGACCCCTGGCACCCAGAGCTGTGAGAGAATGAAATCCCACTAAGTCTGTGGCATTCTGTTATGGGAGCCCTAGCAGACGAGCACATTGCTTACGGATCTGTTTCCCACCTGTAAAATGGAGAGTCAGAGTTCTACCTCACGGAGGGCTGGTAAGGATTAAACGAGAAGAAAATGATTTTAGCTACTGGCTCTTATAAATGCTTAGGTAAGTGTTAGTTATATCTACTACCTGACTTGTCCTCAAACACACTCTGCATCTTCCCGTTCCCTGCCTTTATTCATGATCAGTTCAGACCCACAAACACTATTTCAGCCAGACCCTGCAGTGTTGTCAGGCACTGTACTAAGCTTTAGGGAGACGGAGTGCAGTCAGGCATTGCTTCAAGCCCAGAACCAAGAGTGAAGGTGCTGCCCACTGCTGGCCTACGTGAGAATTTACTTCAAATTCCCCTTGGAAGAAAGGGATTGATTCACAAAAGGATACAGGAACTTGGTTTGGAACCTGTTTCACAGCATTGGGCTGCTGAGAAAATGAGTAAATCATAGTATTGGTTCCAACAATCATACATACTCTCCCTTGGTTTTATTTATTTATTTATTTCATTTTGGTATCATTAATATATAAATCACATGGGCAACATTGTGGTTACTAGATTCCCCACATCATCAAGTCCCCACCACATACCCCATTACAGTCACTGTCCATCAGTGTAGTATGATGCTATAGAGTCACTACTTGTCTTTTCTGTGCTATACTGCCTTCCCCGTGTCCCCCCTACATTATGTGTGCTAATCATAATGCCCCTTATTTCCCCTTATCCCTCCCTTCCTACCCACCCTCCCCAGTCCCTTTCCCCTTGATAACTATTAGTCCATTCTTGGGTTCTGTGAGTCTGCTGCTGTTTTGTTCCTTCAGTTTTTGCTTTATTCTTATACTCCACAGATGAGTGAAATCATTTGATACTTGTCTTTCTCCGCCTGGCTTATTTCACTGAGCATAATACCCTCTAGCTCCATACATGTTGTTGCAAATGGTAGGATTTCTTTTCTTCTCATGGCTGAATAATATTGTGTATATGTGCCGTATCTTCTTTATCCATTCATCTACTGATGGACACTTAGGTTGCTTCCATTTCTTGGCTATTATAAATAGTGCTGCAATAAACAAAGGTGTGCCTATGTCTTTTTCAAACTGGGCTCCTGCATTCTTAGGGTAAATTCCTAGGAGTGGAATTCCTGGGTCAAATGGTATTTCTATTTTGAGTTTTTTGAGGAACCTCCATATTGCTTTCCATGATGGTTGAACTAATTTACATTCCCACCAGCAGTGAAGGAGGGTTCCCCTTTCTCCACATCCTCTCCAACATTTGTTGTTGTTTGTCTTTTGGATGGTGGCGATCCTAACTGGTGTGAGGTGATATCTCATTGTGGTTTCAATTTGCATTTCTCTGATGATTAGCGATGTGGAGCATCTTTTCATGTGCCTGTTGGCCATTGAATTTCTTCTTTGGAGAAGTGTCTGTTCAGAACCTCTGCCCATTTTTTAATGGGATTATTTGCTTTTTGTTTGTTGAGGTGCATGAGCTCTTTATATATTTTGGACATCAACCCCTTATCGGATATGTCATTTATGACTATATTCTCCCATACTGTAGGATGCCTTTTGGTTCTACCAACCCCTTGGTTTTATTATATTTATATGGTAACAGTCTTCTCCTAGCTTAATAGTAATTTGCAGAGGTCCTTCAAACTAATTCTTTTCTGTTGACTATCAAAGAGATTTTTTTTCTCTCTGTGTTGTTTTGAGGTACTGGATAATCACAACTTAAAGTGAAAGCAACCTTAAAGCAATTAAGCAAAAATGGAAAGGCCTCGCTAGGCTCCACTGAAATTCAGAGGGAGGAAAGAAAAATTCCTGAGCCACAAGCAATCATGACTTAAAAGCAAGGGTCCAAATGACTCATGTTGGAAAAACCATGGTTATGATTTTTTTTTTGCCTTTATTTTTTATTTTTATTTATTATTTTTTTTTGAGAGGGCATATCTCATATTTATTGATCAAATGGTTGTTAACAACAATAAAATTCTGTATAGGGGACTCAATGCACAATCATTAATCAACCCCAAGCCTAATTCTCAACAGTCTCCAATCTTCTGAAGCATAACGAACAAGTTCTTACATGGTGACCAAATTCTTACATAGTGAGTAAGTTCTTACATAGTGAACAGTACAAGGGCAGCCATCACAGAAACTTTCGGTTTTGATCATGCATTATGAACTATAAACAATCAGGTCAAATATGAATATTCGTTTGATTTTTATACTTGATTTATATGTGAATCCCACATTTCTCCCTTATTATTATTATTATTATTATTATTATTATTTTTAATAAAATGCTGAAGTGGTAGGTAGATGCAAGATAAAGGTAGAAAACATAGTTTAGTGCTGTAAGAGGGCAAATGTAGATGATCAGGTGTGTGCCTGTAGACTATGTGTTAATCCAAGCTAGACAAGGGCAACAAAACATCCACGGATGCAGAAGATTTCTCTCAAAACAGGGGGGGTGAGGTTCTAAGCCTCACATGGTTATGATTTTATACCTCCATTGGGGGTATAAATGGAGGAGTAATTTCTTATTTTTTGAGAACTAAGTTAGGATGAGGGAATGAAAATAAGTTTGATAAGATAAAATCTGAAGAGTCCAAAGTAAAGTTAAGCACTGAAAGTGACAGCACACATTAGAATAACCTAGCTTTGGTGTGGATATTCTCACAAAAGGCCCACCAATCATATCCCCTAACACTCCATTTTTATCTTTCTTACTGTTTCCTGATTCCTCTTGGATTTAGAATTTTTTAATATGTCCCCTACTAGACAGTGAGTTCCTTAAGAGACAGGGATCCCTGCTGGTGGCCCCCCCAGGGCTAGCACAAAGCAGGTCCACACTTAGCCCTCCCAGTTATGCAGCCTCTGGCTGCAACGGAAGGCTGCACATATCAGAGGACTCAGCAAATGTCCAGCACTCAGCCCGGAATTCGGATACATTGTGCTTTCATTTGATTTGTGCTTTCAGTCCCACTCCTGTGTGCTTTTTCTTAATATCTTTGTGATTCTTTTCCTCATTCCATTGCAATTATTACATTTTTTCTCTCCCCTTTTATCATTCTTGACCTCAGAACTAGCCTTTCTATTTATAGCCACCAAGCTTCCTCTTCTTCCTTCCTTAGAGTGCTTTTTGCAAAACTCTTAAAGCTCTTCTACAAATACGAATAGCAGAGTAAAGACTGGGAGGAGGCTGTCACCAAGAAGTCATGTTTTATTTCCTTGAAGCCAGTATGAACTTTAAGGAGAGACAAATATGTTCCTTCAGTTCCCAGACAGGACTTGCTCACACTGGCCGGCTGGGAGGGCATGGAGCTCCTGACACTGCCCCCCCATGGGGGGCAGCCTGGACTGGAGGGGAGTGATCGTCCACCTGGAACCCCTGGAACTTGAAGCATCCTTGGTAGTCCCCTCTAGGCCCAGAAGGAGAATAAGGAAGACAGGAGAGAAGAGCAGAAGACGGCTTTTATTTAAAGCATGACTTCCACTCATGCTTTAAATACAGGAGCTCTGCTTGTATCTACCTTACAAATTAGGCTTCTCTAACAGATTCCAGTAAACATAAAGTAGTTCCACTGCTAAAACATTTTGTGAGCCACTGGGGTAGTGGGAAAATATATAACCAGTTAGACTTGTTGAATGGTGGCAAATCTTTCCTTTAAGGGTAGATTGGTTTTGCATATTGGAAACAGCCAAAGGCCACCTGGAGCTAAGACTGGTGAAAAGATGTGTGAGCACAAGGAATAACACCACTGGGTGGTAAAACAATGACAGTAACAGAAAAAGTAGACTGTGGCTACAATATAAAAATACTGTACATGTGTGTAGCTCATGAAGTGTTCCTGGGAAAAACTGGGAACCCCAGCCAAGCAGATGGGACATTGTTGGGACACATACATAAACTGACTTACAAGGTGATGTTAGTGAAGTCTGGAACTCACTCCTAGGCATAAATTCTCCTGTTGGTTATGAGTATGGCTGTGTGTATGAAAAGAATGAAAAGTTCAGTCTCACTACTTTAAAATCAAAATCCAGAATTTCTCTAGTCAGTCCTTCAAGGGGCGGAGGGAAATACCTCCCAGTTTCTATTCTGGATTCAAATGCTGCTCCAATACTTACTGGCTGTGTGACTTCAGGAAAATCACTTAACCTCGCTGAACTCAGTTTTCTCATCTGTAAAACGGGAATAACAATACTACTTATCTTTCAGGTTTTTTTGGGAAATTTAAATATGGTAAAACATGTTAATCCCTCAGCGTGGAGCCTGGAATACAATGAGTTCTCTTAATGTTTGCTGTGGCTGCTGTTGGTACTGTTCTCATTACCACCGTCCCCTGACCCGATGTTCCTCCAGCACGCCTGAGCAACAGTCACTCAAGAACCCCCAGCTCGCCTCAGATAATAGAAGAAGTCCTGCCTTAATTTATTAAGAAGCATCAGAAACAGACCAGCTTTGTTAAGTCATGCCATGACTCATAGGAAATCTGAGATTAGAATGAAAAGAGGAGGCAGCTTGGGCAGTGGGCACCAGGACACCAGTTAAAGCCCCGTGTGTCGTGGTGGGTGGTGACATCAAAAAAACAGTCCGGAGGGTCCTGGAAAGGAATGTGGGAGATGCTGAACCATGAGAGAATTCTGGAAGCATAGGTTCACTGACTATCAGAGCTATCTGTGAGAACCCTCACTCAGTCTACATGGTGTTACCCAGGGAGGTCAAGCTACCTGTCTAAGGTGACACAGTTTGTTGGTAGAAGAGAAGGATTAAAACTTCTGTCTCCTGTTTCAGAGGCCCACTGACTTTCCCCTGCCATCTGCCCAATTTTACTTAGAGATGAATCTGTCTGAACTTCCAGGGCCTGTGAGGGACAAGCAGAGGTGGCTGGGTACCTTAATCCACTGCTCTGAAAATGCTCTGATTTTTCAAGTCTGCAGCCTCAAAGCACAGCCTGCAGTTCTCCTGTCTCACCTTCTACTAAACATGTTCACTCTGAAACTTGTAACAGCAGTGACCTCTGACAGACTGGCACGTCCCAGCTGTTAACATTATTCTGCTTACAACAGAAGTTGCCCTCCAGACCCTTGTAGCCAGGCCCAGAGAGGAGGTGATGCTGGCAGGGCCAGGCCTCAAGAAGAACAAAAAGAAAAGTCACCTTGGCTCTGAGGGCCTGGGAACCGCAGGCAGCTCAGTCTGGCTTCCTGCAATCTCTCCCTTCTGTGTGTCAGAGACACTGCCTCTGGACTGGCCAGTGACAGCTTTCTGCACAGAATCCCTACCAGCAATTAGCTGGTCCTTCCGGCCTGCTATGAAAGCAGGTGTGGTAGGAAGTACGGAAACTGTACTCACTGGTACCTGAACCCCAAAGTATCTCTCTTTGCCAGCTCATTTTAATCAACTCGCTTCACCCGTTGAGTTCCGTGGCTAAAAATTAGGGAAAAATCTTGGCCTGCCCCATCTCCCCTTTACACAAGCACCCAGTGATTCTGGCACAGTGCTCTGCCCTGCTAAGGAAAGTGTTATTACCCCCTTGGGTAGCACGAAAGTTATTCATCCTGTGCTTTACCTTTGTGGCTCCTGACTTACCAGAACCCTTATGAGTCAAGTATGTGAGAAATATGTTCTAGGGCTTCAGCCCTCTAACTTGTTCCAACAATGTCACAAATGCTTGCCTTTGTGGGATCTTGCTTTTTGGAGGTTCCCAGTTTTTCCTGGGAACACTTCATGCGCTACACACACATACAGTTTATTTATATCACAGTCACAGTCAATTTTTTATTCTGTTATTGTCAGCCCTCCATGTGTACTCAGCCTCTTCTCAGTCCCAGGCAGAGAGAAATTGCAAATAAGCCTCCCCCCTGACCACAGGAGCCTGGAGGTCAGTGGTGGCATCGTGTGGTGGACACGGCAGGGCGCGGTCCCATCAGAGGACAGGCTTCACTCCTGGCCTGGGGGCTAGGGCAACAAGCATCAGGCTCATTTTCCTGAAGTAGGGGAAACAAGCTAGTTTGAGATTTGCCAGTGATTCAGCCAGTGAAGCAGCAGGAGGTCGCTGTGCTAGGCACTGGGAAGATGCTGGGGAAGGGCTGGCACATGTGGAGAAGGGCAAGCGGGGCTGTCTGGCTGGGCCCAGAGAACAAGGGTGGGCCTGGAGAGCACAGGCCAGCAAGCAGGCCAGGGCCAGACTGCAGAGCCCCGGGCATCCATGGCGGAGAGAGGGGCGGCAGGAGGACCTGGGTCTCAACAAGAGTGGTAGAGCGGCATGATGAGACGCCTCTGCAGGGAGAGTGGAGGGAGGGAAGGGACAGGGCAGGGGGAGCGCAGGTGCCCTGGGGCTGCCCCGTGGAAGCCACTGCAGGGATCTGGGCAGGGAAAATGAGGCCTAAACAGCCCCACTCTGTCCTGATACACAGGGTGAAGACAGGCAGACGTTAACAGTGAGGTCTGAAAAGAGAAAGCGTGTGACCAAGCACTGGATTCCTCTTCCTAAACTGCCCGGCCGGCCATGTCCCTTCCCAGGCCGAGTCCCGCCACCACCAGGACATCTTCCTTACGGACCTTACTGAAGGAGGCTTTCACTCTGCCAAACTCAAGAGACAGTAAGAAAAGCTGAGCACACAATTCATTATGGAAAGCACTGAAATAAACATGTGGGATCATCTTCTGGACCTGTCTGCCTTGAGGGTGTATAATCTGGGCCACGTTTGATGAAACCCTGTCCCCATCCAGGCTAAGCTGGGTTTTGGGTCCTCTCAGTCTCACCTAGGAAGTGGGGATAGTATTGCATGGATCTGAGGACTCGGAGGACTGAAAGAGTGAATGGACACAAAATAAATGATATGGTGCCGGATGGGGCACAGACCGTGTGACACCTCTAACTCAGTTTCCTAATCATCCATGTCTGGCATGTGTCCCTCTTACTTCACAGCAGCCATCGCCGCCGCTAACAGGCACACACACCACACACCTAACTCACAGGATCTGCAAGCGGGAGGTTTTCAGAGGGTCTTGGACCCACATCATCTCCACCCACCTCTTCTCCCCACCCAAGAGTGGGGCCTGGCCTGAGATCAGCTAAAAGGACTCAGGTAACCAATCTTTCTTTCAGGTACTTTCTGGATCAATCCACAATCCAGGCCAGGGAAGCACGGAGCAGATGGATCGCCATTTCACCACTGAGACTGCTGAGCCGTGGCTTCAAGTGAGCAGCTGGACCAGGCGGGGCCTGGTGGTAGCAGGCGGGGCATGCGAGTCCCCAGCGACCTGAGCCGGCGGCAAAGCAAAAGCTCTGCAGACTCAATGCGTCGGACCCTCTAGATTTTCACCCAAAACTTCTTCAAATTTCTTTCAAGACTCCTCCCTCTAATTCTCCAACCCCAAAACAGAAGCTAAGTAGATAGGGAGCAATTCCTACTCCTATAGATGGGGTGTTAGATGGAAAACCTGTGACCATTTCTGAGCCTCGATTTGAATGAGATGAAATAATCCCACAGTGTCTTCAGGCAAATGCGGAAGAGAACAGAGCATACTGAGGGCCGATTCCTTCACACCCTGTTTGTTCTGCTTGTGTCTGAACAGGACAGGGCAGCCAACATCTGCAGCCACAGTTCAGATTTGCCATGATCAATAATTTGTCAGACCAGTGATTTGATCTGACCACGTGGATGTTCTCTTTCACCCACACTAGCTGATAATGGAGAGACAGATGCTGGAAAAGCAGTCCAAGACATTACCAAGCCCATATTTAGATGAAGAACAGGAAAGGCAGTAATAAGGTCAGGAGGAGACCCTGGACTGGCATAGTGAACCCATTAGAAAACTCCCACCCTCCCCACTTACACTGCAATCCTGGCACCATGGAGCTGGGATTACAGGAAGCCCTCCTGGAGTCAGTCTCCCTGCTCAGGCAGGAGGAAACCTCACAGCTCATCACCACTGCCTGCAGCACCCCCACCCCAGCACACTACTGTCTTTGAAGCACAACTCCCACAGCCACCCCCAAGTATTCTTCCACGAGTCTGCGCGGAGCAGTGAAAGTCACCTCTGCTTAGATGGTCACTTGTCTTGGGTTGCCCAGGACAGTCTGGTTTATGCCTGTTGTGCCAGCAACCCTCATAGTTAGCGCCCACTTTCAGGCACAAAAGCATCCATTTGGACAATAACCGTGGTTATCTAGGCTGTCTACTAGTTGCTTTCAAAATTGGTTGGAGGGAGGAAAAATACCTATGCAACCAGCACCAATATCATGAAAACTGGAGGTTTTTGCCTACAGAAGTTATTATTTAGTTTGAGGAATAGGTGGGGAGGAGACAGTAAACGCAATCTTGTGTTGTAAGATTATACAAGCAAGAATAGTGTTCTGTGGCCTTTTAAAAACAGATGTCCATTCTCCACTTAACAAAGCACCCTCTGTTTAGCAAAAGTGTGTCAAAACCAAATGCATTATGTTTATTTATACTCATTTCAAAACATTTTTCCTATGAAAAGAAAGGTTTTCCTGGTTTTTTTTAGAAAAATTGACATACCATAAAATTCATCATTTCAACTTACACAGTTCAGTAGTTTTTAGTATTTCATAGTGTACTATGACTATCAAGACCAATTCCAGAACATTTCTAGGATCCCAAAAAGAAACCCCATAGCTATTGGCAGACTGTCCCAATTTCCCTCTCCCTCCGTCCCCTGGTAACCACTAATCTATTTTCTGTCTCTATGGTTTTGCCTATTTTGGACATTTCACATAAATGGAATCATACAATATATAACATTTCATGTCTGGTTTCTTCCCCTGAGCATAATTTTTAAAGGTTCATCCATGTTGTAGCATAGAGCTGTATGTCATCCCTTTTTTCCAGCTGAATAATATTCCATTGTTTGGACATTCCACTTTTGTCTTCCATCATTAGCTGATGGCCATTGGGTTTGTTTCTCCTCATTTTGCTATTCTGAATAATGGATAATGCTATGAATATTCATGTACAAGATTGTGTATGAATATATATTTTTAATTCTCTTAGGTATATATCTAGGTGAGAGGGTAACTCTTCATGTTTAACTTTTTGAGGTACTGCCAAACAGTTTTCCACAGAGGTTAGACTGTCTTACACTCCCGCCAGCACTGTATGAGGATTCCAATTACTCCATATCCTCTTTATCCATTGTTATTTTCCATTTGTTATTATTGCCGACCTAGTGGGTGTGAAGTGCCATCTTACTTACCGTGGTTTTGAATTGCATATCCTTAGTGAATAATGATATTAAGCACTTTTCATGTGCTCTTTCATGAGCATGTTTACAAGTGGCTGTTTGTATATCTTCTTTGGAGAAATGTGTATTCATATCCTTTGCCCGTTTTCATTTTTTGATTTAGTTGTTTTTTATTGTTGAGTTGTATGCATTCGTGTGTATTTTGGATACCAGATCCTTGTACATGATTTGCAAATAAAAGCTCCTATTCTGTGGGTTGCTTCTCACTTTCTGATAGTATCCTTTGATGAACAAAAGTTTTTAATTTTGATGACATCTTATTTATTGATTTTTTTTCTTTTGTTGTCTATGCTTGTGGTGACACATTAAGAAGCCACTATCATGAAATTTATACCTGTTTCCTTTTTAAGAGTTCTTATATTTTTTTCTCTTACATTTAAGTCTTTGGCCCATTTTGAATTAATTTTTTGTGTATAGTGCTAAGAGTCCAACTTCATTCTTTTGCATGTGGTGAATGAGTTACCCCAGCAACATTTGTTCATATTATTCTTTCCTCATTAAATACGTTTGGCATCCTTGTTGAAAATCAACTGCCCATATATATATGAATTTATTTCTGGACCTTAAATTCTATTCCATTGGTCTACAAGTCTATCCTTATGCCAGTTATCACCCTGTTTTGATTACTGTAGCTTTGTAAAAATTTTGAAATTGGGAAATGTGATCTTCCAACATTGTTTCTCTTTCTCAAGAAAGTTTTAGCTGTGCCTCTTGCATTTCCGTATGAATTTTAGGATCATTTCTGCAAAAAACAGTTGAAATTTGATAGGGGTTGTGTTGTATCTGCACATCAATCTGGAAAGTTTTGCTATCTTAACAATAGAGTTTTTTTCATGGAGACAGGATATCTAATTTATCTCAAAATTCTTTTGTAGTTCTCAGTATATAAAACTTCCACTTCCTTGGTTAAATTTATTCTAAGTATATATTATTTTTGATGTTATTGTAAATGGAATCATTTTCCACATTCTGTGTTTGGATGTTTATTGCAAATGTATAGAAATACAACTCATTTTTGTATATTGACCTTGTATCCTGCAACTTTATTGAACTCATTTATTAGCTCTATTTGTGTATTGTATTCTTTAAGGTTTTATATTGTCAGATTATGTCATCTGTTAATATAGATACTTTTAACTTCCTCCTTCTAATCTAGAGGCTTTTTATATTTTATTTTATTTGCCTAATTGTCCTGGCTAAAACTTTCAGTAGGATATTGAAAAGAAATGGTGAAAGCAGACATCCACATCTTGTGTCTGATATTACAAGGAAAGCTTTCAGTCCTTATGATATGGGCTGTGGGTTTTTTATAGACGCCCTTCAATGGGTGAAGCTCTCCTTCATTTCTAGTTTGCCAAATATTTTTACCAACAAAGGATGCTGTATTTGGTCAACTGCTTTTTTCTGTATCTGTTGGGATAATCATGTAGGTTCTTTTTTTATTCTATTAATATTGTGTATTACATTGATTGACTTTGTACGCTCAACCAACTTTGCATTCTTGGGATAAATTCCCCTCAGTCATGGTGTCCAACCTTTTCATGTGCTATTTTACTAGTATTTTGTTGAAAATTTTTACACTCATATTATATCATTAAGGATATTGGTCTATATTTTGATCTTCTTGTGATGTTTTTGTCTGGCTTTGGTATCAGGGTAATACTGGCCTTGTAGAATGAATTAGAAAGTGCTCCTTCAATTTTTTTTTGAAAGAGCTTGAGAAGAACTGATGTTAATTCTTCTTTAAATTAAATGTTCAATAGAACTTATTGATGAAGTTATCTGGTCCTGGGATTTTCTTTGCTGGAAATTTTTTGACTGCTAATCTATTTATTTGTTATAAGTCTATTCATGGAGTCATTTTCAGTAATTTGTGTGTTTTTAGTAATTTGTATATTGTCCATTTCATTTGTTTTCCAGTTTGTTGGAATACAATTACTCTTATAGTGCTTTTTATTTGTATATAATTGGTAGTAATGTCTCTTCTTTAAATCCTGACTTCAGTGAACTTTTTGCTTGGCCAGTCTAACTAAACATTTGTCAACTTAGTCTTTTTGAAGAACTTTTGGTTTTGTTGATTTTCCAAACAATCTTTCTGTTCATTTCTCTCTCTTCTCTCCTTCTGGGACTCCTGCTACACGTATGTTGGTATGCCTGTTGGCCTCTGGTCTCTTGGGTTCTGTTCATTTTTCAGATTTTTTCCTTTGTCCTCTGCTCTAGAAAATCCCAACTGCTATTCCAAGTTCACTAATTTTTTCTTTGGTCTGTTCACATCCATTGTTGAGCCCCTATAGCAAATTTTCCTTTCAGTTACTGTATTTTTCAATTCCATAATTTATCTTTGGTTGCCTCTAAATGTTTGAGCCCATGCCGCCTGAGCAGTGGCATAGCAGTTGAGTCCCCTGTCAGGATAAAGACAACTTTAAAGGTCCAAACTTTGAGTGGGCCTTCCAAGGAGGCACTAGATAGACCAAACAGGAATTGTTTGTGAATGAAGTCCGTTTTGCTCCTTCAGGTACCTGCACTGACAGCACTGTTCTTTTCAGAGGTGTTGATGCACTGGGGGGTGGGCGGGTGGGGTTAGGGAGGGTTAAGATGGCAAAAGTTTGCTCTTATTATTAATTGACTGTTTCTTCATTTCTTTGTTTGTTTAATAAACATTCCCCAATTTCCTGCAAGCCTTTGATTCAATTCCATAGTTTTAAACAAGTTGACTTTAATTGTGTTTGCCAATTTCTTTCCCTTACTTTTATAGAGGTAGATTTTTGCAGTCCTTACTTTACCATTTTCTTTGATGACACCTGTTATTTTTTTTCCTCCTATTACTGTGTGGGTACCTCCTATTTCTGGAAGGTCTGACAAGAAGTCAGTTACCTTTATAGTCCTTGGATAAGACTAGGGAGTAGGATTTAGAGATTTCTGGGGAAGAAGCAACATTTTTTCTTCTTTTTGTACATTACTTAGCAAAATAGTAACTGGTGTTTTTCTTCCTAAGCACTCATGGGTGTTGAACACACTGAGGATAACACTAAAAAGTTTTTGAGCATATGTGCAGGATAAGAACCAAGATGTAGAGAACATGCTCAAGTATGGAGTTTCTCATATGCAATTCTTTTCTGATCCATTTTATAAGAAAATATATCACCCTGATTGAGTAGTGATAATTAACAATATTCTTACGTTTTTTTAGATTAAAAACATTGCACTTTGCCTTAAAAAACTGATTTAAGTAACTGAGTATTTTGAGTATATTAATAAAGAAAGGTTGAAGAGTATATATATGTTCTAAAAAGAGCTGTAATAATAATAGCAATTGATATTACTGATAATGCTAATAATTTTTAAAAATTAAAATTATCATCATCACTCCACATCGCTAATCATCAGAGAAATGCAAATTAAAACCACAATGAGATATCATCCTCACACCAGTAAGGATGGCCACCATCCAAAAGACAAACAACAACAAATGTCGGTGAGGTTGTAGAGAAAGGGGAACCCTCCTACACTGCTGGTGGGAATGTAAGCTAGTTCAACCATTGTGGAAAGCAGTATGGAGGTTCCTCAAAAAACTCAAAATAGAAATGCCATTTGACCCAGGAATTCCACTCCTAGGAATTTACCATAAGAATGCAGGAGCCCAGTTTGAAAGAGACATATGCACTCCTATGTTTATCACAGCACTATTTACAATAGCCAAGCAATGGAAGCAACCTAAGTGTCCATCAGTAGATGAATGGATAAAGAAGATGTGGTACATATACACAATGGAATATTATTCAGCCATAAGAAGCAAATAAATCCTACCATTCGCAACAACATGGATGGAGCTAGAGGGTATTATGCTCAGTTAAATAAGCCAAGTGGAGAAAGACAAGTACCAAATGATTTCACTCATCTGTGGAGTATAACAACAAAGCAAAACTGAAGGAACAAAACAGCAGCAGACTCACAGAACCCAAGAATGGACTATGGACTAACAGTTACCAAAGGGAAAGGGACTGGGGAAGGATAAGGGGGAAAATGGGTCATAACTATTAGCACACATAATGTAGGGGGTGGGGGACACAGGAAAGGCAGTATATACAGAGAAGACAAGTAGTGACTCTATAGCATCTTACTACGCTGATGGACAGTGACTGTAATGGGGTATATTGGGGGGACTTGATAATGGGGGGAGTCTAGTAACCAGAATGTTGTTCAAGTAATTGTACATTAATGATATAGAAAAAATTATCATCATCATCATTATTGTAATTACCACTACCAATTATGTATTTGTTAGTCTTACTAAAGGTAGTGGGGGGATGTGGATACAGAAATATGAACTTTGTAATATCTGTCCACAAGTATTTTACACAATTTAGGAGGTTACACATGCAAAAATAATGGGGCACTGCATGCAATAACCAGTGTTATTGGAAATCAGTTCATAGGCTTGTACTGATCTGCAAACTTGTTACTGGCTTGGAACAAGGTAAGTACAGAAGTTGAGGGTAATATTCAGAAACAGCACTTTGGAAATGGGGTGCATCCCCTGTAAAACGAAGTTTTGTCTGTGGAGTAAGAAAATAATATAAAATAAGGCATGTATTTTGCATCTCTTTTTCTTATTTCGTTTTTCTGGCAATTCATTTTATTGTATTCTTTTTTAAACAAAATTATCAGTCCACAACAATTTAGAAAGGGAAGGAACTAGTCCTTTACTATAGGTAGTTTGAGAAACGCTAGTTCAGACCAGCTCTGCTATCTGGTTTGGGAAATAAAAGGTTGGATATTTATTGTTTGGATTTGGAAGAGAAGAGAGATCACTATGGATTGGAGTGTTTTGAGCAGGTTTATGGAATAAGTGGGACTTTACATTGTTAGGAAAGATAGGTGAAGAATGGAAAAAAATCCAGGATCAAGTTTCCTAAGATTTGGAGGTGAAAGGTGTGTACATTTTCCTAAGTATTTCCTTTGTATTTCTCATATGAATATAGGCATCTTTTTCCATTATGATGGGTAAGATCAGGAAATGAATTAAAAATTTTAAATTTCTTTTATGACTCTCAAATTCTTTAAGGAAAGGATTTAGAATTTAAGTAGTATGACTCGTAGTATCTTTGAGTGAAAAAGAACATGTAAATTAAGTCTTCTCATTTTCAAAATTAGAATTGCTTGCTCCAGTGTAAGAGAAAGAACTAAATTAAACTGTTTGGCTGAAAGTAATCAAGTATATGTGATCAAATTGAAAAAAACTAAATCCTCCTTCGTATCTGTATTTTCAAAAGCCATAATTCTGTTTGGAAATGGATAAAGACAGTGTTTTATTCATGTTTGAAAGTTCAATCTTGTGCTGAGGATAGGCAAGGAGCTTACCCTGGAAACTTTAATTTGTATCAAAGAGTTCCTCGAAATCAAGAGTTTTCAAAAAGCTTTAAATTAAAACCTCTACAGTATTTGGAGCCTCTGGGAACTGGACAGCACCACATCTAATTCAAATCAAGTCACTTAAACTAGAGATGAAGAGACCCAGTGGTCCCACTCTTAGACACAGGTTTCTGGAATGAGTACATAGAGCCTGGATTGGGGGTAAACACAATGGAGTCACCTAATCTCTGATCCAATGCACTTACTTTTATAGTTTCTTTTACTAGAACTAGACATTGTGCACAATCAGCCTTCAGGTACTTGCTTTTCATGTTCCTGAACAACTTCAGGCCACAGTATCAACCATCCAAAGTCCTGGGCGGCTATAGCAAATCAGTGCCGTGGAGGAGACAGGGTGGGCAAGAAGTTGGTAACTGTCACTGGCCATTGGAGCTTCAGACATGGGCTCATTAGGCAGCAATACAAGGCTCTCAGTGGCAGGGTGAAGACTTCTGTTCAAATTTACTTTGCCCGGTGACACACGAACTCGGAGTCTTTGAAAGTCTGAAAGTCCTGTGGTGGTTGTTAAACGATGTGCGTTTGTCTTGAACTGCAGGGCAACTTCCTCAAAACTAGTTGCATGGGGGTGGGGTAGAGCCAAGGGTTGCATAAGCACAGACCAATTTGCAGTTTTCCCTAAAATCTTCTCTAAGTTTAGGGAGCAGAGAAGTGCCTAGCATCACTGAGACTCCCATTTAGCACAGTCCTCAGACTGGATGATTAAAGCACTCTGGATTTAGCTCTTTCTGATGTACAGAAATGTCAAAGTTTCCTTTAGTGGAGGCTAAACTAGCCTCTCCATAGAAAGACTGTTATCACATAAAAAGGGACACGATTTCACCGGCAACACGCTGTGGTCAGCTGGAGAAATTGATGCTCAGAACAGATTTTAAGACTGAAGACTTGAGGTTGTGATGCCTCATTATTTCCTCCCACTCCACATGGGTGGTGTCTCCCTATTCTTAGGCAATGTCATTCTCCTTTCCATGCCTTTGTCCAAGCTGTTCCTCCTTGCCTGGGTGCTGACTGACCCATCATGGTTACCCAAAACAGACTCGTGCTTCATCCAAGTCTGTTCATTCCTAAAGGTCCAACTCAAACTCTACCTTTCCTACAAAAACATCCTTCCAAAATGGGGTGGCAAGAAAAACATGGGTTTTGAGGTTGGCCAGACTGGAGGGGCTAAATTACTTAACCTCTCTGAGTCACAAAATTCTTCACTATAAACTGCTGGGTCATTGTGAGGAGTAGGGGTGCAAAAAATGGGGGGTATTGGTAGGTTCATTGTTCCAGCCATCTATTTGGCTGGAGCCCTTCTCTCATGAAAACCAAAACGCAAGTATCAGAACCACATCCTTCAGCACTTGTATTTGTGCAATAATTCAGGAAGCCTTATCTCCCTAAGAAACCTTGAGAGCAGTGATGGCATCGCACATCTTTGAAGCCGAGATTCAGCTATGCTGCATGTCCACTTCCTTTGTCATAGGTACCGGGCTGCTTTCATTTTATTCTCCAAGTGGTCCCGAGAAGAGGAGATTTCTATCCACTGTTTACAGATGAGGAAGCTGAGGTGCACAGCCCTTGGTTCCTTCTGGACACCACACAGCCATTAACTAGCATGTCTGGCTAGTTCTTGAAACCAAGTCCTTCTTAACCACAGCAAGTGCTCTCCATGTAGCAGGTGCAGTAGATGTTCAAGGGCAAAAACTGACTGATTAGCTAGACTGTACTCATACCCCTAGTCAGAATGCATCCTTCTCTTCATGGCATCTTTACCTGCCATCCTCCTTGTGTTTGGGCGGTGCTCACCCACTCTGGCTCTGCTTTCACTCATGCTATTGCACTGAGCATCAGCATGATGAGGTACAATTCCAAGACCCGGGCAGTTAGTAAACTGTATTTCAGGGGGCAACTAAATGGGAACACTGTGAACAATGTGGCAGGCAGAACTTCCCAGCATGCCAGTGTCAGGGTCAAAAGGGGGCTTGGGAAAGAGAAGATACTGGGGCAAGTGACAGATTACTTATTTCTAGAATCAGGAAGGAATATTAATTCCCCTCAGGGGTGAAAATCAGGAGGAAATGTACCAGCAATCAGTCACGGCATGCTAATAGCAAGGGAGTCACATTTGATGCTTTTGGAAATGAACCAATAACCTCATAGGTCAGAAGGCAATTACCTTCATTCAGCTCAGGAAATGCCTATTTTTCAACCGGTGAGTGTGCCATTTGGGGACTTCTGTTCTGTTGCTCTGACTCCATTGGAAAGAATATATAAAAGTCACAGCCAAAGGCAGAACACTCACCTCACTGACAGACAGCCTATCAACCATGGCAAAGCCTCTGTTGCTAAACTATTAGAATTATGACTCGCTGCTTCCTTGGCAAACGCCTGCCCTAGATGAAGTGCTGCCGACACTGCAAGCTGCGTCAGTCCCTTCGCACCCCTCCACGATGTTTAAAGGCCACTTGAAATGCTCTAAACAAGGCACACGAAATGGTTTAATAGACACTAACGTCTTAGAGAGCTGACCTAGATTTATCTATTCCAGGTGCACAGAAATCAGTGTTTGCATCTCTTCCTCATCATTTCCACTCACTTCTCAGTCAAAAATACTATTATCTTTTCTTTTACACCCAAGAGAAGATGGAATCATTCACGGGTGGGGTGGGGAGTGATAAAGGTATGATAAAGAAAAGAAAGAATATTTGTTGAGTGCCTATTGTGCGCATGTCACCCTAATTTAATTCTAATAACCGTAAGGGTTGGTATTCTTACTGTATTATTTTTATTCAGGTGTAACCCACATAACATACAATTATGCATTTTAAAATGTACAATTCAGTGGCATTTAGTATATGCACAATGTTGGGCAACCACTTCCTCTCTCCAGTTTCAAAATATTTTCATCATCCTGAAAAAGTATCCCATCCCTGATAAGTAATCATTCCCATCCTACTCTTTCTTCATCTCCTTGTCACTAAACTGCTTTCTGTTTCTAAGAATTGGCCTCTTCTAGATAGTTACAGAAATGAAATCATACTGTATGTGAGCTTTTGTGTATGGCTTCTTCTTTCATTTAGCATAATGTTTTTGAGGTTCATCTAAGTTGTAGCATGCATGAGTACTTCGTTTATGGTTGAGTAACAATTCCATTGTATATATACGATTTGTTTATACATTCAGCAGCTGACAGATTGACATTTGGACTGTTGCCACTTTTGGGCTATTATGAATGATGCTGCTATAAACACTCATGTGTAACTGTCAGTGTGGACCCGGGTTTTTGTTTCTGCTGAGTATATGCCAAGAAGAGGAGTTGCTGTTTTAAGCCTGCTATGAGAAGGAGAAACTGAGGCTGGGGGAAGGCAGGACTCTGCCTAGGATCGTTCAGCTTGGTGGGGGTGGAGCCGGGACTGGGACCCAGGTGCACCTGGTGCCCAGCTCTGTAGTTCAGCCACTAATCCCAGAACTTCTTGGGCTAAAAATTCACTGAATGATTGCTTTGTAGAACAGTACTACTTTTAACCACGACTCAAAACACCCTGCGGTCGTGCTGAGATCTGAGCTTTTTGTTTCCCAGGCAAATCAGCAGCAACAGACTTTATCTTGTTAGATCAAATAAAACTTTTATTTTAAAAAGCTCCCATTATGCCCTAATGCAGAGTTTATGCACTCAGAGGGCTTAATGAGTTAATAAATGAAATTTTAACTTGACAATTGACAGTATAAAAGTGTTAAGATACTTTGAAATTAGGAAGGTTTGTGCATGATTTTCTTTTTCTTTTTTAGCCATTGTTTTGAGACGTAATTATACTTGTCTCACATTATGACTGGGCAGTAACTCAGTCATTAAGAGGTAGAAAATGAGTAAATTTATGTTTTTGTGCTTTTTGCGGGAAACTGTGAAAACAAAATAAAAAATAAAATATAGTGGCAAGTTCTGTACACTGCTAAGAAATGGTGTAATTTCTTCAAAGCTTATTATTTCTGGATAAGAAATGGCTGATCAAACAGCCAACAACTTGTCCTGAACATTCACCTGGAATGTAAACTGTGAAGACTCAATTCCTGAGGAATTTGGGTTCTCTGGATGAGATAACAAAAAACTTAACACATGTGTAATATATATGTACACAATTACAAAGTTATTTCCTCATACACTTGTGTATGAACATACACCCACCTGTACCCAAACACCCACCAGCAGTATGAGAGAAATCTGTTTTCCTGGGCTCCCAAAAAAGCAAAAACACATGGACTATTATTTTAACACATTCACTCAACACCTGAGAGTAGCAAGAACTAGATGTTATAAAGGAATTACAAAAATTGGAATCTCAAAATGTGACGCAGGCAGAAATCAAATTATAGACCTTAAGATCTACTCAGCTAAAGTAAGTTGACAACGACTAAGTACAATTCTTCTCTGGGTCACCAAATCCCAGGTGACTCTTATCAATTATGTTTATGTTTAAAAATAGCAAGAAAGGCCTGGAGCCAAGATGGCGGCGTGAGTAGAGCAGCGGAAATCTCCTCCCAAAACCACATATATCTATGAAAATATAACAAAGACAACCCTTCCTAGAATAAAGACCAGAGGACACAGGACAATATCCAGACCACATCCACACCTGAGAGAACCCAGCGCCTCGCGAAGGGGGTAAGATACAAGCCCCGGCCCCGCGGGAGCCGAGCGCCCCTCCCCCCAGCTCCCGGCGGGAGAAGAGCAGGCAGAGCGGGAGGGAGACGGAGCCCAGGACTGCCGAACACCCAGCCCCAGCCATCCGGGCCAGAGCGCAGGGCCCTGGATACTAGGAAAACAGGGCAGCAAGAACAGTGAGCAGGCACTGGAGGCTGGGCGCCGGAGGACATGAGAAAAGCGAGCTGCCATTTTTTTTTTTCTGTTTTGTTTTGGTGAGCGCTTTTTGGAAGTCTTAAAGGGATAGGGAGCCCAATACTAGGGAAACAGGGCAGCAAGACCGGTGAGCAGATGCTTGAGGCTGGCGCCAGAGAATAAACAAAAGCGAGCGGCCATTTTTTATTTATATTTTTATTTTTTTAATTAAAAAAAAATTTTTTTTTTTTTTTTGTGGTCGTTGTTTTGGCAGGTGCTTTTTGGAAGTCTTAAAGGGGCAGGGCAGGACACTTAATCCAGAGGTACAGAATCCAGGGATCTCTGGGCACCCTAACCCCTGGGCTGCAGGGAGCTCGGAGGCCCCTTACGGAGACAAATAGCCTCCCAGCAGCTCCTGCTCCAACGCGACTCCACCATTTTGGAGTAGCTGCCCGAGCCAGGCCACGCCCACAGCAACAGCGGAGATTAACTCCATAGCAGCCGGGCAGGAAGCAGAAGCCCTGTCTGCGCGCAGCTGCCCAGCACAAGCCACTAGAGGTCGCTGTTCTCCCAGGAGAGGAGGGCCACAAACCAACAAGAAAGGAAGTCCTTCCAGCCGTCACTCGTCCCAGCTCTGCAGACTATTCCTATCACCATGAAAAGGCAAAGCTACAGGCAAACAAAGATCACAGAGACAACACCAGAGAAGGAGACAGACCTAACCAGTCTTCCTGAAAAAGAATTCAAAATGAGAATCATAAACATGCTGACAGAGATGCAGAGAAATACGCAAGAAAAATGGGATGAAGTCCGGAAAGAGATCACAGATGCCAGAAAGGAGATCGCAGAAATGAAACAAACTCTGGAAGGGTTTATAAGCAGAATGGATAGAATGCAAGAGGCCATTGATGGAATTGAAACCAGACAACAGGAACACATAGAAGCTGACATAGAGAGAGATAAAAGGATCTCCAGGAATGAAACAATGTTAAGAGAACTGTGTGACCAATCCAAAAGGAACAATATCCGTATTACAGGGGTTCCAGAAGAAGAAGAGAGAGGAAAAGGGATGGAAAGTATCTTGGAAGAAATAATTGCTGAAAACTTCCCCAAACTGGGGGAGGAAATAATCGAACAGACCACGGAAATACACAGAACCCCCAACAGAAAGGATCCAAGGAGGACAACACCAAGACACATAATAATTAAAATGGCAAAGATCAAGGACAAGGAAAGGGTTTTAAAGGCAGCTAGAGAGAAAAAGGTCACCTATAAAGGAAAACCCATCAGGCTAAAATCAGACTTCTCGACAGAAACCTTACAGGCCAGAAGAGAATGGCATGATATATTAAATGCAATGAAACAGAAGGGCCTTGAACTAAGGATACTGTATCCAGCACGACTATCATTCAAATATGACGGTGGGATTAAACAATTCCCAGACAAACAAAAGCTGAGGGAATTTGCTTCCCACAAACCACCTATACAGGACATCTTACAGGGACTGCTCTAGATGGGAGCACTCCTAGAAACAGCACAGCACAAAACACCCAACATATGAAGAATCGAGGAGGAGGAATAAGAAGGGAGAGAAGAAAAGAATCTCCAGACACTGTATATAACAGCTCAATAAGTGAGCTAAGTTAGGCAGTAAGATACTAAAGAGGCTAATCTTGAACCTTTGGTAACCATGAATTTAAAGCCTGCAATGGCAATAAGTACATATCTTTCAATAGTCACCCTAAATGTTAATGGCCTGAATGCACCAATCAAAAGACACAGAGTAATAGAATGGATAAAAAAGCAAGACCCATCTATATGCTGCTTACAGGAAACTCACCTCAAACCCAAAGACATGTACAGACTAAAAGTCAAGGGATGGAAAAACATATTTCAGGCAAACAACAGCGAGAAGAAAGCAGGGGTTGCAGTACTAATATCAGAAAAAATAGACTTCAAAACAAAGAAAGTAACAAGAGATAAAGAAGTACACTACATAATGATAAAGGGCTCAGTCCAACAAGAGGATATAACCATTCTAAATATATATGCACCCAACACAGGAGCACCAGCATATGTGAAACAAATACTAACAGAACTAAAGGGGGAAATAGACTGCAATGCATTCATTCTAGGAGACTTCAACACACCACTCACCCCAAAGGATAGATCCACTGGGCAGAAAATAAGTAAGGATACGGAAGCACTGAACAACACAGTAGAGCAGATGGACCTAATAGACATCTATAGAACTCTACATCCAAAAGCAACAGAATATACATTCTTCTCAAGTGCACTTGGAACATTCTCCAGAATAGACCACATACTAGGCCACAAAAAGAGCCTCAGTAAATTCCAAAAGATTGAAATCCTACCAACCAACTTTTCAGACCACAAAGGCATAAAACTAGAAATAAACTGTACAAAGAAAGCAAAAAGGCTCACAAACACATGGAGGCTTAATAACACGCTCCTAAATAATCAATGGATCAATGACCAAATCAAAATGGAGATCCAGCAATATATGGAAACAAATGACAACAAGAACACTAAGCCCCAACTTCTGGGGGACACAGCAAAAGCAGTCTTAAGAGGAAAGTATATAGCAATCCAAGCATATTTAAAAAAGGAAGAACAATCCCAAATGAATGGTCTAATGTCACAATTATCAAAATTGGAAAAAGAAGAACAAATGAGGCCTAAGGTCAGCAGAAGGAGGGACATAATAAAGATCAGAGAAGAAATAAATAAAATTGAGAAGAATAAAACAATAGCAAAAATCAATGAAACCAAGAGCTGGTTCTTCGAGAAAATAAACAAAATAGATAAGCCTCTAGCCAGACTTATTAAGAGGAAAAGAGAGTCAACACAAATCAACAGAATCAGAAACGAGAAAGGAAAAATCACGACGGACCCCACAGAAATACAAAGAATTATTGGAGAATACTATGAAAACCTATATGCTAACAAGCTGGGAAACCTAGGAGAAATGGACAACTTCTTAGAAAAATACAACCTTCCAAGACTGACCCAGAAAGAAACAGAAAATCTAAACAGACCAATTACCAGCAACGAAATTGAAGTGGTAAACAAAAAACTACCAAAGAACAAAACCCCCGGGCCAGATGGATTTACCTCAGAATTTTATCAGACATACAGGGAAGACATAATACCCATTCTCCTTAAAGTTTTCCAAAAAATAGAGGAGGAGGGGATACTCCCAAACTCATTCTATGAAGCTAACATCACCCTAATACCAAAACCAGGCAAAGACCCCACCAAAAAAGAAAACTACAGACCAATATCCCTGATGAACGTAGACGCAAAAATACTCAACAAAATATTAGCAAACCGAATTCAAAAATACATCAAAAGGATCATACACCATGACCAAGTGGGATTCATCCCAGGGATGCAAGGATGGTACAACATTCGAAAGTCCATCAACATCATCCACCACATCAACAAAAAGAAAGACAAAAACCACATGATCATCTCCATAGATGCTGAAAAAGCATTTGACAAAGTTCAACATCCATTCATGATAAAAACTCTCAGCAAAATGGGAATAGAGGGCAAGTACCTCAACATAATAAAGGCCATCTATGATAAAACCACAGCCAACATTATATTGAACAGCGAGAAGCTGAAAGCATTTCCTCTGAGATCGGGAACTAGACAGGGATGCCCACTCTCCCCACTGTTATTTAACATAGTACTGGAGGTCCTAGCCACAGCAATCAGACAAAACAAAGAAGTACAAGGAATCCAGATTGGTAAAGAAGAAGTTAAACTGTCACTATTTGCAGATGACATGATACTGTACATAAAAAACCCTAAAGACTCCACCCCAAAACTACTAGAACTGATATCGGAATACAGCAAAATTGCAGGATACAAAATCAACACACAGAAATCTGTGGCTTTCCTATACACTAACAATGAACCAACAGAAAGAGAAATCAGGAAAACAACTCCATTCACAATTGCATCAAAAAAAAATACCTAGGAATAAACCTAACCAAAGAAGTGAAAGACTTATACTCTGAAAACTACAAGTCACTCTTAAGAGAAATTAAAGGGGACACTAACAGATGGAAACTCATCCCATGCTCGTGGCTAGGAAGAATTAATATCGTTAAAATGGCCATCCTGCCTAAAGCAATATACAGATTTGATGCAATCCCTATGAAACTACCAGCAACATTCTTCAATGAACTAGAACAAATAATTCAAAAATTCATATGGAAACACCAAAGATCCTGAATAGCCAAAGCAATCCTGAGAAAGAAGAATAAAGTAGGGGGGATCTCACTCCCCAACTTCAAGCTCTATTATAAAGCCATAGTAATCAAGACAATTTGGTACTGGCACAAGAACAGAGTCACAGACCAATGGAACACACTATACAATCCAGACATTAACCCAGACATATATGGTCAATTAATATTTGATAAAGGAGCCATGGACATACAATGGCGAAATGACAGTCTCTTCAACAGATGGTGCTGGCAAAACTGGACAGCAACATGTAGGAGAATGAAACTGGACCATTGTCTAACCCCATATACAAAAGTAAACTCAAAATGGATCAAAGACCTGAATGTAAGTCATGAAACCATTAAACTCTTGGAAGAAAACATAGGCACAAACCTCTTAGACATAAACATGAGTGACCTCTTCTTGAACATATCTCCCTGGGCAAGGAAAACAACAGCAAAAATGAACAAGTGGGACTATATTAAGCTGAAAAGCTTCTGTACAGCAAAAGACACCATCAATAGAACAAAAAGGAACCCTACAATATGGGAGAATATATTTGAAAATGACAGATGTGATAAAGGCTTGACGTCCAGAATATATAAAGAGCTCACACGCCTCAACAAACAAAAAACAAATAACCCAATTAAAAAATGGGCAGAGGAACTGAACAGTTCTCCAAAACAGAAATACAGATGGCCAACAGACACATGAAAAGATGCTCCTCATCACTAATTATCAGAGAAATGCAAATTAAAACTACAATGAGGTATCACCTCACACCAGTAAGGATGGCTGCCATCCAAAAGACAAACAACAACAAATGTTGGCGAGGCTGTGGAGAAAGGGGAACCCCCCTACACTGCTGGTGGGAATGTAAATTAGTTCAACCATTGTGGAAAGCAGTATGGAGGTACATCAAAATGCTCAAAACAGACTTACCATTTGACCCAGGAATTGCACTCCTAGGAATTTACCCTAAGAATGCAGCAATCAAGGATGAGAAAGAGCAATGCACCCCTATGTTTATCACAGCACTATTTACAATAGCCAAGAATTGTAAGCAACCTAAATGTCCATCGATAGATGAATGGATAAAGAAGATGTGGTGCATATACACAATGGAATACTACTCAGCCATAAGAAAAGGGCAAATCCTACCAATCCTACCATTTGCAGCAACATGGATGGAGCTGGAGGGTATTATGCTCAGTGAAACAAACCAAGCGGAGAAAGAGAAATACCAAATGATTTCACTCATCTGTGGAGTATAAGAACAAAGGAAAAACTGAAGGAACAAAACAGCAGCAGAATCACAGAACTCAAGAATGGACTAACAGGTACCAAAGGGAAAGGGACTGGGGAGGATGGGTGGGTAGGGAGGGATAAGGGGGGGGGAGAAGAAGGGGGTATTAAGATTAGCATGCATGGGGGGTGGGAGAAAGGGGAGGGCTGTACAACACAGAGAAGGCAAGTAGTGATTCTACAACATTTGCTATGCTAATGGACAGTGACTGTAAAGGGGTTTATAGGGGGGACCTGGTATAGGGGAGAAGCCTAGTAAACATAATATTCGTCATGTAAGTGTAGATTAATGACACCCAAAAAAAAAAAGGCACTTACTGTGTGGAGACCTCCAATGAGTTCTACACAAGGGTATAAAGGGCATATAAAAGTGTAGGCAAAGGGTCTGTTTGTGTTTATACAGAGGATCAAAGCCTATTTGGGCTACCCCGAAAATGAACTAAGATACAATATGAAAAAGAACTTCCAACATCAGCACTCTCTGGAAGACTCATGCCAGAAGATGATCATCAAAAAACCCCAACAAAGATCCACGCACTGCTACAGGTGTAGATGCACTCATCCCACCAGTTCCTGGACTTGCCATGGGAATGAGGAAGGAGATATCTAAGCTGGCCTGTGTATACAGTAAAACAACAAATTTGACTGGATCTATACTGTTGGAACTCAACCAAGAATTAGGAGAAGTGCAAATTGTAGTGCTCCAAAATCTTACAACTACAGACTATTTACTGTTAAAAGAACATATGGGATGTGAACAGTCCCCAGGAATGGGTTGTTTTAATTTGTCTGATTTCTCTCAGACTGTTCAAGCTCAGTTGGACAATATCCACCATATCATAGATAAGTTTTCACAAATGCCTAAGGTCCCTAACTGGTTTTCTTGGTTTCACTGGAGATGGCTGGTAATTACAGGTATGCTTTGGTTATGTAACTATACTCCTATTATGTTAATGTGTGTGTGCAATTTAAGTAGTAGCTTAAAACCTATACATGCTGAAGTTACTCTACAAGAAGATATGTCAAAGAAATAATCAATCTTCCCATGTTTTCTTCCGCCTGTTACTTCTATAGCTTTTCTTCTTCCTTCCTAATTACAACCCTTAAATAGAATTTGTGCCTCATATCAAAGTTACCGAGTATCATAAATCTTCCAAGTGGTAAAGATACCTCAAGACAAATGCTGGGCATAGAAGCCACAGGGCATAAATATGCAAAGAAGTAAAAAGCTAACCTTTTCAAACAATAAGGCTTCTCTGTCACTTACCAACTTTACATTTCCCTATATGGCCCCGGAAGATGACTGGTTAGCCAGAGACGGGTAAGATTCCTCAAGGGAGGAACAACCTAAGACAGGCACAGTCGCAGGGGGGCCATCAGGTGAGAAAATGGGGATCAACAGAGGTGAGGCTTAGAAACTCCCCCCCCCGTTCTGAGAGAAATCTTCCGCATACGTGGATGTTTTATTGCCCGTGTCTAGCTTGGATTAACACATAGTCTACAGGCACACACCTGATCATCTACATTTGCTCTCTTACAACACTAAACTATGTTTTCTACCTTTATCTTGTATCTACCTACCACTTCAGCATTTTATTTAAAATAATAATAATAAAGAGAGAAATGTGGTATCCACATATAAATCAAGTATAAAAATCAAATGAATATTCATATTTGAACTGTTTATAGTTCATAATGCATGAGCAAAACTGAAAGCTTCTGTGATGACTGCCCTTGTACTGTTCACCATGTAACTTATTCACTATGTAAGAATTTGTTCTCCATGTAAGAACTTGTTTTTTATGCCTCAGAAGATTGGAGACTGACGAAAATTAGGCTTGGGGTGGATTAATGATTGTGCATTGAGCATTGACCCCCCTATACAGAATTTTATTGTTGTTAACAACCATTTGATCAATAAATATGAGAGATGCCCTCACACACACATAAAAATATATTTATATATATATATATATATATATACACAATTCCAATTGCAACATAAATAAGTAAACGGGATGTAATGTATAGCATAAGGAATATAGTCAAAATATTGTAACAACTTGGTATGGTGATAGCTGGTACCTAGAATTATCATGTATATAAATGTTGAATCACTGTGTTGTACACCTGAAACTAATGTAATGTAATACTGTGTGTCAACTACCCTTCAATAAAAAAATAATTATCTACAAAAAAAAAAAAAGCAAGGAAGTGCTTTTCAGATTAGCAAGCACCTATCTTGTTCTCAGTTATTCTATAAATATTGGATGTTCACTGCAAAAATACAACTTTATAAATGAATGGAAAGCCTAGTCCTTGTTGAGAAGACATCAGTTACACCCAAGAAATAATAACCACCTCATTCTTCTTCCCAGAAGCAGGTAGAGATAGAGCACTTCCTGTGTCAAGCTCACTACCACATACAAGCTAAAGAACAAAACGAGTAATACCAAGAAAGAAAGGAGAAACTGCTGAAGGAAGGGATGGATGGATGACATAAAGACAGGCCAAACACAGGCCAAATAAAGAAGTAGGTAGTTTATTTGGAAACTACAGACTGGGTGAGGGGAGTTAAAATGTGAGCTTTCAGAGAGATTATAAGCATGGATTAGAGGGTAAGAGGACATTTCTGGTCATTTTCAACATGCAAAAGTTAAACAGGCAGATAGTGCACATCACAAGTTCTAAAAACTTTTAAAGCTTTTGTGTCTCAGTAATACTATACCTAAGAGTTTTTCCTAATAAAAATGGTTCAAAAAATTTTTTAAAGGTGAAGGTAGTAAAGTTTAAAAAAACATATATCCCACTGTTAATTAAAATGGTGAAATGTTAGGAACAACCTACAGTAAGAAATAAAAACTGAAATAAATGAACAATGAACAAGTATTTAATATTAATAAATATTAACAAATTATGAATAAATAAATTACTAACAATAAGAAGTTAGAAGAAAATTAATTATAGTAAGTGAATGAATAAAATCAAGTCTTTAGACCCAGTAAGAAGCAGATACAATACTGTGTTAAGAAGGATCAGTATAAAGGAATCTGTTGGTACTATAAGGTGTGCATTTAACTATTCCTTTATTAATAAACACAAAAGCTTCAAACAAGGAAGAAAAATGGGTTCCTGCTGAAGGAAATGGCATCGAGAAGAACCCTGGGTTTGGGATGATGAGAAGAGGAAAATGAAGAGTGTCTGAGACAGGGAGCTCTAATAGGTGGGATTCAGGCTACATTCACTTGGGGTTGAGAACTGAGCTAGGGATGAAGTTCACCTAAGCCTCCAGGGATGCTAATTGCAATCCTTACGTCTTTTGTTTTGGGGAGGGCACTCAGCACCTCAGCCTGTAGGAGGAAGACACCACAGTCCTTATAATTTGGGGATTTATAATTTAGTATATATACCCATGCAAGGAAATACAGAAACTACAGAATGGGGGTGGGCTGGGTTGGGAATAAACTAAACTCCCAGCCTGATTTCAAATGCCTTCAAGGAGAGGCCCTGCAGGATGGCTTTTATCTGAAGCCACTAACTCCAGAACAAATTGGTCAACCATCTGCACACTGGTGAGAAAAAATTTTGGCTTAAAAACCACTGTTGTATCTCCAAGCTCATCAGCACATGTAGACCAAACTCTGCAGGTGAAATGATAAATTGGGTGAATACAACAACATGTTCCTGGAACAATCCAGTCACTCTGATTAGCCTTCTTTTGCAACTTCCTCTTACCCTGCCACCCCACTGTTGACCTCCCCTCCTTCCCAACAATCCATTTCCATCAGCTCAGGGGTGAATAAGCCATAACAGTTAAATATGGATTCCCATGAATCTCCAGGCAAAACACATTATATGCTTATGGAAAAGACTACGCTTGGCCATGGTACATTTAAAACGACTGCAACATTTTTGGGCCTTATAGAGTTGGAAGAGCCATTTCCCATGTACTTGTAATTCATCTAAATGTCCTCACACAGTTTAGCAGTTAAGTAAAAATAGTTTTTTGTATGGAAACAAAGGACATTGGTACTCCCCAAACCACAAAGGCATATTCAATACAATGTTTAAGAAACCTTTCATTTTGAAATAATTTTAGTTCTACAGAAGAATTGCAAAGATAGTACAGAAGGTTCCCACCCAGCCTGCCCTCATGTTATCACATATAACTCCAGAACATTTATTAAAACTGAAAAATTAACATGATTATATTACTATTAACTAAACTTTAGACTTCATTCAAAGTTTGCCAGTTTTGCCACTAACGTATTGTTTCTAGAATCCCATCCAGAATCCCACATTGCTTCTAGTTGTTCATGTCTCCTATTTTTTTTTTTTAAATCAGTGACAGTTTCTCAGTCTTTCCTCATTTTTTATGACCTTGACACTTTTGAAGAGTCTCTCAATTTGGGTTTGTCTGATGTTTCCTAGTGATTAGACTGAGGTTATGGATTTTCCCAAAAAACAGCTCTGAAGTCAAATGCCCCTCTTGTCACATCTCATCGGGGGCACCTAATACTAACATGGTGATGTGAACCTTGATCACTTAAGGAGGTGTCTGCCAAGTTTCTATACCACCTAACTTTACTTTCATATAGAAAGAGTTGCCAAATTTAACATGTAAAAACACAAGACAAAAATGGAACATACTTACACTAAAAAACTATTTTTTATTTAAAATTTGAATTTAACTGGACATCACATATATTTGCTTGTAGCCCTCCTTTCAGAAGTTAATTCTGAATAAAAGCTAGAAACATTTACTGAGCCTAAACAGAATGTTTCCATCTTGTCCATGGAACTCTCCTCACCTCATTTGGCACTGCCATCCCTTGACTGTACCGTAGAGACAAGAATGCTACTTAATGTTTAAACAGTGATCCCCAAACTCGGCTACCCACTAGAATCCCCTGGAGGACTGGCCTTAACCACCTGCAGTTTCTGATTCTGGAAGTCTGGGGTGGGGCTCTAGAATTTGCATTTTTGCATTGTATCAAGTTCCCAGGAGACACTAACAATCTAGGGGCCACATTTTAAGAAACACTGGTATTCACAGATGGGAGTCTGGGTACTCTTATTTCCTACACTTATCACAAGATACAAGATCTACATATAATCTGTGCACTACAAATCTACCATTACAACTCTTGCAGTGTGGGTCCTAACCCACAGCACACTGTCAACTTATGGGTGACTCACATATAAGAATGGGAACCAAGAATGGTGAGGACCCGATCCTCCTATCCTCTGCAAGTAGGAAGTCTTTGTACCCCAGTTGAGGAGGGGGTGAGGTATAGATCTAGATGGGGAGCTGAAGTGAGACGGCTTCCCTCTCTCTGCCCCTGCCTCAGTTGTTGAGAGGGTACACGTTTATCTCCATGCCCATCTACCCCTCTGTTGTCACCCCTTGTACCACAGTTATAGTCTGTGACACCATGTAACTTGTCAGAGAGCCACTAACACAGGTCGTAGAGATATAGGGGAATGGTACATGTCTGGAATCAGAATGTTTCGTTTCATGGAAAAATAAATTGTGTCATAAGTCAATCTGTGCTTTAAAAAGAGTCTACTTTGGGCAGGTTTGGGCATCTGATACATAAAATATCATCCCACTGTCTTTATAAGAAAAGACATTCTTGGACCCAAACTTTCAAGTGCTTCAACAGAAGACAATTGGTCCATAAATTGGAGATGTCCCACCCAACTATCCCTACCTCTCTCCACCCCCGACCACCACCACTCTAGCTACTGGACTATTTTGAAATGGAAGGCATGAGATTCTGGTTAAGCTCTTCTGCAACACTTACTTATGCTTGGCATTGGTTACCTAATAATGTAGGTAGTAGTTGGTTACCTACAATATTCTCGTTCTGTTAAGCTCAGCTCTTCCTTGAAAAAGTATGCAGCATATTTCTGAAAAATGGCTAGTCTGCACATTCTTCTAGCACGTTCCATATGCCAGGCACCTTGTCAAGCACTTTGTACACAGGCTCTCACTAATCCTCACCACATTATTTTGAGGAAGGTGTTAATGACCCTCTTTTACAGATTGGCTAAGTAACTTACAAAGCAAGTTACAAATCTAGTATCTAGCCTTCAGTGTTTTAGACAGGGATTGCCTTTACAGTCAATGCGCCATTTAATTTTCATTCAACCCAGTGCAAGATTTTCTAAAGGACCTAATTTCAACCTCTTAACCCATCAGGAAGAGTATCTGGCATTCCTAACAAGGCAACTACAAATAGTGCTACTAGTAAGCTGGTTATAAAGACATCTTAGGGGGATCTCTGTATACCAACAAAAAAGCTCATAAAACATTTTTTTCCCATAATACTCCTCTAGACATATAACTAACAAAAGGAAATAAAAAAAAATACAATCAATATCTAAAAATCCTAGAAGTCATAAAAGGGAGGGGAACAAAACCTTAGTGTTACCCTCAACTGATCTAAACCCATCAGGGCCACTTGGTAACACTTCGGATTACTCAGGAAATCAATCTGAGGGTAACACAAAAATCCAATATTTTGTCCAAGTTTGGGCTGAACACACAAGTTTATTTTTAAAAGCCGCCTTAGAGAAAGAGAGGTCACTAAGAGTGGCTATCTAGCTTGTTTTGCATTTATTTGCTTTTGAACCACAGATTAAAAAAAAAAGGTACAGGACGGGATGCCACCAATTGGGACAGGGAAGGATGGACGACTTCACCATTTCTTCTTTATATTCCGAAGACTTCAGTGATTGTGAGAATTCTAGGGTTTCACGATGAGTGCATCTTAGCATTCCAGTCCCTGTTCCTGAGCACTTCATTTCTGGATCTCATTGCACCATTCCTGCGCTAGAATCATACAGGCTTCTCATCAGCAGGGTGAGATTTCTTGTCAAATATTTCTGCAAGGACAGAAAGAGCTAAGCCCCACAGGGTCACGAGGAGCCAGAGAGGAGACAAGACAGGCAAATGTGGCTCCACCCCACGCTCCTGGGCTTGGGGCACGGTGGCCAGAGGAAGAGCTGTACAGGTGAGGTTGTGACCAGAATGAAGACATCTCAACACATGTCTTATTTTGGGTCCCTCCATGCCCCAGTCGGTTGTAAGCACAGCCGTTATGAATTCCCAGGCCTCCTTGAGGAAGCCTACTTCATCACCTTTGAAGACCCTTCGTTTTAACAAGTGTGGTTATTCCATTGGGGGATTGGGGTGTCAGGGCCAGAAGCTTTTAAAAAGAAAAGAAAGAGAAGAAAATCAGGAAGTGGTGTAACAAAGGCCTAATTATAAGGGAGGAGTATCTCTCTACAGACAGGTCACTGGAAAGATGCCAAGGGCTCTCGCCACATAAAGGAAAAGATTGTTATAAAAAGATTTTTTAAAAAAGAAGAAGAAAAAAGAGGCATGGCAGTGGAGACTGCGAGGGGGTGGGGCAGAGAATAGGGAAATGAATAAGAATAATGACTTAAAAGCTTTTTTTTTTTCTGGTTCTGCTTCCCTTTCTGCAGATGCTCAGCTGAGCCAGTGCAGCTGGCTCCCTGACAAATGTGGAAAAATCAGCCAATTTGAGCTGGTTGTTAGCAGTCCCGGCACAGAGGCTCAGATAAATGAGGGCCGCCTCAGGTGTGGCAGCAGACCTTCCGGAGTTGTGACTGAGAGATTCTCAGTCTCCCAGCCTCCTGGCCTCCCAGCCTCTGGGCCTCCAGGATCTTACCAGCACCCCGTTCTATCTCTGGCTCTACCCTCTGATAAAAATGACCTTGAAAAAGGGATCTTCCTCCGTTTGCTCTTCTTCCTTCCCCAACATCCTAACTCACAAGCTCTCCTTCCTCCAAAGTGGTGGGGTTTCTCCCTGCCCGCTCAGTGAAAAGTCTACGGCACAAGGGCTCTTGCCTCAAGTCTGGGTGCACGTTTGACAGCCTGACTCAAGGCCCCTAGAAAATTCCTGATGCATATTCCTTTTCAGATCACCTCACTGAACCAGAGTCTGTGGACACCCTGGCAGAATACATATGTTCAGTAACACCAGACAGTATGCCACACACATTTATTTACTCTTTATTATGTCCAATACAGTAAAAGGAATGTGCATCTGGCCATTCAGTTCAAGAAAAGCAACTGGTAGTTTAGGTCAAGTTCAGGTACAGAGTGTTCCTATAGGTAGTAGTACTAGTTCCCTACTTACGAACATGTCCACTTTTTCTGTGCGTCTTGTTTATGTATTGATCATTAAACAGAAAGGACAAAAATGAAGAACGAAGGTAGTAAAATAAATGCTTACCTAAGGGAAATTTTTAGAGGGATGGACATGTTCTGTATCTTATTGTAAGTGGTAGTTACATGGATTTATACAATTGCCAAAACTCATTGAACTAAATACTTAAGATGTGTTTTGTTGTACATTAAGTACATCTGAGTAAAACTTTAAAGGCTCAGATTCCAGTAACCCTCATTGTGCATTTACACTAGCATACTGAAGGGACTGCTGCTGTAAAAGGGCACAGGAAAAAAACATACACTGTATCACCTGATCAGTTGTCCTTTATATAATGGGATAGTAAAAAAAAAAAGAATTTATTCCTATATGATTCTCAAAAAAATTTTAGGAGCCTGAAATTATCTAGAGTAGCTCATAAAGATTTTTTTGATGTTGTTATATGTTACATATGTGTTGACTAGTTATTGCTTTTCTTATAATCTGAAAGTAAAATACGTCAGGTGCTTGAATCAGTTCGTCTCAAAAGCCTGATGTGGGGTGTACTGGCTGGGAGTTTGGAGAGGAGGGCAACAAAACTGGTTTATTTGAACGACACTGGTATCACAGATGAAATGAGAACATTTTTTCACTTCAGGAAGAGAATGACAGAGCTTAAGACATGAAAAGGTACTGGATTATATAGTCTAATCTCATTAAATCAATGTGAAAATTGAGGCTCAGAGAAGGAAAGCAATTTACCCAAAACACACAGACATTTTCTGCAAAACATGGGTTTCTGGTTCTCAAGTATGTTTCTCCTAGTTTTTCATTCTTCTTGTTTGCAATGCCATCCTCTACTGTGATATTTTAAAGCAAATACGATATTTGAAACTATCATCAACTTTCTATAAAGAAATGTTGTTACAAATATTGTAAAATGTCTTCAGAAAAATGTCCTCTGAGAAGGTTGCTTTTCACAGTATGTTTTAAAAAATTAAGACAGTCCAGTGTTATACTCAATTATTTATGTTTAACTTCCCAGAAGTACTCATGCATACCTTCTTTATAATAATTATGGCTTTTAAAAACTCTCTAATTCATGTTTACTGATATCCCACCCCTGGTACACAGGATTCTCAAAGGCATTTTTATCACTACAAACCCACATTTTCTCCTGTTTGGACCTTGACATTTCTTTTAACTTTGCTTCAGTGATTGGGCAAGTTCTGTAGCTTTAAGAATTGCGAGTGTAAGGTAAAAGAGCTATAATCCCACAGAAACCAATTATTAGTATCTTTAATTAAAAAACCAAACACTCTTGTTCACATCTTCAATACAACGTTCATGGAGAGAGTGAGCCACAATGAACAGATACTACTAAGACGGCCGTGTTCCCCCGGCCACACTGAAGATGGGTGCGGCCAGATGTACCTTCAAAGCCTTACAGGGAAGTCCAGGAAGTCCGAGACGGTTTGCTTTGCTCTTACAATTCCTTTCAGCCAAAGCTTCCGTCACCATGTGCATTTCTGACAGACTGTTTTGAAGGCTGATGACTCTCTGGTGCTCTTGACAGATCCTAAATTCTGAGCTTGGCCAGGGCCCACCCACCCGTGCCTCTGCAGACACTCCTGCATACACGTGGCACCTCAGGGCCCAGGAGACAGATGTGTAATGTTCATCTTACAGACTGAGGAGCGCATTGATAAGGGACTACTGAGGCGGCCCAGAGAAAGGAGGGCCACGTGAGAGCTATGGACCCTCCAGTCAGCAGGGAGGTGAACCTCTAGGAGAAGGTGAGGACAGGTAATCCAGGGCGGTTGTTTTGGGGGGACCAGACCTTGATGAGCAACTGGATTCTGGTCAGTCACAGCACCGCAGAGCTAGAAGGGAACTACAAAATCACCCAATGCGCTGTTTTTCAAGCAGCTTTTTTTTTTGAAGTAGTAGAAATCCTTCTGAAATTAAATGTATATGGACTTCTGACATAGAAAACAAAATCGAGGAACAGATCTGTGGGTGGTTAAAATTAGCCTTATTTGATGGAAAGATTCACCTCGTTGCTTAGGAGGCCCTGGAATACTGCTGAGGGGGATCTCCCGGAGCCCATGGGAACTTGGTGGTTGTCAAAAGAACAGTGACAGAGAGCTTACTACCAGTACAGCCATTCCACCACAGGCAGCCAGACTCTTTTATATTTTTTAATTAAGGTATCATTGATATAAAATTTTATGCAGATTTTACCTGGGCAACATTGTGGTTTCAGCACTCACCCATATTATCAAGTCCCCTCTCCACCCCATTGCAGTCACTGTCCATCAGTGTAGTGAAATGCTATAGAGTCACTACTCGTCTTCTCTGTGCTATACGGCCTTCCCTGTTACCTGCCTGTATTGTGAGTGCTAATTATAGTGCCCCTTAAACCCCTTCTGCCTCCCTCCCCACCCCCTTCCCTTTGGTAAGCGCTAGTCCCTTCTTGGACTCTGTGAGTCTGCTGCTGTTTTGTTCCTTCAGTTTTGCTTTATTGTTATACTCCACAAATGAGGGAAATTATTTGGTACTTGTCTTTCTCTGCCTGCAGCCCAGACTCTTACAGGATTTCTTCCTTAAAGAGAGCTAACACCCATCTCCTGGTAGCTCATATTCATGGATGTTAGTTCATCTTGGAGGCCAAATAAAATAACATAACCATTTCACGTGGAGAAATTTTCATCGATTCAAAGGTAGCAGGTACACTGGACTTTAGACATGCCCTTCATGATGTGGCGCACTATACACATTTCCCCCCTCTCACACAGCTGCTCAAGCTCGAACTACCTCTGCTCTGCTCCCCACTCCTAGTCTTATCTTCCTGTACGTGTGTCTGCTGGGGGCTCAGCCTTCAGAAGGACCCCAGGCACCTTTGTGCACGTTGGCAAGAAGGGAAGGAGGGCATTTTGCTGTTGAGTTCTTGATTTTTGTCTGCTAGCTTCAAAGCAGACTTCACCATTTCTGAATAGAGGGCCATGAAATCTGGTTTGTGCCCATTTAGAAGTGCATCCGACTCGGGCGGGGTGGGGGGGGTCAAAGTTCTATGTTAAAAGAAAACAAAAACAGCTGAATTGCAGGCAAAAAGTTTATCTGCTCCCATTCCTCCCTCAAAGGCATCCTAACAGAAAGAACCACTTCGAGGCTGCAAAGAAGACTTCCGGTACAGCAACGTTCAATGTTTAGAGCAGATCAACAGCTGGAAAGGCAAACTGTTTTTTAGTGTGAACATTTCACAGTTCAAGTCACTTAACAGATGTAAAATTATAGGATATACTTAGCATTTAGGGTTTTTTTTTTATTAGCTAAGGAAGATTCTTTTTGGAAAATACATTTGATGTTTAGTACTTCTTGATGACGATGGCAAGAATTTTTTAAACGTTCGTTATGCTAAACAAAAATGTTCATTTTACAAAATCATACTTTACTCAGCTTAATGTATGCCTTATCCAGGTTCACTTAAGATTAAACTGGACATTTTAAGGTACTAAATATACAAATTTAAAGGTTGGGGGACAGATTATCTTACTAAACAGCCAACCAGTGTAAGAGTTGAGAGGCATCAAGGCTAGAAAGGCTATCAGATGCCAAGTGAACAATCCAGAATTGAAATGGATAATCACACTGGGGAGAGACATCCAAAGCCAGGAGACACCCAGGATCCCAGGCTCGGAGGCAAGGAGGACCCTGTCCAGGGTGAAGGCTCGGGAGGGCAGGAGAGGCCACGGCTGGCCACTGCCTTTCAAATAGGACCAAAGTGAGGAGACAGGTTTTACACGGAGGAACAGAAGCTGCTACCTAGATGGAAAACAGATCACATGAGGACAGATGAGTGGAATAGGGTGGTTTTTACTTTAGAAGGAAAGAAAAAGCACAACTTGATGACTGTCATTTTAAATGAGGCTTTAGGGAAATGTAGTGAAAGCAAGAGAAATGCAGGTGGGCATTTCGGGAGGGAGATGAGCGGAGAGCGAACTCATCAGTTGGGGCAGGGGGAGTCTTGGGTGGGTCGGCTTGCCCCTGACAAGCGAGGAGACCTTGGAGAAGCATCTGAAACTCTGTGGACCTCAGTGTCTTTATCTGTAAAGTAAGAGGGCTACAGCAAGTGATTTCTAAGGGTTCTCCAGCTCAAGAGCATCTTTAAATTAAAAAAAACAACAACTCACCTCTCTCAAATAAGAAAGTTAATAAAAGCATCAAGCAGGTTGCTGAGAACATTTCACTTAAAAGTTTCTTAACAAAAGACAAACATCTGACCCCCTAGTTTCTTGAGGGTCCCCCCATCACTCGGGCCGGGCCTGCTTTTTCATGGAATTGCCAGCCCATCACGGTATCAGCCGCTCCTGGGACAGAGACAATGCCTGCCAATGTATGGTCTGTTGGAGGAAATGATGTTTTTGAAAAATGAATTACAAATCCTCATGGGGAGGGCCAGTCCTTAATGACTCAACACAGAGCTCAGCTTCCCATTTGGGATTATCAACAGCATAACGGTAGCTTGCTGGCTGAGTAAAGTTTGGTCTCCAAGAGGTAGAAAAAGCATTCGAAGCTTAAACGTTAGAGCCAAAGGAAGGAAACTAGTATGTGTCAGTCACTGTTCTGGGCTAGTTTGCCTGTAATGGATTTAACTCTTACCGGGCCAGGGAGAGATGGACAATGATTTATCATCTCTACTTCACGAACCAGAGGGCCAAGAAGCTTGCACCAGGTCACATGGCAGTCCGAGGAGTCACCCTTTCATCAAATTATCTACGGAGTGCGTACTCTGTTCTAGACATCAGGGACTGTGGCAGGAGAAGCCAGTGTGGCACCTGCCTTGACAGAGTTTACTTTCTGGTCGGGGGAGGGATGAGCAGCTATAAATATACACGCTAAGAACAATAAAGAAATGCTTGGTAGTGTGAAATAAGACAAAATAAAATTAGAGAATGACTGAGGGGGTCCTTCTACGTGGCAAAGGAAAAAGGAGCTCTCTGAGGAGGTGACACTTAAACCAAGAACAGAAGGACAAAAGGACTCAGCCATGCGAAGATCTGGGCAAGAGTCAGATCAAGTAAGAGGCAAGTAAGAGGTCACACGGTGGGGACAGCAAACCCTGAGAGAATGAAGCCTGCAGAGGCACCTGACGGCCAAGATGGGCAGACGGGCAGCTGGCTGCTGCCTGGTGCGCTCCTCTCCCTGCTGGGCTGAGGAGGTGGGTCTGCTGGGAGGCCATGTCCACGTTCCAGTAACCCCTGTTATCTAGAATGGAGTTCTGACAGGTAGGCAACCCTTTGCAACCAAAAGGCTTCCGTTTCTTTCTGCTTCCTGTTCCAACCTGAACTGTCATCTCTCCTCTCCTGGGGAAGTGGAGTGGGTGTGTTGGGGTTGTGGCATCTGAGCCAATAAGCCACCCCTAAGTAACAGGAAGCAAGGTGGGGAGGAGAAAAACAACATCCCACTGCGATCTCAGCCGTATTTCTTCCACATGGCAAGTTCCATTTTGTTTAATTTAACAATAAACTCATTATATTAACACAATTCAATAGAAGCAGCAGGGGGATTTCTCCTAATTTAATCTTGGGCTTTAAGGAGCCTTGCTCAGTGCTAAAAGAATGCCATGCAGAGAGATTAAAGGGCTTGTATCACGTTGAAAAGCAGACCTCAGAGTTTCTAAATGCAGCCTACCTGTAATTTACGAAATAGTCCGACCACTTCTTACTTCATCCAGAGCATCGCTAGTCAGAGAGCTAATCTCTGCAAGCAAATCATTCTCATGAATGATGCTGCTTTAGGGTTTAAGCTCAGAGAAGTGATCCTATCATCCTTGGAATTGATGCTCCAATTTGAAAAGGAGTTATTGGATGCACCTGGCCAGGAATATAAATATCTTGTGCTTAGCAATGTCACAAAACTGGTTTTCTCTAAGTCACTTGAAAGTACAAGGACGTTACTATCTAACATCTATCACTCTGTGTATCCATTATGAAGAGCCATATAGCATGTGGCCTAACAAAATGGTTGTTTCTGATTATTAGCCATTATAAGAAAGAATGGCTACATTTCTAAAAAATCTTGAGGGATGGAAGATACTATATAATCTGCTGATCCAGTGATTTGAAATCTGGAGATTCCAAATTCACACACACACAACGGCCTCAGGCCAAACAATGGTATTTGTCCCCAGCTGGCGAGAAGAATCAACAAACTCATCAATTAGGATCCCGTTTATACTTGTATTGAATATATATGAATGCAGGCCCACTCGAGGATTCCAGCTGGGAGACGTAAACTTTTGACATTCACCAAGTACATTTATCTTCGGGGCCCATCCTAGGCTTAGTGTGCTGACCATGTGTGGCTTGTGTGTATCTGGGAGGTCTGAATATTTATTTAACCAAGCAAGTTTTAAAGTTTATCTCATGTTCTTGCGACTACAAAAAGCCTCTTGCGGAAGAAATTATCCTTAGCCAGACTGCTTTCAGAAGAAGTGACTGAAATGTGGGAAGAAGTTTGGGGAATAGGTGCAGTTCACTCCAGCAGAGGCCAGTAGGCCTGGCCTCTCTCCCTGTGTGGGGGCGGAACGGGGAGGAAGGAACAGGGGCTCTCCTTTGCTCAGCTTCCTGGTCTCTGTTTCTGTCTCTCCCCCGCTGTGGATTTTGCCTGTCTCTCTGCTTCAATGAGAAATCTCTCATGTTTGAGGGGAAAAAAATAAAATCTCAGTGTGGAGGGACTGAAGCAACGGGAGGTTCTGTCACAGGTTTCAGGTCCCAGAGTGAAAGGCTCAGAGAAGATGAGATTTCAACTCTTTGCAACCTGAGAAGCATCCTTCTCACCCTGTCAATTTGCAAACAAGATTTTCTAGGTTTAGGACATTTTCTTCTATTATTTAAATTCCTTGTGATGCATTTGCTTTCTTTAGTGAAGGCACTTCTTTTCTTGGAAAAGTACCATTTGCCAGAGAGGGAGAGAGGGAGAGAAAGAGGCAGGGTGGGGAGGGAGCAAGGGAGGCAGAGATAGAGAGAAAGAAACTAATACCAGAAAACAAATAACACAGCAAGAGCGTGCATCCTGTTACGGGCTTCTTTATGCTTAAAATGGAGTCTTATTTTTCCCATCTAAAAATAAGCCTGTGACCTTTTGCATTCTCCAGACCATATGCATTTCTGCAGCGTCCGGAGTCCCAAGGCATACTGCGCCAAGGGAGAGCTGAGGGCTGTCTGGTCCAGGTCCCTGGAGCTAAGAAATACACCTGTCAGAGAAGCCGCAGCCAGATTCAAAGAGAAAGAATTCACAGAGACCCGGGGGGGCGGGGTGAGCCGAAATCCCACTTCCTCTGTCAGTTATTGATTAAACCTCTTATGCATATACGCCCGCTCCAGGTAAGCTGAACTCTAATTTTATGCCACCTACAGAAAAGAGATGGATACAGACTGGGAGTAAATAGCACTAAGCTTCACGAGAAGAACAAACACCTGCACACATTCCATATTCTCTTTGTTAGATTTTTTTTTCTAAGTCCAAAGGAATAAAGAAGAATGTCAAACCTTACTCATAATCAAAGAAATGCAAACTAAAATGTGTTACACTTTTAAAAACTTATCCAATTAGAAGAGATGAAAAAGAAAGATATGTTGGTGAGAGCTTATGCAAACAGGCACTCTCATGTCTATTTAGAGTTGGAATATGAATTAGTAGAGTGTCTGTAGTTAAATTGGGTAACATGTTGGAAATGCCATAAATGCGTGGATTCCACTGCAGCAATTACACTTTCAGCAGTTCCTTGTGTCAGTCATACGTGGTAGGATGGTCACCACTACGTTGTTTAGAATAGCAAATTGTTGGAAACACTTTAAGTGTCCAGCAATGGGACAACTGGGTAAGTCAACTGAGTTATATTCATGCAATGAATGTGCTTCAAAGTCATGCTTAGAGCAATACATAACTAATGAAATAAACAGATGTTCTAAAAATGTTGCTAAACAAAAAAGTCTAAAAGCTATCCATCTACCCATCTATCATCTACCTGTTATGCTCACTGTGCTCTAAGGGTTTAAGCATGCTTGAATTATCTTATGCAACACTCACACCCATACCAGGAAATATGTACCATTATTTTCTCTTCACAGATAAAGAAACTGGTACATGGGGATGTGTACAGGTGGGGGCTGGTCTAAACTACACAAACCTTCTATCTCTGCTGTGAGATGAGTGTGTGTATGCTTGTATACATGTGTCATTCCTGATGAGTATACATACTCTAAAATGTTCACAGTCATCTCTGAGTAGTAGCCTTAGAGGTGATTTTTGTTTACTGCTTTGAGCTTTTCTGTGTTTTTCATGATTTTTACAATGAGCATGAGTTTCTTTTGCAACTAAGAAAAACATTCTCTCTTCCTTTGAGATGATATTCTGACTATGACCATCTGACTCCTTAGTACTCAGAAGAGTTCAAGAAGAGGCACCAAGCGGCTAATAGTCTCTTCGTCCTAGATGGGCTCTGAAGCCAGGTGCAACCACTTACTGACCATGTTCCCTGGCAAAGGTCACTTAGCCTTCCACAAGTAAAGTGAGAAATAAATGTGCTAAGGCACGGAAAACCATGCACTCACAATACCTGCTCAATAAACGCTGTCTCCTTTCTCCTGCCAGTCTTCTGGAACACACCGATTCCAGGAGGGGCATTCTCCAGGCTCTGCGTAATACAGTTTCCAGCCTTAGCGAAGACCACTGACTCCAAATCAAAGGGAAATATATTCTGCATGATGAATGCTGTATCAGTGCCCCTTAGATGCAACTGGCCTGCTCTCCCCTCCCAAATTCTAGTCCTTTTTGAATTACAGCTCTTTAAAAAAAATTTTTTAAACACATCTTTTTCTCCACTACAGTGGTCTTCACCCTAGGGAATGTATACAGCTGAAGTGTCACAAAGATCCTTCCAGAAGTATGTGGACACAGATCGTTTTAAGGGAACTAACATCCAGAATCTCCATCTCCCTGAGATTCCTCCTTAACCGTGTGTGAGAGTGCACCTGTGCCCGGGGCTCCGCGGCACGCGCACCTGCCCTCCTCCCACTGCCCTTCTCCTACTTCACAGCAGAGACGAACTCGTGCCCACAGCGAATCTACCAAGGCCGCGCAGCCCAGAGCTATGAACAGCCACTTGCGCGCCCCAGAAAGGAATCGATTTTATGTATGAGTTAAAAGTAAGCCTCCTCTCATCAAGGTGGATAATAAATCCAAGGTGGCAAGGGCTTTTGGTCTTTCAGTCAGGAGTTAGGAATAGTGTATTTTGACCGGTTTGGGGCTTCAGGTGGGTGGAGAGGGGTATGGGAAAGATGATAATTACGGCTTACAACCTCTCCTCTTCTGTCCCTTGACTATTATTAGAGACCCCAAAGAGAGGCACTTAGAACTGCTGGACACTGGGCAGCTTATCACAGGAGGCCACGCTCATGGTTCTGCAGACCCGTTTCCTCAGCACCTCTCATTCTCCCTCCCTCTCTCTGTCAATCTTTTTCTCTCTCAGATGAATATTTATCAAACAATACCCCATAAATAAATGAATAAAACCCTGTCCTCATAAAGCTCCATTTTAGTCAAATTTGAACTCAGAAGTGATATGGTTGTCACAGGGATGCATATTAGCACACTGAAAAATCTATTCACTGAAAAATGAAGTCAGATTTTTTCTGACACAAAATAAATCTGACTTGGGTGGTTGGTTAAAGAATGAGGACAATTAGGGCATATTATCTATGTGTTGAATGCGGTAAATCTGCAGGTCCAAGGTTTGATGAATATGTATTTAAAGGGTACAATAAGAGCAGTTTTACCACAGTTGTATAAAATTATTGTTTGGCAGGTAAAGGTATATTGAAATTAGCAATATTTCTAAATTACCAATACTTTCTAAGTAGATGAAAGTAAACAGTATGTTACTAAGTGAAAATGTACATACAATTTTTTTGCTTTACGTGATACTTTTTGGTATACATTAAGAAAGTAGATGGCTTCACAGAATAGTTAACAAATGCTTTTGGAAGCCAGGTGCCCACCCATTGTTTGCTTTTCCCAAAAATCAAAGGAGGAGCTAATCAATTTACCAACGGAGAGATCACTAAACATTGCTGCAGGTGATGGCAACTGTTTGGCCAATAATTCAGAAGTTCAAAGATGCCAGTGATATTGCTCTAACAGAACTCCAACTGTTCACATCACATAATACGTAGACAGTGTTTCTCAGCATTTATATTGTGAAAACTAAAACTAGAAATGGAATTGTTGTTGACCCTTTAGCAATAAATAATATTCATCTATGGTTTGAACTAATTGGGAATAAAGCCCCATCTATCTCATTAAGAAATGCAATCCCCATAAATTTTTACTTCTCATGTTTAATAATTATTGATGAGAATATTTCAGAATCATGCTGTTTTGAGCAACTTTGTACTAGAAATTATTATAATAATAAATCAATCCAGATGACATTATTAGAGCTTTATGATCATGAGACTTGTAAAGTTTAAATTTATTTTTACACATTTTTATTGCAAAGGATTATGATAACATGATCAATAAAATACTTTTAAGTATTAAGAATTTAACATTAGGACAAAATTCCACAGGGGAAATATAATAGAAATATAAGTTCAAAGAAAAGATGTAAAATTTTGAGTGTGAAAGAACAGCTTGTTCATGTATTTTAAAAAAATGAACGATGGTGACTATTCAGTCAAAAGAGTATTTAGATTTCACTGGGTACATTTCAAAAGTGATTGAACCGTTTTATTAAGAGGTCAGTAAAATATGTAAGGAATTTATATCCTTTGCAAGTATTTAAACTTATGATGAAAAATTTTAAATGTCAACTTTCAGATAAGCAGGTGCAAGGTGGTACAAAGAATTTCAAGATTCTTTTTTGGGGGAGGTAAAAGAACAAAAAAAATTGAAATCCACTGCTGTATTTCATAGCTATCCTTTTTTCCTTTATGAGGCCCAAGAAAATGACATATTTTATTGAGTTTAAGGGGGCTAAAGAAAAAATTTGATTTTATCCTCTTGAGAGATCTGGCCGCACTGCACCTGTAGCACCAGGCCAAGTGGTGGCTGGTTCTCCCAGGCAACAGGTGCTCAGGGCACATCAACAGGAATGAGCATGGGCAGCTTCTGAGGACGAGGGCAGTGTTTGATACTGGGTGTTACTCTGATGGGTAGAATACATCTGATTCACAGAAGGGAAAGGAAAACTTAGTTTCCCATCTGTGACTTACAGCCACCATTAAGTGATGCCTGTTTACCATTTGCAAGAATGAAAGAAATCCTATAAAACAGTTAACATGCAGATGGAATTCTCTTTTGTCCGTATCTGTTTACTATTTTTTAATGTGTTCTCCTTAATTTCTTTAGGGAAAAATTCCACAACTAAGTACACTAGGTTCTTTAGGAAGTTGCAAAATATATCCACACCCAAACAATGAGAAAGACTTGGAAATAATTATACATCAGAATTATGGGGCCATACATCTGGCCTTACTTCCTCCCTGCCAAACTCCGACCAGCAGCGGCTTCAGGCATAGGAGGTTACCCACTCAACACAATTAGAGGACAAAAGATGCCTTGCTTACCTCCTCACAAGACTACTGTGAGTACTAAATTAGAGCACGAACCCAAAAGGATGTTAAACACTATTACTGATTTATCCCTTCGAGTCTTAAAAGCTTTTCTATGCCAACATTTTTGGAAGAACCTTACCTTGGTGTTGTCTGTTCCATTCTAGGTTCTGATGTCTGCTTGCTTTCCCTATAAAGCAGCCCACCTGACTAGAAGGCTGGATATAGAGAGTTGTCCCTGACATCATCCACGTAGAGCAAATATTTAATATTGGCAGAATGCACACTGTAGTGAAGTTAAGGCTTGTAGCCCTGCTTTCACTAAAGCCAAGGGAACCACTGTGACACTTTACACAGCGTTATTCTTCAGCGACTACGGTTTGTTACAGGGAGTCATACCAAGATGGAAGAGGTCTCTCTACTTTGATTCATTGTTGTGACACAGGAAAGAAAAATTGGCAAGTTAATTTTCACCTATGAGGTCAAGACTAATGACTGATTTTAAGTCAGATGGACTGTCTCAATAAAGCTGTTAATGACAATGAGAAATGGAAACATCTGATTTGTCCTGATTATGTTTAGAGCTCACATATCTTGAACTGCAATCCAGGGAGCCAAGATCACTTAACACTTTCTTAAATTGATTTCTGTACGTAATGCCAAAGCTCTCTCTTGAGGTGAAACATTATCAGCCCTGACCTTCATTAACCTGGACAAGTGACACATGCAAGGATCCTAATTCATTAATTTCGTAATTGATGCTCATTGCTTTGGACACGGACTTCAACAGCGTCAGGCTAGTGCTTATCTGCAGGAAATAATGACCAAAACAGAGCACATAACTGCCCAGAAATGGCTGTGGCCTGGAGAAAAGAATTCAGGTTTTAAAATTCTCTAAACATAAAAATGAAAAACACAACTAATAAACAGTTGTGTCGCCTATTAGTCTTTGCCCCCAACTGTACTGCTTCATTTTTAACATATGTTTAATTGCTATTTTTTTTTATTAAACTCGTATTTAGGCAGAAAGGAACAAGCTTACCACATATGCTTTGTATTATATACTAACTATTCCCTGTCTTATGGTGAGTTACAAAGAAAAGACACTGGGAAAGAAGAATTATATTTAAATCTAGTTTATGAAAATCCCTAGATTTGGGGAGGAAAAACCTCCACTTGAGAGAATTTGCAGTACTTTTCTATAAAGAATTTTTAAGGCACACTGGAATCTGCATCTAACACTATCATAAAGAGGCTGTGTTTCAGTAAGAGTCATCTTGAGTCCCATCCAGAAGGTCCCTGAAATGCCAAAATGACCCCTTTAAGTGTTCATCTATAAAATGGCACACATGCTAGACCCTATTCCTGGCTTATCAGGTTCTGTTCAAAGTCAGTGGCCTGAAGATTTAAGACCTAGTTGGCAACAGGGTACTGAGTAATGCATAGCACATAGTAGCAATGTTCCGTGACTCTCTGGAGATTGGTGATGAGAACGGTGAGCTGGGAACACCCAAATGAATTCACTCCCGAGATGCTTCTTTCCCATTCTGCTTTCATCATAAGCCTGGCCCCATGGTTCTGTTTTGCTGTTATTCCCAGGCACAGAGATTCCACACACCTTTCCCAATTAAGCCAAACGCATTCACCCACATTATGTCACTTAACGGTCTTTCAGGTTTGCACGATATGATGTAAAAGGAACCTGATGAAGATCAAAGGTCATGCAGGCAAGGGGCAGAGCTGGAAACTGAACTCAAATCCGATTCCAGATCCAGTGTTCCTTCCTGCCACCTCGTTCTGGCTTCTTAGCCTTTCATTCCTATCTCCTGTTCTCCTTTCTTTCCTTCCTTCCTTTCTCACTATCTGGATCTTTCACATTCTCTTTCTTTATAAATATCTATTATCTGTCTCATTATTCAATCTGTTTCTCTCCTATCAGACAGGTATTAAAATTCCTAAATCCTAAGAAGAACGAAAATGTGGGAAGAAATTCTAATAATAATGATATCCTAAAATGAACGATGTCAGTGCTAAAAGGACTGGCATTGTTGTTGATTTTTAAATGTAAAAATCTTATCTTCTCTAAGTATGCTGGAATAGTGCTTTGAAATATAACTGTAATCTAAAACGGAAGCAGAAGTGGCATTCCCTTCTATATTCTCGAGGGAGATACTGGGAAAAAACTCTTATTGAAAGTGTATTTGCAAAACGTCCCCTCCCCTGCCACCCCCACTCACAAACATGTTAAAAAAAAAAAAGTCACTAGCCACTTGACACTTATAAAGTAGATTGAATTACTCCAGCCACTGCTGGGTTCCTGGCATTTACTAGGGTCACTTGAGCTATTCTGATTTATGAGGGTTTAACCCTGAGCAGGGTCGGTTTAACCAAGCTCGCTACAAGTGCACACTTAATGATCCTTTCAGCAAACAAGAGGAAGCATCCTTCAGCTAGAGTTCATGCCATTGAGCCTCACCAGGAATGATGCATTAACTTCAGAGAATGTGCTGTTTCCTCCACAGCTTGCTTCAATTTACATCTCTATCAAAGGAACAGACAGAGTTGCAAGATCAGCTGGTCCAGCCAACTGCACGGAAGCATATGTATGCGGTCCAGGCATCCCAGTGGTGTTGGGATTCCATTCCCCAAAGCTGACCAGGAAGGGCGGGCAGGGAGCTACACTAGCAGATTATAGAAAACATGGCTTTGGTACACTACCTCCGCCATACTTATCGGGAGCCTTTGTGTCTCAGCTTTTTTACCCTAAAATGGAAATAATAACGGCACCTACCGTGCAGGGCTGTTTGGAAGATTAAATGAATTCATTCAAACACAGCTCTTAGAACATGGGCCAGAAGATGCTATTAAGTACCCAATACATTTAGTAGATAACATTAATGTTTTCCCCATTTGTTCAGGCGGGACACCCACAATAATCTTTGCTGACAACCTTCCTCCTCACTCCAAGTCCCACGAACGCTAACTTGTCTTGCTGCCTTATTCCCTCGCATGCCTACCCTTTAGTACTACTAGCTAAAAATCAGTGCCAACATGATAACCACACAGATACATTTGTAAGCCACGTACCGTATTTTTTTCCACAGGTGCAGAAATGCTGTAATTCAAATGAAATTTACGTATCTCAGGAAGATCCTTAAGTAACTACTTTAATAATGGAAATTTCAGGCAGGCTGGAAAATGGTTTTGGCCAGATACCCCTTCCGAAGTGCCTGGCAAATACTATTTCACTACACTTAACTTCCAGATAGGCCTGCACCAAATTTTAATCACCATCATAGGCAACAGTATCTTGGGATGACAAACATCCCTTAAATCTTCCTGAGGACACATCTTCAATTTAGTGCATTGAGCATTAAATTACAAACCAGGGGAATTGAGTTCTGGTTCTAGAGCCATTGTTTATTCACAGAGTTGTATCAGACACATCACTTTAAGTTTTCAAGCCTCAATTTCCTCATCTGTATAATAGGAACAATAATATATACTCACATTGCTCAGCCCGAGAGCCAGAGCCGACTGCCACCTCTTTTTATAAACAGGATTTATTGGCTCACAGTCATGCCCATTTGTTTCAGAACCATCGAGGGCTGCTTTCCCATGCTGTGACAGCAGAGTTGAGTAGTTGTGACAGAGATCATACGGTCTGCAAAGCCAAACATATTTAACCATCTGACCCTTTACAAAAAAATTTGCCAACTCCTGCTCTGGAGAACTGTTGTGAGAAACCAATAAAATGACTAATCTGCAAGTGCTTTGCAAACTGCAATATTTATGTAAAGTAAAAATGTAAATCTTTATTACAGCCTTTTTGATGTTTATAGGCAATTCGTGTGCCACTCACCCCATAGTTGCATTCTTCCCAGCTAAGCAATCTCAAACACCATGGGTCTTTCCCTACTAGTCCAGTTTCAAATTTTTTTCCACTGCCTTTGTTGCTGGGTGGGGTATTTTTTGGATTTGCTCCCATTTTTCCTGTTCATTTTTCTTTTAAATTTTAATTACTGGGTAGGATACTGGAAAGGTTATTTATCTGGTTCTCAAGTGAAATCCAAGTTAACAGCCAAGAACTGGGTTGGCTTTTTAAGTAACAGCCCTGTAATGAAGTGCTCTTGGTCAAGTGGAAAGAGCACGGTCAAAAACCAGCTAGATCGTTCATGAACTGTGAACACTTGAACAAATTATTTAACTTCTCTCAACCTCAGCTTCCACATTGAGATAAGAACACATTTATAAAGAGCTTAGACAGTTATTACAGAATTATAACAGTGTACTTGTAAATAAGTTGACTTAAGCAGAATGCCTGGCACACAGTAGGTCTTGGGACAGGGTTACTGATGCCTTTCTCGTTTTGTTGACCAAGACACTTTTCTATCACAATGGTGCTCTTATTTTAAATTTGTGAGTCCATTTGTTGGACGTAAAGTATCCTACCTGACATTTGTCCCTATTGAACTTCAACTTGCTTTTGATTTATTGAGGTCACTTTGACTTCTATTCCTGTCTTCTGAGGAGTTAGAATTTATGCCTTTCTGAATTTGTATTCTGTGGACCTCATTTCCAAAGGTTGAAAGAACAAGAGAAAACTCAGGTTAACTAGGGTTATAAGGCTAGCTGTCTAAGGCAAAATTAAGTGTAGATTTGGACCAATTATTCAAAACCCAATATGACAAAATGTTTTGGCTGTAACTACCTAGGCCTTAAGAAGCAAAATACGTTTCCCTTTCAATTTTTCACTTCACACTGCTAACACAGACCAGACCAAAGGGGTAGAAAGACAAATGGGTGGTCAAAATTAACAGCATGGCTGGGGAAAAAAGGAATAGGAAACATGTGATCTCTCTCCCCAGAAGGCTCTCACTGAGTTTTAAATGCTGCTGCCTTACCAAGGTTTGCATTGAGATTGTTTTAAGCTGAGACATTTTATCTACTGAAACCTTAATTTTTCTGCTGCATTTTCTGCATTTTCCTCCAGCACCTTTGATTCTCAGCATTTATAGCAAGCACGAGAACTCCACACTAGCCCGAAGCTTGTTAAGCTACCACAAATAAGATAGAAGCACCTCATTAATTACCATCATCAAGAGAATTAGTGCGCCTATTGATAAATATTAAAGTTGCAAATTCTGTCTTTAAAGAATGTGCTTGCCACGCACAGGTATTGGATGCCTTACCGCCTGAGACAGATCTCAATCACAGAAAACAAGGAAAGCCCTGGCGGCAGATTTTATTTTAATCCAAGGATCTGGGGAGGGGACGTGCCTGCCAACTAAGGATTAGTTTTCTTTCCTTAGAGTCTTATGACTTTGAAAAACCAGCTAAAAATGCATATAAAGATGTGAAATACCTAAATCAGCATTTGTGCGAATCATTTCAAGTGTACTGACATACTTGCTCTTATGAATTGAGATATTAATTCAAAATTTTTAAAGTAAAGGAAAATCACTTACATTGACATGCACAGAAAAGTGTTCAGAAGAAAGCCTTTCTGCTCAGCTTAAATTTCTAAATTTCAAGTAACAACAATAATGATTAGACCAGTTAATACTTATTGAAGTTATTATGTACAAGACGCTATGCTGAGGACTGCCCACACTCATCTGTGGCCCCCCTGTAACACCAGGAGGTCTGCACTGTTAATTATATCCATTTTACTCACCAGAAGACTGAGGCTTAGAGAGGTTGATAATCTGCCACAGATTTTTAAAAATCAGCTACATACATAGGAAAAGAAGACTGAACAATTCTGAGAATATGCTCCAAATGATTACAATATAAACTTAAAAATGAGCCAATGCAGTCAGTCTTAGGCTGCATTAATTGAAGTACAGGTTCCAGGACCAGTGACTGGCTCCTGGGACTTTGGCATCCATCTGGGGGTCTGTGTTCAGTACAGAGAACACGGTTTACCTGGAATATGGATAAACCAGAGGAAAAGCAGCTGAGAAACGGGATTTGAGTCATGACACCTGAGAACTGACTACAGGAATGAACTAGCGGTGGTAGCCTGGAAGAGAACCAGGCTTTGTGAGAGATCACAAATGGTGGAATAAATAGGAACACTGCCCTGAGTTCAAGCTAACCTTTTTCTTACATACACTCAGTGCAACAAGTTGTTTAACCTATCTAGGTCTCAGTCTTCTCATCTCTGAGACAGCACTAATATAGCACTTTATCCTGCTAGGGTTCTGGAGTGGGTAGATGAAATAATATATGCATATGCACTTACCCTGTACCTAGCACTCAAGCATTTCTTAGCAAATGCTAGTCACTATTATTATTGTTGCTCTTCTTGTTCTTGTGACTCTTAAAATAGAACAGCAATTTCCAGAATCACTGCAGAAAACTGCTCTCCCTGGGTAAACAGGTGGCAATTCCAACAAAGGCCTCCCGTGGTCCCAAAGGTTTGGGAAATACCAACTTAGAGGAAATCATGCAAGGTTTTTACACTAGACGTTGTGGCTCTCCAGGAAGAGGTAAATGTATGTAACAATTCTGGAAGTGTTTGGTTAGGACCGTTTTTAAAGAACATTCCCTGCAAAGAGTATGTTCTGCAGAACAAGCTTTGGATCGCAGGACTATGGAAGAGTCTGCATCACAAGCTACGCCTGTCATCACATCTGGTGTCGATGAAGCCCAGCCCAGAGAGTCAGCCCGGAGGCATCAGGACCCATAAGGGAGAGAGAAGAGTCCAGTGTGACAGACTTGGGAGGTGGGCCACTGGACAGGCTGAAGCACAGGAAATGTGCCGATGTAAGGACATAAGGCTCATTCTGAGGCGACTGGTGGAGGGGTCCCCTTGTAAAGGCTCACTTTTAAAGAAAAATGGCCCAGATAAACCTCACATTCATTAAAGGAGACCTGGAAATCAGGCTGCCCCATATAGACTCATTTGAATACCTATGAATGAATAGAGAAATGAATGAATACTATTTCAAGGTTATCCTCTCTCTTTTAAAACATATCATAAAAAATCACAACATTACTATTACCATTACCATTATTGATAGAATTATAAACAGCATCAAAAAGATTACCAGCTGAGCCTTTCTCTCCCTAGCTGAATATATCACGTACATCAGACCCTTTTGATTTCTATGTCCTTATTTGTCTGCTTAGCCACAAGGGCTCTGTTGGAATGCTACACACAAGCAAGTTTCAAATTGGAAAGATGTGACCGAATTCCGGACAGGATTTGTGTAGCCGTGGATTTTCACATGCTTCCTCAAAATATGTGCTGTCAACAGTACTCAGTAAAAGTGATGGTTACATACAGCATGGCTAACTCTTTTATGTAAATGAAATGCAAATGTATGCAATGTTATCTTTAATGCAGATGTAGCAGAAAGTATTAAGATATGCTGAGAACTTAATTAGGTCCTACATCAAAAACTATATATAAACTTGACTCCAATATCTCAAGAACACAAATTGAGTCTAGAAATCCCAGTTTGCACGCTTAAATGTATGTGTATATACATATACATATATATATATTTATACACACACACACACACACACATACATATATATTTTTTTAAATCACAGTTCTTTTTCTTCTCCCTTCTCTAAGACTGAGCACTTGAAAGGGTGCTCTTGGACAGATATTTTAGCCTGGGAGAGGGGGTGTGGAGTGGGTGGGAAACAAACAAGTTTCTTTCTAGCAAAAAACGAGAAAGCAAGAAAATCAACCACAACCTCCGAAAAACAGGGAAAACAAAGCTGTCTTGTGCTTTCCGTCTTCATATTAAAAATGATGACTTGCCAAAAAAAGCATATTTTTGCATTTATTTCCATTTCTAACCTTCCCAGAGACAGCGCATGTGTGCATTCCTTCCTAATTGCTGTTACAGTTAAACCGTATGAATTCCAGTCTCACTAATGCTTCGTGTGGATCATTCCGACAGGGGTGGGGCAGACGTGCAGTTCACCTAAGGGGTGAAAGAGCTGACAGCGCAAACCGGTATCATAACAAGTATGGAAGCAAGCACACGCAATCTAAGCCCTTTTCAAGTGCTCAGAAGCATTATTTATGTAGAAAATTGGTGAAACTATTCAACTGCCTTTCCCATTTATTAGACTGGTCCTCCAGAAGAACTCTTGTGGGGAATACTTTGTCGGCCCATTATACTTCTCTATGTATAGGACAAAAGTAGTAAAATTGAATGTCGCTTGGTCCATAGTCCAGGCTGTTCCCTGACTCAGAGGGGCCTTGCCTTCTGCTTCCTCAGCAAAGTGCAGTGGGCTTTTCTCCTCCCATGAACATTCCAGGACTGCTTTAGGAATCAGAAGAGGGAGAAAAGGATGCCAAAACAATTCTGAAAAAGTATCTAAGGTACTTCATACAGGTAACATGTTGCCGGTCTCCAAACTGTGGGGGAGTGTGTGTGTGTAAGGTGAAGTGAACATACATTCTACATCATTTGTTTACACATACCTGTATTTGTGCTCATGAATATTTATGTGTGTGCCTATATCTGCACTCATGTGTTTACTGAGCAGAGACCACACATGATTATAGGTATAGGTACCCATGTGTCAGTGTGGGTGTATATATGATGTATGTGTATATATATATATATATATGTCTATATGTGCCAATACACACATTAAATATGCAGGGATCTGAGCCAGTTAACCTGTAACCTTTGCAATAGAAGGGGCCTGAAATGGCCCAGGACTAAATCTAGACCCATGTGTTCAGGCCTGGAGGGCTTAAAAGCAAGCAGAGCTTATCCATCTCTATTCCCCTCTGAGTTTTCTTCCATCTTATCTAATACACCCTCTGAAAGGAAAGATCTTTTTTAGTTCTGCTAAGATCCCCAAATGCTCTTAACATCTCCAAAGCTCTCTAATACAAAAGGACCCAGTTGCTGCAAGGCACAAGAATTGCACCGGCTTCACAGCTCCACAGAACATGCCCAGCGGAATACATTACACACTGCTCCGGCATAGCTCCTCTGAAATTGATATTGCCGGCATCACTCGCCCCAAATTTCTAACACTGTCATGATAACCCCATTTGTTCTCAGGCTGTGCTTCCCACATTTTAAAATAACAGAATTTTCCCCATGTCTGTCCTTCATCATGCCCTTTCTTTAAAGAGGAAAAATATCTTCCTCTGGATTCTTCCTTCATTTTGTGCAATAATTCCTGGTGCTGTTTGGCAGTCAATTATCAAGTACGTAGCAAACCCCCCACTGTGTACTAACCATTAATCGCTGAGGTTTTAAGAGACAAGACTTATACCTCAAACAATTAGAAGCCAATGGCAGATTTAGTCTTATTGCTAAAGAGTGAGGTTCAGGTGATAATCATACTGATGCTCAGAAGACAGCAGTTGTTCTGGGCTGGAATGGCTGGGGAAGAGGTGGACACTGAGCAATCCTTCCATCCTGCCCCACTCCTACCTTTTTCAGCATTCCTCCCCAAAGGAAGCCATGCTGTGGCTTCCGCTCCCTCCCAACCCCCTGCTTGGCTTCATGCACCTTGCTTTGCCTCTTCTCTATTCCACTGATGACCCACCCTCTCCAGTGAGCTGCCAACCACCCTGCGCGGTTAGCCTGTTCTCTCCCCTCCACAGGGTAGTACACTCCTGGCGCCATTCCCCCTTCTCAGACATCTCCTGATTCCTGCTCTGGTTCCAAGCATCCTCCCAAGCCCAACTCCCGAACCTCTGACCTCTCTTCTCTCTGTGTCTTTTACTCCCTCTGATACGCCATTAATCACAGGAGGAACTGCTAGCTCCTCTCAGGAACTCCACATTCTCAAGCCTCTGCTGGATGTCACAAGAGTGTCCCTTTGTAAAGTATCGGTGAAAACAGCTCTGAAAGCTGCCTCTCCTTCCAAACCCCTTCGGGGCTATCACTGTCGGAGTTCCACAAGGGTGAAACACCTCAGTGGTCTTTCGGCTTCCCCGTTTGGGTTCCCACATTGTGGGCTTCCAAGTATCACCTCCACATAGCTCCTCATATCGGTGACCTATATTCCATCGTCTCTTCTCACCTTTCCCGTTCAGACCTTCCCACAGGAAGCCCGGGATGAACAAGCCCTTTGTCCCAGATGTGAGTGTCTTACAGTGGAAAGCACATGCTCCCGGGATAAAGATCAGCCAGGATTCTAATTCAGAACTGCAGCCTCTTCATGAACTGACTCTGGACATTGACTTAATCCCTTCCCGGCTCAATTTTCCCACCTCTAAAACAAGAACGAGGCTCCTTTCTTACGGCTTATTGAAAATAATGCCTGTTTTTATGAGCTCCAAGGTCTCCCCCTCCAATCCAGATAGTCCCCAAACCTTCACCCTCAGAGATTCTAATTCAGTAATATTGACAAAAGGCCCTCAGATCTGTACTTTGAATAGCTTCTCAAGGGATCTTGATGCACAATTAGATTCTGGAGACTGTTCTAATCCATCACAGACCATGAAGCCAGAATTACCTTCCTAAAGTATAACTCATATCATATTATTCCCCAGCCAAGAAACCTTCAAGGGCTTGGTCTCATTTCCTGAGGACATTTTTGGTCCCTGCCTCACCTATCTTCTCTCCTTCCCAAATGGTAACTGATCTTTGTGCCAAATTAGGTTACTTCCTTTTCCTTATCAGTTATGATGGGCTTAGCTATAAGTATCAGAAATCCCAATGACGATGGCCTGGACAAATAAGCATTTACTTTTCTGCACATAACACTAAGTCTGGAGGCAGACACTTTGTACTTTACCTCAGAGGTTGCACAAGGTCAGGGCTCTGGGCCACAGCCGGTAATTCCCTTGGTCTCCCCTTCAAGGATAGCAGTAGCTCCATCAGGTCTGCACCTATATTCCAATACAGGAAGTGGGCAGGGCCTGCACAGGGCAGTGATCCTCAAGGGCCCCTCTCTCTTGCTTCATTGGCCCTGACTGGTCACATGGCTGCACGACAGCCTGGGAAAGTGATTTCTATTGTTTAGCCTCTATAGTGGGACATGGGCAAAGGAGAAGGAGGCTTTGTGAATGGCTTTGATCAGCCAACCATCAGGCTGCATTCTAGACGTCACAGCCTGAACTGAGAACATCCTTTCTTCCCAGAGATGCGTCTACTTAATAATGACAGCAAATTATTTAGTAAGCACCTAAGTGCTTACTAAATCCCACAGATAAGGATATTGACAGTGAAAGGGGTTTAAAACAGGCAGCCTAACTCCAGTTCCTACATTTCTAAGCCATGACACAATGCTGCCTTGCAAGGGATAGCTTAAGTACAACCTTCTCCATAAAGAGTATCTTGCAGGCAATCCCCCTGGCCAGATGCACCCTTTGCCTCCTTAAACCCTCGAAAGTATTTCTCCAAGGGCTAGCACAAAGCTATTATCCTGAGCAGGGCCTGTTTGAGAGTGAACAGAAGTGTGACTGGTAATTGCACCAGAAAGATACACTGCCTCGGGCAAAGGAGGTCGTGTGATCCTCCTTGCTCGCTGTGGTTTTAACCTCCGGTGGAGTGCTTGTGGACATGCCACATCACGTCTCACTTGGGCAGGGGGCTGTGCAGGCAGGACGAGATGCGACTGGGTGCACACCTCTTGGTGTGTGTGCTTCATCCAGTGCCCTGCTCTGGGTCACTGAAGCCCTGGGTCAATGAACCATGTGCTGTCCTGAGATAAGCCCTGGAAGGCAGGTAGGATTTGTTTCAGGCAAAGGACCACAGGGTGGCAGCTGTGAGGAGTGGGTGAGGTACGCGCCCTAAAGTCAGATCACCTAGAGTACCTCTACTTGCTAGGAAAAGTGCTTCCCAATCCTTGAACTGTTTAATAAAGACAATTAATCTTCAAATTAAATAAACAAACAAATAAATAAAGTCAGATCACCTGTATGCAAATGCCAGGGAACCACTTGTGGGATCTACAACTTGGGACAACTTACTTCCCCAGTTTGCCTCAGTTTCTCTATCTGTAAAATCATGATAACAAAGGCACTTGCCCTCTAGGGTGGCTGGAACCACTGTATGAGCTAATGCGTGTAAAATGCCTGCCACAGAAACACCCAAAATCTTGTTAACTATTAATGAATACTCACACATTAATTAATCTGTTGAACAAATGTGTACGAGCAGAAATGGGCATGGCAGTTGGGTCACACACTGAGATGCTACAAGAAGGTAAGTGTGCACTGGAGGCATGGTCACTGCACTTGACCTGAAGGGTGATCTCACGTTTCCAATGCCTTTAACAACAGAGCTCAATGTCAGGGTGCCCTCTTTGTTTCCGTGCTCCTACTGTCAGTGGTGCCCACACAGACACAGTTTTGACGTGACATCTGCTACAGATGCACAACACATGGACACAAAATATACTCAATGCATTCCATTTCACAAGGCCTTCAGAGTGAACTGAACAAAAGCTATCCTAAAATCGATGGGGCTCAGCAATAAGAATTGGAAGAGAGGGTCACCTACAGAACTCTGCCTTCGTAAGAAAGACTCCTTTCTATAATTTTGTGTTTTCTTATTTGAAAACTAGGGAAAAACTGGCTGCTAACACACATGATGGCCAAGATCATTCAGATTAAATGAAATCGTTAACTGAGGATTAACTGCTTACTCCCGTTCTAAGCCATATTTGTGGTTCAGCCATCTAGACAAAGGCAGGAGAAAATGGTGAGTTGCACATAAGCCTAAGTTTGTAGTTTGTATGGGGCTCCTCAGGAAAGAGATGCAGAGGCAGCAGTACCCCTGGTGTGTAACCAATGTTTAAGAAATGAAGAACTAAATGCTCAACTTTTGCAGGGCTATGAAGAGGTGCAATGATCTCAGAATCAGCTACTAATGTCTGAGATGGCAAACTTGCTGTTAACGTCCCTGCACCGTTCCAGTTAAGAGTTTTGGATATTTTTGTATAAGCAAATCCCCTAGGAATGGGCAAATACCAAAACCAATGAATAATCTGTAAAAGATGCAACTTTATTCATCATAATCATAAACCTGACTCCTTCCCATTCATGATTTCACATGGGATGAGAGATCTCATCACACATGTCATCTTCATCAGTAGTGGCTTGAGAAAAAAATGCAAGTATCAAAATGTGTTCATGGCATTCTCCTACCTACGTGGGTCAAGCTCAGTTCAGAAGGCCCAGTGACATTGCTCTGGGGGCCCATTAAACTGGTCTCTCAAGAGTCTGTGGGAAAAAAAAAAAGATGAGGAATGAGAAAAGTAATCTATGTTGAGAGCTGATTACATGTCTGGCACTGTACAAGTCTCACAACATACTTCCATTTATTTAATATGCACAACCCCTAGAGAGGAAGGTGGTAATCCCACATGTTGGGCTTCTACACAGAACCAAAGCTGAAGACACCGGTATAGCAGGGGCCCAAGGAAGATTTGGGGGGAAAATAAGTTATTCCCTCCAAAATCACACTAGTAGCATTCATGTTGAAGGGAAAATAGAAATCTGTTACACCTTCTTATACTCACTTTCTGGTTTAACTTTTTGTTTCTCTTGTTTATTTGCATGGCATAGCTGTATGTTTTTGCATGATAAGCTTCTTGGTGCTGAAGATCGTTAAAGTCTCAGTCCAGGCCAAAATCACACATCTAATGAGTTGAGCACCCAGTCTGTTTGTCCCCTGAGCCCCACTATGTATAAGATCCTGTCAACCTCAGGATGCTCCGAATGTTCTAACCATTCCTTCAGCACAGCTCTACACACTGGGACAAGAGGTAACTTCTCATCAAACTTGTCAAATCATAAGACAGGTGTTTCTGTCCACATATAAGACTGGGCATCACAGAGCCCTGTGAAAATGTCTGTCTTGAGAATCCTTTGAGCTCCCAGAGAGCCACTCAGCCCTTTGAAGGCCCCCACTGTTCAGAGAGACGATTCAGGAACATCTCCCCTGAGATGGCAGGACAAACCCCGTTCATTCCCAATAGCTGTGATCTTTGCGTCATACTCTTAGGGCTTTTCCCAACTTCTAAACATGAAAACGCGTTTCAGACCATTCTTGTGACCGAAGATGTCAGAGATCATAAGGCCTTGGGACACCCTGGAGCTAGTGGGTAGAAGAGACAAGTTCGTAACAGATGCCTGGGCTGAACATTTTAATTCAAAAGAGTCACCAGAGATGGTACTGAGTTTAAGGCAGAGAAATGTGGTCTAATGTAAACAAAGTTTATTCATAGAAAAGTAGTGCAGAAATATTAAATGAATATATGAAGACAAAAGTTTGAAAAAAAAGTTCCCCCTGTTACCTTTCACCAAATGAGCGCTGGCAACACTGAAGGGGGTTGCGTTTTACCAAATGAGCATCAGCAACACTGGTTGGGGGCTGCCTTTGTGCACATAATTTGCCATGCCTACATTCTTTCAGGCCCCACAGTAATGTTCCTAGCCGTGTATTTGAATTAACCAGACCCAGAGGATAAAACCTTCAAATTAAACACATTCCTAAAGGATTTCAGGCTCATTGTGTATGCACCAAGGAAACATAACATCCTAAAAATAATACATACACAGAGAGAAGCACATTTTCCATGAACATTAAAGTGGAATATGAATTATGACCCAGCTCATGGGAATAGACATTTGATTACATGCAAAATGGAGCTTTTGTAAATAACATCAGTCTTTGTGAGCTACCACAATTATTATCAACCATTTAATTTTATTCTCTAGCAACTCATCCATCATTGTTAAAACTGTCCACTTTTGTTTTTTCCCTTCTGATTCATGAGGCTCCAAATTTTATAAAGTTCACTGTAAAAGCTATGGAGATTACTAACCCAGAAGCGAAGGAGTTCATGAGATTATTAGATTCGCCAAAGCATATGTTGCATTGTATATCTGCTATTTTGGGATGTATTCTGCTGGCGAATTGCTAGAAGCAGCATAATTACAATGGTAGCCATTCTGTTCACTTTTTATACAAAGGAGTCATGAAAATGTATTTAAACTTGTGGTATTTGGGTTTTTAAGAACCAAATGACTTACAAGGAAATCAAATACACTTTATCGCTCCCAATACTTGATACTATTCCATGAGATACCATCCACAATTCCAGTTGGTCTATGTCATATTTAATATGCTTGCCTCATAAACAGTGAAATAAGCCACTTGCCGACTTTACAAATTCTATTTCACAACAAAGTAAAGAGAAATGTTTATCAATAGAATTAAACTTTTCCAGTTGGCCTCCAAATCTGTCCTTACTCTATTCCTGTTCGACTCTTAAAAACCAGACACAGGAAGTACCTGTGGCTGATGACCTTTTACTTCTGGAGGAGCTGCTCGGTTGGATATCTGAACAATGCTGTCCTTGAGCGCCTAATGGGAAACTTGGCCTCATAAAATATGCTGAATTTCCCCTCCTTTGAAATTACATTTCAGAAAGAGGTGAGGATTTTCACTGGTTCCCAGAAGCCTCTGAGGTTTAACTGCACCAGAAGCAAGCTCAGAAAGTCTTACGGCTTGCAAAAAATGTTGTCAAATTTCCTCATGCAGCTTCAATGACATTTGTCATAGTAAGTGAGCTGTATTTGGTTGAATTGTAAAAGGCTGTTTGTGTCTCTTCTACTGGAATGAGCCCAGTGTGGGCAAAGGACCATTACTATTATATTCCCTTCTGGGCTTTAATAGTACTCGTTGAATTGATATTCAATGAAGTAAAGAGAAGACTATTTAAGGTGAGAAGGCAAGTTTCTTTTTGTAATACACATTTTAACCGGTTAGTTCCTAATGTCTAGCTAATCTTGGCCTGAAAAAGTATTAACTAGAAGGGCTAGGTGAAACTTTATACTAGCCATTCATTTGCACATTAATATGAGTAGAAGAAATGAAAGGAGAGGGTTTTTTGTTTTTTGTTTTTAGCATCTACTTTGTGTCAGGCATTGGCTTGGAGTTTTGTTTATTTTGTTTCATTTAATCCTTAACTATACCACTGAGGTTGATATTATCCCCACTTTTAAAATTAGGAAACTGGAAATAAGTAATGTGCTCAACTAAGAACTGCCAGAGGTGGGTGTTGAATCCAGATCCATATTAGCTCCAGAGCCTAAGCTATTTCCTCCACTCTGTTACAAGAAAGATTTTTTTTTTTAGTCAGGCATAATCATTAGTAGCTTTTCATTTCCTACTTTAATTCTTCTAGTTTAACAGAGACCCTCAGATCTGCCAAAATGAACAGGTAGTATCTGAAACCGAGGTAGTTAACGTTAGATTGGAATTAAAGAAACAATGGGTAAAGGCCAAGTTACTTTTCCTGGCAAACCCTCAGTTTACTCATCTGTGCAATGGTAACAGTAATGCTTCCCACAAAAGGCGGCTGGGAGAATGAATGAACCTCCACAGCTGAACCCACAGCGCAGCATCTGTCCTACAGGAAGTGACTCAGGACCGGAAGCTACCGTCATTCCAGCTCATCACCCGTTCAAGCACAGCTGTTCACTCCCAACGATTTCCCACACTTCAATGACAAAGAAGAAAGTGACCTCCAGAAAATTTTTCCCCAGATACGCACAGAAGCTTGCCCCAGGAATCCCATTTCTCTTCACACTGGACAGGAACCCAGCCAGACCTTTCCATCTCTGCTGCTGGCTAATAATGCATTACCTTCGGCAAGCTCCTCTGCTTCTGCCTCTCACACTTCCGTCTATGTTTTTGCAACTTAATTCAAATAAATATACACAATAAATGTGGAATTCTATTAAGAAATACAATTGAGTAAATGCATGCTGGAGGCAAGAGTATGAAATGAATGGTTTATGGAGGGTCCTTCTGATCTAAGGCACAACAGAGGCCAGGCCAAGGAAATTCATACAAATGGTTCAAATATCTAGACTGCAGAAACAATCTTGTTTTAATGAACAGAATTAGGATTCATTCATTTAACAAATATCTAATGAGCTCCCACTGCATGCCCGGCCCTGTGTTAGGTGTTGGGATACCATGGTGAGTCAAAAGATATGGTCCCTGCTTCCTCTAGTTTACAGTATGGCAGCAAAGACCAGCATTAAATTAAGCCAAGACACATGCAAAGAAAAGTAAAATTGCAACTATGGGAAACGCTACCAAGAAGATAAAGAGTGCAATGAAACCCCATGTAACAGGATCAGGCTATCTAGGCCGGTCAGGGAAGCCTCTGAGGAAGGGACGCTTTGGTTCAAGACTGGAAGGCTGGCCCAGCTGGACATCAGCGGATGCACTGGTAAATAAAACATGATATATGCACACAGTGGAATAGTATTCGACCATAAGCAGTAATGAAGTGCTGATTCATGCTACAACATGGATGAATTTTACAAATGCTATATAAAGTGAAAGAAGCCAGTCGTGTGAAACACCACACATACTGTATGATTCCATTGGTATAAAATGTCCAGAACAGGAAAATCTAGACAGAAAGTAGGTTATGATTGCCTAGGACTGGGCAGGTGGAGTGGGTGGGATGAAGAGTGACTGCTGGGAGAAATGAACTGTGAGCGCTACTGAGTATGGGATTTCTGTTTAAGCTGACAAAAACATTCTGAAATTAGACAGTGGTGCTGTTGCAGAAGTCAGACTATATTAAAAACACAGAAATTTACACTTTAAGTAGATAAACTGTATGGTATGTGAATCACACCTCAATAGCTATTTTAAAATACTGTAAAGCTGGGAAGATGATGAGCTGAGGAGCAAAGGTCCTGTGGTTGGAGGAAGTACAGTACGCACAGTTGGAAAGACAGAAAGCAAGCCAGTGTGCCCAGAACAGGGAGGGTCAGACATGAGATGGGACTGAGGAGGGAGATGGGACCCGTCCACACAGGGTCCTGTCAGTCACATTAATATTTTTTCTATCTTAAGCACACTGGGATACCTTTGGAGGGCTTTAAGCAGGCAAGGGGGGAACGACACAATCAACTCTTCATTTGAAAAGATCATTCTGGCTGAAGTAAGGAGAATAGCTGGGAGGGGGGCGAGAGAATACATGTACAGACCAGTTAAGAGACTGTGAGAGAACAAAGCAAGGGGGAGATAGCCCTGATGGATGGGAGGTGGTGTCCGACATCAGTCAAAGGGAGAAACAAAGTTTAAAATCCGTTTATTGCTTACAAACTGCAGTCCAGCGCCGTCTCTCTCCCCTGCTCTGGAAGAAGCAAGTAAGCAAGCCCTGTCCTTAACCTCTCAGGTTCAGACACGTCCTCAGTTGCCAGGTAATTACCCACTGACATGGAGATGAATTTCTCTCCACCCCTGAGGATATGCAAATGTACCAAAGCCAGAGGAGATATTCTGGAAATGTTACAATTTTACCCACAGGTGGACAGATTAGGAAGATCTTTAAAATGCTAAAACCCCAGGAGAAGGTGATGGATTGGTATTTAGCATCTAAGAGGACAAACTAGGGAGACAGTTAATTCTATGATTCCAGAGCTTCTGGGAGAGTCTGAGCTTAAAATGGGAATGTGTGAATTACCTAACGAGAAATAAGTAGAATCATGGATGTGTATGAACTTGGCTCAGTGAGTAGACAAGGTGGCCTGAAACTGAGCTTTGAGGAACCCCAACATTTCATAGCCTCATGCTGCACAACTGGAGTCTGGTAATAAGATAAACCCAAACTGAGGGTCATTCTGTAAAATAACTGGCCTATAATCTTCAACTGTGTCAAGGAAAGACTGAGAAAGTGGTTCACAAGGAAGGACACCAAAGACACATGACAACTAAATGTAATGCATGATTCTGACCTGAAACCTTTTGCTATATAGGATATACTACTATTCATATTTATGTATAAATATATTTACACACACATATACATAAAGATGGGGGCAACTGGCGAAATCTGAATGGAGTTGACCAATTTAAAGATTGTCTTGTATCAGTGCTATCCTCCTGATGTTGTTGTTTGTGTCATGGATATGCAGGAGAGCCTCCTTGTATGCAGGGACTATATACTCAAGTATTCCAGGGTGATAGGGCAAAAAGTTGGAGACTTACTTCCAAATGACCAGAAGAAAATAAAGCTCTTTGCATTCATCTTACTATTTTCTTGTAAGCCAGCGGGCATGAGCCATCTGAGAGGGAGAGCAAATGACAGAAGAGAAGGAATACTCAGCAGTGCACAGATCCTGGGAAGGAAGTTTGACAGCAGGCTTGAAAGAGTTGCTGTGTTGTGAGGGGAAATGAGTTGATGAGAGAAGAAGAGTAAGACTGTAGTCAACTGGGGGCTCCTATCAAGATAGCTGTTATGGACAAACCAATGTGCCTTTCAACCACATTCAAGGGCTTTAGAAAGTAGTGTTTTAAACTGATTCTTTAAATGATACATGTATCCAACTTAGTAAACCTGTTTATGACTAATAATAGGTCAACAACCTCTTCTTCACTTTTATTTGAGAAAAGCTCAACTTAACAATTGTGGAAGAAAAATATAGTCAAAAACTTACAAAACAGTTCAATTCAGTGCAGGTGTATATGTATGAACACATTTATACACACATCTTCCATTTTAATAAAATACCATATAAGTTGTTTAAAATATCATCAACCAGTTAACTTCAAGATCAACACAGTTTGCTTTACTGTTTCACACATAGTTCCTAAATTACACTGCATTTGTTTACCAATTATTAGCCTCTTAACCATATTTGGGTAATGGAAAAGAATGGGTAAGAAAAACAACTGCATAAAAATATTAAATCCCAAGTTGTCACTGGCCATCTGAAACTCAATTATGATATAAAGAAAACTTGTCTCTGAATTTCAAACTCAATGAAATGAGATATACACAAAACTGCAATTTATATTCTTTCTTTTCCAGACCTCACTAGCCTCCAGGTGAAGGGTACCTTTAAATGACACATCTCCACCTAGGAACCATGCTGATAAGACATAATACCTCCAGTTCATTTGAGTTATTTCTTTTGTGGTCTACACCAAATGGAAATAATCTTTGGATCAGGTTTTAACTTAGATACATTGCTAAACTGACACATGACTTGGCTTAACAAGCAAGCAAACTTCCTGCACTATTGTCAGTAAAGATTTGGAATATAATGTGTGTGTGTTCCCAAAGTGCATGTATGGGGCAGGTCAAGATTTCCTGAGCACCAAATCAGAGGGAGAAGGATAGGGTAAGAGCTCCATCTACTCAATTTTAAGGGTGTACACGATACCCTGTGAAATGCAAAAAACAACAATATGTGTAATATGATTCTATTTCCATACCAAAAAAACCTCCAGAGAGATCCTCTAGTAAGTGTGTATCCATGCATATGTACCTCTGTATTAACAAGGAGAAAGATGTGAAAAGATAGCAGTCTATAATTACTTGTTCCATCATGATGGATGTGGGGGGCAAGGGATGTGGGCAGAACCACAGAAATGGAGAAATTTCTTATGTAAAATATCATACATAAATGTTTCAGTGTAATAGGTAAAGATGTGCATGATTTTGTTCTCCATATTATTGATGTCCATTCTTGAGGGTTGGAGGATATTTGTCCTTCCTGCCTGTCCTGCCAAGAATAGTCATTTTTATGACTAATTACCTGAAAGGTTTGTCTTTAAAACAGTGTCTTTTTTGTGTCACAGCAGAAGCACACTGTGAAAGGAATATATTTTACATAAACTGTGTACGTCAAATTCAGCACATGCTCTATCCATGAAGAACACTTCAGTTAATTGACTGGTTAGCAAAATTACATGCAGCATGCTTCAAACTATACAGAATTACAAAGAAAACCCTTCCAAGTGGCTCACGTCCCATTTAACCAATTATGGTTACCACTTTTATGGATCACAAAAGGAGGTATAAAATGTGGCCCAAACATAATCTAAAGCAAAGAGGTTTTGAAGAGAAGAACAAAGACCCACACCATCACCACCTCCACCCCACCCCCACGCCCATGAACTAGTATCCTGCAAACAGTGCCTTTCTGGCCACCAGAATGAGTCACTGGGACATCTTGCTACTCTTGCAACCTTGAAAGCTAGAGAACAGAAATAACAAAGCCTTGGAAAGTGGTTTCCAAGAAAACCACAAGCCCCTACAAAGTAAAAACCAATACTGGTGTCTATATTTGGTAAACAGAGTAGACCAAAACGTGCTGGCTCCGCCTTTTCAGATGACCTTAAGGAGCTTCATCACATAGTAATATACGCAGCTCAGACCAACTACGGAGGTTACAAACATTTCTCACTCACAGTTAAAGTCATTCTGAAAAAATCAAGAGAGGCAGAAGCTGAGTAGGACAAAATTAGGAGTTTTCTAATGCAGCCCAGACAGCTACCGATTTTTGCCCTAGCATCGCCAAAAATGATCTTCATGCGGATTATAAACTAGAGAACATTGTTTCATTCACAGGCCATAGAGCGATACAAGGGATCTTTCTGCATAGGAACATGGCAGCAGCTTGGGAAAATAAAAAAATGTGGTATATTATTTATGTCTATTTATATTATGATGATGGCTATCATTTATTGACTGCCTACTATGTGTCTGTCATTCTGCCCAGTGCTTTATACACTTCACGGTATTTACTTCTCAAAAAACTCTGCAAGGTAGGCATTATCGTTCCTGTTTTACAGAGTTGGAAACAGATGCAGATCTGCAATTTGCTTCAAGTCTCCCCGCTGTTCAAACCGAGGGCTATCAGATTCTACAAGCCCATGCTCTCTTGGCTACACCCCAAGAAGTCTGTGTGTGTTTACCACTAAGCTTGGAATGGATTTAGGCTCTAGTCTAGGGGTACAATACAAGATAGAAGAGGCAACGTCAGTCTTGAGTGTAGCAAGAGCTGCCTCAATCAAGCAGGAGAGAGGAGTGCTGAGCTTTCCTTTCATCCAAATGTTCCTTCTGTTCTGAGATTGTTCAAAAAGAACTAATTCTCCCCAACAATCCTAGTTCAGTCCTAGCTTGCTCATAACAGAATGTGAAGAGCCTCAAATTGGAAGCTTTGTGCTCAAAAAAATAAGTCATGCCATCACTTAGATTCTTCAAATTTTTAAGAACTCTTGTCATTTTCTTTCTCCAAATCCTTTACCAACCAAGTAAGAAACAGGATGATTCTTCTTTTATCTCCAAACTGACCTAGATAAGCAGTTCCATATAAACACTCAACCTTCCAGATTTTATTTAACACTGGGTCTTCTCCATGTATTCTCCAATGTGCTGTGCCATTGGGTAACCACCAGTCCATGTGGCTACTGACTATGTGAAATATGGCTTGTCCAAACTGAGGTATGCTGCAAGTATAACTAACAGACACACCCGACTTCAAAGAGTTGGTGTGAAAAAAGCATGTAAAATATCTCATTAGACATTATTTCATATTGGTTACATGCTAAAATTAAAATACTGTGGCTATATCAGGTTACATAAAATATATTATCAAAATTAATTTCTTCAGTTTCTTTTTACTTTTATTAATATGGCTACTAGCAAATTTAAAATGGCATATGCCTCTGCACCACGGCTCTGTGGGACGGTGCCAGCCTGCACCGAAGTCTAGCCAATGCCATTTCATGCTACAGCCTTGCATCGTATACAGATTCAGGTTCTTTTGGTTTCAGTTTAGTCCTAGAAGGAAGAACTGTATTACAACTGCAGCTATACTGAGTCCTTGGTGGACAGAGACTAAGGTGGGGGGGGGGGAGAAAAAGCAGGTGGGTTTGCAAAAAGAAATGAAGGAATGGGAAGAAAGTCCAAAGGAGAACCAAGCATTTTCTTTTAAAAAGGTGACTGCGGATCGGTTTGGTGGTGTAAAGTGATTTTCAGAAGAATGTCTACAGCAATTAAGAATTATATTTCTTCCTCATTCACAAAGTCAAGTACAGTATATACAGACTATTCCTGGACCTTCATGGAAAGCTAATGCTTTTCCAGTTGTTTAGCTGATCACTTCTGAATGATAATTATAGCTCATTGTTGTTCCCTCTTAAAAACCATTGACAGCCATCCAAAAAATTACAGCTTAGAGTTCAGGGAATATTTATGTGATATTTATAGCCTGTGAAGAAAACTCTGGGGAACTGCCAGTAAGGAGGATTATTTATCAATTTCTCTTTCTTCAAGTTTGAATTTTCTTGAGATTAATATCCAAAGGACGTTTTGAAATTCTATGTAACACTAATGTGTGAATATAATTGGGCAGATTGATTAAGTTCAAAGAAAAGTCCTTTCTCTTTGTAAAATGGGGTGAAAAGAACCCTGGTTTATCCCATTAAAAACACAGACAACTAAAAAAACCCACTGAAGGAAGTGGTGTTACATATTTGAAGAATTTTCTGAAGTTAGCCAAGAAAATAAAGTAAAATCAAGGAGAAAAAGCTGCAGTTTCAATTTTTGGAGATTGTACTTCCTGGTGATATAAAAACAAAAGTTAAATTCCGAGAGATTCAACTCTGAAGTTAGCATTGCACAAAAAAACAATAGAAAATATTTAACTATGTGCATATGTTTGTACACAAACAGAAATAGATATAAACAGACCTTAATCAGCGTTGTAGACTTTAATTATCTTTGTACAGTAATTGGGAATGGTTTTGTTCTGATTTATTCCATAACGCTTACTGTGTTCTGTTAACAACTAATTTTTTTTTCCCCTTACAGCCCGTAATAGAAGGCTTTTACTGCATACTTTATTGCATCTGCTTCTCATTTAATGACCATTGTTCTGGTCTTTCAGAGCAAGCAACTACACAGCTTCCCAAATCTGCAAGATTAAGCAAATATTTTGACAATGCCTAGATTTTTTATTTCCTTCTTTTTTTAAAAAAATGAAAAAGAAAATAAAAATAATATTTTACTCACCCATACAAGGTTAGGAAAGTTCTTAATTGGAAGAGAATTACAGCAGTTACTTCATGTGGCAAATACATCAAGCAATTTTCTCCCTCATGTCACCGAAAAGTCCTAAGTGTACTGCTCGAGCCACCCAGCTGGGGTCATAAGAAGTGTTCCTGGACTAAGGGATGTTGCTGGACACCTGGAGCAAACCACCCAGAGGCTTTTCAGCTGTGACAAACTTCTAGAACCAAACAGAGGTCTCCCTGTTCACCCTGAAAGGCCACAACAGGTAAGCTAAATGATAGGTGTCTAAATCACTAAGAAATACCATTTTAGAAAATGCATTTTTTAATAAAAAACATTTTTCATGCTACACATAAAACTGCAATACCACTGATGGTTTTAAGGCCAGAATCATGACTGAACTTCCCATAGAAGGTGGTTATATATACGAGAACAGAAGCATTTCTAAGACACTGGGAAGAGAGAGGAAAAGTTGGGGGAAGGAGATATGGAAAAAATCTATTAACTCATAAGCATTCATTTGTTCTACAAATATTCTAATTGTGGAAGACAGAAAATAAACCAAAAAAAAACCCTCATGAAATAGAAATAAATGCTTTAACATATGAGGTGATGGGTGTTAATTAAACCTACTGTGGTAAGCATTTCTGCCATTCATATACATCTATCAAATTCTTACGTGGTATACCTTGAACTATACAATGCTACATGTCAGTTATACCTCAGTAAACCTGGGAGGGGTGGTGGAAAGAAGAGCTATGAGGTAACGGCAGCTCTGGTGTATGGAGATGCCATGGTCGCCGCTGGAGTGATGGACAGGGAAAAGAATAGAGCTTGTGAAAGCAAGTTTTTTCCTTCAGGAAGTTTAGCAAACTTCAGGGCAGTTTGCAAACAACCCACAGAAAGATAACCAGGAATAGAAAGTAAGATGAGAGCAAGAACCAAAGTAACCCCGGAGGCATAAGCCTCTTAAAACTTTCAGGTGAGGAGCCTCTCGTTGGCAACTGCAAAGGCCTTTGAGTCGGAGCAGGCAAAGGTCGGCTCGAAAGTCAGGAAAGGAGATGTGACACGGATGGGCCATAGGAGAGCATGAGCAAAGATAAAGCAAGGAAAACCCTTTGAGGGTAGGAGAGTTTGCCTTGCTGCCATTGGACTGCTTTGGATCTTCACTGGTTTGCATTTACTAGAGCGAGGAAAACACAAAGTAGGACAGATGCCTCAGCAAGCCCAAGTGGAAGGCCACGAAGGTCACTGACAAGACCCCGGCAAACTGCCTGTAGTTGTGGGAGATGCTGTGGAGCACAGTCCCTTCACTGCTAATACCATAGGTGGGGCTCTTAAAACTGGAGCAGGTCTGTGCTTTTTCATGAGTATTTTTGATGAGTTCTCTGGACTTTTCCATTATGTTTTCATTCTACCAGAAAAGCCTGGTAATTCTCTTTAAAAATGTTTTCATGTTGGCATTGCCAGTTATTTCTAAAGTTAGGCAGTACAAAGAAACCAAAGCCCAAAAGCTTCAAAGAGTGTGTGTACCTTAGGAGCAGAGATTTATAAAGTTCTTGTATTGAAATCACTTGTCCCTCCTCCTCAAAAAGCTCTAAAACAAACCAACATCAAAGCTCCTGAAATACAGAACAGAATAAAACATCTTGGTGCAGTTTCACTGGCTTCAGTCAAAAGAATCTGAATTAGTAGATCTGGGGGTATCTGCATGTTAAACACTCTAGATGACTTTGAATGTGATAAAATCATTCTGTGTGATTTTGCACATTGTGATGCAGATGGTTAAGGAACTAAACTTCCAAACACTTTTGCCAAAACACAGGATGGTAAGAGTGGGTTTTGGAGCCAGACTATACAGGCTCTATCACTTCCTAGCTGTGTGACCTTAGAGAAATTACTTAACCACTCTGTGCTTTAGTTCTCTTATCTTCAAAATGGGACAAGGGTAGCAATATGAACAAATTTAAAAATATGTAAAGTACTTAGTACAACACTAGGCACGAGGCAAGTGCTCAAAAATTGTTAGTTGCTATTAACTGTGGGTTCATCTAAAAGTGCTTTCAACTAATGAGCCAAATTTGGTGCCAGAGAGGGTAAGCTGAGGCAGAGCCCAGCTGAACCAATGAATGAATGCAGCTAAGCATAAAACTGAATCCTTTTTTTAGGCATCCTCCCACCACCATCATCTCAGCACGGTCAGTGCTATTCTGGAAGCCGTACAGACTTCCTATATAATATGAACCTCCTGCAGTACAATATTTCCTAACAACCCTCTCGGGCACAGACACAGCTACAGAGCAGGAAACAAAGCAACTGAAGTGCCAGGCACATGTTCTACTGCCTCACCATGTGGGAATCCCATTAAACACCAGTCTTGGAAGAGATGACCTCGCAATGCAAACTCAGTTAATTCAATTCAACAAGCATTTATGGAACCCCTGTGATGTATCAGGAACTCCACGAGATGCTGAGGATGATATGAAGGGAAAAAAAGAAAACGACCCATCCTCAAGGAGGCCATCATCTAGAGGGCAAAACAGATGCAAGTAATTTTAAGTCAAGGTTGCCTGAGATGAACTCCATAATGAAGGATGGAAAAACGCCCCGTGAACACAGAGGAAGTAGTAATTAACTCTTGTGGGGGCAGTTAGGGAAAGCTTCCCTGAAGAGCCGACGTAGCATGCCATTGTACGGGATCAATAAGGCAAGCCTATGAAATCGTTTAATGACTTTTTCATTCATGGAAATAACCCAGAAAAAGCCTGGGGGACCATCCCTGTCTCTGTATTAACATGTGCATTCTTAAGATTTGATGAAATGTTTGTTGTTACTGTGAAATACATCACATTTTAAAAAACAAGTATGAACATTTATCTTCTGCTCAGATCTTCAAAGAGAAAAAAAGAAACTCCTAGAATATTTTTCTTTTTCAAAAGCAAATCTTCCCAAGTTAATAACCAAGTAAGAATGGCAAATTAGTGAATGTATCAGGACCCATCAGCCAAAGCAGAACTCCGAGAAGCCCCGCGTTTATTTTATGCAGACTAAATGCGAGAGTTTTTTTTCGTTACATAGGGTCATCTTTTCCTACCTGACTACAATCACTAATAATCTCTTCAGACCAGCACAGGAAACATGTATTGATCACAATAAGCCACCGCATCCACAAACACCTGCTACAGCAGGTTCTGGTCTCCATGGAAACCCTCCAACAGAGCCGATCTGAATTCAATTTCAGAAGTAATGAGAGCAGATAATTTTACACTCAATCAATCACTGTCGGCTGGCGTTATCAGCCAATCAGTCATGATGTCAGTCAGTCACACTTTCAACAAACTTCTGGGGCATGGTCAGACGAGAATGTTTTGACATCCACGACCAAACTGGCTCGTCTTCTCTGGCAGGAAGCCGAAGACGCAGCACACGCCTTGTGTTTGCAAAGGCAATAAACAGGCCAACCAAAATACACTGCGGTCATGCAAGAGTCTGGGCCGTATTTTCATAATTGTTATGATACTTAAGAAAGAGAAGTACTGTCATGTACAAATATCCTGCACAGACCTTCCTTGACTCATGATGGGGATCCATCCTGATAAGTCCATCATAAGTGGAAAATAAGGTAAGTTAAAAATGCATTTAATACACCTACCCTACCAAACGTCATAGCTTAGCTGAGCCTACCTGTAGCAACATGCCCAGAACGCCTACATTCGCCTACAATTGGGCCAGATCTAACATAAAGCCTATTCAACAATGAAGTGTTGAATGGCTCATGTCATTGAATATTGTACCGGAGGTGAAACACAGAATGCCTGTGTGGGGACAGAAGGATTTCAAGTATACAGTTGTTTACCCTCATCACTGCATGGCTGCCAGATGTGGGAGCACATGTCACTGGCCTGGGAAAAGATCACAATTCAAAATTTGAAGTACAGTTTCCATGGAATGTGTATTGCTTTTAGCGCCACCATAAAAGTCGAACCATCCTAAGTCAGGGACTGTCTGTAGTTTAATCCTCTCACTTAGGATAAAAGAGAGGACCAGAGAGGTTAAAATATCTGCTCGAAGCCAAACAGCGAACTGGTGGAAAACTCAAGACCAAAACATGACCTTGCTCCCAGCTCAGTGCTCTTCCAGGGTGTCACGCTGCATTATTAAATGCCTTCTTTGTTGAGGTAAGAGGGCTATTTGAAGGTTAGGTTCCCATTGTAAGCAGAGAGCCCACAGCGCATACGTGAGGCTTGCGTTTTGGAACCAACCCCAACTTCTTTCTGGGGTTAGTTTGTCATTAGCCAAAGGCAACTTTCGGTTTCCAAGGAGCAAAAAAAAAGACTGAAATATTACAGGGCCACCACATCATTGTTACAAAAATGATGTTTTGATGAATTTAGGGCAGGACTCTTAAGAACACCTGGATTGAATCTCCCTAAAAATGCATGTGGGCGGGGACGGTAAAGCTTGCAGTCTCTGCTTCTGGCAGAAACACTTGGGCTCTGATCAGCCTCAAGTATTACAAAAGTCATTTGGATTTCTAAAGAATCTGAAGGGCGTTTGATTCAACGATTCTTTGTAAATACAGATTTTAGTCCTGGAAATCCCAAATATTCCAAGATTCCTCTGTGCTTTCTTAAACAGATACTTTGTTAATTTTTCTTTTTCCCTTTGGTATCATGTTATTGCTTTGCCCCTTTCTCAGAAAGCCCGTTTTCTCTGGCTGTTTACATTCTTTCTTGGTACAACAATGGTACAACCTCGATGGTTCTCAAACTTCAGTGTATATAAGAACCTACCAAGGCTGCTAAAAATGCCCATCTCCAGACCCTCCCTCCTAGAGATCCTCCTTGGGCAGGTGGAGCTGGGCCCCGGAACCTGCCTTTTTTTAACCAGGGGTCCAGGTAATTGTGATGCACTTTCTCTGCCAACCACCCAGGTAAATACCGGTAACTAATGATATTTGGTAAAATATTTGGGTTATTTTTTGATGGTGGTTTTCAGCCACATTTCTTCCCAGCCACTTTCAGCTTCGTAACTTGTAATGCCTGTATCACAAGAAGGCAATTTTAATGGCCGTGATCGCAAGCTTTTATGCATACTTTCTATTTGTTCTAAGTAGGTTTTACCTTAAATAAGTAGATGATATATGAGGCACTCTAATTCATCCCATCAAAATTTGTCTAGGGCACGTGAGGTGGAAAGTTAAGGGAAATACGGATTCAGGCTTGAGACCTGGAACTACAGCAGGAAGTCTGAAAGCTTTAACACAGAAAGGCTGTCTCATTTCTCCAGTCTAGTCAGCTTGCTTGACCTCAGGTCATGCTACACACTTTATCTTCTTGCAAAACACTGATAGAAGGCTTTTGTTTATTTCCAAATCAGTAACACTGATCTCTCCCCTACATTTCCTTCTTAGCTCATTTTTGTCTTTGGGACTTGGAGTGTATTTAAACGATGAGCATACTGTATACACTGGGTAGACCTACCTTCTATGAGGATGGCTTTTTCCATGTTGTATGCCCTGAACTTGGCACACTGCTTGGAAAAAAGCAATTGCTCAATAAATATTTGTTGAATAAATAAGTGAAGGGACGGCTGGATGACAAATATCAAGTAAAAACTCACCTGTCCGGACACTGTCTGAATGAATAAAGCTAGTTTGAAAGAGCCGTAGTTTTTAGTGTTAACCAATGACTACTCATTTTTTTCAAAGGTTGTTCTTACTGATAAAACTCTTGTTTTTATATTGTAACAACTTGGTATGGTGATAGCTGGTACCTAGAATTATCATGTATATAAATGTTGAATCACTATGTTGTACACCTGAAACTAATGTAATACTGTGTGTCAACTACCCTTCAATAAAAAATAATTATCTACAAAAAAAAAAAAAACTCTTGTTTTTAGGTGTTGTTTACGAGACAGAAACCAAAAGCAGATAAAGTATTTTTAAAATGTCCTCCTTTATACTGCCAGCGATCATACAGATTTTTCTTAGCTGTCTTCAGCTCATTTCCTTTTTGTTATGACTTAGGCAGAGATGTTACTGGAAGCCAAGTACCTCCTAAACACTGGAGGAGGGGAGGAGGAACAGGGCTTTGGGAAGGGCAGTGGGAAGACTGAATAAACAAACCTCACCAGGGTATTTAGCAATGGGTGTTCTAGGAGCCTGTAAAAATGCTGACATCTTTACAAGAACTCTTTGTTGTCATCACTACAATCATTCCAGGCTCACAGCCTCTTGTGCATCATTTGGATGAGAAGCAATCTTTGGGGAGTTTACTTATCTCACTGGTGGGCCTCAAGGCTTCATGCTAGTGATAGCACAGAAAATAACTAAAAATTTCTCATGAAATAAGCAAACCAGAGGAGAGATGAGCTTCAGGAGCTATCACAGATCCTGGAGGGAGGGAGGAGAAATAAACGTCTGTTGAGAATCCATGGGCAACCAGGTTCTGCACTAAGTCTTCACACATATGATCCCATTTGATGCTTACTACACATCCAGGAGGTAGAAAGTCCTACATTCACTTTACAGGGCATCGAGATGCAGAGAGATCCATCTCCTCAGCCAAACAGCTAAATAACAGTAAATCTAGGACTAAAGGAATAGCAAATATTTATTTTAGGGCTTATTGTCAGTCATTGTTTCATGTGCATTAACTCACCAAATGCTTTTTTCAACTTTATAATATAGGTACCTCTATGGCCTTTTTGGAGGTCATAGAACAAACACAGAGAGGTTCAGTAACCTTCCCAAAGAGTCACAGCTGGTAAGTAGCAGGGCTTGAGACCCAAAAGCACCCAGATGGTCAGCTTTCAACCCTACTCTCTTAACCACTACATACAACCTTTCTCCAGAATAGGTCTAGGTTGGTCTTTTTCCAGAGACCAAGTTCTTCCTAGGCTACAAGTTGATTTGTATTTCCAGAGCAAACAAAAAAGGCATGCCTGTAAGACTCTTCCAGCACTAAAATCATGTTTTTATAACACGCATAGATGTGTTCTGTGATTATAATTAAGGTAACCATAATTTATTGTCCAAAGCAAGACTCATCTGAGAGTGAAAGGGGATGCTCTTAACAAGTCCTCCAGGACTACAGCTGTAACCTGCAATTGTCCCAGGCGAACATGGGTGCCTGGTTACCTTAGTAATGAGTATGTGTCTGTACAAACATGATTGGATACAGTCATTTTAAGACACCTTATGATTAGATTAGCTGGACGACAGATGTGAAATTAAATGCCTTCTGACACTGTACAAGCTCTTCCCTCCTCCCACCCCAAGTGCTGCCAGCTCCTTCTCTGCCTAATGCATTTCTTTTAACTTGTTTTCTCCCAAAAGTCTGTGCATAATTGGTCAGCCATGAGAGATTAATTTGTACTTAGCTGGCTGAGAAGACACCATGATAACTCAATGCATGGACTGGCAGCTTCTCCATACAAGCCTCCTACCTGCTCTTGACACCACCCCTCCCCAACCTGCTGCTTTGACAATTGCTGGTCAAGCCCTTTATTACCCTCATTTTGACTGTGTGGAGGAATTCTGACTTGTGGTTTTACATTTCCTCATGGGTCATTTTTCTCTTGAAAATGGAAATACTAGCAGAGACACCCAGACTCACCCCTTGTAAAACAAGGCAGGAGAGAATTGGAGTGCATGTCTACAGGGGAAACACAGGATTGAGCAAGAACACAGTTATCTATGACTATCTATCTCATTCACATTGTGTGCGACTATAGTCACCCATGGAGACCAGGTGGAGGACGGTAGGACGGTGAGGCTGCTGCTGCTAATGATGACGGCAATGGAAATACTTCCACGAACTTACAAAGTGCTTGGCATAGACCATCTCACTTAATGCTCTCTCCTTTCTATGTGGCGGCCGCAATTATCCTTTCCACTTGGAGACAGAGAAGCTGAGACAGAGAGAGTAAACATTTTGTCCCAAGTCCAATCTAGGCAACTTGACCCCAGAGCCAATACTCTCACCCACGAGGCCTGGACATTCAAAGGTACAAACCAACCCCAGATAACAGAATGTCAGAGACAGTGGGGCTGCAGAGATCCATGCCTCCCACCTTCTTGCCTCACAGGCGACACCTCCAGCTCAGCCCTTTTTCTCCTCCAGAAAATACCTACCTGTCTAGAACTCTGTAAAAATGAAATGAGATGGTCAAAAAAGCTATATAAACTTTAACTGCTATCACGTACCAGCCTTTAAGCCCTATTTCAGAATTTATTTTACTCTAATTGAACCATTTACTATGTGGACATCAGGCACAGGGTCTGGGTGAATTACATTTACCATGGAAACGCACTGGGTTTATGCCTGTCGTACGCTAATCCTCAGAGCAGGCACCTTCCATGGCCCATGGTGCTACAGAATGAAGTGCCTTCAAGATACTGTAAAAGCACAGAACACAGGGGATGGAGAACAGAGAGGAGGGTGGGAGTCAAGGAGGCAAATGATTTTTTAAATGTCCCCAAGTCCTCCAACCTGATCCCTTTCCTTTGAGTGGTGGGCAGGACGGCTGGAGGAAGTAACTCTTAAGCACCATGCTCCCTGCCCAGTTTCACCAGTTTTAACCTCTAGCACTTGAGACTAAAATTTTCGATAATGCACAAGTCAGAATTTGATTCCCAAAGCAAAGTGGTACTTAAAAGATTTGATGCGTCAGAAACCACCCTGGAAAAAGGCACAAAAATGGAGCTAGCTCTTTCCCGCTCCCCACCCGACACCCATGGGGTTGAAGGAGGTTCCATTCTAATATAGCAGGATGGGTATAACATTGGGGGTGGAAAAGAAGTTAGCTTCCTCTGATAGGAAGAGACTGCTTGAGCTCTGAGATGACTCTTTCAGGTTTCACCAGGGGCTGGGGAGTGAGCGTGCCTGAGATTCAAGTCATTAAGGGTGCTCTTCACGTGAAAAGGCCCCATGGTGGCGCCTTCTGCTCTTCTCAGAGTCACTCTGCTGAGATACCCAGAGGTGAGGGCATCATGTGGGCCCTGCGGTATCTCAACTGCAGCCATGAGCCGCATATGGCACTGAGCACTTAGAATTCCCAGATGAAATGTGCTCTCAGTACAAAATCCACACCTGATGGTGAAGACAATGTGGATAACTCAATAATTTTTAGATTGATTACATGTTGAAGTGATACTTTGGAATATTGGGTTAAGCACCATGTTTCTTCAAAATTAATTTCACCTATTTCCATTTACTTTTTAATATGGCAATGGAAACTATTTTAAATTGTGTATGAAACTATCATTTGTGGCTCACACCGTATTTCCACCAGGCAGCACCGATCTAGACTCTTGTCAGCTGTGACCAGCAGCACAGCATCAACCGAGATCTTGTTAGAAAGGAAGAACCTCAAGTCCTACCCAGGATCTACTGAATCAGAATCCACATTTTATCAAGAGCCCCCAGTAATCTGTATGCACAGGAAATTTTGAGAAGCATTGCCCTAGGGCCTATAACACTACTTGGCCCTCTGTAGGCACTTGAGAAATATTTGTTGAATGAATAAATGAGTTATCTCCAGGAAGTCCCACACACTGAACACTTGGGAAAACGGTAAGGCCCTTCCCTGGCTTTCTCTTTAACTCATTAATATTGATGTGCTCATCAGATTCATCACCTTTCATTTCAGCAGGCCCACAGAATCAGGCCTTGAGAAAAAAGTGGTCCTTGAAAAAGTGTGGCCCATAAATCCCAGGACCTGGTCTGAAATTTGAAATCTGGATCCTAATTCAGGATGTGGATTATAAATGGACCCGCTGATGAACTATAAGCACACTGATGAATGAGAGGCTGGGGAATAAGGGGCAGGGTCTCTCAAGTGCTTCAGGGCCGGGTGTTGGGGGGGGTCCTTTGAGGAACCCAAGCTGAGTAGAATTGCTTCTGCTGGAATGTCAAGGTACTCAGATCATCCAGGACCAGATACAGGCAGAGAGAAGCAGAGGACAGGCAGGGCCAGGCAGGCCCCGTAGCACAACACTGTGTCCAGCAAATAGAGATCTGACAAAGGATTGCTCTGCATCCCAACTCTCCTTTACATTCCCTTCTAGACCTAAATCCTGGACACAAATCGGGTATCTAATCACATTAGCTAGACAAACAGATAGTCGTAAAGCTGATTTTTTTTTAATTGGAAGCAAATGTTCAAAGAAGAGGATGTCACGGCCTGCAGAGGACAATGCTCACAATTGTCTTTGTCTCCTGGCGTTGTTCTCTCTCTCCGATATCCACAACCCCCGACCCAGACAACCTCAGACCAGAGAATCAGAGGGCAGGGGGTTGAGGGCCTGAGGTGGAGAGAAAACACAGTAGAGTGAGAAATCTGAGAACAAGGGGAGACACTGAGAAGGAGTCAGGTCCTGGGAAATCTATAAGAAGCTGTGTGTGCATGAGAGAGAGAGGAAAAAAAATAGAAAGTGAGAAGGAGGGGGGAGGATAATATTAAGGTGTGTTTTAAATAAATCTTCCTTTTAATTAGCATGAGGAAGAAAAGGAGTCTGTGTGTGTGGCCAGAGGGCGCTACAAAACAGGGATGGCCCTTACGCAAGCTTGACTTCCCACCACCCCATTCTGGCAAAACACTACCAGCTCTTTTTTAGCTCTGACAATTGCCCTAGAGGACAGGGTTCCGTGGAGGTTGTGGGATACAGCCCGTAGGTATCTAGTGATAGGCCTCTTGGGAAGGGGGTAAGAGGACTCGGCACACAGAACATACATCACGGCTGTCCCACCTGCCGCCACGCTGGGGCAGCTTGGACGTGCACCTGCACAAGCCCTAGGAAAGCCGGAGAGGTCACTGCAGAGCTAGTCACGCCCAGGGGACGGCGCTCCCCAGACCCCTACACCAAGCAGCAGAACTCCTTTGCCAGTGTTTGCTCCATACTTTAAGAAAATCAGCAAACTCCAGCTGGAACAAGGGGTTATTATGCACCTGGATGAGTTTTGAACTGGAGAAAAGGAGCCAGAATGGCTCTCTGTATGGACTCCAGGAGGCTTTCAGCCTCATCTGGTATCAACTCTTCCAGGATCTCCTGACTCCGAGGCTGCCCTGATGAAAACAAGGGCTCTCGGAGGCATTCAGAGCCAGCCTCCTGCTAGCCAGCAGGTCATGTCCAGGTAGAGTTGGTGTTTCCAAGCTTAAGGCCCTTCTCTGAGAACATCTTTTGTTCAAAATGGCTGTCTTGGTTTGACTGAGACTGCTGGGCATCCTGAACGTGCTCCTTTTAGGAAACTGTCCAGAACATACACAGTCCTTAATTAATTTCTTACCTCGAATGGGGCAGCCAGCCATACTGCGGCCCCTCGTGGTGTAAACCTACAAGGAGTTTTTTTACTTTAGAAGGGGTGGGGGGTCTCTAGCCTCTTGAGAAGTGGCACCACATGACCTCATCATGGCAGCACAGAATGTCTTCTTTGGCATCATGAAAGGGTTCTGTCTGTCCTCACACCCAGCACCTGAACCACCTCTTTCCTGTCCCCTGGCACACAGCCTGCGCGGCCCAGCAGCATCCTTCTGCACGTAGGACTGGTAGATAAGGCAGGTTTACCAGGAGACTGACTTGTGTCCTCTGACTTTTGAAGGATTTCAAAAGGAAGATCAGTTTTCGCATTCTTTACCCACATTTTTCCTGAAGAGGAAAGAAAACAGGGCTTGGGTTTTCACAAATAGGAAGGAATAAAATGCATTAAGACCACAGAAGTGCCTCTAGAGGGCTGGGTGATAGCAGCCTCTGATGCGTTCTCTACTCTCTATCAAAAGGGCAATTGGAACTTCTCCTTAGAGTGGCTCTTGCCTTGTTCTTGAGAAATAAATCAAAATGAGGGTTTAAGAGTGGCCAAGGAAAAATTCATGGAAAAATCAAAGGCATCTCTTGCTTTTTTGTTGTACTGCTCCATGTCTGATTGTACAGAACATCTCACTCCTTTGTTGCCCCATAACTGTTCATACCCTGAATAGACTTGGAAAGAAAAGCTGAGAAGTACGGTCCTCTGGCCACACCTTCCTTGCCTTGATTTGCTCGGCTATAAAAAGAACATAGCCATTTATTCAGCAAGCGTTTCTTGCAGATCCATTTTCCAGAACAGACCATACAGACCAGGATATGTATTCCCATGGTGACAACTGTTAAACTCTCCCGGAGGCAGGAGTGATCCACGTGTTTGTGCAATGAGGGACTTAGATATGGCTTTGGAAAAGAAAGCAAGGCCTAAAAGCGGCTACCAGCATCTTAATCAAGTGCGACTCACAAGTCCAAAGCCGCACCCGCGGAGGTCCCCCGAGGCACGTGCGTTCTAAGTCAGCACTCTGTCTTCCCTTTATATTTAAAATAAGCAACATCAACGCTTACAGAGTGCACAGGTATCACTGGTTAGGTAGACACAGGCCTGCTGGACATGTTCTCAGCCGTGAGCCTCTGAAAGTTTGGTCCTAAGTCAGCCGGGCGCCCACTGTACCCCAGGAAAGGAGAGCTGAACACCGCCCCCTGGGTTCCTCTTTCCCTTCGGCGAGGTCTCTGGAGAGGGCAGTAGCTCGGGGCGACTGGGGAAGTGAGGAACACACACAGGTCCCGGCACAGGGTCCTTCTGCCAGGGGCACCCAGAGGGGAGGACGGGACCCTCCTCCCCGGGGGGACCATTCCCCTCTTGACCCCCGTCTCCTCACGGTGGCCCTCACCACAAAAGCCCAGTGAGCACCATGGCCGTGCAGCCGGACTGTTTCTGATTATTCTGCTTGACAACCTGCTGGCATGTGCAGTTTTAAGAACTTCCTAAGCTCACGACACGAGGAGGCTTTGACGTCCTGTTCCAGCAGGACCCACAGAGGGCCATCGAACGTTCTCCACTGTGTGGGAAGCTGGAGGGAAAGTTTTAAATAAGGGCTGGTGTGGAGAGTGGGGTCTGGCCTTCCCATTTCCAGTCTCTTCTACTTAAGGCTCGGCTCTCAGAGCACACACCATATCCTGGAGCTTAAAGGAGTGAAGACTCCCTCTGGCCTCAGTCACAGCCAAGGGTCATCCCGCTGCAAAACGGAGATCACCTTTAACGTCTTCATGCACACCATCTCCCACTCCAGGTTTCCATCATGCCTTTGTATTGAGGGTGAATTTCCATCCATAAACCCTTACTTGGAAAAAATGCCCCCCGGAGGGGGCCACTCCAAGTCCTTCCCCTTGGTTACCCCATTGGGTCTGAAAACTCTGGTGTCTTGACACCGTATCTGCTGAAGCTGACTGGACCTGAGAGGCTGGCAGCTCAGTGTTTTCTGGAAACTGTCAAGAGTTCTCTTGCCACAATTCTCTTGTTGTCATCAAAAGCAATTACATGTTTCAGATGATGAAAAGCACTGTCATGAAAAGCTGGCCCAGCAGCCAAAGAGACAGATGTATTAAACCACACGGTTTCTAAGGACTCCCACTTAGGCTGGAGCTCAACCGAGATGAGCATTGCGATAGACCCTCTGACACCCTCCCATCTGGATTTAGTGCATACGGCTCATTTGCGATGAGGGGTTAACTTCTTTCAGTGGACATGTGCAGAGCTGCAGATATCAGTCAGTGTACAAGCCCATACCCTCTAAGGAAAGGAATGATTTCAAAAGTGCAAATACCCTGCCATTAAAAAATAAAGATTTGACTATAGCAAATCAAAATTTTACAAAGTCAGCATTTCTAACGGGTGATGTGAAGAATGTTGTTCTATTAAGATAATTAATGGACATGCTATCAAAAATATATCCTATGTTCACAGAAGTAGGGATGATGTAGGTTAAAATGAAAAGTGAACTGCAGGACTTCTCAGAGCTTTTAATGTGGTAATGAGTGCTGTGAATGTAAAAGACTCAAACCAGTATACACATATATACATATGTACATATCTCCTCCCCCCAAGAAAACCCTGATTCTTTGAAAGTTGAGGATGTGGCACTACCACTTTCTTTCCATCCTGAACATCTTGTTCTTCCCTCCCCTCTCTTATCCTTTAAGAACCAGCTCAGATACTTCTGCGTGAACATCCAGCCCTCAGTAGCCATCCTACCAGCCGAGGTGCCATGGCATTCACTGTGTGGTTGCTCAGTCAGTAGACAGAAGCTGAATGTCAGTTCTTCGAGAACATTACATTCTGCACTGTCAGTGAACAGGGTGTGCTGTGACATCCTGCCACTTCTGAGGAAACGTAGAAGTTAAGTCATCTAAAAAGAAGCCGCTAGAACATGGTGGTCACCTGTGACACATACCGCCTGTGGTTCTTATACACCAATCCCCAGCTGTATGCTTTGTTTTGATAAGTTAGTTAACTAAGACTTTGTGCCCCTGCCAATAAACTGGGATAATAACATCAACTTCACTGTGATGAGAATTAAAAGCAATTGGGATGGTGCCTGGCATATAGTAAGTGCTCAAAAAAAGTAGGTTTTACCGTTATCACAGGAGAAAGTGTCACAACCAGGGCTAAACCTCGAACCTCTTGTTTTCACTCTTTGACACTCCTGTGTTCTTTGCCATAATGCCTTCTCTGATTGTTTAGAATGTCTACTGGCACCCACGTATCTGTACTTTGTTATCTTTTTCACATATGTGCATTCCAAACTAGCTTGTGAGCTCCCCCAAGAACAAGACCATATATAACAGCACATCTTATCTGTTATTACCAAAATGCTTTGAAATTATTTACTATAGTTATTAAATTCTACTAACCATGGGAAGTGTCCCAATGTTGACTTAAGAAATTTGTTAGAAATATTGATACTAGAAGTAGGCCTCCCAAACTGTATTTTAGAGGATAGGAGTTGACAGTCATTTTCTGCAAAGGGGCAGGGAGTACATAGTTCAGGCTTTAGGAACCATGCCGTGTCTGTCTCACTACTCGGTCTGCTGTTGCATGAAAGCAGCCATTGACGATGAATAAATAAGGGAATGAGGTTGGCTCTCTTCCAGTCAAACTTAACAGAGGGGCCAGATTTGACCCATGGGTCATGGCTTTCTGGACCCAGTTATAATGGTGACAGAAAGTGTGGTTCAGGGAAATGACCTGGTGGTCAAATCAAATGGATTTGCTGTATCCTGATTTGAGTCTTTTACTGTCCCAGCATTCATTATCATACACACACACACACACACACACACACACACACATACACATACATATGTTTTTCTAAAACCTTCCTATGCTTTTAAAGTTGAGGATATATATTATATAAGCATGTGTACGTCTATTCTGAGGGAGTAGGCCGGGGCTGGCAGGGGGTGGGGGTGCAGAGACATACAAGCCTTGTGAGGCACACCAATCCATCAACTTGAAAGCCTGAACTCCATTCGGCAGCAGCTGGGCAGGACAAACTGTGGTGAGCAGGTGTTCACAGTGACAGATCCTAACATGTAGCTTCTCCTTCTCCTGGAGTCAATCCAACGATCCACTGCTAATGGAATCTTTGGCTTGATCAGAGTTAATTGTATTGGTGCCTCTGGATAGGAATCCTATCAGGTTTATTATCAAAGCATCCCACAGCAGTTACCAGCTCAGCTCCAGGAGAATAACATGCCAGGGCAGCTATGCCACCTAGTGATGCTTGCATGTACTGTTCTCCTCCTGGAGAGGGGGAGAGGCTTCAGGGACGCTTTGCATTTGCTATTTCTGGCCAACACATCCACGTGTACAAGAGTCTGAAGTCTCTGTCATTCCTTGTTGCTGCATTCGCCCTTCCCCATTAGGCTCAAAGGATGTGAGTGACTTCATGCTACGAGGGAGCAGCCCCACTGTGGGGCAGTAATTACCAAAGAACATACAGCAGATATACACACACCCATCCCACCTTACAGCAGAAATGGAAGATGCATCTTCCCCCAGATCTTACTGTGGCTGCAATAACCTGTTTTCTTTTTTGTACAGCCTGGAAGTCTTAGGCATGCAGCATCTGCTGATGACTAAACTAAAGGGAGCTGCCATCATGTGCAGTCAGAAACAGAAAAGACACAGGGTGGGTGGTGAGGATCTGCTCACTATCCGAGAGTGGCAAGAGTTAGAGGCGCTAACCATTATGGCTCTGTAGGTGTAACTTACATACACAGAGAACCATTAGTGTTAATGTTTTCATTAAGTGGGACCACCCCCCTCTTGTCCCAAACATGGTGGTGGAGGGGCAGGTCTCTTAAGCCTAATCAACTTTGAGGAAAACTCTCTGGGCAAATTACACTAAAGGTATTTTTTTCTTCTTCATTTCAGGTTCCTTGCAAGAGGTCTACTGAACAGTTGGAATTCTTGAAGTTTGGACGGCAAAGCAGCGTGTGTACTGCCTTTCATCCTCCTTCCAGCTACAGGTAGCAGCTCCACCAGTAGAGAGTGGTTCTGGCATCATATGATGCTATTATAATAAGTGACGACTGTGTAGTCTGTAAGGAAGGAAAACATCAGGCCAGGAGAGAAATGGAGGGTGAGTGACGTTTATCAGATTGTAGTTTCTGAAAATGGATTTGTTTCATTAGATCTACTTCAGCCTGTTTCTACACATCATCACCAATTCTATAGGAACCTTTCCATGTATTCTGAGTGCATAGTTTGAGACTGCGTAGCCGGTTCCCCTACTGACTGTTTCTACTCTAGGTCATGGTGTATTTCCATGCACTCTTGATTGTCTTTTTACTCTTCTTCAGTAAGACAAAAGCAACAGGTGCACAAAAGCTCAACAGGGAAAAGCCAGGCTAAGGTGCAGACCTCAGGCTGCATCATGCCCTTCACAGCTGGTCACGTTGCCCCCTGCATGAAAGCATCTGGTCTGTAGGTCACTAACCTAGCTGTGCGGCTGGCACAAGATTACAGAGGGGACATCTTTTTTTAACTTCACTAAAAGTGTCTTTTGGGGATAAATGGTACCATAGTATAAATAAAGTGTCATCAAGGAAAAGAAATCTCAAATTCATGCTCATTAATTTAAATACAGTTAAAGATTGAGCACATCATTCCTGCTTTTCTTCCTATAATGACCAACGCCTGTATTGTCAGGAGGAGGGAGACCTGATGGAAACTTCTCCATCACTTGGTCCTACATCACTTGGTTTTCACCCAAAGCCAATAATATCAACTCCCCATATTTTTAAATGCTCATTGCAATGTACTGTTACTGCTTGCATACAGCTGTGAGCTGTGAAAACATTTTTTTTGTACAAAAATATGGCTTTTGCCCCTCTTCCCTTGAGACCTGATGTTGGCCTACTGACTCACGCTGACAGAAAGGACTAAAACTCACTTTGCTCCCTCCCTGTCCGGATGTAATTAGGTCTTGCCCAGGTAACCCCTTTGGAGCAGAACAAGCCGTGTGAGGGTTCGTCGTCGTGAACACAGCCTGGATGGCTGCGACACAGGCCCCGAGCACTTGCAATTGGGCAGACTCCTGGATGACCCCCCTGATTCCTCTGTCGCGACTGGCTCTGAAGCTGTGTCCAGGGATGGGCCGAGTCTGAGAAGGAGAGGCAGAACCCCAGGAACAAAGCTGGGAATGAGCAGTCTTTGAGAATGCCTCTTGAAAACAAAATCCTTGCTTCTCTCTTTTTGAGGGGCTACAGGGAGACAACACAGCTGATGGTTATTTCTGTAGCTAGAAAACAAATAGTGTAAAAGTTGGGCATGTGTTCAGACAAATGCTCTCCTTGAAGGCACTTCTCAGAATCCACACAATAGTGAAGCGAACTTAGACTTCATTTGTCCCCTTGACACTCCTGAAGCATAATACACCTATTGCGTTCTTAGGGGAAGGTTTCCTTCAGATAATTCAATACTTAAGGAAAAGGGCGGGGTGGTGGTGGTAGAATGGCTTACTTTGCTATTTTGTTTCCTGCAAAGCTATTTCTTTACAAGGGAGTCTTTCAAAGCAAAATTAACTATACTATGTCTTTATCCTAAAGCTTCTGGATGGTAGGTGGAACGGAATCTGCAGTTTTAAGAAAACCCACTTACATTGAGCGTAAAGGAAAAAAAAGGGGGGGAAGGAATGGTGATGAATAGGAAGATTCAAGGGAGGACTCAGCCTCTTCACACTCCATTGTTGCTGTTACACGTATGTAGTTTCTCCTGAAGACAAGTCACAGATTGTCATGTGAGGAACAGAGCAGTAGAGGCAGGAGGCAAAAATAACCACTAGCTGTGTTTTCTCCCTGTTGCCCCTCAAAGCACTTGCAAAGAACTTTAATTTTCTAAACATCCTCCCATAGATGCAAAAAAGCTCATCTTCATCTCTTGCCAGTCACTTCTATTTCTAAAATGCCTGAAATGATACCTGGTCCCTTCCCTTAGAGATGGAAATCAGGGGTGATGAAGACAGAGAGGCCAGGGACACACATGAGGATTGGAACCCACACCTCTTATATTTCTCATCCCACCGAGGCACAAGAAACACTTGACAATGAATACTTGGTGTCCAAATAAACTCCCTTCAGTGAGTATTTGTGTATGTTCTGTCGTTCACCCTGTTATTCTAAATATGCTATTTTCCAGGAGCTTGACACATACGAACAGTATGGGTAAATGACACCAGCAGACACCACAGTGTTTATGAAAATGGCCAAATTCCCTAGGCGCTAGGGAAGCAATGGTTGACTCTCCCTCTAATTTTCTTGCATATAAAAAGTTCTCTCTCCCAAGGCAGGTAACAATACCACCTTGCCCATCCTAAGCCTCCTCTTCTCTTTCCCAGTTTTCTTTTTGATGTGAAGTCTGAATTCACCCTTCTTGTAGTGATGTTTAATATCGTGGGTTTTAATATGTTTTATGGGTTGGTTTTGGTTCAGACTTTTCCTCACCCTTCATTCCAGCAGTTCTTGAAGTTAAGTACGGCTTCCAGTCAGGGCCCTAGTGGAGATTAATATTCATTTTGTGGCTAATGTCTACAGAGTATCCTCAGCTCATCAGCAGAAAATCACTTCATTTCCCCAAGAAAACATATGTGCCTTCTTGCTTCTCGTACCACCTTGCTGGCAATGCCTGTGCAGCCGTCTCAGCTTCTCAAGGTGTTTCAGATGTTCAGGTCATCTGCTGGGCCATTATTAGGTCCACCATACAAAACAGCTTTAGAAAGAAAGAGGCTGCCTCAAAGATTCCAGCTGGTGTTTGAAACCAGTATTTAGAGAGAAGTACACAGGCAGAGAAGGCTGATCATCCTGGGCTTTCATCACACATCAAAATTTCCTTTCTATATTTTTAGAACCATCGCAATGAAAGTGTAGAAAGCATTGCTAGTGTCTATAGGCAACCGCACAGAATCATTAGGGTTTGGGAAATGTTTTCAGAAAAAGTGCCTTTAAATAATTAACATCATGGAACTCCTCCTAACTCATCCAGTAGAGAAATGTCTCTTGACAGGTAGCCTCCTTTTATGTGATGGCGTCACTCCAGATTGTTCACAGTAACTGTACTGTTATTGAAAAGCACACTTGAATTAAATACTTGCCATAGAAAACCATGCTATCTACAAGTAATAAATAACTCTTAAATATTCAATGAATCAGTTATCATTTCAAATGCATAAAAAGGCCAATAACACAACTTCTCCTTTCTTTAAAGCAAAAGAAAAGAAAAATATTAAGAGTGAAAACAAGTTAGAAAGGAAAAGAATCAGAAGCTCAGAAACTAGGAAACAATGACATAAATAATGGCCACCAGGTTGGGACTGTGTACTATTCATTTGCTGGCTCCTACATTAGGTAGGTATCTTGGCATGGGTTTGCTGCATTGGCCCTCCCCCCAGTCCTGTAGGAGGTATTCATAGCCTTAAAATCAAATGAAGAAACTGAGGTTCAGAGAGGTTAAGCATCCTGCCCAAGGTCAAAAGCTCTGAAGTGGGAAAAGCTAGGACTCCTATCTGGGTCTCTGTGAATTCCATTCTTCCTGCTTTCAATGCCTCTCAAATTGAAAAAAGGGAAAAGGGGAGAAACTGAAGCCTGAACTGTCCAAGACAACAAAATCCAGGATTAGTCAGAGACATCCAATTAACCATATTTTGAGTAAATATGTGTTTTCCAGCCATTGGATCAACTCTGATGTGATTCAAACTGGCTTTTACGAAAGCCAAAGATACCAGATGGACTGTCTTTCAATCTGGTGTTTTTGTCATCTAAACACGGTCCTAGAAATCAAAACAAATAGAAACATAAAAACCATTTTTAAAATACATGGGCAATCTCTACCCTAGAATAGAGGCAAAGAATGAAGAGCAGTGACCAAAACCAGTCCTAGAGTAGACTGGGCCTAGTTCACCATTAAAAAAGGCTGACACCCATCCGGGCTCCTTCTGCAAATAGCCACAACACGCTACCTCAGCTGAATGGAGATAAAAATACCCTGATGTGGCTGTCCAACGGGCTCCTGGCAGTATTCAGCCTGTTCAACCCTGTACCTGCCATCCCTCAAGCCCCTGATGTTTTGGGGTGTGCCACGAAAAGGTGATGCCTTTAACAATCTACACTTGACAAGACTTGAAATTAACATTTTAGTGAATATTTCACATTCAATGTGAAACAACAGAAGCAGCGGTGATGTAACATTTTTGGTAGGTGAGCTCATCAGAGGTGCCTACTTCCAGCGATCTCCCTGAACACCCGAGGGGATCGCTGGCTGCTGGGTCTCCGTAGACCCACCAGGCAGAGGAAGAGGGGGCAAGGAAGCCTGAGCAAGTCCACTGGATACCCTACAGGAAAGGAAGGAGTTTCAACCCACCTCTAATTTAGTGTTGGGTACTCCGTTGTGCCTGGCTTTTTAATACGCAAGCATAAAAGAGAAGCACAGGATAAATTATAAAGAATATTATTTCTGTCAGGCCCCCACATGAAGAAATTCATGAACATGTGACTTCTAGCCCCTACGTACTTAACCTTGATCTTTATGCAGCATTTCTCAGAGTGATCATGGTTAGTGTTTTCTGTTGGGAAGGCAAACGCCTTCAGCACTTCTGTAGAAGTCAGGAAGCAATTTTAAACTGAAGGCACATGAACTGTGGATTCAGCTCGAAACACTGTCATATAATAATGAAAATAATAAGTAATTATATTTCTCTCTAAGCCTCCTTGGGCCCCCCTGCTCAGTGGCTGATGGCCACCTCTGAGGCACAGACATCTGCAAAAACCACTAGTTTCTTTGTTTCTTCTTTCCTTAAAACAGGGAATTCAGGGGAGGAGAAACCACATAAAAACCATCTGTCTTGGAACAGGCCACCTTCAGGGCCCGTCACTAGCTAACTTGAGAAGCTCACACAGATTTACTCCAGTGCAGTGATAAAGCTAATAGTATATGACTTGGGACTCCACAGTTCCACAAATTTCTCTCTTCATTCAGGGATCCATCCTTCTGGAAAAAAACACTTGTTAAAGTAGACCACTATGTATAGGGAAGCTTGAAGGGTAGGCACTTAGTTCTACACAAATCTGAGAGATTCAGTAACAGATACAGTAGGACCAGGGGCTTTGCAGGACATTTTTTGAATCAGTATGGGTTGCGACTGATCAGATAGGGTGTTTTCTGTTCCCTTAGGGCTAGGGTAGTCAGGGAGGCCTCATGGAAGAGGAAGGACTTCAGCTAGACCCTAATGAGGCACCTGGATGTCCTGTTGGGGAGCAGAGCAAGAGCAGAGGAGGAGAAAAGAACATGTAAGGCATGACTTGCGAATGTCAGGGGAAAGCGCTGGTTAGGAGGTCACACTCAGAGACAGGAGGTGGAGGTCAGAAAGGCAGGGTACAGCCAGACTGGAGACCAGGCTAAGGGTCAGAGTTCACAACCAAAGCCACAGGGAGCTCCCAGTGCTTCTAAGGACCCATTAACCCTTTGGTTAACGAGTGAATGTACAGGAGACAACGGCTCAGGAGGAAGGAAACGTTTTGAGAACATTCATCTTGCTATAGGGTCCAGGATGGATTTAAGGGAGTCAGTTCTGGGGCAAAGAAATCAGCTTAGGAAGGAAAACAACACAGGTGGGAGGCAGTAAGGCCTTGGGTTCAGGCAGTGACAGAAGGAAGCAAGGGAGGTAATTTGAGGACTGTCAGAGTGAGTTGGAGAAGGAAGGACAAAATTACGATAACCAGGTCTTTCTGATGGGGTGACCAGAATGCAGACAACACTGACAGAGACAGGAGGTTCGGGAGCACTATGTCCCTATTTCCAGGACTCATCACTCTGTACTTCGAACAATGAAAACACATTGTATCACAGTGAGTCAGTATTACCCACTAGACTATTGACTAGGCAGCACCACGGCTGCGCCATCTTTGATTTATATGTCCCGAGCTCCTGAGGCACAATACCTAATGCAAAAAGGGGTGCTCAGTAAATATCTGTTGTGAAGGCGGGCTCCACTTTGGAGGAAGATGAAGTAGTTGGTTGAAAATAGGGTGACTTTATGGTAACACATTTCCATAGATGTGACTATGTTGAAATTTGGGAGAAAGACTCATCTCTGATTCTTCCTTCACTACCACCCACCTCTCCCCAATAACACACAGTTATGTGGCTATGAGGCCAGATGCATCCCCTAGAGAGAGCAAAGAGAAGACAAGAAAACCAGTAACTGAACCACGGGGGGGATACCTCCATCTTGCTGGCAGAAGGGGGGAAAAAAGAGAAACATAATTCCCTAGTTTTTTAATAGTCAGAATAACCTGCCAGAACAATACCCTTGCCTGCCGAAGGAAACAAATAAATTGCAGGCCATTTGAGCCACTAGCAGATGATCTCAGAAGATGTTCACTGTTTACCGCCATACCTGAGAGAGATGTTTCCTCAACTATAAGTAATGACATTTAATTGTCACTCTTTGAAGGAGAGTTCATTTTATGTTCCCTGCCTACCAAAGAGTTATTGAGATGCACTTATTTATTGTAAGACCATTATAAGAGCAATTGCACATGTTTCTGGAGGAAAAGAGGTTTGTAGAACTCTTCCTTACTCCATTCGAAATCTGCTTTGAGAGATGCTATTGTGATTTACATCAATAGTCTTTCCTCCCATGGGGAAATGAGAGCCCAGGAGTTCCTGTTATTTATGGGCTACAATAAAAGATTCTTCTTCTCAATTTTCATTGCCTATCCTGTCCCTAGATAGGGATCCAGCTAAAAGCTGGGACAGGCACAAATGGCATCGAGGAGAAAAATTAAAGTAGATCGAAAGGCTGCAGTTCTGGCAGCCCACAGGTCTAACACAGGAAAAGCGATTTGCTTACTTTTGACCACAAAACAATTCATAAAATGCAAAAGATGGGTCAAAGCACCATAATACCACATATGCAAAAAAACAAACAAACCCGTAACAACTATGCCTTTCTGTTAAGTGACACCCATTAGTTCTGGAGGCAGAGGGGTGTCTTTATTACCCGATGACTCCTCATCTCCCAGGACAGGCTGTGGTTCCAGATAGGTATGCAGTCACTACTCGGAAGGTGAATAGACTGCAGCAGATCCCTCCTTGCAGGGAAAGACCGATTTCACATTTTTCAGGCTCCCCCACCATACCCGGCATCACGTGGAGTACAAGTGAGCACCTGATAATCATGTTGCTGGTCTTCTGGCATCCGGCCTCCCATTTCACATGTTGTCTTGGCTCACTCTGCCCTCCCCATTCTGCTTGGCTAGAGTGATGCTCTGTAGGAGGCGGCTTCTCCCTGGCCCAGTCCCACATGGTCACCATGACAACACACCCTAAAAGTGGACCCTTGACAAGGGCCTTCCTGGGACTACACATGGCAGAAGGCAGCGCAGGAGCCCTGGGGGCCCACAGCAAGGACATCCCACCCACCATTGGCCACAGATCCCTGTCAGCTGCTCGGTGAAGCTGGGGACTCCGTCACTGAAGTCTCTGCTTTCTCACCCAAAAAGCGCATGGGGAAAGTAGCCCAGGGAGCATCAGTGGTCCCATCACCTAGTTCTCTTCATTAAAACGAGCAAAATTGCTAGAATACTACAACAAAGACAATTGAAAATATTCAGCCTGAATTGAAAAGCAGGTGACCCCAAAAGTCATGAGGGAGGAGCTGCTGTTCTTCCCTCTGGGATTGGCGTTTCCTCGGAGAAACCTCGGGGAACCCTGAAAATTAGGTCTGGCCAAAGAGATATAAAATTAGAAGCAAGTACAGTATGGAAGCTGACAGGTCAGCAGAGAGCAGTGGGCAGCGAGGAGCGGCACACTCCCGGCTTGGATGGCATCGGGGAAGAGGTCTGAGGAGGGCACCCGGAACAGAATGTTGGGACACAGGAGTAAGTCCACTGGAGAAGAGCAGGGAGGGAGTTTCAGGCAGAGAGAATAGCCTGGATAAAGGCTCAGCACGTCTGTCCTCAGGGAGTCCCTGGGCAGTGTTTGCATTTCATGCGTATATTAATTTATGCATCAGTATGCACGGGGCATTCCTATCTGGCAGGACGATAGCGGTTACACTCTCTTCTCCCCAAAAATGCATGGGGATGCAGCTGGAGCTCTGTGCGTACAGGGAAATACAGTCTCCCTTCCTGAGTGTTAGTATTTACATGCTGTGGAGGTTCAGGGACACGCTCCCTGTGAAAAACCTGTGAGGAAGTATGTGGTAGAATAAGACATCCCACTTCATGTGGGTTCCTTTTCCATACTTAATTTTTCTAATTTATTACAATCATCTGAAAATGACAGAATGTACACAGTTTGAGTACGTCACCCGAGACTAAGAGCCACAACGTGGATAGTAGTGTCAGGGGTGAAGAGCAGGCTCTCCAGTCAGCCGTGCTCACCAGTACTCCCACTGACCTGCAGGAGACATGAGCTGGCCTTGCAAATCCCACGAATAAGATGTGGCACTGGGCGGCAGCACCCGGGCTTCCCCTTAGAGACAAATAATACTTGACGCCTTCCCGTTGTGCAGCTGCTATTACTCCTATCTAAAAATTCAGGCTCCACAGAAAAACACCGATTCTCTTCATCTTGGGTTATTTTATTTTATAAAAAGCAAGCTTGTAGAGTAGATAGATGCTGGAGGCTGAGGGAGACAGACAGAAGACAGCCATTGCCCGGAGAGAACATGCTAGAGTGTTTATACTCTATTACAGTAACTTGATAGAGCAAAAAGTTATGCAGTCTAGACCTTGGTGGAAAGAAAGTGTTTAATACACTTTTATCTTTTGTTATCTAAATGTAAAGAGCAAGTCTGACAAACGTACTTAACCTTGGATCTAAATGAAAAGAATTTTGTACATCAACACTAGAGACCAATAGTGTAAAATACAAAATAATAATTTGGAATCAGACTGCCCTGGTTGAAATCGTTGGCTTCCTATTTACTAATTGTGTCTCCCTGTAACGGTTCTTGGAGGTTTCTCAAGCCTCCATCTCATCTTGAAAATCAGGATATTTACTTCCACAGGTTTGCTGATGGGGTTAGATGGTTAATGTGTATAAAATCTTTAGCACACTGCCTAGCACAGGGCATGTGCTCAATAAATATTAACTACTGTGATTATAAAAGAATATGAACACTAAATGACAGCTTTTCAACTTAAAAATCCCAGCAATTGCAAATCAGGGCTCCTGTGAAAATAGTAAAAAATGAGGCAGTGTTGCAATATAAAGAGTGAGTATGTTTGGCGTAGCTATTGAAAATGGAAACGTACTGAGAAAGCTACCTTCGAGTCCTGGTCCTGAACCACTTTCTGGTGAGGCTTTGGGCACCTCACTTTTCCTTGCTGGACCTCCCTCTTGCTTCAGAATAAGGCATCAGCAGACTTCGTGCTAGATAACATCTCAAGCCCTTTTCAGCCGTCACATTCTGGACTCAACCTCCAGGGCAGCTGTGATGGCAAAAGGCTCCACAGCACATTTTTTAAACCATAATTAGAGGACAGAGTGACGGGGCCTATTGGCCATGTTATGTAATTAGCCCTCTGCCTCGAGGGAGGGAGGGCCTGTGTGCAATTACGCAATCTCATTCTGAAGGGAAAGGCACCAACTCACACCACAACTTCCAAAAGAACAACTTTGATTCACATGAGCCACTGTTTCCAGCTCAGAAGGCCATCCACGTAATTTTAGTCTGTACGTTCTTAGCACCAAAAATTTGAATAGCTCTTTTTATTTTTGCCCTACAAAGGACATGTTTACATGGTCCCCATTTGTGTTGGATTTATATTAGGCTAGTGAGCTACGTCCCATTGCATGGGGGGCTGTAATCTAGCATTCACCCATGGCCTGAATTCCCAATGCAAACTTCAGGGTTCACAAACCTGAGAGTGCGTGGGACACACCTGGGGAGCTTATTAAATGTGCAGACCATACCCCTTCCATACTGATGCGGCAGTTCTATTGTGGAGCATAGGGATCTGCTTGCCATTTTAATAGCCTCCCCGAATTCCTCTGATGTCAGTAGTCCACACTGTGAAAAACACTTTCTAAGATTCATCATGGATAGCTTTGGAGAGACCATGCAGAGGGCTCAGTGACCATCTTTACCTCAACTGAGGCTTCTGCGCATCCCCTAGGCATCAGGCAGCAAGAAATGTTGTTACACAAAGGATCCGTCCCCTATCCTGGCACAGAAGTGAAATTCTGGAATTTCTAAGATGTACTCTGACTTGGGAGCAGTAAGCATTCCCCAGGTCCCCCACCCTACCTCTTGTCCCCTCATACCTTGTGCTGCCTCACTGCTTGCCCTGAGCTAGTTACTCACTCTTCCCTGTCTCCTCCCACAGAGACTAAAAAAGAATCACTCAATGTTCCCAGTACATCAAGCTTAGAGAATCAGAGTTCAAAGCAATTTTGTAATCAGTATGTTTAAGGCTCCAAGGCTTTTTGCAGATTAATAGTAGTGTTATCATTCAAAACTCAGCTCAAATGCCACTTTCTCCAGGAAGCCTTCCTTGAAGACAGACCCTGCCCCCAATATCTGTTTGTTTGTTAATTTCCCTCTAGGTGATAACAAAACATCCCTAAGAAAATGTTCACTACTAGTAGCAGGTATCAAAATGCACCATAATTGTTTTAGACTATGAACTCCTTGCAGGTAGGTGCGACATCTACATCAATGCTATCTCCTCAGTTCCCTTCTGCCTACCCTGATTCACTCCTAATAATCTGGGGGCCATTGCCCAAGACAGCCTTCCCCAATCCCAAGTCAAACCTTCTCACTACAGAAGCTCACAGCACTCTCTTTTGCCAACATTTAATGCAGCTGACATTTCCCATGTGTTTTAGTAACTGGTTGCTCAATGTCTTAGTCCTCTAAGAACTCTATGAGGGCAAAAAGGGGATGGACACAAAGCAAGTCTCAAAAAAAAAAAATCTCTTGAATGAACAAATGGATTCAGAGATGAATAAAATCAGCCTTGGGGAGGCTGGTGACAGAATATGGGGCAGAGCTGGGTACCTGGATAGTTCTACCTTTGACAGGCCATTGGATCTTGGTTTGCTTCCTGCTCTTGTATTTTAAGGAATCCAGCATAAATCTCATGCTGATACAAGTTTGACTGCAAAATTGGGAGACAAGGGGTCTGTCAGAGCACAAGAATGGGATACCAAGATCTTGTGTTCACTGCATAACCCGCTTCCTTCATGCAAGACTCTGGCCCTAGAGTCTTAACCTGACTATATTTCATATTCTCCAAAGACTTCTCCGCTCTAGTGGGGAATCTGTTTCTCTTCCATGGCTGGCGTTCCCTTCAAGGCTGGTTGCAGCTTGGTTGAAGTATCCTTGGTTGAAGTAGCCAATGACTGAATCAATGTTCCTCCTCTGGAGTAGGATTTGAGCCTTTCACTTCTGCTTGTCTGAGAAATTTACTAAGTCTAGTGTTTTTGTTTTTCACTTTTTTTTTTTTTTTGGCTGAAAGGATGCATTTGTAGGAGTTTATGAGCTCTCATCTACATTCCAAATCCAACGTGAGCTGTCCACTTTTACCCATGAGCTTCTAACAGAAGTTAATGATTCCATGGTGGTACCCAGGTACAGTAAAATCAGAAATGGACAGGAGTAAGCAGCATGCTCATTAGACCTATAAAATTTCACTTGATAATTGTAAAACCACTGTCAGATAATTATTTCCTCCATTTTCAGAGGAGAAAACTAAGAATCAGAGTGATTAGGTAAAAGACCCACGATCAGATAAATAAATGGTGGAACAAGGATTTGAACATTGGTGTTCTTAACCACTATATTATGGCTTCTCTCTCAACGTATTGCTGCCAAGTTTGGTGAATAAGTCTAGATTCACACTGTCCTAGCCTCTATGATCCTAGAGATCATCATACCATCCATTCTTAACTACCTAAACAAAAGGTACTAGATTTGTTTGCCCTCAGGTAATATAACTCAAATCCCTTAGCTATTTTAATTACCTCTCAGAACCTTCCTTTGTTCTGTCAGGTTGTACTGGTCCAGCTGTAGACTGTATTATGAACAGCCAGAGACATGCTTTTGATTTGGTTCCAGCACCCTCCATAATTACATCCAATATTTGGTCTTTTTTTTTTTTTTACCAAAACCACATTTTGGCCCGTCTTGGGAGAACTGTTTGTAACAATTTGTAAACCTATTTACTGGATTAGCACCTACAATTCTGGCTGCTCACCTCCAAGTGCAATTTGAGTTATTTTTTTCCATATGCTTTGTTAATACAGATGCTTTTCTGCCTCTTTTTAGCACACTTGGCCCATAACAGCTTAGTATTCCACTGTTAAAAAGATCCAGAACTTTCACTATACACCTGATTGTATAAAAGAGTTAAAGTGGATCAGCCCTCACCAATGCCTAGGGGCCTGTACTGTTTATAGTTCTCCATTCAAAGAAATGACATTGTATATCTACCCATTATTTCCTGTCTCTAAAATAGTCTCCACCCCTGAGAGTGTTTCCTCTGATACCATGTTCATTAGCAATCGTAGTGGGAGGAAAGATCTGGAAAAATTCACTGTGTCAATTGCATCTATTTGCCAAATTCTCATGATAATTGCTCAATTGTTTCACATTCTTTGACAGCTTAGACTTGCCTTCGACTTCGGAATATTTAATTGTGCTGTGCATCTAAGTCTATACAAGCAAGGCAGAGTAGGTGGCTGTACAATTGTCCTGTAATTCTGAGCCATCGTTTAGTCAAAACAGACCGTCCTGGAAAGAATGAGATTACTTTGCCCACATCAAGAGTCTCAGCCATGGGGAATGACCACATTCACCCACGTACCTATTTGTGCAGTTTATTCTTTGGGGTAGCTCATTTTGCTTGAGATCTGCAGCCTATACCGCAATAAAACTGCAAAATTTCATTGGGCACAGAAGCAGTTAAAGCCATTTCTCCATTGGGTAAGATGCAGAAACAAGTACTCTTGACAAAACAAAGCAAAATTAGTCTGATAATGAAAACCCACTGAAAGCAATTTATGAACCATTCCCCTGAGAGTATATACACTCTTAAAATGCTGTACATAACCCAGCATCGGTCTTTTTTTGACTTCCTCCCTTCTAATCATATATCTTTCTAGCAGCAATACTGACTCCTGAATCCCTTTTTCTCATGCTTTCAAAGGGATATACAGTAGCAAGTAGGGCTATGCACTGAAGGAAGCGAATGGCTTGTATTGTTTACTCAATGGAATGCCTCTGGTAATTAAAAAAAAAAAAAGGTTAACCAAGCAGTTGTGAAGCCAGATATTCACAGAATCCAAGCACTTGTGTAAAATCTACATTTGTTGCTGCATACCCTTAAATAAACAGACTAGGTGATGGCCACAAATAAAAGGGAACTTAACTGGTAGAACAATTCTTTCCTTAAGAAATACAGAAGCCAAAAAAAAAGTTTAGTAAAATAAAAATGGGTGGAAGACATAATAAAGGGGGAGCCATAATATCTCAAAGGGGAGAAAAGCAGAAAGAAATTTCAGAAAAGATAACAAATTAGTTCAGCAAAGTCACAATGAGAGAGGGCAGACAAAAATAAAGGCAAAGGATGTAGTGTCCAGGGAAAGAGGAAGGGGCGAGTGGAAACAGCTGGAATTGTTCAGCTGTGTCAACATTGGGCTGTTTCACAGATTGACTAGCAAAGTGTCATCTGAAACCAATTACATTCCCAAAACCCCACGGACCCAGTTCATAACATTGATTAATCCACATTGTGAAAAAGTCCCCAAGCAAAACTAGAACAGCTGTCAGCCCTTGGAGCTCCAAATACAGAAATTGCTGAAGAAAAAAAATGAAAAGGAGAAAAGTTCCTCTTGAAATTTTAGGGATTTTTCAGAAGGTATGCTTACTAAAATAGAAGACAGATTTAAAACTGCTCTTACCTATGTCTGTTTGAGAGCAACTGGCTATAATTAGAAAAGCAGAGGTTATGGTAAAATAAAACCACGGTCCATTCCTATAATCGGAAGACAACCACCTCAAGTCTGTGATACCTTGTGTCTTCTGGCTTCTTTCTGAGAATAACACTATGTTTTTCATACTTTTATAGTATGTTTATCTTTTTTCCCTTCTCATATTGAATGCATTAACCTATCTAACTCCCTTGGGCCAATCAAAATGTGTTGTATTTAATATATGTATTTTCTATTAAAAATATCCTTTTTTATACCTTTTGTTACATTTCAGAGGTAGAAGTACAAAGTCCTCGATTTGCAAACATGTAACCTGTGCATGGCTCAAACATACAAACATACCCATGACCACCACACCCCTTTGACAGGCCCCGTAAAGGTGCTCATGAAGCCTGGTCTTGCCTCTGAAGCTACTGCAGCTAGACAGTCAGCCACCAGGTGCTGCAGAGAAAACCCCAACACCACATAAATGGCCACAGAAGGTTCCTCAAGAAGTCCCCATTACCGCACACCCTGGCCGGAAATCTCCACCATGAGGCTGCAGAAGTCACAGGCGTCCCTCATCCCTTGGATGGATTATTCCCACAAAAATAAAATGCATGCTCATTTATTTGTTCATTCAGCAAACATTTCTTGAAAAATTACTCTGTATCAAATCCAGGGTTTCAGCATGTGATTTTTGTAAGTGTAAACTGAAGCACAGAAAAGTTTAGTGACTTGTCCAGGGCCATACACCTAGTGAGTGCTATTATAGTTTACACCCAAATCCAGGGCCCTCTGATATCTACTATCTAATCTGTGTTCTTTCCAAACAAACAAACAAACAGACAAAAAACCATGTTCCTACATTATGCTTGACATGGATTTTCATTAGCTAGCCGGGGAGCGGAAAAGCATGCAAAAACATAGTTCCTATGGGGAAATGCATTCCGAGTTACAAAAAACTGAATACAAATTGGACTGTAAGAACACGAGTGGCTTTTATATTCAGATTCTACCCTGCTTCTGCTCCTTCCTCTCTGAATCCCCCATTAGGCATCTAGTGGGCTCTTCTGTTGAAATGTCACTTCAGAGTCTGTCTTTGATACACTGATCTTTTTCATCCAAATATGCACGATTGTGTCTCAGCACTAACCACTATTACTGAGACTAGTTGTTTCTAATTCAAACCATTCAGAGAAATACAAATCTTGATCGCACTGGCATGTTCTTGGATTTGAACAAAGAAAGGAAAAGAAAAAAGCCACAACCCCCATTCGCTGTCAGGCAAAGGAATTGAGGCTTATTCTTCTTTAGATTTAGAATTGGAAGATGGACTTTACCAAAAGCAGCAAGTTATTTCGGATGTAACGAGGGCGTGTTAATAAATACAGTTCTCCAAACAGTAACACTTTCAGCTTTGCAGGAGGTAACATCTACACTGAGCTTTCAAGGATTTCAGGGGTTTAAACTCCTAGAGATTGGGGTGGAGGAAGGACCCTCAAAAAAAGAGCAATAAGAAACGATTGGTCTCTAGATAGGTTCTCCAATTCTTTCTTTTTACTATATATTTTTTTTACCCTAGAGGATATTCATAATAGCTGTTTTTTTTAAATCTCATGATGTCACAGAGAACACAACTGCTCCCAACAGAACTCTAACTACAGTGCATGTTTGTAAGAGCAAATTACTGTTTATATGTGGACAGGATTGTAAATGAGGGGAAGAACACTGCAGATTTTATGTTACTGAAAGGAGGCCAAAACACTTCCATTTTTTTTTCTTTTTATGAAAAGATATTACTACCTGCATCACGCCCCATTCTCAGTCCCCTCAATGGGCATTGGCACTACCAAGCCTGCAGGAACTACAGTAAGTATATATTTTAATGTTGTGATTTTAGAACATGGGGTAATGTCCAGAGTGAAAGAACAAAATCATTCGCATTTCCACATTTCAAGCTACTCTAGGAATCATAAGAGTAGAAAGATTATAACAACTTTGAGCGCTGGAGATCATCTTTTCCAAGCACTACACATGCTATGACCTTCAAATAAATCTATCCTAAAAGGTGTACGATTTAACAAAAAAATTGAACTTTGACAGAACCCAAATGAAATTTTGATAAGATGGGGTCTTTTTTTCTGTATACTGTGATTAATAAAAAGTTACTGTAAGCTATATTATTTTTATTTCTTATAAGTAATTTTTATTTTATAAAGGCTAGTCTTACTCCTGGAAACAGTATTTTTGTGAACTAATGGAGATAAGCGCAGATACCTATCTCAGGCTACCACAGGACCCTAAAGAGGACTGAAGGATCACAGTATCATATTGATAGTACCTTTATCATTGGCTCTAATACTGTTTTGAGGATTAAATGAGTTAGTACATGTTAAGACACTCAGAACAGGGCATGGACCAGTAGAGAAGTGTTGGAATAATGTTAAGTGCTCAAAGTCAGTGTTTCCATTCCACTGGAGTTCCAGGAAAAGTGAGTTCCAAGAATTTAGGTCTGGGCAGACTTAACTGAAAAAAAGAAACCTGGGCAAAAGAAAAAAAGACCTTTATAAAGATATGGCTTCCTATCTACTTCTCACCACCAAGGGCATCTTTTCTTAATTCACTGCAGAAAAGAAATCGAGCTACAGTAGTCAGTTTACATCCGCTCTGAACGTCGGCTGGCAACGGCCTGCAGATGACCTCTTCTCCCTTGTTTCTGGTGTTGTAAACGACTCCTTCAAGCAGCTTGTGGAGATTCGCATGCCGAAGAGCTTTTATTTGTGAGGCAAGGAAGAGGGCAGAAAGCAGGTATACTATTTGTCCCAACAAGCTTCCTTGCTGCTCCTGTTTTATTTAAAACCAAGACACTCAATGACCCTGTGGGATGACTAACAGCTCACATCTCAAAAGCAAGGACTCTCTAAGGGTTGGAATGGATATTAAAGGTTTTCTAGACCCACTTCCTCACAGCACTCTCATGCTCAACGGCTCAACTTTCTCAAATGGTCTGAACTGCCTACCAATAGCGCCACTACTTGTATTGCGGGGCTGTGACTCACCTCAACCCAAGGGATTGTCTGTGATGTTAGCCTCGGGGGTAAATGGAAATGGACTTGTAGAGAGAGTTGAGAGAACATCAGAACCGAGTTTTCAAGTTCTCGTCTGAATTCATCATGGATCTAACTTAAAGTAAGATAAATATTTAACAGGATTTGGACCATGTTGCCTTCTCAAGCTACTTGCTATATCAATACAATTATGCTTCACCCACTGTTTCTTAATTTCTTACCACCAAAGCTTGCCATACCACTCATAACTGAGCTTAACCACAAAACATGGGATGTTAGTAAAGCTCCAATGGTTTCCTCCTCAAGAACAATGGCACCTGCAGGATGGAGCCTGGGTACAAGTCCGCAAGGGTGTGCTTGCTATTCTTGTGAGGAGCAAAAAAGCTCCACCAAGACCTCCAGTCATGCCAACACGCTCTGAACTCACCTTCTCCTTAGGAACTCATAAATGGGTAATAAGCCTGTACCTACCTTTCAACGTAACCTGAGCTCTAGCGCTTGATGGATTCATGCTACCCTTTCTCTGTAAGCCTAAAAAAAAAAACAAGACCAAAGAATAGTAGCAATGACATTCATTGGGAAACCACTTGAGGAATTAAAACTATCCACTGGCCATCCATAAAGGGGTTATGAAATTCAAAATCATACCCTGAACACCTCCTCTGTACCGATCCTCCCTGAAGTAGCCAAAGGTTACCAAGTGACACAGATGTGCAAACAGACATGGGATATGGGCAATCAAGTTGTTATTCCAGAAAGAAACCATGGCTTCTAAAATAAACTACTGGCAGCAATCTGCAAATGAGTCCAAAGGGATTCTTGGCCAGAAACTCTGTCATTTGGCCTGAATCTGATCCTGATACTGAAATGCCTACAAGAGAATAGACCATGTCTACCATTTCCCTATAATTTACCAAAGTCACCTTTCTTCCCCCAAATGACCTTCCTTCCCATAGGAATGGGTAAAAATTCTCATTATTTTATTGGACTATTCCAAGGGAAAGTATCATCAAGGTGGTAGACTCCTGGTGATATTTCTCAATGTTTAAGCTCTGTCTCTTTTGCCTCAGTGAGGTGAAGGCTGTGGTTCCCAAACTGTGGCTACAACAAACTTACAGCTAAGCCACAGAACTTTTTCAAATTTCCAGGGTAACACAGTGACAGACATCTGTCAGAGCAGCAACTACCAGTATTAAGTTATTTGAAATTAACTATCAATAAATGGAGCAGCTAGGTAGTAATTTGTTCAGTCTAGGGGCTGAACAAATTACTGAGATACATAGGCATGATGAGCTGAGAAAATTCGGGAACCTTAGGAAATTTGGATGGTGGGAGAGGCTTTCTCCATCAGACCTCAATATCCTCAGGCAGCAGGCTTAGAAGTGCCTCTGTCCTTCAAGGTCACCTTGAAGGGAGCTGCCAAGGGCGATACAGGATTTCATCATTGTGACATGTCACTTTGGATTTTGGACGAACAGATGGTCCTGCTAAACTGTAGTCAGAGGAAATCTCAGGATGTCCCTCAACCATGCAGGTGCCTGCCTGGCATGCAATAGGTGCTCAATAAATGTAAGTAGCAGAAAGGGTGATGGTCATCATTTTCATCATCTACATCTAGGTTTAGTTGTTGGCTAACATGCAATTGGTCTGAGCCTATTCTTTTATTTTTTGCCCCAAGGTCAAATCTTTGCAAGGAGCCATGGATCCGAGCAAAGCTGAGTCTGTTAGTCTAAGTTACAATATGTAAAATATGACAAACCCAGGTCTTGCCCATGGCACTCAGGAATGCCAGATGTGTTTACACATTACAGCACAGAGCACCATGTAGAAGACACCCTCCCAAGCCTCCTCGTTCACAGCCTGCACAACCTTGTGCAGCCTCCCTGCTCAGTATCTGGAGTCCCACCTGACAGACGGAACATCGTGATGGGTGTCTCCAGCCAATGGTTATGTGTATGATTGTGTGTGTGTTAGCGCTGTGTCTCCAGGCAACTAGAAATGGACACCCATGAAGCAGTGAGAGAACAGGGCCAGGGTTTGGCTACCATGGAAGACGGTCTCAGGATCTTGCTCAGGTATGCTGGGATGGAGGATGGGTTCCAGTCCTGGCAGGTGGCAGAGCGTCATAGTTTAAGCAGGAGGACAGCTATGGGGACCAGGCACTCCCAGAGCCTTGGGTGGCTCCAACAATGGAGAGGGACAGGGCAGCATCTAAACGCACAGGTCCTGCCTAGTGGTGGGACTAAGGTTTCTCAGGTGCTGCCAGGTTAGGTCAAAACGTGTTATATCCCCAGCATTTTAAATCTAATAAATCTAGCTGTCTAACAGGTCCTAACCAGCTCATAAAGTAAGCTGAATATACCAGCCACTGTTGAGACATTTCTCTGTAAGCCCCTTCCACCTGGTTTCAATGCGTGTTACATTTTGATGACTCACGCTTATTGTATTTCCTCTTAACTCCTTCCTTCCCACCCTATCTCCTGTCCTGCCCACTCCCTCAGCATTGCCTCAGCACCACCAGACCACCCAAGCTGAGCTACTACCCAGCGATCCACCCCTGCCACCAGGTCCCCTCCCTGCCCACGAGGCAGGGAGGAGCACAGCTTGCCAAGAAGGGTCCTCAGGGCCAAGGGGACTGAAGAAAGGAAATGCTAAATACAAAAGCACATACTTATAAGCCATTAGCATTTTCAGAGTGATTGCTTAGCTAATGAGGAAGGAGGGTGCTTTTCCTGTTCTCCCCACTGTTCGTACTTTAAAGAAGGAGAATTTCTTCCCTATGGAGTAAAGCATTCTCAATTCAAGGGCAGTCTTGAAGGCAGTCTTGCGTGCCCACCTTCCACTCCTCGCTAGCTCCTCCCATGGGGCCCCGTGTGCTGGGCGGGAGCCTGGCCCCCCCTGGGCTGCGATCACGAGGGGCAGGATTGCCGTCCTCTCCTACAGCCTTCTAGGCTCACCTCCCTCTCTTGTTCTGGCACCTGTACTGAACAAGCTCAGCTCAGGTTCCTGCCTTCTGCGGCCGTCATTCCCTGATGGTGGTCACGTTTGCATTCTAGCAGCTCGTGACTGGGCTGGTGACTGCACATGGAGTCTGACCACAAGCTGGAGAGGGGCGGTCTCATTCAGGTTGACAACACAGCCTTCTAGTTTATCACCCCTTACCTACAGTGTGTGTATATTAAATGCACCAGTTTAATACACTAACAAAGTACTTTGTCCCCACTGAGCTGTGATTCTTGTTGGCAGAGCACCTTTCACCAAGAATCTGTTTGAGTGGAGAAGTTAGCGAGTTTGGGCAAAATCCCATCCCGATCCCTATCTCAATTGAGCAGAACGTCCTACGAAACAGGGCAGATATAATTAGCTCTGCTTTTGAGATAGGGAAACTCAGGTCCATCTGAGTCTAGTGAGGTTAATGGATTTTTCCAGAGTCCCAAAGCTACTGTAGCAGAGCTGTGCCTTGACCCGAGTCTTCCACATCTAAACTTCCTCTCTTGACATCACAGCTGCTGAGATTTTGAACAAGAATCAGAATCAGTGCCCTTCTCTGCCTCCACACACATACTCAGTGGAGAAGCAAGAGGACATTCTTTTTAAGGCAAGAGGGTCCAATATCACACCCACACGGTCGTATGGAACTACTCAGCTCCTTGGGCTGCAGAGGCCCTGGAAAGGCAGGAAGTTGTCATGTGATCACCCTGGGGAGACAGCTGCAAGTCTGTGCCAAGACTTGTCTTCACCTAAGGAATCTCCATCCCCACCCCTCTAGTCTTGCTAGTACCCTATATCTTCTCTGCACAGAAAGTCTGTGGATGTGCTGAGGGCCAGGAGAAGTGTAGACCAGTGCTTGTTAAACATGAGCATACATGGGAATCACCTAGAAGGTTTGATAAAGCACAGACAGCTGGGCGTGACTCCAAGAGTTCTGCGAGTGGAGCCGAAGGCGGCTTTCTAACACTTTCCCAAATGCTGCTGGTCAAGGGACCCCTCTGAGAACCACTGACATGTAGTGACTTGTCTCTTCCGAGGATCGGGCTTATTGCTACACTCATAGTAGGTATTTATTGAGAAACATCAAGGAGGGTATCCATTAATCATCCTAACAAAAACATTTAATTCAGCTCTGTTTTAGAGCCAATATGGTATAAGTTACATAAAAGTCTCAGCCCTCTAGGAATGTATAGACTAAAGATAGACACAGTCCCCGTAGACATGCATAGAAAGGTTAGAGTACCATATTCTGATCATAATAAATCCGCCAGAATAAAACAAAAGGCTTACAATGGAGACTGCAAGCTTACTTGGGACACCTCTGAAGTTTACATTTTCTAATTTTCAGTGACACCATCAGCAGGCTGGGAATCACTGTGCGGCTGTAACAACTCTATTTAATCACAATCCTGAAGTCAGATTGGGCTGTTTCGACCTAATGACATGTGATTCCACGGCCTGCCACGGCAGAGTCTCTCTGACAGGCTGGAGTGGCTGCAGAAGGCAAGTTTCAGAAATGGGTTTAAATGTGGCAGACTCATGGTATCAAAGATCTGTGAACTGTTCAGCCACACAGAGGAATCAGAGTAATGATAATTTTTCACTCTACCCCCTCCCTTGCTCGTTCGAAGAAAAGAGCCTTTAATTGCTTCTTGAACTACACACAAGTGGGCCGTCAACTGTGACTGTAATTCAGCACGGAGAAGCAGGGAAAACTCTACAACAGATTTGGTTGAGGCACTGTCTTAAACAGAGAAAACACTGCAGTGGGGTAAGCGGGCACAGGGTACTGCCAAGTGGAATGAGATCGTCTTAAAGAACAGCTTGGGATATTGTCAGCAGTTGAAATAATCTTTAATTATAGATGATACCAGGTGTGATCAAGGGGGATTTATTTTTTAAGTGAGGAGGGGTTGGGGGGTGAGGGTGAGGGAGGAAGGCAGAATTATGGATGAGCTAGCCCATTCAGATTCCTAATGAAGACCTCACCATTTAAGGAAACTACAGAATTATTCCTTTGGTCATTTGCCACTTACCATCTATCTGCATCCCGGTCCCAGGTAAACAATTCCATCTTGAGAAGTCTAAATCATTTCCGTTAGGCTAGACTGCCGGTACCTAGAAAGGATTAGGGACTTGCAGAGGCAGAAACCGTTTGCCCATACCACTGGTTCACCAGCTGTTGCATGCAAAGTCATGGCCACCTCTGTGTCAGGCAGCACTGGCTCCAGGGACTAGAAACGGGATGCTCGCAATGGAGAAGCCCATGCCAGTTACATGCCTTCTGTAAATATGTATTTCCTTGTTTATCTAAGAAGAATGCAAATCTTGCAAGGAAATCTCCTTTTCAAAAATATGCCTTGTTACTTCTCCCTGCGGTCAGATCCCTGGAATTAAAAATAAATTTCCAGCACTTCTCTGAAGCCTCCCATCCCACTCCATCCAGAAGAATTTCTTTCCTTAAATGCTTTTTGTGCTACCCTACATAGGAAGCCCCTCCATTTCTTTCACCCTCCCATTCAGATCTGCTCTCTTACCTGACAGGCCTACAGCCCCTGCACCAGGGGCGGGTGGAGCAAGAGATAGAGGACAGATTACCTCCATCTTCCACATAGTGGCTTCTACATCCTCAGTAACACTGAACTGCAAGCTTGTTTGCAAAGCAAGCCTCAGTAGGACAGCAAGGCCCCTGGCACTGGGAAGAGCTTGACACCTACTTCCTAGTAAAGCAAACCTCTAGATAATAAGAAAAGTGGTGATGATAACTAGCTTCTATTGAGTTCTCAGGAAGGCTTTCAACAGCTTCTCTTTTCAATAACTCTACTAGGTATATATTATCATGTTGCCCATTTTACAGAGAAGAAAAACTAAGCACAGAGAGAATAAATCAACTGCAGAAGTCACAGTGATAGCTGCAAAGTCGTCGTCTGAATCCCCATCTCTCTGAGTTCAGTGTCCAAGCTCTTATGCTCTATACGGCCAGAAACCACGCCACAACGTAGGGCACATCCTATATACAGGGACAACGGGAAGAAGGGTAAAGGGTTTTCATTCATCTCACAGAATAAGAGGCTTAAATGTCTGCATGTTGGGCAAGGTGCTGGTTGTTCTTCATATACTGTTTCTAAAGCTGACAACATCCAAAAGGTAAGCGGTTTCATCCTCTTTTACCAAACAGGAGAACCCAGAGTCCGTGTGACTGAGTGACTTGCCTGCACTCCCCCAGGTGGTAGGTAGAGTGAATTAGAGGCCCACATGCTTCCCACTCTGTCTTCTTGGCACCACTTATCCAAGATCTCCTTATTAACCAATTACAGACTTACTACCATCTTTCCCTAACTTGTAAAAAAAAAATACTAACTATAATCAAAGACTATTCTAAGGTCATACCCTTGAAGATCTTATATACTGTGAGCTTCAGAAATGATGGCATGAATGATTTTGTAGCATCTTCCTATGTTGACAGATAGTAACCGCATTAGTGGTGGTGAGGATTTAATAACATGAGTAACTGTCAAAACCCTATGCTTTATACTGGAAACCAATATAAGATTATATATTGATGATACTTCAATTGAAAAAAATCCTAGCCTGCACAATTATGGGCTCCTATTATATGTGAGTAATAATAATAAAAGAATAAAGAGGAATAAAAGGGCAAAAAAAAAAAAAAGAAATGATGGCACCTATTCACTTAGATATTGCCTTCAAATTCTCATATAAAAGGTACTCACTTTTTTAAAAAAAGCAATAAAATTGAAATTTATTAAAAGATCAGTTAGAGACATAAATGACTTATTTCATTACCAGACTTTAGATGCAGTTCTCCATTGTTTATCTAGCTTATAAAAGTTTTTCCATGACATAAGCCTGACTTTATTTCCCTGGTGGCAGGAGATGCTCTCTCCCTCTTGAGCAATAACCCACTTGCATAATCAAGGAGCATATCAGCGTTTCAAGGGTTTCTAAATAGCAGCTAAATCTCTCATACATCAACTAGTTCATCTTCTACGAAGTCATGTACCTAGTTTCAGAAGAATTAGGTAAAACATGCCTCAGTCCAAATGTCATTGTTGCATTCCTTCTAAACTCTCATGAGGAGGATGGAAGAGAGATTGCAAGGTAGAGCGGCACTTCAGTCAGCAGGTGTTCACTGAGAAGGTATCACGGGGCTGCTCTGTCCCAGGCCTGGTGCGGTACTTGAAGCAGCCTGTTTCTCACTGTCAAAGAGCCAGCATGGAGACGTACAGACAATACAAAATTGATTGTCAGGTTCCACAAGCGTCACTCTTTCCAGCCTGGACACTTCTGGATGGTGGTGGCAAAGGGCTCAGGTTTTTATTTAGACCTGGTTTGAAACCCGGTTGTTGCTTTATTTACCATACAACTGTGAGCAAGTTTCTGCTGGTGGTGCAGTAACTCTCAAGGACTCGGCTTTCATATTTGTAAACTGACACAATAATACTTCCAACTGGGTGGGAAAGGAGTAAGCCAATCATGTATATAAAAAGGCCAGCATGTGACCAGCAGGCAGGAGGTTTATTAAAGTCAAGGACAGCATAGAGTTGAGTAGAAGGGAGCTGGGTCCACCCTGCCTCCTGGCAGGCAGCTCAGGAGCCATTAGCTCCCCTCTCTTTGTACTCTTTTGGTGGGTTGCAGCTTCCGTTTCCCTACCTCCAAACTCCACGCAAACTTCACCTGGTTAGCCTCCATTTGTCCTTTACCCTAATCTAAACCTCCTCTCCCATTTCTCCTTGAAATTCCTGCTCCATCATCACAGTGATGACTCACCTCACATGCTTGCAAAGCTTATCCACATCTCAGCACCTGTCACCCACCCAGATTTTCTTGCCTACACCCCTACCAGAGTGTAAGAAGCTAGAAGGCAAGACCTTCCCACTACAATAATGGACAGCAGCAGGTGTTCAGTAATAATTTGTTTAGAAAATGAATGAGTGCAAAAAAATACGTCTAAACCTGCATAAATCTGTCCTTAATAAAAAGTACATGTGGCATCAAATTCTGCTGTCCCTTGTGCCAGCTGTCATTAAATTTCTTGATAACAAGTAGAGATGGTTGTGCTGCCCCTTTGAGGCCTTTCTACTATGACGCCAGCTGCTTGTCCTGCACACGGTGGGTAGAGAATATGTTACGAGGCTTGGCTGACTCTCAAGATTGTTATTGGTAGATATGGGTGTTTATGTGCATGTAATTCAGATGTTTCTTCCAATGACTGGCATAAATAAACGGAAAGAATTCAGGTCAGTTCAAACCCTTCCTAACAGTATCTTTTTGCTCTCTTGAGAGCTGTTTCAGATTTTGGCTTCATCTCCACACCGACATAGAGAGACCGGGATGGGACTACAACTTCTAGAGTTACAACCATTTTGTCAACATGTCATTTGACTCACTGTCTGGCTGGTGCTTCTCCCTCTGGGTCTGGAGACATTCCGCACAGGAAGAAAGCAATAAAGTGAACAGTCACAGGGCTGACGAATTCTCCAATCTTCAAAGTACCTGGTTCTGTCCCGCAGTACATACATATTTCTGGTAAGCACCATGGAGAGCCTCACATCTGTTTCCTCTTGTACTGCTGGGAATCAAAGCATTTACCCCCATGAGATGTTTTCTAAAGGCCTGAGGGCACTGGGCCATCTTATCCTCACTCCCTTGGCAAGCTTCCCCGACTACATGAAAATACCTGAAAATGCTAACTTTGTCTGTTCCTTATTGCCTTAAAAATAAGAATACTCTTAACATTTAGGGATTTATATTTGGAAGACGGAAATGAACTAGATACAGCTTATAAAAAGGCAGAAGAGTGAGTCATTTATAAAATTATTTACAAACTTGAGCCAAAAAAAAAAAAATATATATATATATATATATACATATATAGTTGCCTGTAAACTGGTCTTCTTATATTAGTCATTTCTCAGTGTACAGATCTTTCTTCAGTAATATTTTACTTTTCAAAGAAAGCTCAGCGGAGCCCACATAGCAGGTGCTAAAAGCCTACTTGTTTAAAAGAGTGATGAGAATTGACAATCAGTGATTAGTTAGAATTAGCCCTGGGAACAACAACTAGACTCTAGAAAACTGGGAGACAGAAGACCCATATTTAGGTTTCAGCTTTACCACTTACTAATCATCTCCAAAACATGGGGATAACAGTCATTTCACAGGTTGGCTGTGGAGATCATATGAAAAAGAATTTTGTTAAGTGCTATACTTCTTAGTAGTCACCTCAGAGATCTTTCTAGTTCCTAGTCAGGATTGAAGGGCAAATGCCAGTGGGGCTGCTTTTTCAGGGAAAAAGTTACACCAATATATTTTTTAATGTTAAATGATAAGGAAGTCTCCATTAATTAATTCTTTAGGTTTCTTTTGGCTAGGACATTCTAGAATCCTAAGAGGTAGAATACAAACAATTTGGTCTGCTTAATACTAGGTCAAAGAATCAGAATGTGTTGTTATTAGGAGAAACTTAGAAAGCATCTCATTTTAATGCAACGTCATTTGCAAAGGGATGCAGAGAGGCCGAATGAATTCCTCAATGCGGCACAAAGAATCACAGAGCCGGGCTTCGGTGGAAGGGCTCCTGACTCGTACAGGTCTCTGAATCTTCAGTGTTTCAGGCTCAACAAAACCTCCCTTTTCACCTTGCCACATGAAGCCAGCATCTCAGATCACAAAAGCGTCCCTCTCAAAAAGGTGTGGAATTCCTGTGAAAGCTGTAATTGGCGGGTGAGGGTAGCACCTGCCTGCCTGCCATAGGAGGCTGTCTGTTACCTCTACAATAGGCAGAAAGGATGGATATTCCCTTCTAGAGACATGGCTTTCCTCTCCACCCCCGAGAGCTTCTGGATGGGTCACATCGGCATCACTAATAGTGAGCACGTTTTTAAAATTCCAGGCAGAATCCAAAGGGGGAAGACCAAGATTATGTAATGTCCACTTCCAACAGGAATCAGAGAAAAGAGGAAATTTGTTCCTATAGCTTATTTGGGCTTGAAGCAGCAGTTCCCCAATACAAAGCCACACCTCCCCCATGGAAGTTCTGGAATGGGGTCGTTAATTTCTGAGGCCCTCCAAACCTGAGGCTGGAAATCTCTCTGTATCCAAAAACCCACCAGGTTTCACAAAATACTTTGGTGCAGGAAAAGCCCACCTTAAACAGACACAGATAACCCCAGAATACACTATTGCCGACACGTATGCTGCTGATAGTGTTTATTCATCTGGCACAGATTCTGTAGGGCTCTCACACTAAGGGACAAATTAGGAAAGGGAAAGAAAGCCTCCTCGGCCTGCACCTTCTGCCTCAAGGGATTGCTCCTTTCCAGAAAATAGAGTCAGTCAGGAGGCAGGATAAATAGAAGATGGGAGTATCAAGTCTGAAAGGAGGAAGAATACAAAAATAAGTGATAACTCGAAAGTCACCTGTTTGGCTCAGTGATATGACGAACCTGTACACATACCCCATGCCACTCACACGTGGGAAGCCTGGAGCTGTCTCCTTCCAGGGGAAGAGCACTGAAGGCCCAGGACTCAGCTGGGGCAAGTGGGTAAGAGGCTATCGACTGCGGAGATAATTACCTTCAGCCAACCTGAAGCGAGGGACTCACCAGGGCTGAAGGGAGCTCTCACCTCACACTGTATCCATGAGAGACCATCTAGGCTGCTCCCCTCACTCGTATTTTCTGCCAAGCCTCTGGGTGAAGGTGGACAGATTATTTCCTCTCTCTCCAGTGCTCTGGTCTGTTTAGCTCTTTTAGGCTTAATTGGAAAAGCACAAGATTCTTCTAGGCTCCATTAACCATATTTGTGAGAAGCCTGTCAGGCTGGACATTCTCCATACACGGCGAGAAAAGGCCTTCCAGGTACCAACCTACAGACCCAAAGTCAAAAAGAGGGAGCAAATTCCATATGCTCTCGGAAGAGCAAAAAGATGAGCTTGCTGGAGTCTCCTGGTCAAGCCCGGGGACAATCACAAGAGACGGATCATGTATTTGATCTTTTCCAGAGGTGCTTGGAATCTTCCAGAGGGAATATCTGACACTCTCCTTTGGGAAGTGCTGCATCTCTTTGGAAGCACGCATGTGTGTTGTGTGTGTCTCATTTTCTAAATTTCAAGCATTCTACTGCCAGTTTGAGTCCTCTTGGCAGAACCCTCAAGTGTTCTCAGTAACAGATGCCTGGAGGAGAAGGATGCTGGGAGTTCTGAAACAGAGCAATGCACCGAGCTGGGGAAGCAGCTGCTCTCCTCTAGTCACTGTGTATACAACTTCACCAGAAGTGTTTAGGAAACAGATCATTCTAGAGCCTATACCTCCTAGTCAAAATTCAGGCCCTTTCAGTTCTACCCATACTTTTTTTTCCTAGGCTGTTTATTTTCTGCCATGAGTTTTAGCAATCTGTTTATGGTGTGTGTGGTGTGTGCGGCTGTGTGTGCGCGTCTCCCTCTCCAGCCTGGCTGAATTATCCCCAAGTGACTCTTAATCCCCAACCGTAATTCCCAGTGATTGCACTGACATGATGATAACGGGGGAGCCCATTCTCCACCCACCCACCCTCACTCCCTCCCCGCTTATTGCTAAGCTCAGCCAAGGGTACTCTAGGGAGCTTTTTATTTAAAAGAGGAAGTTCAACAGCAGGCAGTGTCACCAGGCTTTTAAATGGAGAGAGGTTGCCCAGAGTGGGAGAGTTCACAGTCAAAACCCTTCCATTTCTTCTCCAATCAACATCTCTCCACCAGGGCATGAATGGCACGGTATGCACACGCTGGTGTCAAGTCAACACTTTTCCCAAGGCTCTGGACCTTCCCGCAGCCCACCCACATTGGCACTGTTACCAAGCAGAACTCTGCCCTGGGAATCACACCACCAGGTCCCTGCCCCTAGCCAGCTGTTTGATGCTGGGCAAGTCACTGGCCCTCAGTTTCCACAACCACAGAAAGGGACTAGACAGATCTGATTGGATGGGAAGTCAAGCAATATTTCCCAAACTATGCGTTGCAATTATCCGAAGGCCTTGTTAAAACAGATTGGAATCCTTGCAGGTGGGCCCGTATTAGGTTGGCCGTGGAGCCTGAGATGCTGCATTTCTAACATGCTGCCTGGTGACGCTGACCCTGAGGGCCTGAAGGCCACACCTTAGACCCACTGGCCGGGATATCTTCCGCCCCAGACGTTCCCCCATTCTAGCCCCATCCTTGGCATGTGAGAAGTCAAAACCACTTGGCCCTGACTGTATGATGAATTCCACAAAGGGCTACAAAATCCCAGGCCTCTCCCACAATTACAAAGTTTTTCTCTTGACCCCAACTTCTGCTCACTTATCTTTAAAGACAAACAGCAAAGATATGGGTGAGGAGAGCTACTGGCATTAATAACCTGAAGCTGTCAGCAGGGGCTATGCCTGGGAGGGCATCTTGCAAAGTTTGAAATTACCAGATGGAAACGATGTTCAAGATGACAAAGCAGGAAAAAGAATAAATTACATAGGCTGCCCTGGCCTAAGCTGTTATCCCGGCTCATATTTTTGCCAACTGCATAAGTCACCCAGAACAGGGCAATGAAAATTTGGTCTCGTGCACTGTTTGGAGAGGCATAAATATAACTCCAAACCAATAGAAAAAGAAGTATCATAAAGTACACTCTCAGATATTTACCTTGCTCCTGGCTCTATAATCCTTCTCAATCTGCAAACCAGAAACCTCTCTGCTATTTGGAAATCTGACCATCACCCATGAAATCTTTGCCAATTCCCGTATCTATATCCATTCACCCTGATTATATGGCCCACTGTGAAATGGAGAAAGGACTGGGTCAGTGATGCTCGCGTTGTATCTAAGAAGGAATTCTGGTACTAAGCTCTGGCTTTCAGACACCAAAATGTTTCTGCCCATCTGAAATTCTGTTTATTCAAACGCAGTCACTCATGCTATGACAGCTTTAAAGGACAATTTAGAGAAAAGAACTAAGAGTCGTGCCACCATACCAGTGTCTCTCAGCTACTCTCGTTTTTTAAAAATTCTGCCATAGTGTGCCAGTGTTACTAGGAATGCACTATTTGTATTAGATGAACTAAAATCAAATAGTAAGGATATCTGCACTAACATAACAAATACATTTTTGACTTAAAGTTTTATACTTGAACTTAACATTTGACTTGGCCACTTTAGAAATTGCCAAATGGAATGGGAACCAGATAAGAGGTCCATTCTCCAAAGGTTTAAAAAATTCTTTTCTTGAATTGCCTAATGGCTATTTAAAAAAATTTTTTTAATTGAAGTATAGTTGAGTTGTATTAGTTTCAGGTGTGCAACATAGTGATTTGACAGTTACAGACAGTATGAAATGATCACAAGTCTAGTTACCATCTATCACCAAAGTTATTACAATATTATTGACTATATTCTTTTCTCTATGCTGTACTTTTCATCCCCATAACTTATTTTATAACTGGAAGTTTGTACCTCTTCATTGCCTTCACCTATCTTACCCATCCCCCTGATCTCCTTTCCTTCTTGCAACAGTCAGTTTATTCTCTGTTTTTATGAGTCTGTTTCTGTTGTTTGTCTCCAAAGTCTTCTGAAAAAAATCTTAATTTGTTTGAATCAGAGATTAGCAAACTACAGCCCAATGCCTATTTCTGTAAATAAAGTTTTACTGGAATACAACCACTTATTTGTTTATGTATTGTCTATGACCACTTTACAATGGCAGAATTGAGTAGTCACTACAGAGATCAGATGACCTGCAAAGCCTAAAATGTTTATTATCCAGCCCTTTTCAGAAAAATTCTGCCCAACCCTGGTTTATATAACAGAAAGGAAATGGTAACGATAACAATGTAAACCTTAAGACTCAATGCAGAGCATGTATATTCTAACCAATTATCTTATAAATAAATTAGAGAACTGTTGGATCAAAAGTCCTGTCAGCCAATAACAGATTCTATTCTTTCTTACTGACTCTCAGTAGCATCTTCAAATGTAAAGTACTAGTGCTTTGAAACTGACTCAGCTATTTAACAAACTTTGGAGGTTCTACTTTAGCCCATGTGCTAAAGTCAATTTAAGTACTGAAAATTTATGCGTACCCCATATTCCCCCCAAAATAAAAGCAGAACACACTAATCACAAATTTCTGCATGTGATTTGAGTAATATAAAAACAACATATGAGAAAAAGGGCAAATTGGATTTTGAGAAGCCATAAGTCTGCAGTTGGCAGATAAAATGCTATCTCAGATAATCACTTCTGATTGTCACTAATGCTAATATATGTCTATAACAGTTGAGCGTTGCACACCAGAGGTTAGCTTTACTGCTCGTATGCAGATGTTTGCCATACTGAATCTCTGCTATAACCCTGTGGGAATGGCATTTTTTATGTGTTCTTCAGTGAATTTATGGCCAGGGAGCCATAAATGTTATAGTTCTTCAAACCTTTTGCTTGTGGAGATTATCACAATGCTCGGAAAGTAGAAAGACCCAGATGTCTGTTAGCAGGCTATTTCTAGACCTGCTCGAGGATATAGACTATGCCAGCTCTTGAAGTTCAAGTTGTCTGTATTACCAATGCCACACAGGTTTGGAATCTCCCACTATCAATTTGGTTCAGTTCAGATCTGCAGAGAGTGAGCAAGACCCATTTGTGCCAAGTTCTGGGTTAGGCCCTGAGCCAAGGCCCTTAACCTTACGGCACTCACGTGTTGGCCACAGTGACAGGCCCTACACACAATACGACATGGTAAATGCATGCTAAGAGCTGTGTAGGGTGCCATGGGTGAACAGCAGGGGTAGGGATGAAATTTCACAGAAGCCTCTTGCAGGAAGTCACATCTGACTCGGGACTCAAAAGCTCAGTACACGGAACACAAGCAAAGAATGCTCTGTGTGTGTGTGTGTCTACATGAGATGGGTGCTTGTGTGTTATACAGGTGTGTATACAGGTATGCAAGGAAAAGCATGAACAAAGCCACAGTTGCAAGAAATGGGATGATTTGTTCCAGAATTCCACATGGCTTAGGCTTGAAGTGACAGGGATTGGGGACACAAATGCATAGCGTTGGGGAGTAAGGCCTCGGGAGTGAGCTGGAGCTTGGTTCAAGTTCTAGTTTTACCACCTAGTCGCAGTGTGGCCTCAGAAAAGTTCCAGAATATCCACGGCCTTCAGAGTCCTCGTTAGTAATATGTACGTCAGAGGCTGGCATGATGAGGATCAGGGAGGTAACGGCCGGGGGCCGAGAGCAAACCGGGCTAACCAACTGGTAAACTAACAAGACACCAGAGAGGAAACTCCCTTTGCGCATATCAAGAAAGGGGATGTTTGCCTTTTAATGAAGAATTTTATCACTAGCGCCTCTTCTATCAATAGGCACTGAATAGTGATGGCAGGAGTCATTTAAGAGAGGAACCTGAAGTGTCGCCTTTTCCCGTGTCACTGTCAGGCAGGTGAAAGTAACGCTGTCAGGGAAACTATGACTCAACCAGTACAGTTGGCGCCGCTGGAATGGCGACCCCGGAGCGCCTTCCCAACGCCTGTGTGTGTGTGTGTGTGTGTGTGTGTCCACCCACACAAGCCCTGCTCACATGGTGGGAGCCCAGGGCCGTCATGGGCGGGAAGCAGCCTACCCCTCGGAGAGACACAAAACCTACTCCCGACACGCCGGGAGCTCCAGGACAGATGTAAAAGTTCTTCCAAGGGAAACAAACCAGCACCTCGAGCATAAAAGGAATTAATTCAGAATTTTCTGTTAACAGGAGCTTCTCCAGTTTCCCTCAGGGAGGATTAAAAAGCCCCTAATGATTACGAGTAAATCTGCCTGTAACTCTGGGAAAAGGACAAAGACCGGGGGCTACTCCTCACCAGGCTCTTCCTTAATTCTGTGTGACAGGGAATTCCAAGAATACCGATCTTGCTAACTTGGGAAATCATCCCGTTTCTTGCAACCACACCTTTGTTCATGCTTTCTCTTGCATGAAGAACACATGCGTGTGTGCACATGCACAGGCAGAGAGAGGGGAATCATCTTGTCACCAGGCCGCAGACCTGTATCTTGTATAAACATGGTGCAAGGTGGAAGGGGTGCCTCTCACATGTCTGAACACACAGGCCATCCATGGGGATGTCTTCTAAACAGTACTCAGGCAGACGCTCCTGGGGCCCATGAAGAATGTCCTGGCATAGCCACAAATGGGGAAGAGCCTCCTAACGAAGAAATTCTCCTTCAAAGGTTTCAGAGCAACAGTATTTTGTGGCAGAGAGTAGGCCCATTCAGCTGCAGCAAAATCCACCTCTGATGGAGGCTTGGGTCCCTGGCACTGGGATGGATTTGCTGGTTCCTCGGCAGCCCACCAGCACTGTGACAAGCAGCAGGCTCCAAGTACACCACTGGCTCATTGCACGATTGCCAAACGCAGCTTTCCAAAGATGAATGGTAAAAACAGTCCCCACTACCACGCCCATGACTGTGCTGAGGTTGGATGTAAATCAACAAAAGAGTCTGGAAGGGCTAAATGGCCTCGGAGCTGGAATCCACTTCAGCTCTAGTCCCTACTTCTAACTTTCAAAGCACCAAATGGGGGCACGCCCAGCATCTTCTCCAAAGGGAGGGTGCTCCACTCATGGCATTCACTGGGTGAGTGAAGGATGAAGGGGTTTTATCCTAGAATGGGGTGAGCTCCAGACATGAACCTGGGTTTTAAGGACTAATCCTTTCACCCACTGCAGGGTGAATTACTTTCAAGACCTCACATTGTTTTAGTTTGTTCCCTAAGGGGTTTGGACGTCTAGATGATCCTATAGCTTCCTTCTAGCCCTGAATTTATTCTATGAGATTGAGTGAAAACAACCCAAATCAAGTTATCCCTACGTGGATATGAATGAGGCAGTTGCCTAACAGTGCCATTTGAAGGCATTGAAAAAATACCCAAGCCTCCACTGGGGATCCCTGGAAGCCTTCCACCTAGTGACTCGTGGATAAAGGATTAAAAGCAGCTAAAACATACTTATTGTGTAATCTTGGAATGTAGGACAATTAACTCATCATCAGCCATTAGTCATCTACATAAACTAAGCTATCCAATATGTCAGCCAAAGGTTAGGTAATTTTTGTTGGGACAGAACAGATCTTAAATCTCTCGCCCAGGAAAATGATGGCAGTCACAATCCATATACACTGAATGACTTCAGAGCCCTAGACAAGATGGGGCAAGAGTGAATGAAGCTATTTAATGAGAACCCCAAATGTCTCCCTGTGAAGTAGGAAGTCTCCAGTTCACTGAGATCTGGTACCACGATTTGCCTCTATTTGATACCTCTTGTCACCCCCAAAATGCCCCCAAATTTCATTGCCTCAACATAGCCATCAGTGAGTCTCAAAATAACCCAAAACAGTGTCTGATTATAATATCATTCTGTCCCTATTACCTAAAACAGTCCATCCACTGTTCCATTTACATAGGCTTTTCTCCAGATTTACAAGGTAACATCTGCTTCAGAAACAGATGTTTATGCCAGAATTCTCTGCTGCTCATTAATGCTTTTCCGGTTAACATCTAACTATCTCACTCATTAGTTCTTAATAATACTTTTTGTATCGTAGCCATGCCAAATACACGCTCTTTAGAGCTCTGTATTATTGTTGCTTCTGTTGCTGTTGAATTACGCTGCTGAATAAAGGAAAAGTAAAAATAAGCCTTTCTAAGAAGGCTGCTATGTGTCAGAGCTCTATCTTTGTGAACCGAACAAGCTGAAATCAATTAAAAGTGTGTGTTTGGAGAATGCATCTCAGCTGTCTAATTGCACCACCTCTGCTTTAGGGCCAAAGTTTGACTTCCTGCCAAATTGCCATCAAAATGGGCGTCCGCTAGCACTGCTGCAACTGTCACTGCCTGCGCCCGACTCAGGGGCTTGTTTAACGAAGGAAGCCCAGCACACTCTGGGACTGGTGCACAAAGCCTCCCATTTCCCAGGGGTAGGCCTCAGCTATGGTGGTCACACAAAGGACACCACAGTGCCCTCTGGGAAGAGGCCCCTGGGACTGTGTATGTACCCTTCACCCAGCTTTCTCAGTCTGATTGTCTTAATAAAGGAACCACAGGAGGTGTGCACGTGATGCTCTCTACTGGTCCCCAAGCAACTTCTCTCGTGGAGGGAAGTACTTAGGAAAAGCAGAGTCAACACAACCTTTGCTGAGAGGCTAGTAGTGCCCTGGGCTGATACATACTGTTGTATCCATTCATTATTAGGAACATGAGTCCTGTTTCTGTGGAGCCATATCCAATAGCAGAAAAAGGATAATGTAAGGTTCAGCTTTTCCTGGTTTGTAACACAATGGCATATATTAGAATTTTCTTGGAAACACTTTTAAAACGTTGGATGGTAGTTTCAAGACTGTCTTTTATGTTTCAAGCAGCCATGCCACAGACAAATGAACAAACCAAAATAGAAATAAGGCTAAATTTGGTCTATATGATAAGGGAAAAGCCAACTCTCCAGGGAACTTGGGCCAACACAATTTATTGTTTGGAATCAGAAGGAAGAATACTTAATAACTCATTAACAATTGCTTCCACGGTTATGATGAACAACATAGAGTTTACTGGTAATTTCGCTTGGTGTGACCAGTTCCTCAGGAACGGTACAATCAAGGGCCTTGGTGATAAGCAAACATGAAGCTCAGTCAACTTCAAGGCTGCCAGACTGTTCAAAAATTTTTGAAATAAGTTTGAAATTGGAATCAAATCAAGCAAACCTTTAGTCTCCAGGCTTCTTGGAAACCAGCATCTCCTGGTCCCAGTGAACTCCACTGTAGCCCAATAGTATCTTCTGTTCTTTTTATAGTAGGCTCTTCCCTTTCTGCTGAAGTGGCTGCTTTTCAGCAAAATTATTGGCAAATGCGGCTTCATCAACTGTAAATCAGATATGCTGCTCTGGAATCTAAAACCACAAGGAAGATGCCCCGTAACACTACATAATAATGAAAAATAGAAATACGACATTATTGCTGCCAAAAGAAATGGAAAAATATGAATGGGTGTGACTTCCATGAGGTTCCACTGAACAGTCACCATTTACTTAAATCTCTATAATCTGATGGGCTTACATACTGAAAAATGAAATAAAAGCATATTTTAGGTGGAAGTTAAAGCATTAGGAACTGCCCTGGGTGGTGCAGAGGCGAGTGAGTAGGGGCCACAGACAAAAACTTCAACAGATACCATCTGAGGCTTGGAGTCAATATGCTTAGGGAATTCAGACTGGCGATTTAGGGGCTTCTCCACAGCTCCTCTCTCCAGATAAACTCCAAAGGAAGCTAGGTGACTGTGAGCAATGAAGTGGGCGCAGACCTACTATGCTGTTTTACTCCAGCCCTCTTGCTGCTTAAGCACTCACCTCCGGATCCTCTCTCCTGCCTCTTCTCTCACCTGCTGGGAACACGGCTGCCTAATTTCCCCTGGACCTCTCTTCTCAAGATGTACTACTTACTGTTTTCTTTGACTCTGGTTAGACTGATAGCTGATATGTCTCTCGTGTGACTAAATTCAAAATATTTACTCAGTTGTCTCATGAAGAGGCAAGTGAACAACAACAACAACAAAAGGCAATATTACCAGTTGTAATAGTTCTCTTACATTTCAACTGGACAGAAAAGCTTCCTTGCGTATGACTGAGTTCCTTTCAGTATGAACATATTAGATGCCATAAGAGACTATTCTGGATTGATGCTTCCCCAAGACACAGCTCGAGGTCTTATACTAGGTGGCCATCATGTATGGGTCTGCTAAGGGCAAGAGTCAAACAACTGATGTAGACACAAAGCTACATGGCAGATTAGCTGGGTACTGTCCCCTAAGCCTGGAGACGCAGGCCAACTATACGATTCGCCCTCTACCACCAATGGCTGAGCTCTTGATATTTTTCATCCTTGTACTCAGAGGTTACCTGGGATGGGGGAACATGCAGAAAACCCAAGCATGACAATTCTATGATATGGTGGTGACTGCAGGTGGGTCAACAATAAGTAAGAGTGCTCACCCGGACTTGTGGGATTGCAGCCCTTCTTGAAGACAACGTATTTCACATCACAGCCAAAGGGGCTTTGGCAAAGATGTTCTCATTCTGACTGATAAGCTGACAGTTGTCTCTGAAGCTAGCCAACCAAGAAGATGAGGAAGGAAGAAAGCACAGTCTTTCTCTTGCTCCACAGGGTCTAGAAGTAGTCTGTGTATCATAGCTCTGGTTAGCAGAGGTACAGAGCTCCGTGAAGTAGGACATGAACACGGAGGTACAGAATTAAAGTGAAACACTGTCTACCAAACTGATGGGTCCACAGAGGGCACAGACTACTTTAAGGGGAGAACTACAAACTTCCCTGCTCCTGTTGCCAAGTCCCACAAGGCACAGGATGGTCTGAGACCTTCACCAAGGTTCCACATGGCCCAGGGCTGAGCCTCACCCACAGGACGTGGGTACAGGAAAAGGCCTCAGGCTGATGGACTTGGCAGCCCACTATGGGACACTCACTGGAAAAAATTCAGCCTTTTCTCCTAGGGATAGAGGATCAAGAGACATCCATTCCTGTGGTGACTACTTATTCCTTTTGGTGGGTGAACAAAACTAGTGAGATTTCCAGAGATTCCAAAGAGATCACACAATATTGAGAATTCTTGCCCTAGAAAGACCTATAGATTCACGAGGCAAAAATTCACCCTTCAGTTACAAGGATGATCTAGATCACTAACTGACCTCAGCAAATTTTCCTTTTACCCACTCTAATTAACCAGCTAGGTCTATAAGGTAGGTAGGAACAAGCAGGCCCTACATAGCAGGTATTTCAGCTGTCGCTTTCTGGTCTGCTTTAAGAGACACAAGTGCAGAATCCAGCTGTTTCTCTACCCCATTCCTAAGTGATGTCCATCCACTGGAAATTGGACAAACCAGGAGCACTCCTCATGTTCTCAAAAAAGGGGCCTCCTCAGCAATGACACCAACTCTCTCAAACAAGATGTGGTGATGTCCACAAAATTCACCAGGCACGTCATATGCTCGTGGCTTTCTGAGGCAGACAAAGATGAATCAGGCAAGAGACCAACCCTCTGGGAGCTTTCGTTCCAGGAGGAAAATGAAAACAGCTACGTAAAAATGGAAAGAATAAATGTCCTTTAGGGGAGGGATATGTTATTTCCAGCTCAGCTAGGAAAGATCATCAGCAAGGCAAGGAGAATAGTCTTTGAAGAACTAGTAGGTATCCAGTCCTGGGCCATGATGCAGGGGATACAATGGCAAATACAACCGAGCTAATGCCCTGCAGGGGTGAGGTCTGCCTAACAGGCAACTAACGACTATAATCCTAATGTAGAAGAAAAAGAACGGATTAATGTGCAAAGTGCCTCTGCATCAACAAATAGGTGTTCCTTTGTGTAAGGGCAGAATTCACGAATTGCTGTTTGAGCTGGTTTATGGAACGGTAGACATTTTGCAAGCAAAGAACATTCCAGGGAGAAGGCATTGCATCTCGAGGGCTCATATTTTTTCCTACATCAACCTTGATTCTTCAGTACCCAGACTGAAAGACATCAAAGGCAAATGGTTAAAGGTTACAATGACTAAAGGCACCAAGCGTTACTGAATGAATCAGAGAATTCAGAACATGGATAGGCAGATTGCCCTTTGGCTAAAAAGGCACCATAAGGGGAGTCAATGGTGCCGCAAATGGTCTGAGGGCAGGGAAGACCAAGAGTCTTGGTGCAGAGATGATCCTGGGAGCAATTTCCAGAACGAGTTTAGACACTTTTCACAGGGGTTTGTTTACAAAAAAAAAACCCTTTTAAAAACATTTATGTTAAAAGAGAGAACACCTTTTAAAAGAAAAAGCTGGGGAAGAAGGCTTTTAAAATAAGAGCTGGCTCTTTTTCTGGAAAGAAAGAGCTTTTAATAACATTTACTAATGATTTTAAAGGTAGCCATATATAAAGCCACTAATAAAAAGACTGCATGTTGACGGCTTCCCATCTGAGGAATTCTGGCAACTTGGTACGTATCAACTTAGTCTGGGGGCTGGGCCCGGGGGACAAATGCATTTCCCAATCTCATGGAGAATGAGATAAGACAGCGCCAAGGTTGTACAAGGATACAAAACCACAGAGTACATAACTAGATGTTTTAAACACTTTCTTTTTTTAAGCAGTTGAACCCTTTCCTTCAAATCTTATGCAAAATCCTGTGGGTAAATCAGATAACAAATAAGGATGCTTGTTTGAATGTAGTGTTTGGGGGCCTGAGGACCACAAAGTCCATTATTTTCTGTCTCCCCTTCAGCCCTGGAGGCAGCCCATAGAGGAAGGCCCTGAAGTCACCCAGCAGTTCCCTGGGACACGAAGTACTCTCCTAAAGTAGGGGAACTTCCCTAATGGCCCATCTTTCACACCAAAGACCTGGTCCTCAGAATGACAAGATGTACCCCAAAAGCATCTGGATTGTTCCTTCCTGCTGTTTATTTTAGAATCACCAGGAGGTTTGGAATTATGAATCACAGGTCACAAAGAAAAACTCCAGAAGTCCATTCACAAGTGCAAACAGTGAAAGACTGGCTCCTTTTGATGAGTCCCAGAGCTGGAATTTTACAGATGAGAAAGCAAGGCCATGTAGGGGCAGCACCTCGCACAGGCCCACACCCCCACCCACCTGGGAGAACCGTGCAGCAGAGCCCGATCTGAAGGCTCCCAAGCTTCAGCCTGGCCCTGGGGAGTGGCTGTGCACACCAGTGTCCCTTATGGTGCTGTCGCTTTCTGGGGAAAAATTGGAACTGGGCATGTTCTGTATTTAGCACTCCAGTATAAGTACGCAGTGTGGTGCAGTGTGGGGTAAATCCAAGGACATTTTGTTCTTTAGGAGAGACAGACAAACTCATTTAGTAATAACAATTCACAGTGCACAAGAAAATGCTGAATCCCCCAGGCACAGTGAAATTCAGGCAAAGACAACCAAATAGCACTAGAAACTCTTTTAAACATGCATATTTTAAAACCATAAATCTTTGATTTTTCCTCACAAAATTATCTGTTACAACCAAGGTCCCATGAGAGAGGTTATAATGCCCATTTCAGAGATGGACAAACTGACAGGAACAGGCTCCCAGGACAAGGCAAGAGCCAAATCTTCCTGACACAGGAGCCGTGCAGCTCACACAAAGAGCTCCCACCGTCAGCAAAATGCAGCCTCCGGGTGCCTGGGGAAGGCGGTTCGGAATCATTAAGAATTAGTCCTGTCCCATCCCAAAAGGATATCTGGATAAATAGGCACTGGGGAGACATGACTAGCAGGCTTACCTGAGGAATTTAATCCAAGGTTGCTTTAAATTCACAGTACTTAGGCCCTGGTCTGTGGTTTCCTTGCTGATAGAGTAGCAATTCTATAAGCACTTTACAGGAGAACTTACCTTAACATGTCTTTTTCTCAAACCCTTCCCAAGAAATAAAAATGAAAGCCACTAACTATATAAACCACCCTATCTAAACAGTCTTCTCCCATTCTTTCCAATTTTCTTTTCCTGATCCCTTTTTAAATGGATTTCACACTCTAAAGGTTGCCAGGCTGACGTCCTTGGGGACCAGTCCTATCCATTTATGTGCAGAGTCCGCAAAAAGATGCTCAGCCCTTCTGCACACAGTCTGCACACAGAGGTAGAGGAGTGGGGAGACAGCAAGGTTGTCCAGGTGCAGGGTTAACAGAACCCAGGGGCTGCCGTATTGAAAAACACAGTATAATGTGAGAACAACTCTACTCGCAAACTGGCTTATGAGCAAGGCTTCTTTGAAATAGCAAGCAACTGTTTTCTAAAACAGCTTGTTATGACATGGATTTAAATATGCAGCAATCTTTTGCATTTGCATTAAATGCAGTAGGGTGAGAAAGCAGCTCATGAAAAACCCTTTCTCACTCCGAGGTTTCTTTCAAGGTCCTTAATATAGCGCAAAGGCCTTTGCAATTTGGCCCTGGCTTACTGGGTCAATCCCATCTGTTCCTCTTTCTCCCTTCCCCAGAATCCTACATCCCAGCTGAAACCATTCTGTGGGTGCTCATGATACATTTCCACAGAGAGATCAGCTTCTCTCTGGTGCAATGCTTTGGAAAACTATTCCCTGCTAGCCTGATACCCGGATTTGAGTTATTTCAATTCGATAAATATTTATTCGCATCTTCCATGAAGAAGGCACATGTGCACGGTAATGGATGCAAAAGAAAAAGTAACATAAGGCCTTGGCATCCTAGGCTCTTACTTTACCAGGGCAGGCCAACACCAAGAATTTAAAACAGGCAGAATGTGAGAAGTACTAAAAAAAGGAAAAACCAAGCGGGATGGGGAATGGTGCCAAGCAGAGGGCTAGAAGATCCTACGGAGGAAGTGAGTGTGGAGAAGGGTCCAGGAAGACAGGCAAGACTAAGAGCAGAGTGGGGGACAAATCACAGAGGTGCCTACCCTGCCCTCCCTGTTGCTCTGGCGCACTGGAGTTCTGTGGCTAAAACCTAAATTTTGAAGGGCTTTCTGCATGTAAAGTATATAAAGGGAAATGCAACAGACCTGAAATAAAATCCAAGTCCTTTTCCCAAAATCACAAGGCCCACTTGCCCCACTTTACCGCTTTCTTCTATTTGGGTGCCAGTCACCTCCTCCTCACTCCCCTCTCTGCAGCCACCCTGCACTCCAAGCTCATGCCGCCTCCAGGGCTTTCCACTCGGTTTCTTACCTCTAAACCCCTCTGGGGGAGGGCCTCTGTTTGGTTGACAGTTTTATCTTCAGCACACAGGTACTTAAGTAGGAGCTCAATAAATGTCTTTGGAATAAATAGATAAAGTTCTAAACTAGACTGGCAAAGAGCCAACGAACACAGAAGCTCTCCTTGTAGAACTCACTTGGATTTTTAAAAAAATTTTAAATCTGTCTGGACTACTAATCACTTCACCAGCCCTAAACCACATAATATAATGAGTTTATAATATATATTGAATACACAAGTATTATGAGTATGATAATATATGAGGACTATAATGAGGGTTAAGCCTAATACACTATTATCTCTCTTTCGCCTGGTACCGTTGAAGCTCTCACATAAAAGATCATCTGAGTCCGTACAAGAAGCGTCAGCATCTTAATTCTTACTTGACAGTGAAGAAAACTGATAGTGAAGGCAAAGAACCTCACAGGCAGTTGCAGAGTCAATAGTGAAAGAACTAAGACTTGACCCCAAGTCCCCTGCCTGGTCTAAATCCTATTGCTCACTAACTTCTAGCTCACTTGCTGGGCTCTACACCAAGTTGTAAAGGGGTTCCAGTCTGCGATGATCTAGAAAGACCATCAGGGAAATGTATCGACAAGGGAATGGGGTGTGACTTGAGGAAAACCTCTCCCTACAAACAGGAAATACTAAGCAAGTTTTCACAATTATTCATTTGCTTGGCTTTAAAGTGTACATAACTCCTCTTGATTACTGTTGTTGGAGTGTCTAAACTTTTTCAAATAATAAGTACCACTTAGAAGCAATTGTTATTTTAACTGTGAATTAAGATTGTAAGTCTTTTGTTTAAAATGCAATCACATGTTCTACTCAACACTTCCAAAGGTGCAGGGTGGTAATTCCCTTGCAGGCTCCGTACACTTCAGTGAAATTTTTCATCTGCAAATTAGGTTACTTTATGGCAGAAAATGAAAAGTCATCACCAGGCAGACTAAGAAACGGGGCCATTCTTTACCTAGAAGGAGCAATTAGCTCAAACATCTGTGGGGAAAATTTATCTTTCATATATTGTCAGTTTTAAAAAGATGTGAAAGAATCACTTTAAAAATCTCAACACACCTAATTATGGTTTACCCCAGTGACCATTCATATCTGCCTGTTTGCTTAAACTGAAATGAGTTTCAGACATTCCTTGAGTGAGACCACCTCCCCACAAATAGGGGATTCCATGATGTGGTTCTGGTTCACAACTTTCCAGTGCAGGGTATGAGCAAGTTCATTTTGCATATATCCATCTATACACATCTTTCTTGACTTACGATGGGTTCACATTCTGATAAACCCACTGTAAACTGAAAATATTGTTCAGTCAGAATGCATTTCAATACACCTAACCCACTGGTCATCACGGCTTCGCCCAGCCTTCCTTAAGCGTGCTCAGAACACCTACACTAGCCCACAGCTGGGCAAAAATCATCTAACACGCAGCCTATTTTATAATACAGTGCAGAGTATCTGACGTAACTGCCTGAATACTATACTGAAAGTTCTAAGTGTGTCGGTTGTTTACCCACGTGACCACACGGCTGACTGGGAGATGCAGCTCCACGTGATGGTCCAACATCAGAGAGGATGGGAACCCCATGCCACCAGCCTGGGAAAAGATCACAATCAACTTGGAGAATGTTTCTACTGAACGTGTATCACTTTCACGCCATCATGAAGGTGAATGAAATCATCCAAGTTGGGGAGCATTTGTAGATACCCCTGCAAATGTGGGTCAAAATTATCTTTAAAAGGACAGTCTATCTTTTCTTCCACCAAATCCAGCAGGGGAAGAGATGGCTTTCTTGGAACATTACCTCACTTGTTTAATTTTCTAGGTAAATTAGAGAAGATACAAAGAGAACGCCAGGGTAGTCTCCTATTTCACAGGCATTTTAATAGTTATCTGACATTAGGCTGTTAATCAGACACACTGTTACTTATAAAATGTTAGTTATTACTTCAAAACTAAAACACACATAAATACCCCGTCCAAAAAAAAAAAAAACCCAAAAACTATTTTCATCAACATTATGTACCATGTTCAGCTCTGACCATTTTTATTTCCAGCAATGCACTCATTCCATTTTTAGTAGTAACTCCTGTAGGAAACACTCTTTTAAAATCTGCATTTGGAGAAGTGAAATGAAATTAATGCCTCAGACTGGTTTGTCATGAAGTACTCATCAAGTTAGGAGTAAAGCTCAAGCCTTTCTACCCTGAGGTGAATGAGTTCTGTGCTGCAGGACACGCTCAGAGCAACTATCCAAAGGTCAATCTTCTAGCGTTGGTGAAGAGAGTTCTACAAATAGTAAACTTGGATTCAGTACTATGATCTCCTGTCATACATAATTTAAAAAGGAAACATGTTTGTTACTAAGCCCAATAAAGTAGTCAATCCTCTTAAATTATAGGCAGAATTCAAGAGCCAGAAGTCACCCCCTTCCTTTCCCCACCACACCTAGTTATGAGTGGCCAATTTTTAAATGTCTCCCAATTTCTAACAGCATTTTGAAAGGCTAGAAGAAATGGGGTTGGAAGTGCAAGAAGCAGAAAGGTTTGCCCTTTCATACCCCAGGGCTATTTTATCTGGAGAGTGGACCTTTCATTTGGAAGGACAGCATCCACTCCCGAAGGGTGCGAGCGATCCTCCACTCCGACGCTCTGGCTTCCAATATTCCGTGTCAGCCACCACATGGTCTATCACCGGCCCAGGCCCTCATGTTACAATTAACTGGATCACAGCTTATCTCACACTCCTTACAGTTTAGGTTAATGTCTTTCCAAGGAGATTTGGGGATGGTTAATCACTTCTCCAAGTTCATTGATTCGTACCAGCTTTAATTTCAGAAAATTATACTTAATAACCTTCCTGGAATACCAGCACAAGAGACTATGCACCCAGGCCACCTTGTCTGTAATTGTTAGTATAACTCTCCTATTGTGTGGAATATTATGTTTTACCGTTAAGATCATTGCTTCCACCAGAATTCCCTTGAAGATAATGCGCTTTATTCTTGGCTCGCAACATACACACCACTCACTACATATTTGTAAAATGAGCAAATTAAGTAGATAATGAATAACTGCTTATACTCATCCCCATGGAAGCACAAATAGGGACATTGCAACCTGCTATAATGTATTTGTTCAATCATTCATTTTTTTATTCAATCAATATTTAAAGTGCACTGGACATATCCAGATGAATAACACAGGGATGATCCCTGCTTTTTGGATGTTCAGGATAAATGGAAAAGACACTGACCAAATAATCACACAAATGAATATCCAACTGCTAACTGTGAAAAGTGAATGGATGAAAAGTAAGGGTAAGTGAGGGTAATGAGAGACCATGAGATGCTGAGGAAAGGATTATACTTACCCTCAGACTGGAAGGATGAGTAGGATTAGCCAGGAGGAGAGAGGAGGATAAAGGGAGAAAGAATGAGAAGACAGTTTTCTCCGCATTGGGAACAACATGTGCAAATGCCCTGAGGTAGGAAAGAGCTTGAGGCATTCAAAGAATTGATAGGTCAGTGTGACTAGAATTTATCGACAGGGGGTGACACAGGAGTGATTGTGGACATCTCACTTGTCCTTTTTCCTGAGTGTTCTGTAAATATCCTGCCTTTAAAATAACAAAATAAAATCATACGAGGCTTTTGTAAACTTGTTGAAAGGCTTTTAATTTTGTCAGGTTAAAAGAAAGCCTTCCCAGCAGAAGAGTGACAGAACCACACCTGCATTTCACAAAGAACGTTCTCCCTGCTGTATCTTAGTGGAGGAAAAGATGGTGGGTTAGAGTAAAAGTGGGAGGCCAGCCAGAGGCTGCTGGAAGCCCGTGGGGCCTGGAGCGGGCCCAGAGTGGGGATAATGGATGGGTTTTGGATAAATGTTGGAAGGACTCTTTGAGGTCTGGGATGTTGGATTCCCTCTGGGGGCGTGTGTCTGGGTTTTTCCATTCTCAAAGCTAACCTAGACCACCTGGGACAGGGAGCAGGCCCAACCCCCAGCAATCCCACAGGCACACGTGTGGGATAGAAGCTTAGCCGGAGGATGCCCCGTAACAAGCCCAGGTTGTCCGCCTGGCTCCTAGCTCGGGGCAAGCTGCACATATGTTTCTCGCAGCCTTCATCACAAGGTCCTATACCCTGGCCCAGACCCTGGCCCCACTGAAGAAAGTGGTTGCCTGAGAGAGCCCAGGCGAGAGTCGTGAGTCCTTGTCAACACTTGTCAGGCAGGACGCAGACCACCACCCTTGGGGTTTCTGTGCAAAAAGCCCCCTCCTCAACCCTGCTGACATGACACGCTCAGCATTCCCAGTGACTGACTACAAAACATCACACAGACGGCAAAATCTAATCTCTCCTCTTCCTTGAGTGGCTTGTGAACATCCTTCGTTTTAATACCAAAACAAAAGCCCTGTTTCCCACTGTGAGCTCTGGCCCCGGCTGCCCCAACTGTCAGGGCCACAGCTGAGGACCTCTGGCCTCCCAGGCTTTTAGTTTCTGCTCTCCGCCCCATTCCTCTGACATCCAAAGCTCTTCTTAAAACACGCTTTGATAGCCAATTTCCCTTTCATCTGGCCCCTACTGTCAAAAGCACAGTTTTGTTTTCTTGTTGGAGGACTGATCCAAATTCTTCTGCTGTGAATCCACCGCTTCCTCGTTTGGCTTCTACATCCCCGCACCCAGGGGCCTGCTCTTCACAATCCTCCAACCTGCTCTCCTCCAGGGCTGCCTCTTACTCCAAAAGTTGCCTCCAACTTTTTCTTTGGGTGATGTAAAACAGTTTTCTCTACCTCCTCTTACCTGGCCACTCTCCCGTCTCCATGCCAGTATTTTACAAAATCAGATTCCTCCAGACAAGGGACTGGACGCTTTCCTAGGAGGGCCCCCAGATGCTTTTCAAAGCCCCAGTGAGAGGCCCCACTCCTCTATTTCAAATTCAATCTGTACTCTGAATCCGCATGTCTCTTAATTTTGAATGCTCAGTGGTATTAAAGCTCGACAAAAATTATTAAGTGCCTACTATATGCTTACCAGAAAGAGATCTATATAATAGACGTCTCTATTCCAATATCCCCCACCCCCGATCCTAAACCCTTCCACCGATTTGAGGTGGGTAGGTGGGGACAGCGTGCTCCAGAGCAGGAGTAGGGAGAGTGCTGCCTACCCGCAGGAAGGCCCAGTGGGACGTGAGCTGCCCTCCTCTCCAGGTGGGGCCGAGCTTCATGGGGCAGGGAGGCGAAGCCATAACCGTGATCATGTGGGCAATCAGCCACTGCTAACTGAGAGTTAACTGGATGTGAACTTGGGGTTACCCAGAACCGTTTTTGTCTTCCCCCTTCCCTTGATTCTTGTAAATGGAGGGCTGAGAGTGTAATCACTTCCGCTCCCATGATGTAAACCATGGGTTGAGGGCCTTCTCCAAGCCCTCAAAGGGAGGATCGTGCACCCAGAGCAGAGCCGTCCCCACATCCAGCTGCCTTTGCAACATGAACCCCGCCGCAAACACCAGGCCCCAAGAAGAGCCGCCAAGGCCCCCATCCCTTCCTCGGTGTCCGGCCGGGTCCTCACTCTGGAGACCGCCTGCCACCGTGGGGGGGCCCTCAGAGGCCCAGCAGCAGTGGGCCCACATGGCTCAGGGATCCATTCTAATTCCCATGGCATTCACACTGTCCTGGCAACCTACCCCCAGAAGAGACTCCCGCCGTCGCTGCCAGCAGAATGCTCTACAAAGGCAACACCAAGATCATTTGTATGCAGGGAGAGGCCATCCCCGGTCCCGTCCACTGCCACCGGCAGAATGGGCCCTGAGCTCTGGACCTAAAAGGCCCACTGCAAGCACCCCAAGTGTTATGGGACCACAGGGGGACAACAAGCCAATGAATCGGAGGAAAGGGGGGCTTCTGCCCCTCCCCTGATGTCACACTATGACAGTTCCAAAACAGTTCATTTGTTTAATGTCCCTGCAACTCTGAACACCCTGAGTTCATAAAAGTTAATTCTGTGCTGTATGAAAGATGAATCTCCGATAAACAAGGTTGCATTTGGGAAGGTGGGGAAAACCACACCTGTTCTAATCTCCCCCTTCCACACAACTCACCTGTCATCTTCCTGCGCTTCTTCACTGCAAAACCAGCACTCCTCTCACGGTTGGCTATGCACAAAATAGCCTTCTGTTCTCCAAGTCACATCAAAGCACCTTCACGCTATGCAGACAGGTCATCATGGGAATGAAGAAAATTAACAAACCCACCTAGGTTATTTCTATTAAAATAAGCCCCTCAGCCTGTAGGCTCTGTCAGTTTCCATAGAACACAAACTCTGACAAGTCTGTTGAAAACTCTTAACCTTTCCAGGTTGTGTCAACAGCTTGCAAACACAACAGGAGGATGGCGCCTCAGAGTTCTGTCTTTTCTTTTGAAACAGACGAAGTATCAGGATTCAGTTACTAGCAGCTTTTGCATTTATCTTCATCTCCCTGTGCATCACCCACCACCACATAAGGAGCAAATAACAACTAACTGGATAGAAGACTGAGGTCTTTCAATTCTAAGTTGCTAACAATGTTTAGCTCTTGTCTACTTCCCCATCCAGTATTTTAGTCCACTCTCCCCTTCCATCTTCTCAGCCCCACTGAAAGCTGCCTCTTCAATTCTTCAAACAACTAAGTCAAGTTCCATCTGCCACAGGGCCTTTGCACACACTATTCCTATGTATGGAGTCATCTTCAGTCAGCTTAACTCTTTCCCATTCCCTTGGGTCTCAACTCAAAAGTCACTTTCTCAAACTAGGGAAGGCTTTGCATTGACCCTCTCACAGCTCGTGTACATTTATTTTAAAGCATATTCCACAGTGGGTACTTACACATGGTATTTATGAGATCATTTAACTCAGGTCTATCTTTCCCACCGGAATAAAAGTTTCATGAGAACAGGAACAATGTACAAATCTCCAGCACAGAACTTGGCATATAATATGTGCTCAATAAGTAATTAATATTTTTATCATGTCCTTCTTCTGGTTAAAATTTTCCAGGGGCCCCCATGACATCTCATGAAGTCTGAAATCCTTCATAATCCCACCCCATAGGAATTCAAGACTATTTCCTACCAATCCTCGCCTGCCAAGGTCAGTGTCTTGATCATTGCCCTTCATCTGAAATGGGCCCTTTTCTCCCTTCCACCTTGTCAAACCTAGTCACCCATGAAGGTGTAACCACAGGAGGCAGCATGATCCAGTGGCAAGAATGCTACTCTGGATCAGAGTCCTGGGCTCAAATTCAGCTGCCGCCACTTACTGTGTTATCATGGCCAAGCCACTTCACGGCTCTGAGCTTCTCTCTCACAAAATGTAAAAAGCAGTATCTACAAGGCTACTGTGAGAGTTAAATGACATTTTTCAAGCACAGAACACACTTCCCGGAACACAGTAGATACCAGGTAGCATGAGCTCCCTCATAACAGCGTGAAGAAAACACTTCCGTTCTTCAAGTTAGTGCATCATAAACCAAAGTCCATATGCCTAGAAACTGAGATACTGAAGAAGCAGTTGGGCCAAGTTCATAGACACAATCAGTTGCCAGGAAAATCTAGGGTTGGTTTCACTAGCTGACATGAAGATCCAGAATAGGAATATGGGCACATTCCCACCAGGCTCAGGCAGATCCTAGAGGTGGGGCTGCTCTCCGTGGTAGCAAAGCAATTCACGTAACAGAGATTTCTTTCTCCAAGAGTCCCACAAAAATCCTCTTTTAATAAAGCTTAGCGTCCTGTGTTTTGGGCGATCTTGTTCAGTGAGGAAGAGGAGTGTTTAGGCAGCATCTGCTCCATGCTCAACAGCCCAGTGAGTTCTGTAGAGGATGCAGAAATATCAACCATAGGCCTTTCCCACAAGGCTCTAACAGTTTAGCCAAAGAAAGCCGGATAGCCTTGATAAGGCGAGACCGTACAGAATTCACTTTTAAACAGGCTGGTATAGGCTAAGTTCATAGGAGAGGAAAAAAAATTCAAAAGAATCATTCATTTGATAAGCATCAATTAAGCACCTATCAAACACCAGGCAGTTATTTTTAAAAACCAGTACATGTTTGCTTTTCAGAAGTTCCTAACTCTCCCACTTGGGCTTTCTCTCCTCCCAAACCATGCAAATCCTACTCACCCACCAGGGCTTGGTCAAATCCCCCCCTAACCCCCGCCTGGGAAGCCCTCCTTAACCATTCCGGAGCAGTTCTGCCTGCCCACCACCCCCATCTTTAAAATATTTTCCATTTTGCCTGTTGGTTTTACCACTCAATTATTGTCATGGCCTGTGCTGTCAAACACAATTTTTTTTTTTTTTTGCATACCTCTCCTTTCAGATTTCTCAGTATGTCTTTTTTTCCCCATCTAGTCATGAACTCTAGGAAGGCATGGGCCTTTGAATCTTCTGCAGCAGATTCAAAACAAATGTATTTTATTTGAATTACAGTAGGTCCTCTGAAGAGTAACTAAAAGCATAAAGAGGAGGATGGAAAGTAACCTTTACAGAAAAGAGGCTATGCGTCAAATGAGTCTGAAGAAAGAGGACCTAAGTCTTAATAATCCTAGAAGGTACTGAGTTTTCCTTGGAACCCTTGCCCCCTCCCCTCCCACACACATCTTCTTGAGTGTTCGATGACCATTCACTGCACAGCCAGCATCTGCCCACCTCGGCCCTGGCTACATTCATTTCTCAACTGGGCGTGTATTTAACGGTTTCCAAAATCACAGAAGTAATTACTTGCTGCATCCAGCGGGGCTGGAATCACCTCTGCTCGGCTTGTTCCTAATATACCCATCCACCAAATCTAAATACACGGGAGGCCAATGACAGAGAAGAACACAGGCTATTTTTGCATGACTGCCTATTTGAACAAATTGACAAAAGCCTCAGAATACAAGTAACACCATCGAAGAGTACAGAGGTTGAAAAAGAGGAGCCGTTTTACCAACATGTATAAAACCACAGTACTTTTATTTTTAAATGAAGTCCACTGTTCTCCATTTCCCAAAAAGGTCTTTGTTCTTCTGCCCTAACGAGGGAGATTATTCCTCACACCGAGTAAATTGGTAGGAACGTGAGAAAATTACACTCACTAAAACATCCTTGAGATCAAAATGGATTGGAACAGGGGTTCTCTTTGTTTAAAATAGTTCTACAAGGAGATAACAGAAGAGCTTAAGGGAAGAAACAGTTGTCAAACACCCTCTAGCACTTTGGAAGCACCTAAGATCTACAAACTATTGATGTGTTTATTAAATTCAATTTTATCTAGGATTGGTGTTTGCTGGTCCTGGTCCCATAACCCTGGGACACTTTCGGCCTCTAGAACAAAATTTCATCTCTTGAAAGATGTTGGAAAATGTTCCCTTTTCTCTATCTCAGAGTGGCTTCCTCTCCCTTACTATAATTGAGACTTCCTTCTAGTCTGCTAGTATTAAAAACCTGATCACTGAACCCCAGGGAAAACATACAATCCATTCAATTCATCCACCATCAGCCTGCTGGCCAGATCAGGAACTAACCACCTCAGACGAGATGAGAAAAGTCATACTTTTAGTCTGGGAGTGATTAATATGGTGTGTTGACTAGAGGGGGACCTATCTAGAATTTAAAATGTCTAGAAAACAAAAATTCTTTTCAGCAATAACCCTCCTTAGTAATCCATTTCAATACTGCGAAGCCCTCACTTGTACCCAATTCTTGTACCAAAATTTTTCCTTGTACCCAACAGAAGTCCCATGAGGCAATTAATCTGATTCTATTCCAGGAAAGATGCCCTTTCCAGGTTCTTGAAACTTCTTTCTTGCACTGGTCTTGGTCTTGAATGAATCAGGAAAAGGTGATCATGCAAAATAGTACATTTAAATCAAGAGACAAATGCAAACAGAAGAGTCTAAGGAGTGTACTGTGTGCTTCAACTGAGTAAATGTTATTTTCTATATTAGCTCACATTTTCTTTTCTCTTAAAATCTCTTAATGAGTGATTTTATCGCTAACACTTTTACTTTCTTCTGGAACACAGGTTGGTAAACTATGACCAGTGGGCTGAACGCCTCCTTTTATAAGTAATGCTTTATTGGAACAGACTTACATCCACGTGTGGACATACCGTCTATGACTGCTTTCTTGCTACAGTAGTAGAATGGAGTAGTTGTTCAAAGACCACATTGACTTTAAACCTTAAAATGTTTACTATCTGGCCATTTACAGAAAAAGCATGTAGATATTTGTACCACCAAAAAATCACCACTAAAATGCACAGATCAAAAATACTACTCTAATGTCTGAAGAGAATACTTTGGCTATCTTAAAAGCTGGGGCCAATTGTTGTATGATTAATTCAACAATGGTCATTATGCAGCCCTCCAAAGAGTTCCCTTATTGAATGATCTAATTTGCCATCAGCATCTACAAATCCCATTTTGCAGTCTCATTTGAAAAGCCTCATCAAAAAATTAGGAGTATGTCAATACTGCCTATAAGAAGCACTAAACAACAGCTCCATAGAATAAAATACGATACCACAGACACTGTGCTAAGCATGTTACACATGTTATTACATGACCAGGATGAAAGCTCTGGGAAGGTGGAGTTTAATCTGTGGTTCACTGTTGATTTCTCGGTATCATATTTGTAATTATCCAATAAATATTTGATAAATGAATTAAAGTTAATTCTCACAAAAATGCCACGGACTTTGTCCAGCTTTTAGGCAAACTAGCAAAATGGAGATTTGAAACCAAGTGGTTTCAATCTCTTAAGACCTCGCTGCCTCTGTTAATACACATTTCAATCAGCAAGCCCTCCTCCAGACCACCTTGTTTTCAATTAAATAAAGACCCTATGGCAATGGGATAAGTAAATCTAACCTGATTAAATGGTAAGCATTTACTGGGGGCTGATTAACTCAGTGCTGCATTAGAAACTACAAACCAAAAAGGAACCTAAGATGCTTTTTACCTGTAGCACATGCAGAATAGCATACTTGTAAAAGCATGAACTCTGAAAGACTGTCCAATGCTCGCACCTTGACTTCACCACTTGTTTGCTATGTGACCTTGGGCAAGGTATTTAACCTTCTAGTGCCTCAGTTTCTCCATCTGTAAATGGGGATGATAACAGTATCTACAAGGGTGCTTGTACAGTTAATGGTGCTTGTCACAAAGCATTAGCACATACCTGTGAGATTATATTTACTTATTTCTATGATTAGGAAAATAAACTGGCTCCTGAGGCAATTAGTAACAGAGTGTGGTATTTTATAATCCCATGTGTTGGTAGGGCTGATAGTTAGAGAACAGTATCATCTGTAAGTCCTAGACCGCTCTTCCCCACATACTTCCTTTGTTGATTTCTACCCACCCTTCATGTCTGAGCATGAACGACCCATTCTCTGCTGGGCTGGCACCTACCACACAACCTCCTTACTCCTTGCACTCTGCAATTTCCTCTCTCTGGGGACGTCACTCTAGGAATTGTCTGTGCAACAGTCTGTCAACTACACGTGTGGAGCTGTTTGCTTCTGTGTGTCTTGCTTCCTGCTGGACTCTGTCCTCGCACTCAGATCTCCATAAATGTCTGTGGCCTGAATGGGGTTATACCATGTGGACCCAAAGGAAGGAAGGTTACTGGGGCTTGAAAATTCAGTGGGGAGGAGTAAGGACGGGTAGTGAGAGAGCGAAGAGAAGATAGCAGAATGGTTCCCGGGTCTTGATATTTTCCTTTCTGTTTTTCTTAAGGTAAGAAACAGCAGCACCACGATTTCTAGAGAAGAACGTACATGTATACAGCTTACCGACAAATCTCAAAACCTCCCTTAAGTGGTTCCAGAGGAGGTCGAGCTGAGTTTCTCTACTGTTGAGACGGAAGCAGAGATTAATAAAAAGCATCCTTGCTGGCATGGTTCCTTTGCACATCTCTGAGCACCACCAGAGTGCATTTCTCAAGCAGCAAGGAAACGGTGGTGGGCAAAGCTTCTTTGCATCCAACATTGATTTGGTGATTGAAGGCAATACTACAAAATAAGCTTTTATCTCTTAATTCAAATGTTCTTTGGTTTGGTTCTTGAGTTTTAACTATTGTTGTCAAGTTCACATACATAGAAGTATATACTTTCTCTTTTCTTTCCAATTAGCCATTATTAAATTCAGAAATTCTGATTCTCACTAAAGCACACAATATGCGTTCTCTTAAGATTGCCATCTGTGTTGTTTCTTAGGATATTATCAAGTATGCCCATAGTCTGGTGAATGCATAAACCTTACCTGGATTTAGCTATCAGAGATGGAAATTTTTAAAAATTAAGAAAAAAGAGTAAGTCTCAATACCCAATGCAAATGAGTACATTTTATAAAAGACAAAGATAAAAAAGTATAATCCCTTTGGCATGCCATTCATTAAAATTCTTCCTGAGGATTATGATTTCAAACATGCTCTATAGTCAATCATTTATTCATTCATTCGATTAATACTTGTTGTGCATTCATTTATTCATTCATTGAATTCAAGCAATGTACAAGCACCCTCCATGTGAAAGGCCCCTGCCAGGTATAGGAGGTTAAGGTCACCAGGAGGATTTAACACATATCTGAAAAACTGTGGCAACGGAGATGCCCTAACCCTACACTATTCTGAGTGTGCTCTATGGACCAAGCTGGTCCTCGGTCTACTCATCACCAGCCTGGGGCAAGAGAAGTACCCAAACTGAGAGTAAGCCTTTCAAACCTTTCACAGAAACGTGACAGTATAGTTTTGTCTGGTAAATCTAGTCATAAAAAATTGGGGCTTGTATTTTTTCATTGCTTTTTTCTTTTACCTTATCAAGGTATTGATCCACGATGGACTGAAGGTGGGGGAAGTCTGAGGAACCTTGCTGGAGGAAAGGAAAAGTAGCCTCGAGCCCCAGGGAAGGAGGCAGGAGCAGTCTAAAGAGGCTTCCTGGAGGGAGTGGCATTTGAGCAAAGCCTGGCAGGACTGGGAAGAATCTGGAGGCAAGGCCAGGAGAAAAGGCTTTTTTGAAGCAAAATGAAAGGTTGAGGCCAGGAACTAAGGATTTATATGGGGTAAGTGTGTACATACATCTCTGTAAAGCAAAGGGCAGGTGAAGAGAAACGATACTAGTGGCTAACATTACAGAACACCACAAGCTGGGCTCTGTGCGGAGAATATGCTGAGAGTTATCTCATTTGTTCCTTCCAACTACCCGTAGAGACACTGATTTGGGAAAAGGCTTCCAGAAAGATGACCGCTCTTACATCAGAGGTGAGGGTGCTCCTTGGGAAGGTAGGAGACAGGTGCCATTCACAGACAGAGGGGCACTAACTCTACTGTTGTCTCCCACCCCAGGATGAGGGTGTGGGACTGAGAATTTGTAAATACTCTCCTTAAATGAAGGATAAAACTGCCCTGCAGTTTCCTTTGGAATGATGATGTGAGAGCCCCAGCAGGAGTGGCAGGTGAGCACCAAACTGGGTTTCCCAGGTCCAGCAGGCCCCCTGCTGCTTCAGATCCCTTCCAGTGACCTGGGGAAGGCTCAGCAAGCTGCGCTGCATCCGGCCCCTGCTAAGCACAGCCACCTCCCATTCTTGAGATTTTGTACCTCTAGCTAACTAAATATAAACCCCAATCTAACCTTACAAGATGCGTGTTCTGCTCCTACTGGATATTTGAAAGTAAGTGGTTTGTATAGATTATTCAAACTCAGGCCAGGGTACCTCCGCAAAGGCACCTACCTCAAAAGGCAGATGCCAGGAACTAAAGGCCGTGGGTGTGGACTTGGAGCTGGAAGATAGTAAGAGCTAATGAAGATGGGTGGAGCATAGAGACCACACGGGAGGTGCTTTACCGCCACAAAGAACATTCTCTGGCTCATCAGGAAAATACGGTGGGAATGACAAAGTTACTCATGTGGCCCTAAGTCACAGTCCTCTTGTGGGAAAAAAATGGGCTGAAATAACAGAGTCAGCTCTTCTTAAACCAGATGCCTACAATGCCTGCAGTCATTCTCAAGCTCACATTTTGCAAGCAATACCTTAAAATGTCTAGGGAGTTGCTGAGCCTGCTTTTAAAAAATGTGCATATCTATATATTAAAATATTAATATTTAATGCTATATAACTTGTAACATTAATACATATACACACATACAAACATGCATATACACATACACAGATACATATACACACCTCCCCCTTTCCTTGAGATACTGCACATAGGAAGGCCTATTGGGTCTGGTCTGCTTACCAATTCGGGACGCACTTAAGCAACTTCTAAGATGTCAAGCGCCATAAAACCAAGGTCCCTGTTACTGTGGTAAATTGGCCGTTGTTGCCAAAACAAAACTGGAGAGAGCCTACTGAGCAGCCACGGATAGCTGTTTTTGAGGGCCAAAATCATGATTTTTCAATGTTTTTCCATCTGAAATAGGGGCACATTACTCACTAGAGCCTGAAACTGTCTCCTGCCCTACAAAGCTAAACTCCTATGCCAGCAATACAGTCTCAATAGAAGTCCGTAAAACAGAAATGTCATTCCACAAAGTTCTTACTTACTTCAGCCAACACAGCTTTAGGTTTAAACTTACTGCAAGACTGAACATTTTGCTCACCACAGAGTCAACTGGAAAAAAAAATATTTTTTTTAATGTTCAGAGACTGATGTCACTGCTCTGTCTATTCAATGTCACCACTTCCCTCTCCCCCAAAACTCAAGTGAACTCTGGGAAAACTGAGAAAGGGCTGAAATTTCAGCCTTACCCTATGGCGGGCGCATACTTCTAAACTTATTTGGTGCTGGGTAAAAATGTCAGCTTTGAAAAACTTTGTAAGTTAAAAGAGCAGATAACTTTCTCTATTAGCATCTGTTCCGTGAAGGGAAGGAACAGCTATATTAAAATAATCTTTAGCAGAATATCACATTGCTATGAGGCCTGGTCCTCCACTTTCTCCACTGTATACATATTTACTAAATGTTTGTTGCCATGACTAAAAGAAATAGGGCATTAACATTTACCTTTGTTGAAAGAACCTACCAGGGATTCCTCAGGTAAAAATTCTGTAGATGAATGCTATACCTGCAAAATGGTTTAACAAGATGAGGGTCTCTAACAGCCCTCAAATGAAGTTGGTTATAGAATTGGCTTTTTCAGTGAAGACAGTTAGCTCTACATCGCACTCTTGTCACAACAATCAGCCCAAGGCTTATTCCTACAGATTTAGAGTCCTGGCCAATGGCTGTCCACATGGCTATGGCCAGACAACCCCCAGGGTCTTTGCACCTGAGCTCTTTGCCCAGAAGGTATGAGAACCCCTTTGTAACATCAAAATATCTAAGATTTGCATATCATTAAATTAGTCCATTATAATCAATTAAATTATATTAATAATTAATTTAATTAGTCCATTATTAAAAACTCACAAATTATTCAGCAGTGCTTTAAAATAAATACTTACAAATCCCAAGACCATCTCCATTTATTTGCAGAAGACCAGTAGAAGGGGTATTTACATGTGCGCTGGGTAGGCACGGTTTGGTGCTGGGAGGTATATGGATTCCCACACCCCTAGTTGAGAGCTCAGAGGTCTTTGGGGATCCAGCATCTGCAGACTAGGAATCTTGGGTCTGGCCCCATGAAGACACTGGTCTCTTTCATATTTTCAGAGCTCACAAAGGAGCTGGCTTTCAAGTCTTTTAATTTTACTGGGACGTGCTCCACTATGAAGACTTTGTAATGGATATTCCAGTGAAATGCAAACACAAGCCACATTCAAGCGCACCATTTAAAACGAAAACCCACACAAGATCTCTCAGCAAACCACTGGCTTTAAAGGCAGCCTGGCTGACTTGAAAGGCAGGACACTTGATCTTGGCCACGCTGCCCCACGCAGTCTCCTGCCACGGTTCTGCTCGTTCTGACCATGGAATTTCCAAAACAGACTCCTTCCAACCAAGCCAACAGCACATTTTTGTGGCTTCAGAGTGAAGTGAGGTTTCTCTCTATTAGAGAGAGATTGCTAAATAGATTCCTTCTCCCTCACATGGTAGCAGTCTCAGAAAGGCAGCTTCCCCGTGAGGTACGTCAGAAAGGGAAATGCCTTGGTTAAGGGGCCACTTGGTTTGGGAGACTTAAGCTGGCTCCAAAGAGCCTTGGGAAAGCAGCAGCGATTTCAGCACCACAACTTTTTGGAAGCCAAGAGGACCCTGATAATGTGGGCACCTGAACTGAATGATCCAGTAATTAAGGCACAATGAGCACCCACGCCATGAAGTAATCACCTGCTGGGGCTTCCTTGACGGGGGCGCCTGAGCTCAGTTCTGGTGGGGGCTGAGGAGAGCCACTTGGGGAGAGTGGGGAGGAGGGAGCCACACGTGGGGCACCCAAGGTCAACTGGTTGGGTGGCTCCGTGTCAGGGAAAGACTTTTGGTGTACAATCAGCCTTTGGGAGGCCAGGCAATTCGAGGTGGCCTGCAGGAATCCACTGCTGGTCCCTCAGCTCCTTCTCAGAAAACACTCCTTGCTGGAGGATGACCCATTTCAGCAATGACGGGCAAGTTGAACGGGGAAGGCAAGGAGACCAGTTATAAATCTGTGGTAATCATTCAGGTGTGGGGTGGACGGCATTAAATTGAAGATGATGGATACCAAAATGCAAACTAAAAGGTACAGGGAAAGATGACCCACTCCTGAGCAAGTCACAGACCTGCTGCCCACCTGTGGAACCAGTTTTAGAATTTTAGGATAGGTCTAAAATCCTAAAAACAGGATAGGCCGTGTGTGCCACAGGCCCGGAGCAGAACCTAACAGTACCCTGGGATAAGGAGAGTGGCCCCTGAAGGAGTACCCCAACCTCTTCTTCTCACAACCTCGCAGCACAGTGACCTCTCCCTGTACATCCCACACCAAGCAGCCATTCCTTTGAGGTGCACTCATATGCCAAGGGAGAAAATAGAGAATCACCCCAATGATAGACAAATATCAGGGAGATGTGAGGTTTTTAAGTTGGAGGGGATGTAAAGCTCAAACAACGTGCTCATTTTATGAACCAGGAGGAGGCTGGCTGAGAGAGGAGGCCACCGCCCTGGCTCCAAGAGTGAGTGAGTGCTGCATGGGTTCCGCTCCTGGCTCTACTCCTGACACACTTGATAAAGCTGGGAGAATCATTTTTTCCAAGCCTCAGATTCTGCATTTGTAAACAGAGAAGATATAACTAAATGGCTCCTAGGTCCCTGCTAGCGCTAACTTCCCGCATGATCAGTGCTTTTAAAATTGCAGTGTGTCCAGGTGGGGAAGTTCATTTACCCCCTATCTGGTTTACGCTCACTTAAGGGAGTGATTTCTTTCCTCAGAGGCTCTCATCTTGCCCATTATTCAGGGTGAGCTGCCTCCTGGTGTGCTGTCAAAATACATCAGCTTCAAAGACAAACACACACCTTTCAATCCAAGGCCAAGATAGTTTACTGTATAATTTATGATAATGTTCAGTCTGTTTCTCATAAATGTTAATGGTGCCACTTTTTTTCTCCATAGATGGGCAATTCTCAGAAAAGCAGCTGGATGTTAAAAGTTACTTTTTTTTTTTTAAACAATATAACTGCCTCAGCCAACAAATCCGATTAAAATAAAACTGTTGCAGACACCAAGATTCTGTTAATGACAGTAAGTAAATCCAAAGTAAAACCCTTTAAAGATTCTGTTCTCATAACTGTTTATCTGCCATGATTTGGTTAAGTTCACATTCACAGACATCTCCATTTTAATGTGGAGATAGGTAAAGAACTCTTTGTCTCTGAGTAAGTCCAGGTTCTTTCTACTCCTATAAATTGCTGAATTTGTTGTACATTAATATTTGTATAATATGATTTGCCTAAGTACCTCCCAAAGTAAACCTTTTCTGCTAAAAATATCTTGCCATGGGGTACTCAACCTTTTTTCATTTATAGAATTAACAAATCTTAATTTGAAATAGAAATGTCATCACTTCATCTTTAATACTCTGTAGAATTATTTTGACTGCTATATGTGTTTGAGGGTTTTGCTCTTAGACAATGGTTAGTTGGGTTTTAAAATCACTTGAATCTTTCAAAGTCATTCACTCTCTGACTAAATGAGTCAGTAATTTCAGTTTAGCTACTGTACTGGGGCTTCTGAAATTCTAAATTTTCTATTTTGAAACATCACACAATCCATCAAAATGAACATAAGTATTCTTGACTACTGATGTTGTAAAATACAATAAAGTTTAACATAAAAAGATTTCAGAAGTCTACAATGAGACAGCCAGAGAATCATATAAAAGAATCAATTTAAATGTCCTCAAACTGAGTGGCCTCAGGACACTGGGGTTCGAGTCCCTCCTGTACTTGGTAACTTTGCAACCGTATTCATTCCACTCTTTCTTCCTTCCATTCCTTAATTCAACAAAGACATACTGAACTTGACAGCAAGGTACTGTGCTGGGTATTAGTTATACAGAAGTGAGAGAAGATGGTCTTTGTTCTCAAAGAGCCCCAAGTCCAAGAGTGGAAAAGACATACTCCTACAATGTGGTGGGTGCGATGATAAAGAGACACAGAGTATCAGGATTGGAAATGCTTGGGGGTGGAGGGTGAGGGGAGAGTGTGGGGGTTCCAAGGGCTCTTAAAGAAGGTGGTGCCTCTACTGAGTCTTACTACCTGCCTGGTCTTGGCTTCACAAGCCAGCTGTGAGGTTCTTGTCAGACAAAGCCTAGGAAAGGGCCTTGTGAATTAAAACACAAAAGCACTGGACGGGGATTATTTTCCACGGTGAGAAATAGAAAGCTGTAGCATAATGAATGAGCTCTTTTGTGTCTCTGGCTATTAAGAAAACATCCAAACATGATTTGGGAGATGGTTTTTAAAAGTCCAGTTTCAGCTGATTTTCTCAATCTTATTTATACTTACGGAGGACTTAAAATGAAAGGACTATATATTTCCATTTCTCAGATGAGGAAATTTAGGCAGAGGGCTCAGAGAATTAGGGAAGACTCTGATAGGAAGTAAAAAAACACGTCAGGATGCAGCTCAGGCTCAGGGGTGGGAGTGGGAAGAGATGGCATTTTCCTTCCATTACACTCCCCCTCTGCCAGCCGGGCAGGAGAGATTTTCTTTCTTTCTTTTTTTTCCTTCATAAAAATAAGTCAGAAAGGAAACAAATAAAATCCGCATTTCAAACTCCCAAAATATTTTTGAAACGAGTGTTTTCTCCATTTATTTCCAAGGCAGACAGAGCAGGTATTAAGGTTCGGTTCGTCTCTCACGTGAAATGACCAATGGCCCTGGCAAGCTTTGTTGTGAGCGACCATCATGCAGACTTCAAGTGCAAAGGGAAATAAAATGAAAATAAAAGAGGAATCCATGAGGGTTGGCATCCTTGGATGACGCTCCGAAGCCAGGAGGTCCGCACGAGCTGGGTGAAGTCCAGGAGGAGGAGGTGAAGAGAGGAGGGCCCGCCACTGCGGAGAATGGGTGTAAGCGGAGGTGCCTGTTGCGCGTGAGGAGAGCCTCCCACAGACACGAGGGCCTGCCCCATGCTGCTCCCCAGGTTGGCCATGACGGCCAAAATAGAAAATTAGACTTAATGCACCCGTTCCCTACACCCCTCTGACAGTTAATTCTTGTGCGTGAAGCAAACGGCAGCAGGTGGGAGGCGTGCACCAGAGTTGACTCATTTATTTCACGCACACCTGGTGTATGCACCCTGGGGCTATGAAAGGCCAAAGAAATCCAGTCTTCATGTTGGGGAAGCTCCTAGCTCTGAGAGGAACACCTACCCAAAGTGCCAAGGGTGACAGAAGAGCTGTGTACAGATGCCAGGGGCACGCAGATGGGGAGGAACAAGGGCTCTGTGACACAGAGATGATGGTAGGGCAGAGCATGGGCACAGGGGTATGAAGACACACAGTGGGAAGGCAGGAAAAGCCTGTGTGAGATGCAGTGTGGGTAGCCATCTGCTTGCGCTGTGAGTCTCAGCCCTGGCTTCCCACTTGAATCACGGGGAGTGAAAAATACAGAAGCCAAGTGCCCTACATGCTGATGTGGGTGGTGGTGATTGGGAAGTTTTCCTATGTAGAAATGCACCAGATCATACTTCTAAGATTTGTGTACTTTACTGTCTTAAACCACACCTCAAAAGACATTGAAATATTAACCCCAGGCCCAATTCCAGACCAATTAAGTCAGAATCTAATATATAAGCAGGGTTGAAGACCATTCATATAGGCAGACAATTATTTTTTAAATCCTCTTGTTTAAAGGCCACAGATCTCTTACTAAGAATCAAAGTTTTGTATTCTACTACCTCCCAGGGAGAAATTAATAAAAATAACTAAAAATCTTTGGGGGCCCCATTGGTGTTTTCTTAACAAGCATTAGCTCCAATTCTTTAATGTCATCTTATAAAATGAACTAGGTTATAAAAGTCCCATTTTACAGATAGGGAAACTGAGGCTCAGAGAGGTTACTCTTTTGCCCAAGGGCACACAGTTAGTAAGAAGCAGAACTGGGGTGCTGTGCGCAGTGCAGGGATCTATGTTTCTCCTGAGGGATCCATACGTCTTTTTTGAAGGAAATTACTAAACACTATCAAATGACTTTGGGAGTACACCACCCTCTTTCACTCAAGGTCTAATAACCTCTCAAAGCAGGACCTTTTTTGCTGCTACAGGAACGATTTCTGCAAACCAGCAAGCCTGAAGTCAGCAATGATTAAACTGCCCCCTGAAACCCTTTGTCGCTTGCGTGTCTCTTTGTCTTTGGGGTCTCACCTCAGCAATTCATTTCAGCTTCAGTCTGTACCAGAATCTCAAATCTGTCATGCCTAGGGCAAGAAGAAATGCCCTCCTAACAAGACTCTGGGCATCGCTGGGGCTGCCTGCAACCCAGACTTCCAAAGAGTCCTCCTATTCTTCATGAGCAGGTAATGAAGCTCATAGGAACAGGAGAAACTGCACAAAAGCAGAAAGTGACAAGTCAGAATGCACACCCATTGAGTAACATCATTAAGGAAATCCTCAAAGCCCTTAGCAATGCAGCTGCCAAAAGAAAAAAAAAAAAGACTTTTATAAAAAACAAAAAAAGCCCAACTAGAAGTTATAACAAGGATCCATACACATACTGAAGGCTATGAAAATTATTACAGCATTAAAAGTGATAATAGCCTACCATCATCTAGTGTGTATGAAATCCCGGACAATATAAGATGGGTTGCTTACACATAAAGGCTAATACTGTCTAGAAACACTAGGGAAATAAGAAGTGCATGTAAGAGAAGAAATATTCACTTGATATTTCTGGATCACCTTTCTCGGGGCTTGGAAGAGTGTAAACAGTGTTTCCTGATGGCGTCTCAGCAGTATGCACAGAACTTCTTTCTTTCTTAAGCCAGCCTCTGCTGTTTGAGTTTAAAATTCTTTTATCCCTGTTGTTCTTTCACTGGCTGTTCTAAGATCTTACAATCAATAATGGAGAGGTGCGAAAAGGGATTGGGAACTAAGAGAAGTGCTTGAAAAAGGGTACTTTTGGAAAACTGCACACCCACCAGGTTTCCTTAGAATCCAGACACAAGAATTATAGAGCTAGAATGTATGTAAAGATGTCCACTCCACTCCCAATTTTTAGAATGAGGAAACCAGTTTCAGGACAGTGAAATGATCTGCTTGAGTTACAAAGCCAGCTTCCTGGAGAACTGGGTCTAATAAAGCCATAGGTACAATTTATACACAGCTCTTTAATGCTTAAAGTTCTTTCCCAGATATGATCTCATAAATACCCCAAATTAAGGTATGTATCCCTTTTGCAGATGGAAAAACAGGCTGAGAGAACCTGCATTTCTTTTTCTCCCTAGGTTATACAGCTAGTCAAGGGCAGTTCTTGAGGCCAGGTGTCTAGAATCCTCTGGTATCCAGAAAATTGCCTGTATTAGGTGTGTGGCTACCAGGCAAACGTCCACAGCTGTATCAGGCTTCATTAGTCTAATTCACCCCAAATGGAGCTAAGCCATTCCTCTCTGCCCACACCCCAGTTAAGGGAAACTGTATTACAGAGTAAAATATATTCAGGAAGCTTCAGGCACATGCTGTACTGAGAAAATTGAGACAAAAGGCTAAGGATGTTTGGGCACAGGCAAGAAGCTGTGTTACAAAGGTACATCGCTTTCATATTCATTTGCACATTTTTCCTCATAAGAAAATTAGGCTTTAATGTAACCTCAATTTCAACCTTGTTGCTTTATTGCCTAAAGCCCATTAGAGAGCTATTTCCCAGGGCCAGGAACTTATGATTGCAGGTCAGGAGGCTGGGGTTTTAATCGACTCATGATGAGACTCCTTTCCTGAGGCTCCTCTCCTTTCTCAGCTCTGCCCTGTTCTCGGGGGGATGGTGCACCCTACATGGCTAGTGAGGTTTTTCTTAATACACCAGAAGCTCAGTTAACTGCCTGTGTGTGGGGTGGGCAGCGCAAGGCTTTCACTGACTCACAGACCGAGGTATATCAAAACAGAGCAGCTAACGCACCACCCCAGATTATGAAAGAGCAGGCCTCATCTTGCCCTGTCTTCGTCCTCTTCCTTGCCCAGAGCTAAACCAGGGTATCTAATCCACATTAGGGTACACATAAAGAGCCTCTACAAAGTTTTCTGTGGCCCAAGAACTGATCCCCACCCCCAAATTCCTCAGATAAAACTACAGATTAGGGGTGTTCTATCCCCCTGGCTCTTAAACTTATTCCGTACTGAAAGCAAGGAGGTAGTTAAAAAAAAAAAAAAATGAAACTTGAGCTTCTCTAAGTCCCTCAGGGGATTCTGATGTAATTGGTTGAGGGGGGCAGCTAGGCCTTGTCTCCTCCCCTGTGGTTTTAACATGTGGGCAAGTGTGAGAGGCAGGTCTCTAGCGCAGGAATAAGGGACATTTCCCAAGCATGCCTGGGACCTAAAATGTCACCGCACCCTCCACGTGCACCCCCTACTGGAGAAGACAGCCAGCTGTCCGCTCCCTCTTCGAGAGGGCCAACCTTTCCAGGTACCTGACACCCCCAGGTAGGATGCTGGTGAGAAGACAGGAAGAATTCACCTCTGACTGCTTCAGAGTCCTCGAGGTCTCTCCTGCTGAATAAAATGCTTATCAGGCCTCAGACTTCCAGGTATACAGGCGAACGGCCAGCCGTGGGAGGCCCGGGCGAGGTTCCTTACCCCTGGGCACACAGCAGCATGCCGCTCGGCTGATCCCCTTCAAAGCACCTCTCCCCTCTCGGCCCATCATGCAGCCGGGCACCCCCCACCATTAAGGTATCAGCTCCTTTCCCTTTCAGCAATTCCCTTATCAGGGCTAAGAGATAATGCCATCACTAGGAAAATACCGTTTTTATATTCTAGTGGGTACAGCTTATAATAATTCATGCTGGTAGGTTTTGTCTCCCCTCTATCTGGATCGTGACCGCATCCACCTCCAGGCAGGAACAAAGTGGATGCAGTTGGAGGTGGGGGGTGCTGGCGTCTGCCCACCATGCCTATTCAGCACCCTGTGTTTTCATGAAGAGCAATGTCAAGGGGCCTCACAGGTCTGGCCTCTCATAAAGCAGCTCAGAAAGACCAAGAGCAGAAGACAGAACTTGAACATGGCTTTCTAGTCAGAGACTCGCAAGGAAAAAACCTTATTGCTTCTGACATATGTAACTAGAAGCAATGCCTTGCTGTATTTATTCAACCATTTTTTAAAGCTTCTATTTGTTTTTTTTGTTACCTTTCCCTAATTCCTTTACTTTTCCAATCCTGCCTGGGAGCAATAAATCTTGCTTCTTACACAGGAGCTGCTGTTAAATGAGCCCTGTAACTCTGAATAACACTGAATGCCTCTTGGGGCCTCAGTTTCCCCATTTGATGAAGAGACCACATTTCACTGGATGCCTGCTTATCTTCCACTCTGACTTCACGTGACTTTCTGACTGTAATTCCTTTTGATTCCATTATCATCTTTAGGGTCTTCTTTCCAGCACAAGCTGCTTATAATATTAGCAGGCAATGTTATATACCATAGTAGGCACTGTTATCTTTCCTTATACAACCCATCCCTGTCCACCCTGGAGGAAAAAAATAAGTATGTGTTTGGGTAGGTGGGGGCAGGGATGATCAAAAGAACTTTAAAATTTTTAAAAATCCTTGTCAACTCTTATTACTGAAGCACTGGTGGTATGAAAATAAATGGACTATAAACTATAAAACTGCCTCTTTTTCCCCACTAAATGTCATATTTCATATCTATTAACATTAGTAATCATATCAAAAGCCAATTATCACATTATTGTGAAAAGCACACCTTTTGGGGGCAAAAGGGATGAAGATACTATAAAATATGACATTCAATTCCCTATATATACTTACATGAACTAATGGAGTTTTGGTAATATTGGTCCAGCATACAGTAGTAGTAGGGACCATTGCTGTTGTCTACTTTTAAAGCAGTCAGTTTCTTTATTGGTACTACTAGATTACAAAATATGTATACTATTCTGAATGGTGTTTAAAGGGGGCACAGAAGTCTATTCGTTTTGTTTAAATTCATGCTTATTTCAATATGTGAACTTATTCCATTTCTTAGATTACAATGAATATGATATGATTTCATCCCAAGTATTTCCCCTTGTAAAAGTTAGATCAGAATAAAGTAATTTTACATTATTTAAATTATTTTTCTATAACAGATTTTGTTTTAAATTGACAATGTTTCTGAACTCTTCACTTAGTAAACACTTACCATTTTGCCTCTTTCTCTGTCCTTCTCTATTTCTCCTCTCTGTTCAGTCAGAACTGCCAACAAGGGTGAACATAAAATTGCCATTTTCCATCGAAGCCCTACTATCAAATGTTTTTGATTTGAATAATATCAGTGCCATTAGCACATTTTAAAAAAATCAATTAGCTAAAAGGTAGGGAAAACTTGTCACATTTACTGTGAGCAAAGTCTAAGAGCCCCAGGAACTGTAGCACAGGGTCTAGAAAAGCAAAATTCCCATTGGGAAGCTACACTACAATACCAGTTGACCCAAGTATTAATGTCATGATCTTTTTGGAGTTCTGTATTACAGTAAATTACAGTTTTACAGCTGAGTAATGACAGCTAGGAAGATTTCTGGTAGCTTTTCTTTAGAAAGCCCCTCTTCTGAGGCCATAAGGGATTAACCTTGGCTATCATTAAGCACTCCCCCAGTCAACACCCAGATCTTGATTATCCTTGAATCAATACTCTGAATTTTTATTTTTAAGATTAATATATAGGGACAGTGAAAAACACTACATAGAAAAGATCATTATCCAAAGAGTTGCAATTAGCAAGTCACTACTTGTTAATAGAAGTCACTTTCTGTTCTTGATGCCAGATACTTTCCAGCCTTAATCGTAGTCATAACACACCACTCACACACACACACACACACACACACACACACACACACGTGATAAAGATTGCCATTGCCATTTTTTACAGATGAAAAAATGAACGTATAGAAGCTAAGTAACTTGCTGAGGGACTCAAGGCTAGACAGGGGCAGTCACTACTGGAACTCCATAGCCTTCGATGCAGCCCAGGCCTTCTCCACCATGCTGTGCTGTTCGGCTGGACCACAAAGCAAGAGAAAACGCCCAAGAATAAAGTGCCTTTAGGTTGCTAAGTCAATAAACTAAGGCAAACAGCACTGCATGCACTTTATTCTTTCAGTATGTTTTTGGCAGAGAACAAATTGCCCTGGGAGACGTATTGTATAATTTCATTCAGAGCACTGTCCTTCTATAGTGGCAAACTGAAACACACACACACACTAAAATCAGATAGCAATTAAAATCCAATTATAAATATATTATGATATTAGACACCTACCCAGGAAAGATCCAGCAGGGGACCTTCTCTGAAAGGCAGTGTGTCACAGTGCTTAAACTGCTTCCATGTGTACTACTGACTCTGCACTCTGAGAGCTGGGAAGTGTGCCTTAAAAAAACACCGGGCAGTCTCTCTCTGAGAGGAAAAGGACTTGGTTTATTTCTCATGATGGAGTAACTTTAATAACACCATTATTTATCAATTTACTTTGGAGAATGACATGCAAGGAATATTAACGCTTCCTCTCTCAGATGAAACAAATTAAACACACCATCTAAACGGATGGGATTCAGGAGATGGAATTTGTGTGAGATCAAGAAACACAGCATCACAGAAACACTCCACACGTGACTTTCACACCCTTTAGGCCCTTTGTTTGAACAACCTGTTATTACACTGACTTGAAATATTCAGCAAATACTTATCCAGAGATACAGGCAGTCATTTCCCCACTACACCAAGGGATTTCTTTTCTTAACCACCTGATTCACAAACCTAATTAATGGCAATGTCATATATGCAGCTTCTCTGATGGTCCAGGAATCTCCTTCCAGTCTCCTTCTAGAAGATTTGTACTGCTGGCATTTAAGTTGATTTTTTAAATTTGACAGAACATTTCAACTACCCAACTCAGGCTTCCAATATTTTTCAACAGTTGTCTTGAAGTTCATTTGTCATCGTTAACATGGGCTATCCAGACAGATCACCCAGCACAACTCCATTCCCCCATCAGGCTCTCCATCAAGGACACAGTTTCAGGGCTGGCTCTTAATATTTTTAATTTATGAAAATGTCTGTGGGCCAGACGTTGGACCCCCACAGTTTCTTTTTAAGTGGTCTGGCATAGACTACAAGTCCACACTGTAAGCACCAACTTCTTACAGCTATAGGACAGGTGCTAATTAATCCACTTAATTATGCAGTCAGTGAAACAGGCTTACCCATAGGATTCTAAATCTGCAGGAAAAAAAAAAAAACGGGAAGGGGAAAAGGAGGGAAATGCTTTTGGTTTCACAGTGAAACATTATTTCAGGAATCAGCTTACTTGTCATTTCTACTGACGTTGGATTGATTTGTCTATTTCCCTGTATCACATTTGCTGTGTGGTCTACTCCCCCAGCTCCCTTGGGTACTCTCAGCACTAAGAAAAATGATAAACTGACCTAAGAATGACTGGCTTACCTTTATTTCTTTTTTTAACTTAAAATAAAGCAAAGAAAATAAAATGGTACATAAACTTAAGATCAGTCACATGAAATGTGCAAGACCCCAAATGATACTGTAATTCCAGCAGGCTCCTGTTTGCAGTTAACCACTCACAGGGCTCATCTCTGGAATTCTCTGGGTACAGATGAATATAATTACAGATACATGAGCACAGACCTATGAGGCTGTTGATTATGATAGTAACTCAGGGGTACCAGGAGAGAGAAATCCTGGGGTGTGCATCAATTTTGTCACATACACTTCCTTGGCCTTTCCAGCTTTCCAGAAGGGTTGAAATGTTCTTTCTCTGGTTCTCAACTACCACAAACACATATGAATGCTGTGATATCTGTCAGGGAAGGGAGAGAGAAGAAGCATTCTGAATTTCCGCCAGAGGAGGAAAAGTAGATCCCAAGGGAAGTAATCTCTCAGGGGGACAATACAACATCAGTAAAGCACACCGAGAGAAAGGAAGTCACGTGGTAAGGGAAGTCAGTCGTCAAGAGCAGACTGGGGCTGCAGGATGGGGAACAAGGCACCTAGTCCTACACAAACTTACATACCACCCAAGAAGAAACAGTGGCCCCACAGAGTGTGTCCACGTCCCATTCCCTTCTTCAAATTCCCCCCGACCCTTTAGTTGATAATATTTCAGTATCACGAATTAAAATAGCTGCAAATAATTTTTTTTAATGAATAATTTAAGAATTCACATATCTAGTTAACACTAAATGACTTTCCAGCTGGGCAGAAAATCAAACCCTGCATTTGGCAGTTTTACAAGTCATTATGGAAATACGTCTAACTCTTTATTTGATCTCCTGTTTCTAGATATCGTCTTCACTCCTAGATATTTTCCTCTTCTGTATGTTAGAGGAGGTATTTGAGAAGGCTAAAAAATCAGGTACCATTTGTGATTTGAGGTCAAAAACAAAAACTGAAATAAAATATCTGATGATTTAAAACAGGTTCTCAAGAAAACACTGACAACTTAAAGAAGCCAGACACAAAGAGCCACTATTATTTAATTCCATTATATGAAATGTCCAGAATAAGCAAATACATATAGATGGAAAGTAGATAAGTGGTTGCCAGGGAACGGTGGGCGGGGCTTATGGACAGTGACGGCTAATGGGTACAAGGTTTCTATTTGGGTAGGTGAACAAGTTCTCAAACTAGATAGTAGTGATGGTTACATAACATCGTGAATGTACTTAATGCTACTGAATTGTGTGTTTTTAAATGGTTTTAAATGGTTAAAATGGTAACTTTTATGGCATGTATATTTTGCCACAGTAAGACTGTAACAATGCTTTAAATGGTAAAATTTGAAGTTAAGGTTCTAATGAATGACAGATGAATCAATCAAAACCTCAGCACCCTGCTCACCCTGCCAGGGAGAGCTTCATGAAGGATTAGAGAAGAGAAGGAAATGCCTCCATCTATCTACCTGCTTTTGCCTCTGAATCCTGAGGTTCACCTACAACTGAAAGATGTCAGACTGAGCTGACAATCATGAGGACACAGATCACCTTTCTCTCCCAGCTTGGCCAAAAAGTCCTCAGAGTGTTCACCTAAGCAAGTGATCAACCCACAGACAGCTAACAAAGGTTCAGATATTCAATTTCATTAGAGTATGTGAAAGCAAGTTCGAAATTGAAGACGATTGCTTATAAACTCCAAAATGCTCTGGACGGTTACATCCTGATCATGTTCCTCTCAACAAAAAGGAAGGAAAAAAACAGGCAGAGAGGAAGAGGAAGCAGAAAGATGGAGAAAAGCGAAGATGACAGTACATGCAGAAACCTTCTCTCGCACCCAGTGACTAATATTTTCCCATTGCTCTAGAAAAGATGACTAATACTGGTTATCATAGCATCGGCAAAATAATTTAGTGGTTTCTTCATTTATAAAGTGAAGATAACTCAGACTGTTTTGGAAATGTACGATTACTGGGAATGGTAGTTGGATATAGCTGAAAATCTTACACAACCCTCTCATATCACAGGTGGAAAAAAACAGGCCCTGGGAAGTAAATTAAAGACCCCTTGAAGATCTGAAAAGACAGTATTTTATCCTGGGCTTTGGAGATTTTGATTCCACGAAAATGGAATAATCAAGTGAAGTCTTTTGCATTAGCAGCATGAGATGTTTAGTCAGTACGGTGGTGGTTAGACACTTAGAATTTAGCTAACAGAGGGTTCAAATTGTGTTTTGCCATTTAATAGCTGAAAGTATTTGAGTAAGTAATTTAATCTCTTTCAGCTTTGATTTGGTCATCTCCAAAATGAGATGAGCATACCCATCTCCAACATCACTGAGAGGATGAAATGAGAAAAATAACAGGCAAAGAGTTTAGCACAGGACTCGGAACACTGTACTCAATACATAATAGTTGCTGGTGGAATTACCACTGCTGAAATCCACTCTACGATTAGTTTTCCCTTTAAATTTCTTCCAAGTTTTCTGTGTGTCTCAACACATTCACAGTAAAATATCAGAAATGTATTAGAAATAAGTTAGGTCTTCAAGAAGAAACAAAAAGAAGGATAGCATCTTTCTTCGGTGTAGTTACGGTATTACTAAGACCCAGCTCATGAGCAGTAACTGAAACTCAGGTCTTCTGACTCCAAACACAGATGTTTCCCCCTATCCTCCATACAGATAAATAACCTTAGTGCATGTATTATTCAGTCCCTTGGACACTTGCACTACTCAAAACCTCTAATATCCAGAGAGCCAAACACCAATCACTCGAGAGCTAGTTCACTAGTGTGTTTTGTGGGAAAGTTAGCGTGCTCTGCTTGGCCAGCAAGGTCACATCACTTTTGAACACGGTGTGTGAACACAACAGTCACTAACAATCCTGCCTTTTTCAGGACCTCACAGGGCCTATTTCAATAACTCCCTAGATGATCCAATCTTGCTCATGTCTCAGCAAAATGCTCCTTGCTATTTGTGTATTTACCCATTAAAAATAAATTGATCTTAAAGTTTTTGATTTGTCTTAGAAAAAATGAATCTAGACTCTTTATCAAAGAGACTTCTAGCAGATTGAAGCAGCACTTGCTAGGACAGGGCTCCAGCCTCTCTTTTCCGACAGGAACGATTCAGCCAAGTGTCTCATTTGTTAGATTGTTATTGCTGTTTAACAAGAGAGGCTGGAGCCCTGTCCTAGCAAGTGCTGCTTCAATCTGCTAGAAGTCTCTTTGATAAAGAGTCGAGATTCTCTGTTGTGTGTGTTAGGAGGGTAGCAGGGTGAGGGCTTGCTGGGCAAGGGCTGAAGGAGATTAGAGAGTGTCCTGTCTACTCACTGAAATGCTCAAGAAACTAGGATCAAATTGCTTATACTATAAAAGTAATAATATTACTAACAGCAAACATGCTCTACTGTTTACTATTAGACTAAGCACTTTTATTTCATGTATTAACTCATTAAATATGAAATCAAAGTCAGTACCCCAAATCCAAGCCCCAGTGTGACACAGTGGAACGACATACTGAGCAGAAGCTCCAGCACTGGCAGGGGAGTCAAGGAGGAACAGCACCACGGGATTGAGGAACAGGACACCTGACACCTCTGTTCTGCCACCAAATGGCTCCAGGTGAGTCACATCTCCTCTTTCATAAGCTGTCATCATTGGCAAATTGGGAAAATTTCATTTGGAAAGTAGCACTGACTTTAAAAGGGGGCTGGCTGCTGGGACCCCGCTGACTAGTGGATCTGGACCACTGTGTGGGCAGACTTCATGTCCGTCTGGGCACTGCCCATCACATCCCTCTCCTCCTCTTTCCCACCCTCCTTCTTTCCTTAGAAAAGTGAAATTAGATTTGCATTCAAGTCTTAAAAAAAAAAATCCTCTTAAAAAAGGGAATTTGCTCACGAATAGATTTATATCTATTCTAGATATAAAATAGAAGATTCATTAAAATGCGTAGTTCAGAGTGGTTTACAGAAACCATGCCATTCTGAAAAACTAACTCCAGTTCATCTTAATTTCTCCAAAGTATATCCACATTAAATGCTAGCACATATATACACTGTCAACAGGAAAACGATTGATTTTTTTGTATCTTAATGGATGTTTCAATGATCAATAAACCATGACCTCCATCACCGCAAAACAAAGACGATTCAGCCAAGTGTCTCATATGTTAGATTGTTATTGCTGTTTAAAATCTTTTCCCCACAATGAAGTATAATCATCCTTGCTCTTATTTTGTAGGCATCAAGCATCCAGTTCAGACTTTTCTCCTTCTTTCCAATATTATCTTTAATAATCTCGTGATACTGCAATAAGTAATGTCAAAAGATGAATAATGAAAATGTAAATTTCAATGTGCTATAATTATAATTCTAGAAAAATGAAGTGCATTAATTAAGGGCTTGTTCTTCAGTGATTATAAACATAAATAGAATTTCCTTTGGCTTTTGGATACATTCTGTTGTAACAGTACTGCTGTCAGAATTGCAAACAGCTGAAAGAACAAACACCAACTTTACCTACTGTTCTATAAATAAGGTCAAACTGTACTGCCGGCAGGGAAAACACAGCCCATAAGTTTGGTACCACCATTTGCATGGTACATTTATATGACTGACCTGTATAAATGTGTGTTGTTTTTACTGCTGACACTTTTATAAATATAAAGAGCTTGCTGAATAAATCCTGCTATATATCTCTTTCTTTCAAAATGGAACACTCTGCTGTTGTGAAATCTGGCCATTAAAAAAAATAGCATGCTTTTTATTAGATTCTTTCAGCTCCGGGAACACTCCGGTTTAATGTAACCAAGGATGCTTCAAAAGGTAAACTCTTTAAAAGTAAAACTGTAAATAAGAGAAGATGTATAAATAATAGCTTTGTTCCTTCTCCTCCAACAAAAGTTGTCTTTTTAAAGTAAGTGCTTTCTAAATGATTAATGTACAAAACAATGTCCATCAGTTAATATGTAAGGCTCTACATGGTAACTCTAATGCCCTCTGGGGGTGTGAAGGGAAGGCAGTCCTGAACACCTTCCGCACTCTTTTAAAATTATTGCGGGGTAGCTACAAATTCACAGTGCATGACTCTCAGAAAACTTAAGGTAATGACTGTAGTAGCAGAAAAATAAGCTGAATTTACCCTTTCAGCAGATTTCCATAGCCATGGTATTGTGAAAACAAAACAAACTAAAACAAAAATGGCCCAAAGCAAGAAGAATCTGGAGAAGCATATATTATGATCAAGGAAAGGACAAGGCTGTTGAGCGATCAGGGAGGCAGGAGGTCAACAGACTGTGTGAAGTTATGCAAGCCAGGGAAGAGGCTGACTCCAAAGACAGAGCTGCCGAGGAGAGCCCAGACGGCAGAAGGTTCACGGGCTCCGGTGGGGGTACTCTCAGGCCAGGACGGCACGTAGGCACAGCCACACTCACTCTGTAAATGTATCTTCTCTGCCCTCCTCCAGCCTGAAATAAACGAGCCATTTGTTGAATCTCACTGGTTGCTCTGGCATCATGTTTAAGGTTCCTTTTGAGTTCCAGGAATCTGGGAACATTTGCCTTGATTCCTTCCCCGTCCCACCTTTTTCTTACACCTACCCTTCTTCCCACTGTATTATTAGGCTCAATGAAAATAAATCTCTGATTGTAGCAAGATACACTTAAAACCCGCCACAGGAAGGCAAATTCTAGTGAACACCTTACCAAAATACAACTGAAAGGGGAAGTCAAATTGGTTTGTTGAAACCAGTCTGGTTTCTTTTACGATATGCCTGATTTCTTACAGGTGCAGGCAGGTAGGCCTTGCATGGATTTCTGGAACCACAGCTGGCTAACTGAGCAGCCCTGGGCTTCTTTGCTTCAGTACGGGACCTCTTACTCGGTATCCACATTTAGCACCCTTATTTAGGAATTTACAACTGACAGAAGCTTTATATCCCTCCCTTAGAAACCTTGCAAAGTCTGAAAATGAGCTTGGTCAGGCCATTCTGAAAGTACAGATGGTCTGCTAGGTTTTTTGGACCTATTGATGATTAACAGTGTTAATACAGTACATAGAGTATCTTGATCAATTTGGCTTACAAAAGATTTCCCTTTCCACATAAGAACATCTAGTCCAGCATTAGAAAAGAGCACAAACTACCTACCACTGGGGTTTCATTACCAGCTCCCTGCTTAACTTTCTGTACCTCATTTACAAGGCCAGAGGAGGATGATAATACTTAACTCTAAGGCACGATCAAAAGAATACATGTAAACCACTTAAAAAGGGTGCCAGGAATAGGGCATGCACTCAATAAATATTAGCCTTTATAATTAACCCATAAGGAATTCAGAAAAAATTTCTGTTTTAACCCCTTAGGTATAAAGAAAACAAAACTATGCAATGGCCCAAGTTTGATTTATAGAAACATAAATGTGCAACTCATTTTAGATTACCAAACACACAGTTTTCAAACCTAACTCTGACTTGTTCTGGTTGTCCTTAGCACAACAAGTATGACATAAATGATGTCTTACAGATATGGACCCCTTGAGACTTTTCAGAATTACATGGCCCTTCAGGAGAGCAGGCATTTTCCTTCCTCCATAGACCACTCCCACCAACCCTCCATCCTTTACTGATTGTTGCCTCAAGAAACACTGCCTCTTTTTACACACCGCCATTCTGAGATTTTAAGAGAATTCGCCATGTAAGGTTCTCCCTAGGGCAAAAAGTTGAAAATTTAAACAATTATTAGATCTGCTAGGAAAAGCACATGAAAATAATTCTTGTATTGGTCTTAACAACCTGTTTAATCAAGGGGAATGTGTTTTTATTCTTCGGTATCTATAGAATTATTCAATTCTCTCCTTGGCTTTTGAGGGTGCTGTTGAGAAAATGAAAGTTCCTATGGCCAGGATTCTCACCTGATCCTGGTCCACTTGCTCACTGCTCATGTGTGGGCAATACTTATTATTACTGACTCTGAGCTCCACCCACTGCTCTGGGTTGCATAGCTGCAGGACAGCAGATGCCGGGGTGGTGGCAGCACCGCCGAGGACAGAGATGGCTGTGGGGGCAGAGAGGTCCGGGGGCAGAGACCAGCTTGTTACATGCAGACTTGCCCTGGAGGCCAACTGGATTCTAGCGCTTGACCTGCCACCGTAGGAATAAAGTTGGGTATAAATCCTTTCACCCCAAGAACATCTCACTGTCATTTTTCAGCCTCACTGAATCAAGAGTGAACTTGCTCAGGGCTGAAACACACTGGCAAGACAGGTACATATGAAAGTCAATACTCTTGGTCAAGGGCGAGCTTCCTTTTAAAGATGGGACCCCTTATAGGAACAGAAGCCAAAGTGAAGGACACCAGAACTGGCATTCAGACCAGAAACTGTAAATTGTCAAGGAGATATACAATTTACTTACATCGATTCTTGAATATAGATAGAATGAATCTGTGAAATGAATCTATTTTGTTCAGACTTAATGTCAATCAGTTTTTTTAATTGAAGTATTAGTATTGTCATTCCTTTTTAATCTGGAATGAACTAGACCACAAGTACCTTGATTAAGTCACTAGTTCCTAGTTCAGTCAGAATTTGTGATATGGTCTTCTATCACATCAGGAGCACAACTCAGTTTGGCTGAACATTTCTTGAGAGTAATAAGGCCATTCTTGTAGATGAAACCAAGAATCCTTGTAAATTACACAAAGTACCTACTCTTCCCTTTTTTTCTCCCCAAACACTAACAAGTTCATTTCCTTGTTATTGCTTTGTTTCTGGCAGATGTACTAGTTAAATGTTTGCTTTAACAAAACTTTTGTGCTGTTATCTGTTTATATCATAACTTTGGAGGAATAATATATATTCTACTTACAGCAAGTGCAGACACAACCTACCAATAAAGCCTATTTTGTCCCCAAAGTGTGAGAATAATATCTAAGTGTGAGAGCTTTTCTCACACTTTGATGCTATTCTCACATTTGTAACGTCAGAGACTTGTATTTCCACATTTCAAAAAATAAAACCTAGCACCAAATTCTAAAACCATGTAGCTACAAAATGCCAGTATAGCCTTATGCACCACCGCTCTGCCTGGCTCCAGGAAAGCAGGGAGCAGGACTATTACAACAATGGGTGGGAAACTAAGAGAGACAGCTGAAGGTGATAAACCGGCCCATTAGAAAGTCTAATGGAGGCCAAGCAACACTGGGAGCCAGACAAGACACATCATCTTAGATTAAATGAGACAACCAAATAAGCAACAGTAAGACCATGACCCAACTATTTCTCTGCCATTCTGAAACACTAACCCACTCCGTGGTCATGCATACATGTGGGTGAAGAAGTGAAAAATTGAAAGCTGGGGTGGTGGGTGGCATGCAGTAGAGACAAATAACTTCTGGCTCCTCAAAAGTTCAAGAAAAAGGGCTACCAAAAGATCCAAGTGGTATTTGTTTTGAACATCTTTATTAGGGATTGTCCTCCTTTTTAGGAATTGATTGATTTACATTTAGTGTACCACTTCCAGAATTTATTCTCAACTATTCTTGAAAGGGTATAAAATATTTTCTAGCCATACAAGCTCAGAATATGTGGCTCTCATCATTGCTCTCCCTTCCCTGAGAATATAACACCCCCTATAAACTTACTCCTCCTTGGAAAGATTTGTCCACAAAACCATTCTGAGAATGTATACTTTCCCTTTTATCCTCTGTAAACCATTTTCCCACCCCATTTTCTTTCTCAAGTGGCTATGGGATGCTGATAGGCATTGTTAACCAGCTTTAACACTAGACCCTAGAGGTGGTTCCATTTTAGTGGTAGTGAAGCTCATAGTTGAGTAAATCTGTAGCCAGTATCTAATGTTTGAGGTTCAATCTATAATTATGATCAACAGTCTTGGGCAACATCATTTAAGGACTTTTTTTCTTAAGTGCAGTTACTGGTTTCTTAATTGAATAGAACACATGCAATAGATTACAATGAGACAAAACAGAATAGGCACCTTGTCACCACAATATAGAATTAGGACAAAAAGGCATTTCTTGTTAACTGTATATTAACATAGTCAAAAAGGCAGTTATTCTAACAATAAATTACTGAAAAAGAAAACCATTTCATTTACAATAGCATCCAAACAATAAAATACTTAGGAATAAGTTTAACCAAGGGGGTGAAAGATCTTGACACTAAAAGCTACAAGGCATTGATGAAAGAAATTGAAGATCATCGAAATAAATGGAAAGGTATCCTGTGTTCACTGATTGGGACAATTAATATTGTTAAAGTGTCTAAACTGCCCCAAACCACCCATAGATTCAATGCACTATCAAGACTCCAATTGCATTGCTTAGAGAAGTAGAAAAAGCCAATCCTAAAACTTACATGGAATGAAAAAAGAGCCAAAATAGCCAAAGCAATCTTGAGAAAGTAGAACAAATGGGGAGTCATCACATTTCCCCATTTAAAGCTATATGTAAAGCTATAGTAATCAAAACAGTATGGTATTGGTATTTAAAAAAGACATGTAGACCAATGGGACAGAATCAAGAGCCCAGAAATAAATCCATGGACATACATTGAGCTAATATTGAGAAGAGAGCCAAAATATTCACTGCAGAGAAGACAGTGTCTTCAGTTAATAGTGCTGGGAAGATTGGATATTCACACGTAAAAGAATGAAAAATCCCTCATCTTATACAATTCACAAAAACAAACTTAAAATGAATTGAAGATATAAATATAAGACCTGAAACCATTAACACCTATAAAAACAACAAAGGAGATGAAAACTCTTTGACATGGGTCTTGACTATGACTTTTTGGATAAAGCACAAGCAACAAAATGAAAATTAAACATGTGGGACTGCATCAAATGAAAAAGCTTCTACTCAGCAAAAGAAACTATCAACAAAATGAAAAAGGCTACAGAATGGAAAAAAATATTTGCAAATCATATATCTGACAAGGGGTTAATATCCAAAATATATAAAGAACTCATAAAACTAAGTAGCATATGTGTGTACAGACACACACACACACACACACGCTTTTATATATTTATATATATATATATATGTATGTATATGTATATATCAGTAACCCAATTAAAAATGGGCAAAGTATCTGAATAGACATTTTTCCTAAGATACATGAATGTCCAACAAGTACATGAAAAGGTGCTCAATGTTACTAATCACTACAGAAATGCAACTCAAAACTACAATGAGATTATCACCTCACACTTCTTAGAATGGCTATCATCAAAAAGACGAGAGATAAATGCTGGAAGAATGCAGAGAAAAGGGAACTCCTGTGCATTACTGGTGGGATTATAAATTGGTTCAGGCACTGCAGCCAACAATATGAGGTTCCTCAAAATATTAAAAATAGAACTGCAATATGATCTAGCAATTCCACCTATTAGTATTTATTCAAAGGAAATGAAAACACTGTGTTGATGTGGTATCTGCACCCCCAGGTTCATTGCAGCATTTTTCACAGTAGCAGATAAAGAAAACAAAATAAGCATCCATAGATGGAATTAGAAAAATAAGTTGTGGTATATATACAAAAGGAATATAACTCAGCCATAAAAAGGGAAATCCTGGCATTTGTGACCACATGCATGGACCTTGAGGCCATTATGCCAAATGAAGTAAGTCAGACAGAGAAAGACAAACACTACATAATTTCACTTTTCTGTGGAATCTTAAAAAAAAAACTGAACTTAGAAAAAGAGTTCAGATTTGTGGTTAACAGAAGCAGAGGTAGGGGAAAGGGGAAATAGGATGAAGATGGTCAAAAGGTACAAACTTCCAGTTATAAAATAACTTCAGTACTAGGGATGTAATGTACAACATGATGATTATAGCTAACAACTTTCCTGTACACCTTCAGCAGTATTAACAGAGCAAATCCTAAGAGCTCTCATCACAAGGAAATACTTTTTTTGTATCTGTGAGATGATGGATGTTAAGCTTATTGTGGTGATCATTTCACAACACAGGCAGGTCAAGTCCTTAAGGTGCACCTTAAACTTACATAGTGTTACATGTCAATTATATCTCAGTAAAAGCAGGGGGAAATATAATTCATTCACTGTGGGGGGGGGGGGATGGGCAGTTTTTCAAATTAAGGGTTTCAACTAACACACTTCAGACACCAGGACTGATGAACTGACACAAGACTGACATTGCGGATGGTGATCATAATAATGGCAATGATATAACACAATGCCCTTGGAAAGCACATGAAACTTTGTTCACAGTGCTTTCATGTGTAAAATACCATCTCTTCCTAAAATGTATGCTCTTAAAATAAGGCTCCTAACTATCATGTTTAAGTCCAAAGTCAAGATGGCCTCAGCTTCACATATGGTACTTCCTGTATCTGCCATGTTGGCATCCACCCATTCTAAGAAAGCATGGTCCAACATGCAACGACTGGAGACCAAAGCTAACAAGTCAAAAAAGAGCAGTTCTGTCTCGAGACCCAAATAAACACAGCCAACATTTCCCCATATAAATGCAAAGTAAAAACCCAACAAAACCTAGATTTGCTCTAAACTTGTCTTCTGAATACTACGACTTCTGACATGCTTTATTTCTCTGCAGGCTTTTGATCATTCATTTTTTCTGCAGCACTTACAATACAGAAAATATCAGCAACAGCATTTACTGCTCTAACTTTCAGAGATGCTTCTCTCAAGAAAGAAAAGAAGCCCCAGCCTGGAGATCAACACTCAACGGCCTTTTGTGTCCTTGAATATTAGCTTTCTTAAACAGACTGTAAACTCTTTCGCACAAAATTAATATATTGCACACACTTGTCCTCCTCTGTAAAATGCCCCTGTTCCTAGCAGTGTGTGCTCACAGCCTGATTGAGCTCACAGGTAAAAAAAGGCATTAGCCTGCAGTAGTGAATCACGGTGCTTCTCCTCAGTTGTGCTGGGCCTTTAAATGAGCCATTCTCTCTCTAGAGCCACAAAATGCACCTCCTTTTGTACTCAGAACAGAGTCAAACTACATTTAGCATTTTTAAATGTAAAACATTTGCAAAGATGAGTGCTAGCCTTCCTGAACAATCAATTTACATTATATTAACATAGTAATGGACAGCTATAAAAATTATACATTTCATGCATTAAATTTAATGATGAAATAATAGGTAACAACGGGTTACAATTCTGACATAAATCTCACACAATCAGCAAACCCACTCAACAATAATGAATAATCTTAAACATCCCATTTCCTGGGCAAGAATCTTGAAAAAGGAGCATATAAAGTGGAAAGTTATTGTCTATCAGAACATAATTACCCTGGAAAGAGAAATACAAGGGACTATTAACCTGAAGAATATGGTTATAATGGACTTTTTCGTGTTTTATTTGTATTGAGTCATTTGGGAGGATTTAATATGGCATCACCTCTGTTTTGACATGCTGTTTCCATATCATTCAGTTTTATTCCTCTCCTGCTTGGACTAGGACCAGAACAAAGGTGGTAATTCTTGGTAATCTGAGAAAGTGAGAAACATATGTATTTGGTTCTTAAGATTCATTTGGGCTTTTAAATTAAACAGCATGATTTATCTTTACTCGTTTTTTTTCTCTAATTATCTATGTGCATGAGACATTTTTAAAAAAAGAAGTACTTAAAAAAAAGTGACTCACGTAGACGTGGGATGGAGCTAGATGGTTCTGTGTATGCTGAATGATATATGAATAAAAATATTCAGAGAGCAGACCTTATACAATATGAGGACTTACTGCTTCAGGTTGGCTGTCATTACTCCCCTGGGGTGAGGAAGACCCCTCTGAAAATGCTCAGTTTGTAAAGACTGCTGCCTGTTTTAAGCACAGATCTTTGGAAATACTTTGCAAAGTGTGTGAGCTTTTATATGGTAAGAAATACAAGTCCCTTCATGACTCAAGATCAAACTACTACCACCAGCAAAAAGCCACAGATAAGGAAGCTCCTACAAGAAGGAAAGGCCTGTCTGCACAGTCTAGACTGTTCTGTGGAATATTTGTGCCCCTCGGATATTAAGGGATGCTCTGAGAGAAAAAAAACAAATACAAAAAACCTAAAGTTCTGCAAATGCTGGGCTAATCAAAAGTTAAAACCTTTTTTGCTTTAACTGCAAAAAGTCTGTAACACGCTAATATCCCTGGGAAGCAACAATGGGGATACAGAGTAGGTAGTGTTACCTTAAGTTAACCACTGAATTATTTTCCACAGAACAACTACAACACCCTCACCAAACACCAGTGTTCCACAGAACTCAGTCTGAGAAACACTTGCATAACTTACTAGAAGAATCCGAACATTTTGCCCCAAAACACCCAGTCATTTTTACTTTCTTAGGAAAAACAAAAATACCAACACAGAAATGAGAGAATAGAAAAATTCTCAGTTCAATACAAAGTCAGACTAAGGCAAAAAAATAAGAGGAAGATCTTAACATGTCAACTTGTAGACAAATTAGTAGGAAGCATTTTGATTTGCAGGTAAGAAAATGGGATCCGGTCAACCTAGGAGCCACCTGAGCTAGCAGCCTGATGGCAACTCCGTGGTTTTAAGGGACTGCCTTCTCTATGGGGGAAGCAGAGCCACTCTGCAGGGGCCCCTCAGTTTGATTCTGCAGGGACACCTTCAGGTAGACGCCTTGCTCCCCAGTCTCTTGATGAAATCGAGAAACTCCATCACAGGACAGCAGCTGCTGTCTTGCCTCGGCGGCTGGCGTGAGCGTGGGGCGGGACAGAGCCAGCCAAAGATCTGATGGCAGAAAAGAACCTAATAGTAAATCAGAAGAAGAAGGAAAAGGATTGTCCCCCCAAAAGCTTTTCATTTTGTTTTTTCCAGAATTGTAGCCTCTTTTCTCAGGCTTTCTTTGAAAATATAGCTAAATAAATTGGGCTGGAAGGAATTGTTACCTGTTTGGAAGGTCCTCTCACACCAGAAAAGTTCTGCTCCATGCTGGAGGACACCTTTTGGCACTTGGGAGACTTCATTTGCACATCCTCAGTTGTATCACTGTAAATGTAACCACTGGTACGCGTACATATTCACACTACGTTGAATGTACAATATCAAACTTATTAGAAGATTTCTTTGCAACATATCAATTGTCTCATTTTACCAGTGTCTGCTCACTTCCAACAATGCACAGACAAGGAAGACAAGTCGGTTCTGACCTCACTTACTCTGGACTTAGGCAGCAGGCCAGACACAGAGCCTCAGGTCTTCAACATCATGGCTCCTTCAAGGATTCTGGGCAAAGGCGCTTTTAAAATTAGTTAAGTTAGAAATTGTTGTCTGGTGGGGTGTATAACAGACCAGCACGAGTAGGTAGGGGTGCCTGAATGACCCCGTCAAAATTCTACTCAGATTAAAGATCCAGGGTAAATGTCACCCTCAACCAATATTCTATGAAGTTTCTACCTGGATGTGACCTCTGCCTCACTTTGTAATGGTTCTCTGCTAGAACTCCCAGACAATACCTTGATAGTGTTGAATTAATTAAACACGGAGGCCTTGACTGAAGTGGCTCTCATGCAGTGGTGGGCCTATTAAGCAAACTAAAATCTAAGCCTGTAGATGCCTCAAGGTTAGGAAATCAAAATGCTAAGGACAACCAATCACGGACAGCCAACCAGGCTTTCAGGCAGACCAACGAGCAATTCCCTTTCTTTGCTTCTGCGCCCTAGGTAAGTCTTTTCCCTGGCTGCTATGAAGGGAGACCTCCTAACCACTTCCAGCCTGGTGCTGCCAGATAGATACAAATCAATTTTTGCCTAATAAACACTTAACAACAGGAAGCGATGGAACCAGAAAAGATAAGTTCCAAAGACGGACAGAAGAAATGAGAATGGTCCAACCCACGGGGAAGGTGCTGGTGAGCTCCAGAACCCCAAGAGGACTGGAATCTCAGCAAGAAGTGGCCACTGAGCAGTCGGGGGTGGGGAGCTCGGGAACCAAGAGCAGAGGCACAGGGGCTCGCCTTAGGCAGTTTGACAGGGGTCAGCTCTTTTCTCTAGGTTTTAACACTGATGTTCTGGTTGGGAAAAAAAAAAATGGAAGAGCTAGAAACAACTGTATATTCATATTTGAGGAATATTTTTAGTCTTGTGTTTTTGACGTGTGAGCTGCCAGCACAAAATACACCAAACACCTTCCTAACTCCCTCAAACCAAATAAATAAATGAAAAGAAAAGCTGCTGAAAACCTTGACAAGCAGCTTGTCAAGAAAAGCTGTTTTTCACACAAGAAACCCCCTTTCAGAACCCTGAATCCCACTGACTCCCAATCTATTTGCTACGTACCCTTCTCTGCTAGTATCACAATGGAAAACTGTAAATTGGACCCCAAAAAATCTTCTATTTTTTAAAGCCAAAAACTGATCAAGGAGTTCTGTCCACATTTCAAAAGGCTAAATTTGTATTTCAGATATAAACATGTATGTACATATAATTTAGAGAGGGGAACATACTTCTGGGGTCGAAGCAATGTTCATAGGTTTGTCTTATGCATTAGGTTCCTCAAGATATGTTATTAGGAGTAAATTTTTAGGACCAGTTAAGTTTGGAATCAACATACAATTTGGAATGAAGGATTTATCAGAACAATTTGTGACCTTTTAAACTAAATACACATGTTACTAGGTAATCTTCTCCTTTTATGAAGTCTAACACAATTGTTCAGGACTAGCAGAGACCCAGAGAGCAAAAGAAAAACATCTAAAAAAGCAGCAAATGATCCAATTGAATCTCACTGCCCAGCATGAGAAAGAAGGAAAAAGAAACCAGAAAAAGAGCTTTTTTTTTTTTTTTTTAATTTTAGAAACCCATTGGAGGAGAAACCTGGAAAGACCTTCCTAAAGGAGTCAACATCTTGTAAGAAGTAAGACTGCTGAGGCTGAATCCGATGGTATCGTGGACTGGTTTCCTAAGCACAAGATGGTAACAGCCAGAGTTAAAAATGGGGAGTGTGGCTCCATAGGACACACAAAGAGGTCCTGCAAGCCTGCTCAGTAGGTCACTACCTGGTCCTTGGGTTTAAATATTGCCAGCTCTGAAAACTACAAACAGGCCACCTTCAGGAGGCACAGAAACAAACCATCCTCACCAACTTGCACTTGAGCAGGGATTGACCTAAGGGCTCCTCAGCAAGGAGCTGCCACACAAAGGGGATCGGCTCTGCGGGGAAGGAAGAGGGGCAGAGTCCTGGTGCCCACCCAGAGAGTACTGCCAGGTGGATCCTGGGCTCCGTGGGGAAAGGGATGGGGTAGGAGGCCAACATGGGGGAGGGTCCCCAGATAACACACAAGGAGGGGAGCAGCAGCGAACCTGAACAGCAGTTGTCTTTCTCGCATTTTTGCCAAAGAGTGACCATGTGAATGCATAAAGATTCGTAACGGCAGCTTGCCCACCATGCAGACCAATTTATAAAGATTTTTTGTTGTTGTTGTTACCCCAAATATCTGAAAGATTTTTCTATGGATTCCCAGAGTGTTCCTGCTGAATTCCACAGCTCCCACCTTCTCACGGCACTGGCATCTCTCCATTCTTCAGGAATTTATCTGATAGCATCTTCCTTTTCAGCTTGAACAGGACAGGCTCAACCCTGACAGTTATTAATTATAACTCAAACATTTTCTTCTAAAAGCAGATTTAATGAGGCACTGAATAAGACACTAACAATAAGCTGTTTCATGCTGATTCACATGAAAATACTTAAATAGGTATTCAGGAAAGAAAACTTCCAAGTTATTTTTTCAAAACAGCTATATAACACTGATTTCAAATCTGACAAAAATAACCCAAAAAAGAAAATTCAGATCAATCTTATAAATAATGATGTAAAAACATGAAGCCAAAAGTGAGCAAACAGAAGCCTCTAGCACAATAAAATAACACATCACAACCAACCAGGACTAATTATAGGGATATAAGGCTCATGCGAGAACAGAAATTCTATTTCTATAATTCATAATATTAATTACTTAAAGGAGAAAGACCATATGATCATCTGTATAGATGCTAAAAAATACCATTTGATAAAAGTCAAAATCCACTATGATTTAATGTGGTAATAAAATAGAAATCTATGAATACTTCTTACTATGGAAAAGAAAGATACAAATACATCTTAACTCAAAAGCCAGAATAAAGCTTAATGGTGGTGATACATAAGCAGCACGCCCATTAGTACAAGAAGGGCCACTACGGGTACTCTGTAATTTTACACTTTCCAATTAGTATGACCAATACAATTAGGAGAAAGCCACTGTTGCAGAGTGAATGTTTGTGCCTCCAGCAAGTTGGTATGTTGAAGCCCTAACTCCCAGGATGTCTCATCTGGAGTAAAGAATAAAGGAAGGTTAAATGAGGTCATAAGGCTGAGGCCCTGATCCCACAAGATTAGTCTTTGCAAGAAGAGGTACCAGGGAGTTCATGCTCTCGCTTCTCTCCCCCACCTCACCTTGGACTTCCAGGCTTGCACAATGATGAGAAATATATTTCTTTTGTTTAAGCCCCCCAAGTCAATGGTATTTTTGTTATGGCAGCCCAATCAGCATAATACAGTCATAAATACAATTGGAAAAACAGGCAGCATTATTATTTTTACAGATGATGCATGGATGACCCTAGAAAGCCAAAGAAAAGCAACTGAAAATGAATAAAAACATTAAGAGACAATTAAGGCAGATGGTTACAAAGCTAGCACAGAACGACACGTTTCCTCACACAAACAAGAATAGTAGATATTAGGAACTATTTATAAGAGCAAAAGGGCATATGTTTTCAAGAAATAAGCTTAAAGCCCATAGAAGTCATAGGCAAAAGCTTTAAGATCCAACAGGGAGACATAAAAGATGACAAATTAATGGAAAGACAGTTTGTTCATAGATCGAAAACTCACTGTAAAGGTGTTATTTTACCCTAAATTACTTTGTAAATTTAATGTGATCCCAGTAAAAACACCAACAAGAATATTTTTGAAGGCTGTACAGTTAATTCTAACATGCATGTGGAAAATTAACCTGTGAAAACTGTCAGGAAATATAAGGTTATTTACTCTTTTGGATATTAAAACATATCATAATGCTAAGGTAAATAAAATGCTAAATAAAACAGTTTGCTCCCAGCAAAAGAACAGTCAGAAAAAGGGGGCAAAAATAGTTCAGAAAGACATAATACACATAGAAATTTATTATATAATAAAGTTGGCATTTCAGATGTGGGAGGATGATGGATTAGCCAATAAACAAGTTGGTATAATTGGCCAGTTACTGGTGGGGGGAATAATGCCAGTTCCATTTCCATGTCTTAAATCAAAATAAATCCCAGATGGTTCAAAAATTTAAATATAAAAAATAAATTTGTTAGAACAAAAAAGGGGGGAGAGGAACATTAAAAAAAAAAAATTTACCATAAGGAAGGCCTTACTAGGCAAGGGACAAAAACCAAATAACCAAGTGCCATAAAGTAAAATACAAAATAAAAGGAAAGAAAACCGATAAATTTGCATTAGCATATGAGACATCTGAAAGGCAAAGAGTACCAACAACAGTATGAAAAGCCAATGATAAAAAGGCAAAAACACCAGCACTTAGTAAGTTAGACACACTGCTAATTTCTCTCCAAAAGAATGCTTTCGGGTCATTTAGAAAAGGATCAAGAGCCTAGCATAAAAATAGGTAAGGTTAGTGTCGCACACTGGGGCCTCTGGGAGGCAGATTCTGGAATGAGAATAGGGTCAGCAGGCTCAAAGGAGGGTGTCCTCCGGCTCAACCCCTGTAGGGGAAGGGAAGGAACGGGACTCCCTAAGGAAGCAAGGCGGTGATGAAATCACAACAAAGCCCTCTCGGGTTCCCAGGGCAGCTCTGGGGCTGGGAAGGGGATGGGGTCTGGAGGGTCCCACACTGACTAGTGGCTGGAGATGGGTGTTCCCTGGCAGGAAGGGAGACCTTAACGAGGGCACTCTCTTCAGCTGAAGCAGGCCCAAGGCGGTCTGACAGCTGAGCCCCTCTGCCGTGGTCCAGGCAGCAGCTGAGGGAATGGGAACTTCCTCCTAAAGGGCTGTGTAGGCAGCACAACAGCCTCAGTGGCTAGGGGGAGCCAGGTCACAGGAAAAGGCAGGCAAACGGCAAAGAAATACGCAAAAAGGTGCCTGACTTCCTGCACAACTAACAAAATGCAAATTGAAACAACAATGAGTACTATGTGTCGAGAGGCAGAGAGAAAATGGTTGCTGACACAGACTTGTTAGTATTGATACTCGTACACACTGTTGAGAGGAGTGAGAATCCCTAAGACCTCTCTGGAGGCCACATTTTTGGCTTTATTTTTCTAAATTGAAAGTACACACTCTGACCCAGCATCTCATCTCCACTTCTAGGAATTGTTCCTACAGACAAATTCACATGTATATCCAATATACATGGAGCCATACGAACACTGGCTACTACTGGGGGTCAGTCTGGAAGTGAAAGGACAGGAGATGGCTTTCTTTGTATACCTTTTTATATAATGCTGATTTTTTTTTTTACCCCATATATGTATTATTTTTTAAAATAGTGGCCCAAAAGAAATCTGAACATGCAATTGAAATACCAACCTATAAATATAAATTCATGGTCTGGGCCTTAAGATGTTTTTTCTATCTAAAAATGTGTATCTATATACAAATATGTATATATATCTATATGTGTGTGTGTGTGTATATCCATATCTTTCTGTTTCCATACTATTATAGCTAGAATGTCTTCTGGATTCCCTAATATCATCGACAAACTCTTATATGCAAGGAATCTGCTTAAGTCTCCAGATGTATTTATCTTTTGCATAGGAAACTGCACCAACTCAACATAAATCCTAGCAATTATTAACACTTTTGAATAGGAAATTGAGCTATTGAAATACTACGTGCCAATTATATAGTGCTAATGAACACTCTAATATATATTGTTAATTCTAACAACCCCATAAGTTATGTCTTATTGTTCCCTGTTTACCAATATGAAAACAGGGTGCACAAAGGTTAAAAGACCAAGTTCTATGTAATACAACTAAAAGTGACCAAGTCAGTCAGATCTAGATGTCTCCCTCTTCCTCCAACATCCTTCCACCTCCCACAGTATTTTCATGGCTTCCGAAATACATTTTAGGCAACCACTGATAACTAAAGTGGCTGGCCTGATTAAATATAAGTGGTAGGATTTTCATTGTAAGCAAAACTGAGGAGCAGCAACAGACCATCTCTCTCTCTAGCTCAGAAAGCTAAGATTTCCACATCCTAGAAGGCCAGACCCCTTCCTCCTCCTGTCTCCTTGTGAGTACACTTTAATCTGCTTGTAAGCCTTTCACTAAGAGAGGATTCAAAGGAGGTGGGATCTCTGCCCCAGTTTTCCTTTTTGGACTGTCTTCAGAAGAAGGATCAGAGGAAATATGTTCAGCCAAGAGAAGGGGTAGGAGTCCAGCACCATTGTTTTCCTTTTAGTCATTAAACTCAAGGCCAAGCAGTGGAAACCTACATATGTTTGAGTGAACTGTTTGAATCCATGGGGGAAAAAAAGGAGACCCACAAAATTCTGAGAACAAAACAAAGACAAAAACAATATGGGAATAAGGTGAAGAATGCATCTCTTAAACATCAAGATGATTTATTTAAATAATAAGTTAGGGTGGGTACTTTGAGGGATATGAATATTGGAGGCAACTGCTTCTCGATGAAAACAGCCAATGCTGCCAAAAAGTTGGAATCGAGCCAACAGCAGAAATCTTTTTAAAAAGATTTTAATTGTAAGTAGTCAGAAAGAATGATGGGTTGGTTTTAAAAACTGTATTGAGGATGCTGACCCTAGATAGCGTCACTGCTACCCAGAGGAAGGACACTATTGCTTCTGCTTCACTGACACTGTTTACCATTTCGCACAGACCCTTCAGAAGCGATGGCTCTGTTTCTCCCTGCCGACCATCTGTTGTCTTCTACACGGAGATCTCCACAAATCCCTACTAGTTGCAGTACTTCAGAAATGTCCCCTCCCCAAGCAACCCATAAATTAATTGTTGCTGCTTTAAAACTCTGAGAAAGGGGAAGGAATCTAAATATACCTCCCTCCCCCCAACACATACACATGCACGCATAGCAATTTTCATCTATAATTTGGAAAATGGGTGCAGTTCAGCAACAGTTAAAGACTAATTTCTTATGCTTTTTGTGCATTTACATAATTGATTCGCTAGATAATGCACTCTGCTTCCTTATTTAATAAACATGTTAATGATTTCAGACAATTACTCAAAACTGCCTACAAGTGTCTCCCTAAGAAAAGCAACAGAAAATAATTAAAATGAAAATACACACCAAAAGGCCCATCCTTCATATCACATTACACAAGATATTAAGTCAATATGTCACCCTGTCACCAGTCACTTGCTACCTGCTGTTATACATTTATTCAAATTCTAATGTATTAGCTGAGGCTGATACATCGGTTAGACACCCAAGTGAGCAAACACACAGAGCGAGAGAATAAACCTGGGGCTTTGTCAGGGTAGAGGCAGTAAAATAGCGGCAGCAGAGTTGGGGGAGACGATAAAACACGGGCTAGAAACAGAAGGTTGAAGCAGACATTTTCCCAAGAAAACCCTCTTCAGGCTATTCGTGGTAGGGGGCAGTCATGGGGGAACTAAATGGATTCCTGTTCCTCTGCCAGCCCTGAGCGCCCGGAGAGCACAAGGCAGGCCAAGCATCACAACAGGCCCGATTTCGGCAGATGCCTCCTGCACTCCGGCCATTCTCAGGCTGTCTTATTTTACTCCTCAGAACTCTCACAGGAGTCGGCTGCAAAGCCAGGGCCTGAGCCGCAGACACTGCGCCGCCTAAGAGAACCGCGAGGATGGAAAGGGCGCTGACGGAGCTGGCGAGCTGGGCTGCCTTGTCTCGGGCCCTCGGTGGTGCCCGCTGATGCTCCTGAGCGTGGCTCTTCCAGCTCCGGACGAAAGCCACATCGCTTGGCACGCCACGTCCTAGCCACCCTCCCCACCCCTCTGGGAAGACAGGAGGGTCACCTTGCAAGCCCAACAGGACACTGAAGAAAGAACATAGAAGTTTCCAGCCCTTGCTAGAAGCGAGCTGATTCTGGCTCAGGAAGTCCTGGCTCCAGCCCTCATAGATGATAGAACAGGTTGGAGACCAAAGGAATAATAACGAAGTTGAGAAAAATGGGCTTTTCTGTCAATGACTTCTGACTCTACTAAGAAGGAGGGCAAGAAGAATAAGTACGCAAAGAGGCTTTCTGGACCAAGTGGCACTCTTTTCATGCTTCTAAGCCCAAGTGGCCTGGATGGAGGCACCCCCAGAAACAAGAGTACCAGTCATAGTGCACATGTGTGTGTGTGTGTGTGTGTGTGTGTGTGTGCATGCACGCACACAATCTGAATCATTGACCTGCCTGGTTCCTTACACAATCCCCATGTGCTACAGCCTGGGTATCACGTGGAAGAAATGGCAGAAACATGGCAGGGCAGAAATGAGGAGAGTTCCATCAGAGTCACCTTAACAAATATACACTTCATCAGGAAGATTATAGCGGGTCACCAGGGGATTTCAAGCAAAGAGTGATAGCACTGCATTTGCTTCCTGGAGTCCTCGCTCTGGCAACAAGGTGGGAAATGGTGTGATAGGGATGGAGACATCAGAGAATAGGTTGTCACATCAATCTGGGTAAGAAGGGGACCAAAAGTGTAGATGTGGTGTGGCAGTGGGTAGCCAAGTGGGCAGGAATCAGACCAGGATACAGACGTAAAAGGTGATGCTGGTCTCTAAGGGCTGGAGGGAAACAGGGAGAACAGAGGGCATGGGGGGAGGAGGAGGAGGAGATGGTGGGGAGGGTGGGGGGTCATAAGCTCTGCTTGGCACATGTTGGGTTTCACATGTGCCTAAGGCACATCCCAAGTGTTCAGAAGCCAGCACTGGACTTCTGACTTGTAATTTCACTGTCCCAGATATTCCACAGCCCACTCCACTACAAGGGCAACAGAAGGGTAACCTGTTACCTAGGTCACCACGTCACCTTGCTCACTATCAAAAAGCCTCTCCCTCATCTCTGGAAATACAGCCAAGGCACGAAACACAATGGATCCACTCCTAGCAAGTGTTATTAAAAGACCTAATGAATTAGTTCTAACCCTCCCCCACAAAAAAAGATAGGATAACAAAAACAGGGTGGAGAAGAATTGCCTATGATTTTTATAGCCCCCTTATAATCTCATGGCCACTTCATTCAGGTCAGAAAGCAGGACAGATAAAGCCATGACCAATTGTTCAATATCACTAAGAGGTCCTTGTAAATCTACTCAGCTGTTAACTTCAAAATCAGATCATAATGGGATCCGGCAATCTGACTAGCCCTAGAGGGAAGGAGAGACAAGGATGGTCTTCTGCATGGGCAAAAAATTCTACCCAGGTGTCCCTTTTTGAAAGCTGATTAAACAAAGGGAGCTTGCATACTCTGCTTACAAAGGGCTTGACGCAGAGAGGAGAGGGCAGCTGTGTCTCTGGCTGCACCTGTTCCAGATACCTTCCCGCATAACGTGTTAGGAGGAGACTTCCTTGCCTGCTCTGTTGGGACTTCACATTAGGCAACTTGCTGTTTCCCTTGATGATGCTTCCCACAAATGGACAGAAGCTCCATCTGGGGATCCAGAATTCTGAGGTGTGATTTATGTAAGCAAATATAACTCAGGTGTTAGGAACTGCGTCTAGTCAGTGACTGTTCATTGTGTTATCGCATACAGAAAAGATAGCTTCCATGAGAAATTCAACCATTCCCAGCCTAGCATGATTGTTCACGTTATTGAAGATCTGTGGGGCCATAGGGAGGAGTCCCCATTAGACAGTCTCCCCCCAAAACATCTCTCTGTGCTTAGCTCATCTATCTGTGCTCCTTCTTGTTCCTCTTCATCTACAGAAAAACTTTATCTTTGGTTTGAAATCAGGATATTCCAAAGGCTTCCTTCTCTCCTACAGAGAGTTCATGAGAAAGAGCCCCATCACTACTATTAGAAAAGAAGTTGCTGAGGAGTACTCCAGCTGCAAAGATTTCATTCTAGAATCATTTCTTTTTTTAAATTAATTTCTTCTCCCACTTCCCTCCAGAGAGGACTTGAAGAAGCTTACAGCAAAGGGCAGATAAACCATAAAGAAAATCAGTTCCAGGGAAAGGACAAAGTCAATATACTAGCCCCACAATAATCAATACAACTGTTAGCCAGAAGCTTCCAGGTAGCCACAACGAGAGGAAAGCACAATTAGAGAACAGCTACCCATTTCTTAGGGTCAGAAAGGATGAAATATACCAATACCCCAGAGGACAAAACTTAAGAGCAACCTTTAAAGCATCTACACTTGGGATAGCAAGTCCCATTTCTTCTCCATAAAAGCCATGTGACTTCATCCGGTTTTATACTGTCTTTTATTTTCTTAATAATTTGAGGAAACAGCCGTCATTGGAGCTGGAGTTAAGAGCTGCTTGTGTGATGCCTAGCTCTGCCAAAACTAGCCAGGGGTCCAAACAGCCTCATCATTTCAGTAAAACAGGAGGTAAGAACCAAAGCCAGCCTTTCTGATTCCAGTGTTACATGGTTTTTAAGAATATCATTGGTTTTGAGAAGTTTAAGACTATCACACATGGTAAAATTCCTTTATATGTAGAGAAAGAGGATTGAATCCTCCTGAATTAACTTTGAAGCTCTTACGTTTTTGGAGGTATCCTATGGCTCAACAGTCTATGGTTCTGCATAGCAAGAAGCCACACACAACAAGGGGCATTCTAGCATACATGTTAGAAGTAAAATGCACTATTAGAACAGTCACATGTGAAGGGCTTACTGGTCTCATGTGGTTGACCATGATAGGGCTTCTAAAGCTTTGTATCAATTGCCATTCTTTAGAATGGAGCACACAATTTTAAAATGATTATTTAGGAGCATCATTTGCACAGAGGTGAACATACACAGATAATATGTGTGTGCAAACAGAGCTCATAAACTAGGTCCATATTTAATGCCCTTGTTTGTCCCTCCCTATGCTAACACTATTACATATAACAACCTTAATTTAAACCCATAGTCAAAAGAAAACATCCCTAATGAAACACAATTTTAACTTAGAGTTAAATCTGTCTCCCAGACCGAAATACACAAAAAGACTCTTGCTTGTATTTTTAAACTTCATGTGACTTATTTAAAGATTCAAGGTTTTCACTGGAATGAGGCATAGATGACTAAACTTTCATTTAGGCTAAATAGTAACTCAGGAAGAATTCTACTGGTGCATTTGTTTTATTTTGAATACTCTTCATCAAAACACATGGCAACTAGACTGACCAGGGGAAACAAAACTTTTCTTTTGTTCTGTTTAAGGTCACTGATTAGGGGGTGGGGCTGGAAGTGCTTAGAGCAAAACTGCCATTTCTTTACTTATAAGTAGGGATTTTTAATTATTACATTTTTTCAGTTGCCCTTTAGTTCTGTCATTTTTAAATTGCATTCAACAGAACTATGCATATATGCAGAGGTTTTAAGTTCTTAGAAGGCAAAGACTCAGCCTTATGGAGCATTAGTGTACATGCACTGGAACTTCTCAGATCACGTGGCCTGGTATGGTAAGTTGCATTCATGCTGTAACTCTCTCTCCACTGTAGAGGGCAGAAATCACCAGCCAATCATGGATAGCATCCATTTACTCTAGGCCTAAATGTGGCCTCATTTCCTTTCAACATAGCACTACAGGCAGGTAATACCAGTTGACAGCACACGAGGTGAAAGCTTTTTGTACTCTGTGATGTCATCCAAGCCTGACATTGAGATGGACACACCAAACTCCAAGATGGTTGAGGTGCACAATAGTTAGGCAATGAACCAGGACTTCTCCCTGAACTCCACACTCCTTATCCAGTGCTCTTCCACTAGACACCAAGTGCAATGTTGTATATTTAATAAGCAACCACTAAACAGATGAGCGAAAAAATGAACATGTCTCTTGTGTTCTTTATTGCCTTCCCCTCCCCTTTTCTCTTGGGAAGACATGCCTGCAACAATGCTCCTAACCACAATTTTGGGTGCCAAATGAGGCTTGGTAGGCAAATGAGAAGTACTGAAACCCTGTTCTGGATTCAAAAAATACTGGAGCACTGCATTGTATCCTATCTCATGATTACCAGTCCAAATATCCCACAGGCCAAGTTCCACAGGGGAGGTACTGCACTTTGCTCCTACAAATCTGTGACACCTTGAAAATTCCCTTCTCCGGGTACGATTATTTTCATGTGTTAAATGCAAAGTTTCAAAGATCTGACCTCTAACACCGCTTTTTGAGAGGGAACTCAACAAACTTTTACTTAAAATGCAGCAACTATTTATTAACAGTCTACTATAAGCAGAGCACCATGATAAGGTGCAAGGCGACATCAACGAACATGACACATCTGCTGCCCTCCAGGTCCTGCGTCCCCATTGGCACATGGTCTGTCTTACCACATGCCATACTCCTGTTGTAAAGAAGGCCCAGTTTGCTCTAGAGTTGATGAAAATAGCTATTCATCTTTCTCCATCAAGCTGTCAATCAGAGCAGCTTGGGAAAAATTCCAATATTATTTCCAACACTCTGCAACCCCATAGCTTCTCTCCTCTGTACACAAACTGAAAACAAACAACTCCGCCTTCCCCATCCCCCAATCTCCTGGTAAAGAATGATAAACTAGGAAAGTAAATGTTATACACATGTATTTAAAATGGACATTCTTCTGCAGTCAACACCTGAAACCTACATTCCTTTAAAGATTCCCCAATTTCTAAGTTGTAGAGAGAGCTGAGTTCCTACCCAACTATCAAGAAGAAGCTGCTAGAAGGAAATGACAGTTGGCAGTCCTGAGGAAGATGACAGCCGCACCAACCCAATGTAGAGAAAAGAATCATTATAGATTGGAAGATACTTTCCCCTAATCAATTATATTTGCAAGCAAAAGTTTCATATCTTTATAAGTTAAAACTTTGAAAAAATTATACTATTGTGTTTCATTCATTCAACAACTATTTATGGAAACCTATTATGCTCTATTACATAAGTACTACATGATAGTAAGTACTATTCTAGGTGCTGGGGCATTCATCAGGGAGCAGAACAGATGGACATCTCTGCCCTCAGAGTTTACATTTATAAAAAAAATAAGACCAAGAAAGCAGCTGCTTGGGACTGTCTATGCATCTGTCTATCCATAGGCTCAGGGGTATTTGTTAGGTCACTACTTCATTCAGGGTCTAGGTTAAGCTGGGAGAAAAACAAGACCAGAACACCCAAACATTTAGAGATAAATAAACAAGCAATTCACAACAGAGTAACGGGCTGCTTTAACAGGGGCACGGACAAGATGCGCTGGACAGAGTAGTGATCAGTTTTCCTTACATTTTAGGGGAAGACAACAAGTCACAGTTGAACTGTCCTTTGACTGATAAACAGGAGTAAATCAAGTGCACTTTTGGAGGAAATACATCCTGACAGAGAATCACATCAGAGAGTCATGAGAGTACAGAGAGCGTTGGAAGACCCATAAGAAACCTTGGGGCCTACCGCATGAGGTGGGAAATGGCAGAAGATTCCGGAAGGCAGGTAGAGCCCTAGGGGGCTGTGTCTCAAGGCCATGGTTCCAGGAGTGTGCCCTTCAATGAGGGAGAATGGCAGCATGAACCCACTTCTAGGTAATTTTATGTTCAAATAAGCTTACTGCACATACTCTAAGTGGGATGGGATGGTTTGTTCCTCAATATTTGGATCCTCGTGCAATCTGCCGATGAATGAGGGAAATTTTGCTGATCCTTACCAGGAAAGTAAATAATGAGCGTGACTGGCCCGAGCTGGATGGGGCCCAACACACCAGAGAGAGAGTACTTTCTTCCTTTCAACCACTTTATCCGGTGAGCAGCTGCTAACCTACTAGCTGTGCCAGAGAGACCCCATGGGGCTGACGGCTGTTAATGGGCTTTATTACCTTGTTGAGTACCTCAAACTCCAGTGACTAATTACAGGGCCTCGATGTGAATGTTTGACTGTATAATGTTCGTTAACTGATTTGCATGAGGGGATTTGGGCATGACATACTCAAAATTTTCTTCCAACTCTAAGACTCCATGATTCTTCTCTATGGCTACATGCTTCAGTCATGACCTTGTGTATCCTGGCTTGTGCCTTTCGTGCATGGGCTCCCTCTCAACTGCTCACAACACTCAGGAGCAAAGTGTTATGCAAGGACACGCAATGCATTGGAGGCCCAGGCTGAAGCAAGACTCGGCCATTATCACTCATGGTAGCATTTATTGGCCTCTTAACTGTGAAATTTTGTAGTTCCAAGCCACTTCTATCCACTTGGACATCCTGCCTGCAGTGGGCCCACACAGCTTATTGACATGAAGCAGGCTGTTCTGCTTACCTCAGATACTTATCTCCCACAGTTCCTAACCAAACTCTTTCTCCATTTTTCCCTCATGTCCCAGAACCAAGGCTTTAACTTACTTCTTTTCTCATTTCCATTTCACCCTTTCACCCCCGCCAAAGCCCATAGCTGATTTCGAAGGCATTGCTCCTGACCAACAAAACTGTCTTACTCTTTGGGATCTTTGAGTGACATTTTTCCTCTTAGTATATCCTATTGCTAGGACAGTAAGGGATTCAAAACGAGAAACAAGATAGGGAGAACCCACAGATAAGCTGATTCAATACTTACATAGCAGACTTCCCTGAGGCCATCTGCCAACTGAGACCCCAGGCAGGTCCTCTGACTCTCACCCCTAAAGCCTTCTCATATCCTGATTTTCAAGGTAAAAAGTACAATTACTAAGAAACTGTGAGCCACTGCACTCCATTACCAACTGAACTTCTGGGCAAGAGATCCATGGAAAATATCTGGAGTGGAAAAAAAAGTGGTTCTCAGTGACTCTAGATGTCCTGTCAGTCCAGAGGTGTCAGGAGCTGTTTGTGGCTAAGAACAGTACACATTCTAAAATTTTCAATGAATTAAGCTTTCCTATATCAATTAGAGGCTTGAAAGTTATCACACAGTAGAGCTCCTTTCACAGCCCTACATTCTGGTATGGTTTTTCAGATGGAAAAGAAAGTGGTAGTGTTAGATTTAGGACATGCACTGTATTTATGCCTCCATGTGGCTGTATGTTCTGCATGGAAATGTCATTGGTTACATCACTGGTTATGTTTGCCATGTATTATGGAAGAAAAAAACATTTTGATACCTTCAGCTGGCTCAAAAGAAAATGAGGTGAGAAATGTGAAAAATGATGGTTCTGCTTCTTACATTATGAAGGAGGTGTCAATCTGGGCAAGACCATCTCCTGGCAAATCAATGATGCAGACATGATCACTTCCCTGGTTCAAGAGGTCGTAAGAAATTGCTTCTCTAGACATATTAACCTTAAACACAGCCAAATACAACTCAACATAAGGCACCCAAAGCGTTTCCATACTGAGAAAAGGCAAAAAAAGAGAAGAGTAGTTAAAGAGCAAAGCTAGAGGAGTTGCTTGGTTTTCCCAGTGGGTCCTGGCTGTGGGTGGGGGTGTGACTTCAGGCATGGGAAGATCTCTGAAGGAGTCCTCGGGTTATAAAGCAACAGAAATGATCCAAATGAGAAAGATGGAGCAAAATACACGTGTGTGTGATGCCTGACAAATTCTGCCTCATCTTCAGCTGGTAGGGGAAGAAAATTTACCATTTCCTCCAATAACTCTAATTATCCAACCACGTGAGAAACTTGACAAAAGTTGATGATGCTTAGATACTGTGATATGGTGAATCATGGCACAGGTTCAAGGACTCAGGCATCTCACGACAGCAGCTCTTTCTCCTGTGCACGCCCAAGGTGAAGGGAGGCCCCAGTGTTCAATGAAGCCCAGGCAGGAAGGGGCCAAGTTTGCCTTCTGGGCTTTCTGCTCTAGAAAATGGGATTATAAAGAGCAAAATGCCATTGATGCCACAAAACCCAACAGACAGGGTGTTCATCCAACTGCAACCATTTCCCATGACTTTTCTGGAAGAAATTCCCTGAAATTTTTGCAGAAGGAAAATTTCACGCACTGTTCAAAAGCCAAAGGGCTGTTCCTACTCTTTATTGGGTGAGAAGCCAGTTGCCTGTCACTTCTTTTTTAAAGAGCATGAACTAGAGGGAAATAAAACAAGGGGCGAGGGGGGAGGCAGAAGAGAAGTACTAAGATATTTAAATATCTGTTCCTGTTTCCATTCTTAGTATAATTCTAGCGTTTTGCTTGTTTTGTTGTGATTTTTGCAAATGATCCAATATCATCTGTGGAAAAGGAATCTGCCCGATAGTAGGTTCCTTGAGTTGTTTCTTTTAAGCAAAAGGAACAAAGAGAAATTTCCCTCCCCCCCACCCCACACACCAGCACCCCTAGAGCACATGAGTCATAGAAGAGCTCATGGAAGACGCAGCTCCACTGAGTTTTCTCAGCGCCTCTCTATTCTCTTCCCCAGGGACAAGGAGAGATGGAGCCAGAGAACAGCCCAGCAGGAATCTGTGGGAGTGAAAAGCAAACAGGAAGCCTGAGACCCCAGGAGGTAGAGGCAGTTTGAGAAGGAGGAAAATTTTGGTAACTATGGCACTCTCAGAGCCATCACTTTAGGTTCTGGCCACGAAACACAGCCAAGGGTTTGGAACTGTAAAGATCCTTAGTAATCAGCTCCTTCTCCAGACCCCTCCATTGTGCAGGCAATGTTAAAGGGGAGGCGAAAAGAAGGTAATAAAGTCTCCCAAGATCACACTTCTATGACTTCATGCTGGCCCATATCGAGGCTTCGCTTTTTAAAAGCATCTTCCAGAATGTAAAACACAGCCCGTGCAGACTCAACTCAACACCATTTATCTTCTGTAATGAATGGCAAGGCTACTCATAGAGAAGAACCTTAGGACTGGCAGAGCTCAAGTCCCCTCTCAATCACACAAGCAACAGGATGATCAATGCATTTTCAAGGTAGAATGGATCCTTCCCAAGCTTCAGAAAACCAAAAACCCCATATAGGACATATAGTAAATCTTAAACAGAATACTCCAGTCAGTGCCTGGCATGTGGCAGGTACTCAGTTTATGTATGTGGGAGAAAATAGACCAAGACCAAGGACTTTGGCCAAACAGGAGATTAAATTGTGTGGAACATTACAGCTTATCACCTCTTAGGAGGAAACAAATAGATCTTTTGGCATGATAGATGCAATGCTTTGAATATAAACAGGGACTTCCATCCACATGTTCCTCTGAGAGGCACAGTAGCTGTGTGATGTTGGGAGGTAAGTTAGCTTCTCTGTTTCACCTATTAAAAGAAAAACACCTTTTAACTTTAAAGAGCTATTTTTGTAAACTAGGTGATATATATAGTGAATACGAAACCAAATTGTGAACTTAAAAATACTGGACACAACTAGGAATTTGTGCTATTCAAATACTATGTATTTGGTTCTCATTGCACTTGGCACCCATCCTAATACCCATTTTTCTCAAATAGCTAAGATTTAAGGGATTCCCCCCACACACCTACAATGAGCTAGGCATTATGAAAGGCACAGGGCATACACACAGATGAACTAAAGGAAAAGTCCTCGTGATTGGTGTTACACAGTTACTCTGTCCCCCTAGTGGACATGGTGACTAGCCCTAGCCTAACCGATGCCTGGCCACAGGCCATTACTAGATGGCTGTGGGATAAATGGATGGAAAAATGCATGCGTGGAAGAATGAATGGATGAAAATGCAAGTAGCCCCGGGTCTGTCACCCATGCCTCAGACCCACATCAGTAAAATTCCACAATCTCTGGAGCTGCAGAAAGCAGCCATGTCAGGCCTTGGGGGCATGCGTATGTTCCTGGGCTGGAGCCAAATTCCAGCCCCTGGAGAGCATGAGAGCCACAGTTCCATTCATGGGAGGATGTGCCAAAGTCCAAGCCCAGCTGCACAATGACTCGGAGGAAAACTCACCAAATTCCCTTCCAAAAGCGTCTGCCATGACCGCTATCCCAAACGGCGTGTTAGTCATATGTCAGATGCGCAGGCCAAGCCCTTGTCCACAGAGTGTGGGAGGAGCAATTCCATCCTGACAGACGCGCTCTCCAGAGTGCTTGAAGTGGCAGTGTGGAGTTTTCCACTCCTCCAGAGAGCGGGGAAATACGTGCTGAACCGACTTGGCCTAAAGGAAGGCCTGACAGCCTCCTCCCGGGAAGGGTCATCTTTACTGGAGATCAGCCAGGATGTTTCTGCAAGGCCTGAGTTCTCAACTTTCCAGAACTGGTGGGGGATGAGCAGTCTGCAACATCCACTGGATGTTAACCTTCCATGCCCCCTCTGCAGTAGCGACTATGGCTCACAGGCACATTATTTTGACCTACGCTGTGTCTGAATGGCTAGGCAGTCTTTGCTATTACTGAATGGGCAGTTTTTGAGTCCTTGCTATGTACCAACCATCCTTCCAGTGCTTTACAAATATCCATTTATTTACTCCTCATCCAATCCTCTGAGACAGAGACTATTACTTCCCCCAGTTTGCAGACGTGATTACTGAGGCCCAAAGAGGCTAAGAAACAGCTCGTCATCTGGTTGGCTGTGGGAGCTGTCCTGTCAAATCAAACAGTATCTGCGGAGAGACTTGAGACTAGAAGAGCTCTACTCCTTCTCTGGGGTGAGTCATGCTGAAGCACGGTCTACAGTGTTTAGAGGACGGAGGTAGGGATGGAGAAGGGGGCACTGCAGGAAGAACAGCACTGTCCGTAGCGCATTCCCATTTGGATCAGCGTCTTTCACCAAGGACACAGGATACAAAGGGAAGCGTCCAACCCAAAGGTAGCAGGGTCTTTCCTCAGATTCAGCCTCAGTCATCTGAGGACTAGACCTCAGTTAGCTGCAAGCATCGAGTAACTTACATGTAAATATAGACAGGCAGAGATATACACAAATAGACAGATATAAATAGATAAATCAGGGCCTCTGAGTAAATATATTAAGAACAACCTCCTACCCTTAGTTAATTGGAAAATAACCAGTTCTCACAGGTCCTCCTACACAGAATTCGAGGGGGTAACTTAGCCCACATTAAGAATTCTGGTTATTGGTCTTTTTGAAGGAAAAGCCACACCCCTTGAGATAATTCTCATTAAGAGGTAGCTTTACCTGTGTATCCACCTACTTTTGCTGATCATTACAATGTTAAACCACCATCTAACCTAAGTGATGAAAGTTAACCCTGAAAAATCGACTTCCTACTTCTTTCTTCCCACATTATCTCCTACAGCTATCCCTTTCTTCTATCAGAAGCCCTTGTCAAAAACTGATGGTTATTGCATGCTAATTTCACCACAAATACCTGATCTGAATTCTAAGTAATTAGCAAATCGGGTAACCTGTGAGATGCTGATCTTTTTTTATAACCACAAAGAAGCTTTTCACGGAGGATATTTTAGTTCTAGAACATTTCCAATCAGGAAACCTAACGTCGTGTTCCAAAATACCACCCTGTATTGCATTCATACATTTAGGCGACATATTGACTGAGGATAATAATGTACCTTCACATCAGTCAACACCGCATTGTGAATGTGCAGTAGCCATGAGGTGTACATCATGTATGTTTTACCAGTTTGGGCAGCTATCCATAGAGACCAGTATTAACAAATGCATTTTATGAGGTTCAGTTTTCTATTGTGACTGAAAAAGCAATTATTCGAGAAGGAATATATTATGCTTATTGAGATGTTACTTTGTGAGGACCTGAAAATGGATGGGTCGCCCCCGAATGATAAAAGACAGAATTCCTACATAATTCTGGAAAATCAAACAATTGTGCAGTGGACTTTGAGAAAATGATGGGTTCCATTCCCTACTCTGATCACCAGCTGCATGACCTTAGCGTTTCTGCCTATACAATGGGAACACTAACACGTGCCTACCTCAGAAAGTTATTAGGAAGAATCTTTAAAAAGATGCAAGAGCTAGGCAAGCATAAAGCAGTGCATCACAGAAGCCGACAGGGCCACTAAGAACTGCCAAGACCTAGGTCACACTGACAAAAAACATAGCAAATAACATAAACCTGCCTTCAATTACTGCTAGTAATTGTACTCCAAGAACAGCTCGTAAAAGCTCTTCCCTGTTTATAGATATTAGCTCGTTAGGTCTTTAGCCTAAGGTAACATATGTAAAGGAACTGGGAGGTGAGAAAGGTAACTTTTTTATAATTTACAAGTTCCTGTTACATTACATATTTTTTCACAGCAGTGTTGGGTTAATGTTGAATCTCGTTTCACACTACAGTATCTTACTGAGCTTTAATATTCAGGAAACAAATTTATTCTTATTAGTACTTCAAATAGATGTATTTAAAAATCCCTGCAAAAATAGCATTCTACAAATGCTGACAAGGGGGTAGGTTCGTGAGGCTGCGGCGAGCCCATGTGCTTGATCCGTAGCTGGGGCTCGGTAACTGCTTGATGAATACATGGAGGAGTGACTACACTGCCGAAGTGATAAGAAACCCGGTGGCAAGTGGAGAATTTCAGAACTGCGTGCTATTTTGGAGCTATCATAATTGATCACAGCAAAGACAGAGAATTCTGAGTGGGAACTCTTAGGGGTTATAAAGAGAACTGTCTTCTTAAATGAAGATGTAAAAGTCACAGTGCAGAAAGAAAAAAAAAAAAAAGAAAATCCTTTATTTTTTCCTCACTGAGCCCCAACCAACACGGGAATTTGTTTAACGAGTATTTCCATTACAGACCTGTGAAGGATGTGCCAGGAGGATGTACCAATCTAACAAGCCCACTTTGCACTGGGGTGAGCACAGATCCACTCAGAGCCCGGCTCCTGTGAAAAGCCAATCCCGCTCCGGTGAAACACCATGGCGTGCATTTCGCTCCACTGTTGGGGGCAGGACTGTAAAAGTGGAGGTAAAGTCTTATTACTCAGAAGCCCAAACTGTAAAACTGGCAAAAGTTGAGTTATTCTGGCTGAAGCAGTAAGAGAGAACAGATACCGGGAAATAAAGACCCCTGTGAACCTCACCCTCCCAGGCTCCCCTCATGGTTCCAAAGACACGAAAAATCCACAAGAGCAGTGGTGGTCTTTCCAAATTTCTCTTACAGGTTTATAGTGACATGGGGCAGGGAAGCAGGCAGCAACTTCCTCAAGCCAGCATTTAATTGTTCTTCAGCAGTGTGGTATAACAGAGGAGGAATATGGATTTTGAATTTGACAGACCTGGGTTCAACAGCTGGTTCGGTCATTTTCCGGCTAGATAAACCTGGGCAAATGTACAACTTCTAAGGTCAGTTTTGTCTTCTGTGAACTAACAATAAGTAATGTTTATCTCACAAACTAGTTGCGAGATCTTAATGAGATAATGTATGTGCGTCTATACAGCATGTGTTCCATAGAGGTCACTTTTCATCCCTTCCTATCTCTTCTTAATATTTTACTGTTTTGACTGTTTTTATCTCTACTATTGGGTTTGGTCACACATAAGCACAAAAACAGAATCTCCAAAAGAAGTCCTTATGTATTATTTGAATCTTTAAACATTAATCATCTTAGACTATGGTTAGAATAGAAAATCTGAAGAAATTAATTACATGTAGTTTCTTCTTAGCCACTGTGAACTTCAAATCTGTTAGTCCAAAGACATATTTGTCTTCCCACCTACAAAGGCCACTTTAAAAACCACAGGGACTCTTGGACATAAATATGAGCAACTTCTTCATGAACATATCTCCCTGGGAAAGGGAAACAAAAGCAAAAATGAACAAGTGGGACTATATCAAACTGAAAAGCTTCTATACAGCAAAGGATACCAACAATAGAACAAAAAGGCATCCTACAGTGTGGGAGAATACAATCATAAATGACATATCTGATAAGAGGTTGACATCCAAATTATATAAAGAGCTCACTCATCTCAACAAATAAAAAGCAAATAAGCCAATTAAAAAATGGGCAAAGGAGCTGAACAGACACTTCTCCAAAGAAGAAATTCAGATGGCCAGCAGACACATGAAATGATGCTCCACACTGCTAATCATCAGAGAAATGCAAATTAAAACCACAATGAGCTATCACCTCACACCAGTTAGGATGGCCAACATCCAAAAGACAAACAACAACAAATGTTGGCAAGGATGTGGAGAAAGGTGAACCCTCCTACACTGCTGGTGGGAAAGTAAACTAGTTAAACCATTGTGGAAAGCAGTATGGAGGTTCTTCAAAATACTCAAAGTAGAAATACCATTTGACCCAGGAATCCCACTCCTAGGAATTTACCCTAAGAATGCAGCAGCCCAGTTTGAAAAAGACATATGTACCCCTATATTTATTGCAGCACTACTTACAGTAGCCAAGAAATGGAAACAACCTAAGTGTCCATCAGTAGATGAATGGAAAAAGACGATGTGGTACATACACACAATGGAATATTATTCAGCCATAAGAAGAAAACAAATCCTACCATTTGCAACAACATGGATGGAGCTAGAGGGTATTATCCTCAGTGAAATAAGCCAGGCAGAGAAAGACAAGTACCAAATGATTTCACTCATCTGTGGAGTATAAGAGCAAAGAAAAAACTGAAGGAACAAAACAGCAGCAGACTCACAGAACTCAAGAATGGACTAACAGTTACCAAAGGGAATGGAACTGGGGAAGTTGGGTGGGAAGGGAGGGATAAGGGGGAAAAAAGGGTATTATGATTAGCATACATAATATAGTGGAGGTGGGGGATATGGGGAAGACAGTATAACACAGAGAAGACAAGTAGTGATTCTATAGCATCTTACTACACTGATGGACAGTGACTGTAATGGGGTATGTGGTGGGGACTTGACAATAGGGGGAGTCTAGTAACCATAATATTGCTCATGTAATTGTACATTAACAATAGCAAAATTTTTTAAAAAAATAAAAAAATAGAAAAAGCAAAGTCATAAGAAAGAAACAAACCCTACCATTTGCAACAACATGGATGGAGCTACGGGGTATTATGCTCAGTGAAATAAGTCAGGCAGAGAAAGACAAGTACCAAATGATTTCCCTCATCCGTGGAGTAAAACAATGAAGCAAAATTGAAGGAACAGAACAGTAGCAGACTCAGACTCCAAGAAGAGACTAGCAGTTACCAAAGGGGAGGGGAGTGAGAGGGCAGGTGGGGAGGGAGGGAGAAGGGGATGGAGGGGAATTATGATTACTACACATGGTGTGGGGGAGATTCTGGGGAAGACAGTGCAGCACAGAGAAGGCAAATAGTGACTCTGTGCCATCTTACTACACTGATGCAATGGGGTGGGGGGGTACTTGATAATATGGGTGAATGTAGTAACCACATTGTTTTTCTTGTGAAACCTTCATAAGAGTATCTATCAATGATACCTTAATAAAAATAAATTAAAAAAAAAAACAGGGACTCATGAAGTCTAAATTAAAATACAATGATATATTGTGGCAATAGTTAAATTATGGTCCAACCATTATGGATTACATAGGTGGCCACAGCTAGGCTTTCTGTTACCAGTTTTCAGCTATGGAAATCCACATTACAGTTGTTCAACAGAGCCCCAGATCCAGGACCATTATTACTGAGGAACTTGAGAGGATACAGAATTGTCTTATGCTCCACTTAATAGGTTCAGATAGGCCTTCCAGTCTACACGTCACTCACTGCACCCAGCAGAATGGCTCACAAGGCGCTCAGAAGGTGGACTGTTGGATGTTAAGTCAACGAACAAATGAGTCAATGATAAGGGCTGGCAAGTAGCCAAAGAAACACATTCAACATCTTTACACATTGTGATTTCTTTCCATCTGTTCCAGTGGGGTTTTATCAAAACTCTACTTAGTTTTCCTATTACCCATTTCTCCAGGTATTTGTATGTATGTTTGCATCCATCAGGAGCTTCAGTGTCAGTATACCAAAGCGTGGTAGGCTACCCGGGAATTAAACAGGCAAGGGTCCCAGTTCCGGAGGAGAAACCAAGGAGATGAGTCTTTCAGTGTGCACCAGTTGGTCATCGTACGTCTCAAAGTCTAGAGGCCGGTGCCATGACGGAACAGGGCACCTCTGAGTATCTGTTCAGAGGCAAACTGGCATTCCAAAGGCCAGGAAGCCCTCAGCGAGCAGGACATGCAGAAGGTTATAGAATCTGACGAATCAGACGAGGAAAGAAATATCACGAGCAACCATCACAGACACGAGCCTAACCCTCAAGTAAAAACAACTGGTGCACTGAAATTCCTATTGAAGGAGGCAGGTGCTGAAGACACGGGAAATTGAGGCCAGATGTGTGGAGACTTGGGTACACAGGTGAGCCATAAAAGCCACAGCTGGTCAGGCGGTGCAGCGATCACAGCTGCTCATTCGCTCTGAAGCAAAGAGGACTCACACAGCGGTTCCGACAGGCAAGCTGGTGTCATCTTCTCATCTCCAATCACACAGCTAGCCTCCAGTCACACCTAACATTCATCCAGAGCCTTAAAATGCAGAGGGCTGCCCTGAACTCCTGACATACTGTTTCCAAAAAGGGGCTATTATCCCTATGACTCACATGGAGAAATGGAGGCTTGGCTAATATAAAATGACTTGTCCAAGGTAACCCAGACTCACTTGATCCAAATTAGTAGGGTTAGAGGCCAGAAATGATAACTGCTAGAGAATTTAAATACCTATGTACCAAAAATAGAAAACAGTAAGCTCACAAGTGGAGAGTTCCTCTATCAAGGGAGTGTAGATGTCCATTACCAGAACAGCCTGTGGGTTCCCAGGTGTCTTGGTGACTTTCCTCAGACCAAAAACATGTGAAGAGTACATTCTTTTATTATTACTAACGTATCAGCGTGTGCTCTTTCTGAGTATACAGTTTCATCAGCACCTTCAAGCTATTTCCCACATTTCTAGTCTCTCTGCAGTCCCCCAACCCAGCAACTGCCAGTAATTGCAGGCAGACTGATAATTTTCCTATGTGGTTAAACTGCTCTACTTCTGATTAATTAGGGAGTAAAGGGGCTGGGGGGATGAGCAGAATAAAAGACAAAAGTTTGCTTTCTCCTGAACTACCAGGTGTCATTCTTTTTATCACAAACCTAGATAACAACCACCTTGCTTTACAGAGGTCCTGCTTTAATGAAAAGGCAAGAAGGATTTGTAATTAGGATATCACTTTGCATGCTCTTAAATACCCATAAGCACTTTGTTCCGGTGAACTTGCCCTTTCCTTCTGGGCTGAGCTAGTCATACATGTGCTCTAAGCTCTGACACAGTTACCGCAAATTAGGCAGCAGTAAGGCCTAGATTAACACTTTTTTCTATACCAGATCCGCAGATTAAACAGAGGCTTCCTGCTAAGGGCTAAAGAGATCTGGAAGCTCAAAGACTGATTTTTGAAAAATTACAAGAAAGGTATGGAGGTTGAACAGAGAAATAACATGGTGGCAGGTAATTATGGAACAATTTGCGAAGAAGTGCCACAAAATTCCCAGTGCCTGTCAATACTAAAGAATACTGTGCTATTTATGGTACAGCAAAGAATATTTTCAAAGACAGACCAGGAGCCCTGCCCCAAGTCACCCCACCACTGTCCTAGCTACCCCACTCTGCAGCTCTTCACACCCTCCCACAGCGTGTACTGAGGAAGGCATCTTGTTCCTCTCCCCAGGCCCTCCTCACAAACCCTAAAGAATAAAGTGCTCTAATTGTGAACACTGCATTTGTGTGTTGCAGAAAAACAGTTTCATTCTTTCGACCTTCCTGCTGCTTTATCCTGGGGAGTACCATCCCATGTCAACTATACCACATGCCCAGGGACAGAAGTCAATTTTCCACGAGCTTTTGGCTAGGAAAATGCCATCGACTCAAAAGTGACTGTGTGTGCAACTCCTTGTCATCTTCAGGGTCATTTCTTGCTGGAATTATAGCCCCATCTTCCCAACAGTTCAAAGGCAGCTGTGTGTATCTAGGTCTACTTTCTATAACCAGAGCATTTCTGTGATTTTATAGCTGCTACATCTCATCGGAGTGTAGTCCCTTCACTACTTCTTTCTTTTGAGTCAATGTTTTTATCCTAGACCAAGGCCAAAGGACCCCAATATACAAAACAGACTGAAGGGAGGCTGCCTGATTAGAGTTGGGGCCTGGGGTTTCCAACAAATGAACAAGCCTTGGGGGAAGAAGGGAATCATGAAATGAAAGAGGGGAAATCAATACTCCATCTTGAACATAGAAGCTGAAAATCTTCAACCAAGTCCTAATTGTAGAGGGCAGGCCAAGATGTTAAACTTGTACGTCCACTTTACAAAAATTAAATTATCTACTCTTTAATATGGCACTTGTAGGTATCACATTTAATTCCCACAATTACTCTATGTGGTTTATAGATTTTCAGCTTGCAGATGAAGAATGTGAAGCCCCAAAAGCTTACATAACTTGCTCAAGGTCACAGAGACCTAAGGGGCAGAATAAGTCCAAGGTTGGATGAGAAACCTTTCCTTTTCACACTTGCTGGGCTACCACCAGATCAACCACTCACACTCTTCTGTATGAGGGTCATGGAAGGAGTGGACCCATTGTACCCATCAGGAGGATAGTCCGATATGTGGTAGGAAAACGTAGCAAACTTGAAGACTTTTGTTTGTTTTAAAGACTGAAGCACCTTGAGAACTGTTTCCTTAAGAGGGAACTGAGGACCTTGACGAAAAGAGACAGAAGCAATAATGACTGTTGAACTGACTGGTTTCTATTGATTACCTATCACATGCCTAAGTCCTGGAGAGATAAGACATGAATAAACTTGCAACACCAAAATAATTTTCCTCATCCACCTTCCAAAACTAGAGAGAAAGGCTGGACCACAGACAGGAACAGGAACAGGAGGGAGAATAGAAAGACAGGGAAGAGAAGAAAAGCAGAACAAGAAGGAACCCTTACATAGCAATGGGTCTCTTCAAAGAAATTTCATGTTCACTGGCAACTGTTATACCCCCTTATGTTTACTCAGTCCTGGTCGACTGAAACTCACAGCACCACTGTACAGGAACGGTAACTATGAGACCAAGCTTTATGGCAAAGGAACCTATGGCCTCAGAGAAGTCAGATTACCCAAAGTCACAGAACTAGGCAGGGGTAGAGCCAGGGGTAGCACCCAGACCTCAGGACTCCTCTCACAGCGCTCACCCCACCACCCAAAGGACTCCACGTGAAGCAGACAGTTTTGTGTTACCCACAGCTAATCTGCCTGCCAAAAGCTAACATGGCAGCAAAGACTCTTCACTCACATCTCCACAATCAGATTTATTCCCTCCCACTCCCTCAACCTCCTTACCAACAATTATCTGAGCCCAGCTATGCTCACCTCTTCTTAGCACCAGTGCCTGCTGAGAATTACAATAGAGAATGAAAAAGAACAAGTTACAGTTGCCAGAAGATGTTTCAGTTTGGCTGCAGTGACACACACACAATCACAGAATGAGCTACAACCCCAGCTCTTCTGTTCAAAATCCAGTCCCTGTTGTAATGACATCTAATCAGGCCATGGAAAAAGTGAAATGAGGGCTTCCGTTAAAAAAAAAAAAAAAATCACCACTCATTTGGTACTCAGCAGTTAAATCTCTTAAAAGCCAACCTGGTAGGAATTAGTTTTTTCTTCTTCAGTACAAGTCTCAAAGCTGTTGACTGTTCTCAGTTTCTAGTTGAACCCAGGTATTTGTATATTCCAGAGGATATAAGTGTTCTTTGCTGGGTTTGAACATTTTGAGTTACTCAAAGAAGTGGTGTCATTAGAGAAACTCAGGTTAACACTACTGCTCAGTTCCTTTGTTCCTTTCCAGATATTTACAAACCTTTAGAAATCTTCAGAGATGTAGTAATAGGATCTATGGCTCTCACAAGTTTCTCTACAAACAGGGCTCTCACTAGCCCTACAATTTGGCTGTGTGACCACTAGGTGGTGATAGTGTGCCACAACCCAAACCGAACAGGGGATCACCGCATTTTCCCCACACTTCTTATATTAACACAACCACCCCTTAAACATGGCCCTCACTTAATCCCACGCCGAATTTAAGGTGTTACCTTTAGTACAGCATTTCAACCACCGTCTCTGGCTTTGGTCCCTCATAATCTGTAGAATTTAGCATCAAATCTTAAATGTGGATTCAGGGATCTCCAATGTGGGTCGAACTCCAGGACCCCCTTACTCTCCTATAAAGTCCTCCTATCACAGCCACAGCCACACTTGAATCCATGCGTCCCGAACATACACACAGATACAGAAATACTCCTCATTTCCTGCTTCTATACATTTGCTATTCTGAAATGTTCAGAAATTCCTGGATGACCACCCATCCTTTCACACACCTCTAAAATACTTGGAAATCTTTGCTCAGACAAAAGTCCTCTGGAGGGGTCTAAAAGTCCACAGTTCTCTTAGTATGTATGAACACATTAAGTGTTGTTCCTGGTAGCAGGCTTGTAAAATACAGATTGGCAAAAAGAACTTTAACAAAATAACCTCAACTTCAGTACTTGGAGGTAGCCACTTGATGGTATCAGGCTGTGTCGTATATTAATCTTGGTATTTTTAGAAGAAATGTGTGTTAATAAGAGCTGGATCACATAACCTGCCTTATCCACTTAGCTATATCTCTTGAACATCTTTCCACGTCATTAAAAAACACATGAGGCATTTTATGATTCCCCCCCGGAGGCAATGCAGTGTGGTGGAAAGTACACTGGGCTCAAAACCAAACCACAGAGCTTTCCTGGTTCTGGCATGCGCTCGCTGTGTTTGGGTAAGTTATTTGACCTCTCTGGGCTTCATTCTACACAACAGTACGACGTTTACCTCAGCTTTCTGACTGCCTACAAGAGAGAATTTATGTGATTATGTCCATCACAGAGCCTGCCTCTGAGTGACCCTTGATAATCACTCATTTCTCCCCTTCCTGCCCCAGTCAGTGCAATTTCTTTCTCTTCCCAACCCTGCTCCTGTTTGGGTCCTCCTGTGGCCCAGCCCTGCTGGTCCTCACCTTGGAGCAATTTGTGAAAATGCTGTCATTCTTCCTACCAGAGCATAAGAAGACCCTTGACGGTGTTCTTCACACAGCATCAAAGGAAGTCTGTTTCCTGGCTTGACTCTGATAGTAAAACATTTGGTCTGGAGCTCAGCTCTTGGGGGTCTTGACAATGCGCCCATGCCTGGCATCCTCCAACCCCAGCTTCTCTCACGGCAGCCAGCTCTGCCAGCTCTGCTCTGGGCTCCTGCACGCTCTGACCCCAGAGCATCAAGGAAAAGGAAGAGCAGGGGCTGCCCTCTGCCTCTCTCCTCCACACAGGACATGAGCAGCACGCTTCTGCTGGGAGCCTCACCATGCTGAGGCTTTCTCCGGCCTTACAGGCTCTCTGGGCCTCAGGGTTTCTTAGTTGTTGGACTTTCTTTTTCCATTATCATGAAAATAGGCACTTTTGTGTGTGTGTGTGTGGGGGGTGCTTTTTCTATCAGCTGAGGGATCTGTATTGGATGTTAAAGCCACTTCCTGTTTTCCCCTCAACTCCACCCCAGACTCTGCCTTAGAAAGGAGAAAGCACTCACATTAATCATCCAGAACACTTGGGAAGCAAAATTTCATGATTTCATCATGAGGTTGAGTCTGACGTGGACCTTTCTGCCAACCCTACTAGGCTAGTAAAATCAAAAAGGCAACCCTGCTATTCAAGACACCTGCTTCTGGAGAGGTAAGGTGGATCAAAATAGTTCCAAGCATGAGCTCTGGTGCCAGATTTGGGGGTGATTCCCTGTTGTGCCACTCCCTGGCTGTGTGACCCAGGGGGAGTTGCTTTGTCTTTCTGATCCCCAGTTTCCTCACCTGTCAAATGAGGATAGAAGTAATACACCCTGTATTATTTTCTTACCATAAACTTAGTAGCTTAAATTAATACAAATGTATCACTTACAGTTCTGGAGGTCAGAGGCACTCAAATCAAGGTGTTGGCAGGCTGTGCTCCATCTGAAAACTCTGCAGGGAATTTGTTTTCTTCCCTTTTCCAGCTTTCAGAGGTTCCCTGAAGTCCATGGCTCATGGCACGTCCTTCCATCTTTACAGCCAACAGACCCGCATCTCCACGTTGCTCCTGCTCACGCCCTCTCACACTTCACTCCCTTCTCTGTGCTCCTGTGGCACATCTTCTCTAACTCTGGCCCTCCTGCCTCCCTTCTAAGGACTTTGTTCCACTGGGCCCAGCCGGATCATCTGGGATAATCTCCCATCTCAGGCTCCTTAATTTATCACATCTGTGAAGTAACACATTCACAGGTTCCAGGGATTAGGGGGTGGATGTCACTAGCGGGGTGTCTTGCCAATGGGTTTCAGCCCCAGGCAAGTTCACTATGGGTTCAATGTGACCAAAGAAATGGACAGCAAAATGTTCTTGGGATGAAAGGGTTATACCCAACTTTATTTCCAGGTGGCAGGTCAGTCACTAAAATGCTGTTCACTCAGAGCGAGTCTGTATGCGGCAAGCCAGTCTCTGACTCTGGGCCCCTCTGTCCACACAGCCATCCCCTGGGCCTCTCTGCACAGTCATCCTGCACAGCCGTCCTCTGGGCCTCTGTGCTTGGCACTGCCACCACTCCAGCCTCTGCTCTGCTCTCCTGCAGCCTTGCAGCCGTGCCACCATGTTGCATGCAGAGCACTGGGCAGAGCTCTTTATATAGAGTCAACAGTCATGTACACACGTGTACAGTGAGCTAGTCAACCAGGGCCAGGTGAGAATCCTGGCCACAGGAATTCTCATTTTATCCACACGGGATCATTATTTTGCCTCCCTTCCTTTTCTCATGGGATCATTGTGAACATATGAAAGCAGATTACACCTAAGAGTCCTCAGAACACTACTGGCATACTGGAAGGGCTCGAATATGTCAGCTATGATCACAGCAATATGCCAAGACAAGCATGAACAGCAGCAGAAGGAACCGATAATGCTTCTCCAGTAAAATGGGGCCACCTGGTTCAAGTTTTAATGGGAGCAAAAGGGAGTACTGCCATGGCTGGACAGTGCCCAGACACATCCCTTCACAGTTTCACACCCTTGCTCTTCATTTTCAAAACAACTGCTTATTGGGCACCCCTTAGGTGCCACGACTTTTCATTCCTTATAGTAAGACTTAGGTTACACAGTTTGTTCAGGTCATTCAGCTAGTCAGTAGCAGAGGCAGGAATTGAACCCTCTTTTGTCCAACTCAAGAGTCTGTCCTCTTTCCAGGCACCAAAACATGGCAATATAGCAGCTCCTACATGCTCTGAATATCAGAACCATGGCGGGCCTGCCATCAGCCAGCACACTGCAGAAGGCAGCATCAGGCTTCTCCTGTGTCCTGCCCAGCTCTCCATCCACCAGTGGGCACACGGGCCGTGGGCCGTGATGCCCTTGTTATGTATCAAGAAACAGGAGAGCCTAATGAGACGGGGCAGCTCCGCCCAACCCTGGGCATGCATCAGAATCGTCCGGAGGGCTTGAGCACTGGGCTGATGCCCCTGCCCCCAGACTTCAGTAGGTCTGAATTTGTATTTCAAATAAGCACCCAGTTGCTGCTGCTAGTCCAGGCCCACACACAGAGAACCGCTGTTCTGGAGTGAGCCAAGGTAAACTCATCAGAGGAGAATAAATCCCTCGGCTGTGTGGGGTCAGTGCTCACACTGAATCCCGCCTACCCTTCCCACTTTCTGACTTCCAAAGAGCTGCTAGGGCCACTTGACGGAGTGGGATGGGGGTGACTTCCCAGAACTTTGTTGTACACGTTGCTCGCTTTCCCTTCCTGCCCCTCCAGGTGGCCCCTACTGGTAGTCTCAGCCTTACCACATCTTCACGGGAGAGGCCTGGGCCACCTGCCCTCTCGGTCTCTGCGGGTTGGCACAATGAAATACAACAAGAGATACCAAACATCACCTTTGGAAACGAGGCAGCAAGGGAGAGGAGCAATTCTTTAAAAGGGCAAAAGTTCTTCTGGCCACCAATCCCTTACACCTCACGCACAGCTCCAAGTCACGTGCTTGCCTGGGGTTCAAGGAATTTGGGAGCCAAACTCTCAAGTGTGCTCTGGGGGTGTTATTTAGATGTGACCCTACAGGCTGAAGGGCAATGCACATTAACATATTTTGGAACAGCTGTTGATAAAGATTTTAAAGATTTGCTCAGGGGACCAGTTGCAATGAGGAGCATCTTATGAGAACAATACATATTGTAGACATTTGAATATATTTCCATGAGAAAATAACGGATGGAGAAAACAAAGACGGTATAGTGTTCTCACACAGGAGATGAATATTTAATACACTAGGGTTTATCTTTAAGAGAAAAAAATGCCCTTTGCAATTTTACATGCTTCCTACAATAGCAATCCATATACAGAATGACAAACACAATAGCCACCCATACAAACACCGTGTATTTCATTATTTCCTTACTGCAGTGGTAAAAAGACCAGCTGCTACATGAAGTACCATGAAAACATAAATTACTGGTTATAAATAGTGTATTTAAAGCATGAGGCCTTCCAAAACTGGTTGATTTAACATAGGCTGCTGAGAACAAGTCTGAGGAATGGATAGGACAGGCAGGGAAGCGCGGCAGGATATGCCGATGACAGGAGAGCAGCCAACAGAAACTCCGAGAGGGGCTCTTGGAAGCGGGTTAGTGGTGGGGGGGTGGGGATAACGTTCTGTTCTCAGGGGCCCAGAGGAACAATTCTACTTTCAGTTGACCCTTGCCACCTCAAGAGGGACCAATTCACAGACTGACTGCTTATCGCCACTATTTTTAACTTCTTGGCAGTCTAACCCAGAGCAATGGGAAAATCGCCCAAAGTAAATACACACTCTCATTTGATTCTTCTCTTGGCAAGTAATATTCTATTATTTTCCGTTAGAACGATTTCCAGGATAAATCACACTCCAGAGGCAGAGCTTAAGTGTGAGGGTCCTCTAAGGAGCATCTATCCTAGTCTGGGGGAGCTAAGAAAAAGCATGTTTCTGCTCTCTGCTCTAGAAGCTGTGTCCAAACAAGCCCTTTGAGAAGCCTTCTAAGCTCTTCATCTTTGAGGCTCCTTCGTTGTTATTATTTCCCCTGAGTTTTGCTACCAAACAAAATTACACATAATCATATATAATTATTTTTGCATGAGGCAGCTTAACATGAATAACATTTGTTGAGCATTTTCTTAATGTCAGGCACTGTACATGCATTCTCTCATGGAATCCTCACCACAATTCTACCAGCTGGCTAATACTATTAATCCCTATCTCACCCGTGGAGACACAGGATCACACAGGTGAAATAACTTGCTTGAGATCTTATAGCTGGAAGGCACTGGAACGAATCTAAAACTCAGATCTCTCTCCAAAACCCATGCTCTTAACCATTACACTGTGCTGCCTGACCTTATCCACATTACCACACCGTGTTAACAGACTCCCAGACCAAAGAAAGGACTGGGTATGCTAGTTACAAACCTATAAAAAAACAAATGTATATCTTTCACTGGGCTTTTCTGAAATGCCTAAAATAGCTTGAAGAGCCCCGTTAAAGTCTTCATGGACACCTAGCTATCCCAGACTTCACATTAGGAACCAGTGACCTGGAACCACCTGATTATCATTTACAGTGTGAATCTTTTAGGTCCACACAGAAATAGCTAGTTAAAAATATTGTCTGGCGCCCTGGGATATAAAGCCGAATACAGTCAAAACTCTAAATGGCACTCAAAGCTCTTCTGAAACTGGCCCTCACTATCTTCTCAAATCCATCTTCCAGAACTGAGGCTGAATTAATGGACTAGAGGCCTGAGAATATGCATTTTTAGCAGCTCCCCAGAAGACTTTATTGGCAGCGAGGATGGGGAAACATTTCCATCTTGATCATGACTATTCACAGACACGATAAGTCTCATCTCTGGGGGCCAGTCACTATTATTAAGGCACACCACCCGCTCTGAGCTTTGTGCTGTGCTCATGGTCACTTCCTGCCTGGAACACATGTCTCACCCTTTCCTCCCAGGCCCAGCTCAAAGGCCTCCTCTGGGAAGTCTTGCCTGCTGTCTCCTTTGAATCTGTCATGTTCCACCCACCCCCACAGCACCCTGCTTCTGTTCTGCCTTCTCTTGTGGCAAGCTGGCCCTACTGACCCAGGAGACAGTAAGCTCTAAGAATAGGTCTGGTTCATACTAGCCTTCTTTGCTCCCCCTGCTCTTTGTGCAAGCACCGGCCATAGACGGTTCTTAATAAGGATTAGCAGGTCTAATTTGTCACTGGCAGCCAGGAGTAGCTATGGACTAGGAACAGACTTCTCCCCTCACCATCAGGAAGGCGGAAAAAGAAAAAGTGACAGTTCATTTTTCCCATAAAAATGTGATCTAGGATTAATAATGCACAAATGAATGGTTCTCAGGAACAAGTATTTCACTGTGATCAAAACTTCCTGTAGTAAACTCTGACATAAAGTTTTCGTATTTGCATTTGTCAACATTACCGACCACCTCAGTCGCTCTGATATGGAGCAAATGTCTTCTGAGCGGCTGGACTGCCCCTTCCCAGACATCAGCAAGGCTCAGCTACCCAACTCCATACTGTCAAGCCACATGTTTCCCAGGGGACAGAACTTTCCTGCTTACCAGCGAAGGTTTATTGAGTACCTACTGTGCCCCCGACACTGAAGCCTCTATTTCTGTTCATTGTATCTAATCCTCACTGCAGCCTCTGAGGTATTATTATCAACATGTTCTAGATGAGAAAACTGAGCCCAGAGAGGTTAAATAACCTGCCCACAGTTGCACAGTCATCAACACTGGAGTATGTACTCAAGTCTGCCTGACTGCAAAGCCCATGTTCTTAATAAGAACCAGAGTTTTTAATAAGGCCCTTAGGATTTTACAAAGTATGGACAATGACATAACATATCAGTGGAAGAAAGCAAGGCTCTAGACCTATGTATGCTATGGCAGGCTGGCAGACACTCCTTCATATATATATATAAATCACAAAAGAAACTAGGATCATTATAGCAGAAAACAATAAGCATTTATTTAGACAAAGGAAAAGTGTTCCTTCTATCTCTCGCTAACCCCAGGCTCCCACCTTCCAGAGATCACCAATGTCAAGGGCTTAGTATGTACAACTCATACATTATCATACTATTCCCTAAACTCAAACACACACACACACACGCACACACACACACATTTACTCATTTCTGAACCTTTGATCACTTTAGCTTGTTGAATATAATCCCAGGTCTACTAGATCCAGTTCTGTCTCCTTCAGTGCTACCCAACACTGCATGGCCAGGAGATTGCACAAGGGTTCAGACGCTCTCCACTGGAGGAGAGTCGATTGCTGGGTGTGCCTTCTGCACACCACCCTGCTACCATTTAAGTAACGAACTGTGCCAACATCGGGAGGGAGTGGCTCTAACTCAGGTAGTTTCACACGGAACAAAATGAAAACCTGGTCTCCTAAACAGAGGGATGAGGGGAATACCTGGTCTTCAAAGTAGATCTCATTTCCAGGCATATCAAGAGGCCAGCCCGGTAAGCAACCAGTCTATGAACATGAAATACTGTTCCCAGCTGCTTAATTAAAAACCCGCTACATAAGTGGTGTGAACTTGGCAAGCTGATGTTTCTTCATCTGTAAAATGGCAAAATAATACTTAACCTCATAGAGTTGTGCAAATCATAATGAAGTGAGATAATACATATAAAGTGCCCAACGTGATGCCTAGGACACAACAGTATTGAGTTATTATTGCTGTTACTGAAATTATTGGCTGGCCTTCAGCCACTATGAAAAGGGGTATAGAGGTTCTGATGTGCACCTTCATGCTTTATATGTCTTGACCTCTTATTAACCTGTTAGCAGCCTCTGGAACATTCATCACCCCACATTTATGGAATGCCTCTTCTCAAGGTTGGGGCATAGGGAGTTGGTCAAGAGGGAGCAGGGTTGGTGCTCCTCGGATGGATGTTGGTGGTCGAAAATTTAAAAGACACTGAAGAAATAATCTCCACATGGCCATTCAGTGTTTATAACAGGCCTTCTGTGAAATGACAAAAGGACCTCTAATGTTGAAGTCTAGACGATTTCAGCACCCACAAATAATGCCACTTCCAGCAGAAGAGGATGCGCTGCTACAAGTGAGCACAGGGGGCTTTGAGGAAAATGTAATTAGAAAAGTAGGTAAGTGGAGACTGTGTATCTAGAAATCTGTTTTCAAAAGTATTAATGAGCTTGGGTTTTCCTCCTACCTCTGAATACATTTGTTATTTGTGTGGTCTGTGCTCTCCAGATTTTGAAAGGGGAACGTTATACATTACAGTAGTATTACTACAAATAATTGAACCAAAGACTAATTTGCGGTTGGTTGCACACATTTCACAGTGACTGTTGTCAGCACGAGTGTCCAGTTTCCACCTCATCACTATCTTTAGATTTTAATGGGCATCAGAATGTTGTAAATCTGAGGCCAAAAGTATAAACAACTTTTTTACAAAGCAAAAACAAAGAAGAAATTAGAAAGTGAGAAAACAAAGGAAGAAGCCCCAAGGAAAGCTCAAGGGAGGAGAAACCTTCCTTCCATTTTCTTACTCTTCACTTCAGAAAGACTTCCAAGAGCACCACTGGAAGTGTGTTTAGAATACATGGATTCTCTGTCAATGGTGTTAAAAATCAAACAACAAAAAAAAAGTAGGGGACCTAATATGTGTTTTTTTCAAAATCCTTTCATTCTAAATCCATTCAACTATAAATCTGGGTTATTACTTCAAAAGCCAGACACATCCCGACTTTCCTAAAGTGGCCCAAATATTCAATCCCGGGCCAAGAAAAACCCAAAACCAACGAACGGAGGAAGTCAAGGAGAGCTGAACAGAAAGGCCTCCCGCTTGGAGTGTTTGGGTCCAAGGGAATTCAGTCTTTCATCTTTTCTCCCCAGTTAAGTGTTAAAGCATTTTAAACACCTTGCTTGAAATACTTCAAAATATAATCCAAAGGTGGTCAAATTCCACTTTATGAGCTGATGAGTACAGATAACTGTATCAGTTTTCTCTAGAATACTCATACCCATTTCTTTCATGATACTGGAAATTACTGTGGTTGTTAAAAAGTCTCTTAAGGATGGGAAAAACATTTTGATTTCTTGATTAATTTAACTTGACACTAAGCCACCACCCCAAAAAGTCTTTTTAAAAATAAAAGAAACTCTATGAAGAAACTACAAATGATGACACCGCTTTACCAATGTGCACGCCAGTGTACACACACACACACACAGGCATGCAGGCGTGCAACAGGAAAACAGTTTGTGAATTAGTTGAAAGAGAGAACAAGCCTATATATAACTAATAAAAAAAACTGAGCAAAAGACGTGTGGTAACAGAAACATCACCCCAAGGGCACAGTGCTTGAATAGCTAACTGTACAGAATATATACAACTTCTGAAATATCTTTCGATGGGATGAAAATGTCTTGGTATGCCTAACCCATTATTTAATGTTTTCCCATGACCCTCCCTCATCCACATACTTTCTCCTTTGGCACAAAGAAAACCTAAAACACACGCAGTCTTTTTTCGTATGTGGATTCAAACCTAAAGAACCACAGTCACAGGAGATATCCCTGGTCTGATCTTGGGAGTGTATGGAGTGGAGGCCACAGTCCGCAGAATCGCTCAGCGTGGGTCCTTCCCAGCCATCTCAGTGTTTCAGCAGCTCCACTCTGGAGAGAGGCACCATTTAGCACCGCATTTCCCACAAGTGTGGCCCATGGGCCACTCAGGGCCCCCAAGACTCTCCCAAGAAAGCCTGAGACATCATAGCTACTTTCATAATAATACTTATCACCAGAAGTAGAGTTTTTCAGAGGCAGCAGGACATGTGATATGGCAACAGATTGTACTTGGCAGAGTTGAGAATACAGCTGTCTTCTATCAAGTCAGACGTATAAGACATTATGTATATAATTTTTTTAAATCACTCTTCTATTTTTGCTTTAGAAAATAGTTTTTTTTTTTGTTACAGTATGTTATTTATGTTAGGATGCAATGGGCTTATTATTATTTTAGAATAAACATATTCTTAAAATTTTGAAGAAAAATTTTCAATTCTAATATGGCAAGTATCAATAAACATAGTTCACATTTTTTAAAAAGCTCTTGAAGATCCTCGTAATTTTTAAGAATATAAAGGGGTCCTGAGACCAAAAAGTTTGACAATCAGTGATTTAACACACCACCTGACACAAAGTAAATAGTAAATGCTCAATATACATGTGGCAATTTTACTGAAAAAGGGTTTTAATGATGACTTTTAAGTGTGGAACTCCAGAGTTCAATAAATGGATAGGGCCAGTGAAGACCCTTGGATGACCATCTTCAGGTTCTCTGCACCTACTTACAACACGATTTTTTAAAAAAAAGGTGGTTAAGAACACCATCTTTTTGTGTAGAGCAACAATTATTGCATTAAAGTGTAGAGCAACAATTATTGCATTAAAGATGCCAAATAAGTATGGCTCACAGACAGGGAAAGGCCAAGTAACAGGGAGTGTCTGTGTAGGGGCTGTGCAAATAGGCTCTGGTTATCAGTGAGCTTCCTTTATACATCCTATCACCACTTGTTTCTAGAAACTTCATTAGTTTCTAGGAGATATTTCAATCATATCTTATCATTTCAGAGAACATGTCCTTCTATAAGGGTTTAAAAGGATCTTATACACAGTCTAATTGAACTATGCAACATCTGGCTTGGTTCAAATGCTTAGAACCCCACAAGGTCATGGGGTCATCTGTGTGGAACATTTAGTTAACTTTGTTGGATTCCATGACCACAGTGTTCATGTGCCTCTCCCAAATTTCTTCTTGGTAGTGTTTTATTTATCTTACAGAAATCCACTTTGGACCATGCCTCCCCAAAAAGATTTCCTGGAATTCTTTCCCAAAGAAAGTTAAAAATTCTTTCTTCCGTCTTACCCCTGTACTTTGTACATACATCTGCAGCAGAATGTAGCACAAGCTATTGAAATTCTTTATTTTCAGTGTCTCCCTTAGTGGAACGTGAGCCTCTGGAAGTCCGGGCCCATGTGTTGTCCACCTCTCTGTTCCCACACGCTTTGCAGTGCCAAAACACAGCTCTAAAAACACTTAAAAAACCCACACAAACTCTTGTCAGCCATCTTACAGACACACAGGACAATTGCCAGCATTAAGTAAAATAGAAAAGAACATGAAGGAAGTGCTGAAATTCCCTATGTTTCCAGCCCCACTAGGAATCCAGCACCTGTGTCTTGGTGATGGTGAGTCTGCCGTGTTTGAGAACAAAGAGCAGCCCACTTAAAGAGAGCTCTCTCCTAAATACTATCTCCTGAAGAACACTGGTCTCTTTACATCCTCTGAAAGAATACAAATTGCACATAATATAGGCAAGTATTTCAAATGATACATTAAACCAAGGTAAAAACTCACAAGGCAAAAAGCAGTACTAAAGCGAAAAACAGTCGAGCAGAAAAGGACTGGAGAAGGGAACATTTAACAATCTGTTATGCTTATACGACATCAAAGAAGGCTAGAAAGTCATGCTCTAAAATCAGTCGGACTTTGTTCCCCCCTTTTAAATGCCATGCCCATCAGCCCAGAACACGCGTTTTCATTAGCAGAGCAAAGGCAGGATTTGTACGTCCAGGGTTAGCTTTGGCAAAGAAATGGGTAAAGCAGGTCATTTCAGGTTTAGCTTTAAGAATATGGACATATGGTAGGAATTAGAATGTTGCCCAGAATCTAGTATGAAAGAGACATCTGTATACCTCCATAAGAAGAGGGCAATGCCAGAGGAACGAGTGGAAATTTGAGATTGGGTAGCCACAGGCAATCTAATCTGACAAAAAGCCACAGAGAGTAAAGAAAGGTCTTGAAGTGTAAAGAGCTTATCCATCCTCACAACCATCCAGTAAAATTGGATGCATATCTTTTCGTTAGACTTTGAAAATAGCAATTTATTTCTCATTCATTAGTCTGATTTCAAACCACCCTTATCAGATGTCTTAATTATCAGAGACTCCAAGGTCATGTAACTCCCAGACACTCTCTATATCTGTTCTCTTTCCTCCATTATAACTCAGTTTTCCTCATTAGCACTAAAGTTTTAGTCAGGGGAGAATCCCACTATGGAATCACAGACTGTTAGAGCTGAAAATCACCCCAGGAACTGACTAATTTAACCCCATTTACTTTAGGAAAACTGTGGCCAAGAGGAGGCAGGTTCTTTGCATGGGGGTCACACAGCCAAGGACTGTCAGAAACCCAGAAGGCCTCAGTTCTCCCTTCCCCCAATTCAGTGCTCTTTCCACAATACCGGAGCAAAGAAGTATAGATGTATAGACACTCATTTGGAAATGTGCATTTGGACAAATTGCTAGCCCTGAGCACCATTTCCTCCCTACATAAATAAAAGCAATGCCTTCCACCTGTCACTGCCACCCAGGAGCAACCACGGTGTGCGTGCTGATTCCCTCGGGCCAGCTGCAGGAAGATGGAAGGCAGAGCATCACCATGCAGCAGCAGTGCGGGTTTTAGGAGGAGGCAGGCAGAGTGAGCCAGGCACGGGCTTCAAAGTGGCCCAGGCAGAGGTTTAAGGAGAAAGGGGATCTTTGTCTCTCCTTCAAGAGTGTTTGTTGATTACAAAGGAAGAAGTAGTGACTTTATAGTTGAGAAGCATGCCAGACACCACCTTAACTAGAGGATGGAGGTTCACTTCCCCAGAAATGGGACAAATCAATGTCATGTTCCCCTGACATGATGTGCTGGGAAGGGCACTTCACCCCATGGACTTCCCCCAGATCCTGGCCTCCACTGAACCATGAGAAAACACCAGACAACCCAAGCTGGGAGTCCTTCTATAAGGTTCCTGACTAGTGTTCTTCACAAGGTAAAGATCAGGAAAAAACAAGGAGACTAAGGAAATAACTAAATGTAATGTAGCATCGGGCATTGGCTTCGTGAACAGATAAAAGGGCACAGGTGGGAAGATGGGAGAACTCCAAATCAGGTCTCTAGCTTAGGGGATGGCACTGTACCACTAGGCATTTCTTAATGTGAGGACTGTGTCCTGGTGTATTATGCAGGATGGTAACTTTGGGTAAACTGGTTAAGGAGGAGGCAGGGCTCTGTGTTACACTATCTTTGCCACAGTTCAGCAAGTCTAAAATCACTTAAAAATTTTTTTAAACTTTTTTTAAGTGGCTTATGGATTGGCAGGAGATATAGTTGAAGACTTGCTGGTCCCTCTTCTCAACATTTAATCAGAATCAATCATTATTCCCTCTTTCTTTCAAAAGCACTTTGCATATACATTTTTTTTCTCATTTGTTTCCTGATTATTTGCATATTTTTAAAAATGGTAACATTTTAAAAGCAGAGACCAGGGAGAAGCTTTATCACTGTTAAGAGCACCTTGCCCTGTGATTTTCACATAGTGCTTAATTGGAAAGTCAGCTATACCAAGATCCAGAAGGAACCTAAGTGTCCATTAATGGGTGAATGCATAAAGAAGTTGCAGTATATATACACAATGGAGTATTATTCAGCCATAAAAAAGAAGGGATTCCTGCCATTTGTGACAACATGGATAGACTCTGAGGCTGTTATGCTAAATGAATTATGTCAGACAGAGAAAGACAAATACTATATGATCTCATTTATATGTGGAATCTAAAAACAAACAAAACAAACACATAAAAAAGATCAGATTTGTGGTTACCAGAGGCAGGGCCTAGGGCAGGGGGATTGGATAAAAGTGATCAACAGGTACAAACTTCAGTTATAAGTACTGAGGATGTGATGCACAACATGACTATAGTTATCATTACTGTATGGTATAGAGGAAAGTTGTCAAAAGAGTAAATCCTAAGACTTCTTATTACCATAAAACATTTTTTTCTTGTCTTTTTTCTTTTTTTAATATCTGTGTGAGATGATGGGTGTGAACTAATTGTGGCGATCATTTCACAATATATGGAAGTCAAATCATTATGTACATCTTACACTTAAACAGTGCTGCATGTCAATCATATCTCAATAAAACCAGGGGGAGAAAAGTCAGCTACATGAATGGGTCAGTTACAGCCAAGAGCCCCAGGCTCCTCCTTTCACAGCTCTTCTCCCATTCACGTCAGACACACATGCTTTGTCTAAGCCCGTCCATCCTTGGGATTCACAGTGAAGGGAAGGGTTCCCAGGTGCTCCCACACCCCTCTGCCCTGGCACAATGAATCTCACCCATCCCCATGTCCACAGAACTCACAAATATATCTCTGAACAGTAGATGTTAGAATGCACATGCTTCTCATGCATGAGTTATATGTGTTCTGCTGCATTTCATGATTTTGCCCCAAATTCCCTATTCTGTAAGGTAAAACATGCACACTGTCCTTACAATCACATTTCTGTCTCTTCACAGCATCCAACACAGCACACACTCTCACCCACTAAACACTTAAGAAGCAAACACTGTTCAGAATTCTCTGTACTCTTTGCCTAGACTGCCCTTCACCAACTTCACAGCCTGGAAAAGTGTCCAGTCATCCTCCCAAACTCCATGTGCTGCATCACCTCCTCCGGGAAGCCCCCTCTGGAAACCCCTCAGCCTCCTCCTTAAACAAACTCCTCCTCCCCAGAATTAATCACTTCCTGCTCTCTGGTTCCTATGTCCCTGGCACATAATTCTGCTTTAGTACTTGTAACACTCTATTTTAATTATCTATTTACACATCCATCTCCCTGACTATAACAGGAGCTCCTTGAGAGCAGTAACTTTGCTTTATTTATGGTGTATCCTTAGCCCCTGGGACAGTACTTGGCATGTAGTCAGCGATACAATAAATGTTCGCTGAACGAAAGAATGCCTGTTATTCCCATTCTCTGGCTTCTACGACCCAGGAACTTACTGAGGTGGCAGAAACAATGGAACACACAGGCATCACCTTGAACAACTGGGCACAGGCTGCAAACATCGTTTGCAGACCTTTTCTGTTGTTGCAGCAGCTCACAAGTTTGCAGCCGGGCACACTGACTACTTCCCTGAGCCTCTGCAGCAAACTGAATGATAGTAAACCTCCAGACCTGTTGATCTGATCTCTTTCATCTTCCTGTGAGCATTAGTGCCCAGTAAGAGGGGTAGGAAATGAATAGGCCACCAGATTGGAAGGACCTCTAGTGATACCAGGGTTACCAGCATAAAGAAAGGTGTCTTGCCAATGGGTTTCAGCCCCAGGCAAGTTCACTACGGATTCAGTGTGACCAAAGAAAATGACAGCAAGACGTTCTTGGGATGAAAGGGTTATACCCAACTTTATTTCCAGGTGGCAGGTCAGTCGTTAGAATCCCATTCACTCAGAGCAAGTCTATGCAGCAAGCCAGTCTCTGCCTGTGGGCCCCTCTATCCACACAGCCGTCCTCTGGGCCCCTCTGTCCTCACAGCCATCCTCTGGGCCTCTCTGCACAGTCGTCCCGTACAGCCATCCTCTGGGCCTCTGTCCTCGGCGCTGCCACCACTCCAGCAGCCTTGCAGCCCTGCCACCGAGTCATGCCCAGAGCACTGGGCGGAGCTCTTTATATAGAGTCAACAGCCATGTATTGCCTACAGGTGTGCAGTGAGCTAGTCAACCAGGTCCAGGTGAGAATCCTGGCCACAGGAACTCTCATTTTATCAACAAAAGGAAAGCTGCCCAGAATGTTCTCATCAGAAACACCATCTCAGCTGATTGGTAGTCGGAGCGGTTTTCCACTGTACCCTCTGGACAGCACGTCATGATGCCTGCTATGGTTTGGCTATAGCTGTAGTGCTGTCTCTGATTCCCCAAACTGGAGACCTTAGATTCGGCACGGCCTCTCTCTCTCGGCCTGCACAACCACGTAAAAAAGCCTCATGTCATTGATCAACAGCTGGAATGACCTAGATTAATGCTTCTCTCTGCCTTGTGGCAGGACTGAAATGCCAGCCCTTGTCACCTCCTGCCTGGGCTATCACAAAGCCTGGCTGATTTCCCAGCTCGAAGCCTTCCCTACCTGCACCTCAGGCCCTGTCTGCTGGTGGTCTGCAGTCACTCCCTCTCTCTGATCTCTTATCACAAGTTCCCAGAAATGCCCAAACTTGCACTGGTACCACTCACCTTCCCAGGAATGCCCACTCCTTTTCCTCTACCCAACGAACTCCTACACATCCCTCATTGCCAAGCTTTAAAGTGTGATTAACCTTCTCTCCAGGAAAAACCAAACACACTGCATTGCTTAGTACTCCACACTGAAATTCTCTCTGGGGCCAGCCCCTACCAAAATGTGGAGAATTGCCCATCCATGAGATGACCACAGAGCACTAATTGTTTGCTGTATTTAATTACTTAACTCTAATTGTTGAAGTTTTTATGTGCATATGTGTCCTGGCTTTGACTAGACTGCAAGCTCCTCCCTCCCTCATACTTCCTAGCACAGCACCCTGCATACCTGGGTCATTTAAAAAAATGTGCTCATGACTGAAGAGTAAAAACTGTCCAGTACCAGGAGGTTTAAGCACCAGGATTATACCTGTGGCTCTCAACCACTGGTGTGCATTAGAATCACGTGGGAAGCTCATTAAAAATGCAGACGCCCAAGCAGGGCCCCTACTGTTTCTGACTAGAGACTGAGAGTTCTAGAAATCTGTATTTTCCACAGATTTTTAATTGTGTAGGTCCCTCACTCCTGCCAGTTAACTGTACTGCTCCCCCAAAGTGAGCCCCACCCCTTCACCCTGCAGACTGGGTGAGCCCAGGTTCCCCATCTCAGAGGCAGCCGAGAGGTGATTGTATCTAGAGAGCACATAGCGACTCATCTGCTCTCTCTGAAATGCCAGAGAGTTTGAAAGGCACTTTGTCCAATTAGAAGTGTGGAGAAATATTCATCCTGTCCGTGACAGAGATGAAGTGCTTCTTTCAAAAAGCAGGGGTGGCAGCCTGCCAGGTTTAAGAAGTCCAACTATTCCACACTGAGCCAACAGTTATTAATTAGTTTTATTAGTGGCAGGTCTTTAATGCAAAATGACAGAGGGAGAGAGTGAATACCCCCATCACTACTAAAATACAAATTGTCCGGATTTAGGTTGTGTTGTTCCTCAACATGTACAGGCGGCCCGCCAGGCCCAAGTAGGGGATGGAGAATGCAGCCAAATGCCTTTCTGCAGAGTTCCGGGCTATGAATGGCATGACAAAGAGACTCAGATGTTTCCCTCAGGTAGCTCTCTAGGGGAAAATTCACCAGTTTTAATTATCAAGGAGGGGAGGGTGGGAAGAAGTGGGGGGAAGGCCAGGAGCAGGAGGAGGGGGTGTGGTGGGGGAGGGGAGGAGGGGGTGTGGTGGGGGAGGGGAGGAGGCTGCCCCATCCTCACTGCTCAACAGGCCTCTGCAAGAAACAGCCACTTTCAGAGAATGGTGCAGAGCAACTTCGCCGAGAATTAGTCTTACACTGTCAACCTGTTTTTTATGACCATTAATCACATTTGTATTTATAAGCGCTAAGACAGGATAATCAAATCTCATGCTTCAAAGCATATGTTTATCACCACAGGCATAAAAAGGGAGGAAAAAAAGTTGACAAGCCTGCACTATTGGCAAGAGCTGCTGTTTATCTGGTTGCTTCCCCAGAAGCACCCTGGGGGGCTCTGGAGAACATTCTGTGAGGCAGAAGACAGAACTGCCCAATGTCTCGCTTTGTCAGTGTTTCTACTTCTTTCTGTGTCCTAAGGCAGGAATTTAAAGGAAGTCCCCCAACATCCTCTCCTGCAAAGGTCTCATTACACAGCTGTGAACTCCTTGTCTCACCACCTACCAGCCCTTTGTCCTGTGCCCCTGTGGGGGAAGTTGGGGTTCCTATGGCCAGGATCCTCAGTGAACTTAAACCACCTGATGATGTCACTGGCCTGTTGCTAGGCTACCACTTCCACAACTTTAGGCAATAGACTATTCTTGCACTATATAGAGAGTTCGGCCCAGTGCTCTGGGCAGAGGCAGAGATGTTAGTCCTCGACCTACTGCCAGATGAACAAGCCGGGTAATAAACCCTTTCACCCCAAAGAACGTTTTGCTGCTGTCAATTTCTTTGGTCACATTGAATCCATAGAGAACTTGCGGTGGGCTGAAATCCATTAGCAAGACAATTGGCATAGTTGGCAGGATTCATTGTTGACCAAGGAAAAAGACAGGCTGCCCTTATGGGAGGGGTGCTTCGGTGGGCTGCCCCTGTGAATGAGGAGACAGTGGATTGTCCCCCAGTGGGTATGTGGTCTGAGGTGGCTTGCCTCCTAGAGGACTGGGCCCAACCCCAGAACTGGAGGCAAGTGTAGGTGATACCTTAGGCAGTAGGGATAGCCCTTGGTATAGTAAGTAGGTCTTTACGGGGACAGGGTGCCCATGAGGCAGCGGGGACTGTGGGTTGGCTGATTCTCACAGTATTAAAAAAGTCTAAAGAAGAGAAGGACATGCTTATGAATAAGACCCGAGAAATGGTGACATGAGAACATGAGCTGAAGAAGGAAATGGCATTGATGTGAGAGGAGGCAGCATGAGAATGCCAGCAGCAAGGTGCCATTGAAGAGGTAAAAGATTCCTTGCAGAATGAAATGGGAGTGCTGCCAGGTGCTCTGAAGGAGGAAAAGGCCATCAAAGAAAAAGATGAATTCCTGAGGGAAGCACAGGGGGAGGTGGCACAAGAACACCAGCTGCAAAGCATTGAGGTGAAGGTAAGAGAGCTTCTGAAGACTGAGCTAGCATTGCTGCAAGGCACGTAGAAAAGGTAAAGGTTGTAGCAGAGAAGGCATTCGGGGGAGGGGAGAGAAAGGTGCCATCAGCCCCGGAAATGGAGGAGCTGGGGAAGGATGAAGGGGTGGTGCTGGAGGCACTGACCTCCTGTATTGAAAGCAGGCCCAGTGGTTGTAAAGAAAATAAAGACCCAGGAGCTGAAAGTTCCCCAAGGAGAGGAGCAGCCCCTCCCCAGGTCCTGAAGCCTTCTATGCTCCGCCCCTATACTCAGGCTGAGCTGGTGGATTTGGGCTCTCAGTTTAGGCAGAAGCCCTCGGAGTCAGTATCAGCTTGGCTCCTTCATCTGTGGGACTTTGGGGTGGATGGAATTGTTCTGTCGGGATCACAGATGGGAAAGCTGGCTTCCCTGACAGTGCAGCCCGTCTTGAGTCAGCGATTACAAAATGCACATCAGACCCCAGGGAGTTACTCCCTCCTCTATTGGCTTATGGCTAATTTTATGCTGTGTGGCCCAATCAGGGTCATCTACCATCCTCTCCTGTTAGATGGCAGACGTATGCTGAGCTCCAACAGGTGTTACAAGAGCTAGGCATAAGAAATGCCGTCTATAGTCCAGAGAATTATGGCCCAGATACGTTGGTTAGAAGGAAAGCCTGCCTCTGGTATAGCCCAATGGTTATAACAGCGTTTATTGCATGCAGGGCAAAAGACAATGTGGGCTGTAGCCCATCGGTGGGGCTTGCCTTTGACCTTTGAGGAAGTTAGTAGAGCCTGGTAGGAGTGTGTCATATGCTCCAAAGGGACTTACACGGAGTTCCACAGCAACACAGGACAATAGCTAAGGGGCCTATACCCCTCATCAGGTGGCAGATAGACTATATTGGGCCTCTCTCTGTGTCAGAAGGATACCAGTATGCCATGACTTGTATGGACAGCTACTGGACTTCTGGTTGCTTTTCCTACCCATTGTGCAGACCAGGAGATAACCAAAAGAGGCCTGGAGCATCTCTTTGCTGCCTATGGCTGACCACAAATAATTGAGAGTGATCCGGGCACCCATTTTACTAGACATATACTGCAAGAATGGGTGCGACAGCTGGGAATCAAATGGAAGTTTCATGTGCCATACAATCCTACCACAGCAGGCATGATAGGGAGGTACAATGGCTTGTTAAAGTCCTGACTAAAGTCAGATACCAATAGTCTGCGGGATGGTCAGTTCGCTTATGGACCGTGCTATGGTATTTGAACAAGAGACCCCGAAAGGGAGCCCTGAGTCCCGTAGACATGCTAACACATATGGCTGCCTCCCTGTACAACTGCAAGTACAAACCAAGGAAGAACCACTGAAGCCGAGGTTTAGACACCAGAATAATATCTTGCTGCCAGCACCAACTGCACTGAACCCCAGAGACTCCATTGAGTGGATGTGTCCTTGAACCTTTTGACACATGGACCAATGATGGCTGGCTCTCCTGGCACCTTGGGGACAAGGTCTGGAAGCTGGCCTCCTGTGTATTCCTGGAAAAACAGCAGAGTGGCCCCCAAAGGTCACAGTAGTATATCCTGAATGACCAGAAGGTAGGAGCATCTCACCGGGGAGTTTTGTTTTATCATTGTGGCCAGTGCATGCACCTCCAGTAGCACTATATACAGACCCTTCAGTAACCCCCATGGGGAAAGGAATAAAAGTGTGGTATACTAGACCTGGAAGGGACCCCCTTCCTGCTACAGTCCTATCACAGGACCACTCTCTTGCATGCATCCTACCTGAAGGACAAGATTTGCCTATGTTGGTGTCATTAAAACATGTGTTTTATCGCCCCTAAGGTCTTTGTGGATTGGGAACTTCCTCTGGCTTGAGGATTATTATAATTTTTGTAACCTGTATCAAAATCTTGTTGTACCTTAATTTTTGTTATTATCTCTAAGTTGTTGTTATCCTCTGTTACTGTTTGTAGCTTTCTCGCACAGGGACCACTGCAGAAGATTGAAAGCGTGTAGATTATAAGGCGAGAATCCTGGGGGGGTGCAGTGTGGGGAAGTTGGGGTTCCTATGGCCAGGATCCTCACTGAACTTAAACCACCTGATGATGTAACTGGCCCGTTGCTAGGCTACCACTTCCACACCTTTAGGCAATAAGCTATTCTTGCACTCTATAGAGAGCTCGGCCGGGTGCTCTTGACAGGCAGAGACACTAGTGCTCGACCTACCGCTGGAAGAACAAGCCGGGTAATAAACCCTTTCACCCCAAAGAATGTTTTGCTGTCAATTTCTTTGGTCACATTGAATCCATAGCGAACTTGCCATGGGCTGAAACCCATTGGCAAGACAGCCCCACACAGGGAGGACCTGACAGGCTCTGGATGGTGCCTTCTCCCCCACGCCTTTTCTTTCAGCTTGTACACTTCCTCTGGTCCCCCAACTACCCTATAACCCAACCCCAAGCTGCTTATGCTTTGAAGTTTTTCCCACCCCATCGGCCTTAGCAGCCTTCCTCTAGACCAGCCTAGAGATGAGATGGGGACTTTTCCTGTCAAGGGCCAGATAGTAAACATACAGTCTGTGTGGTAACCACTCAATTCTGCCCTTGTAGTTTGACAGCAGCCATGGAAACAAATGGGTGTGGCTACATGCCAATAAAATTTTCTTTCCAGAAACAGGCAGTGGGTGGGGGCTGGGCTTACCCCATGAGCTGTCGTTTGCTAACGTCACTCTAGAGCAGCAGTACCCAATCCAGGAACCCAGCTACTAAATGAGTTCTGCAAAATTGGGTGGAATATTTCAAAAATTCTGATAGGAATTTTTTATATGGTTCCAATATAAGCTACTTATCTTGACAGTAACTACCTCATATTAACTAACAAAAATTGGGAAATAATCATTAATAAATCTTGTTAGATGATCAAAATCTTTCAAAACATAAGGTCCATGATAAGGATAGGGCACGTAATAAAAGTGGTCTCACCGTTTCTAAGAAAAGAAGGCATCTGAAGAGCACCTCATATGCCACGTGTTTCTCTAGGAGAATCCCTCAGGAAGTTTGAAACACTTTTAATGAAGTAGGTAATCATCTCCTGCCACATGAATAACCCAAGTCAGTGTAAAAAAGCCTTAACACCAGTATCAATATTAAGAGCTAATATTTGGAGTACTCTCTGAGAAAGCAAACATTTTATAAAAGCCCATCAGAACCAAAGGCACTACCAATCCTGTCCCAGATTTTCTAGAACAAGATGAAAACATCCTGGGAAAATAAAACAAGGGCGAGGAGACCTTGGTTCTCTTGAGGATGTGCCGGGTGACAAGTGGCAAGTCTTAAATCCACATCCGCTTAATCTTTGATTCTACAGTGTTAACATAATACCTGAATGAGTGAATTTTTACATCCATGTTTGATGTTATAAAAGATTAAAAAATGAACATGAGGTGATCAATTGCCTTCCTTGGGTTAGTTCAATAATGGAGAACATAAAAAGATGAAAACATAAATAATACAGAGCATCTATAAACAGGCACTGGATTCGTAGGTTCCCACTCAGTGTCTGCTGATGCTTGTCTTAGAGAGGGTCTTCCCCAGCCTGCTTCTCTGGGCTCCCAGCTCCCAGCAGATCTGTGGTAGGTTGGTTAAAGGACAGGAGAAGCAGGAACCATATGAGGCCTTAACAGTATCAGTGTCCTGAGGAGAAAGAGAACTAATGCTTAAAAGATACCCCAGACACTAAAGATAGAATTGATCTGTATCGTTATTGCAGCAGTACGGGTAATGGAAAAAAACAGAAAGAACCACTGTTAACATGGTACATATTCATCAGTGGGGATGAATACATTCATATGTGTCTCTACTATGGGAAATTTTATAACTCTCAATAAAAGGAATACATTTATATCTATTGACTTAAAGTTAAGTCCAGGATTCATTTGAAGTTCACCTGTTCCTCACCCCAAAAGCCTGTTGAGGCAAGTTCTCATACATGTCAATAAAAATTATTTTCTCCATCAATTAGTACTTGGTCCAGAAAAGAAGAAAACCAGTGTGTCCTGCTTGAAGAACATCAATGTTCTCAGGCCAAAAATGAAGTCCCGCACACAGTCCAGCAAAGGGTGTTTTCCCAACAACAAAAGGGACACCAATGGGTTCCCTAAAATGGAATGTTTCACAAGGTACATGGAAAGCATGATGCCTCCTGGAAACTCAACTCACATGAACTTTATTTATGAAGACATTTCCTGCATAAGGTGAAGCCCACCTTTAAATATCAGAAGAGGGTTTCACTTAAAAAAAAAAAAAAGCCATGAAAGACAGGTTATATAAAGAATTCAAGGAAGAGCTATGTATCCCCAGTGGGTATATTACAGAATGCTAGCATACATGCATGTGTGTATATAATGTTATATATAATTTATATAAAGTATAAGTACTTTGTGTATATGCATCCTTTTTTTCCTAATGGTTTCCTTAAAAAAAAAACAACAACAACCAAACATCTACTGAAGATTGATCTTCAGTAGCTTATAACAGTGTAGTTTTGAGATTCTTAGGCTTTCAACTGAGAAATTAATGGTCTATAAAGAAAGACTAAGTGCATCAGGCAGACACGTTGTATGTTTGGGTTTTCATTTGGGGAGCACGGTTGTGTAGCGGAAAGTTGAAGAGACCTTTGTTGAAATGCTGGCTCCACTGCTGTGGCTTTGGGCAAAGCTCTGAACCTCTGTTTCCTTATCTAAAAATAGGAACAGCAGCACATCCCTGCCACAATCCTCAGGCAGCAGGAAACACTATACCTGAAGCTTCTGGTACTGCTCACTCTTGGCACAGAGCACACACTCAATAATTGTTACCTACGTTATTATTCCACAAATTGATACTTCTGAATGGCCAGCACATCTACACTCCAATTTCTTTCACTGTAGCATAAAAAAAAAAAAAAGAAAGAAATCAGTTTTGATCAAGGGCATACCTATGATTGAGAGTGAAAAGTGAAATGGGAAGATGCCACTGTCATGCAAGCCCCTTTCTTGATCATTTGGATGTGTCTCAGGGCACTAAAAGGCTGGCCGCTGTGTTTCACAGGCTATGTCCAAACCATTTTAGTTAAAACCAGTGCTCTGCCGATGAACACACTGTCGACCTTTAAAATATTCACCTTCCCCTTCTACCCTTCTTTCCAGTGAAACTGAGACTGCTTACCTATCTGGTCTCTCTCTCCAAACAATAAAAACAATAAAGTGGCACTCGGGCAGACATTACATATGCAGTAACCCTAGGGCACACCCTGGGAACCCCAAGTACAACTCGGTCCATTAGGGCAGCTTCAGCAAGACCCACAGTGATAGTGGGTTCACCCCTGAATTCTGCTTCCCCACATCATCTGTTCTGAAAACCTGGCGGCAACAGGAATATTTAAAGATCAGGTCTGCAGAGGGCTATAAGGTCTGAATGCCAAATACTATTGCCATTCAAGCTTCACTTCTCTCAGAAAAGGATGCCTAGAATGAAGATTACAACTGCAGGCTGGGCTCAATCTGAACCTTGTTTAATGGTATACAAGGTACTGAGGTTGACAGCCAAGGGTTAGGCGCAGCTTTAGCGGGGTAGTTCTCCATCGAGCATGTTGTGTGCAAACAGAGGTCATGTCACCATGTGTCGTCCTTAACCAACACATTGCTATATAAGTAAGTGCTAACCTGCAGTTTGAGCATTTGTGATTTATTGAGGAAGGTGGTGTGAATAATGCAGAGGACTTGACCATTGGCCTTTAATTTCTCTCATTTACACAGGCTGCTCTTCACCATAAAATAGTCATTCTGTAAATTAATGTGTTTTATTTTAAAAGTGACATGTTGTACTGGCTTGTGCTTAAAGGCAAATTACACTGGATTGCTGGTTTCCCAACCAGGCTACAGGGATCCAGCCCGCTCCAGCCAGGGTAGAGGAGAAAATGCCAAATGGGCATAAAAGATGACAAAACCTAACATCTTTACCTGTGGCCTTAGCGCACAGGTATCCTGTTCATCACCAAAGGCACACCTGCTACAGCATCAGGGAGATCACGCTCTGTCACTGGGGCCCTGTCGGCCGCTCAGGGCTGGACCCAGCCTCGTCCCCCTGGAGGCACCCGCCACCCACATACAGGTGCCTGCCAGGACCAAGGTGGCTCTTCACTTCCCCGAAACCCAAAGCCAGTCAGGCCTGAGTCAATCTATTGCTTTTCCTTAGTTAGCACTCAACAGTGACTTAGGGACTGACTGAATGAATGATTGAGACGCAGGAGCTGCCTCCTCACATCCGAATCCACCATGCTTCCCACCCAGAGTACGTGGTGTGGCAAGCAAACATGAATCTACCTCCAAGCTCTGACTCTGTTATCAGAGTCATTCTGTTGCTTTATATATTCCAGCAAGCTCCCTGAATCTCAGGAGTACCTACATTCCAATCTGTAAGAGCCGACACGTGCCTCACAAGGCTCCTGAGGTCACACAGAGGGTATCTATGGTGGTGACCGGCAAATGAAACAGTGCGTGCAGTTATCAGGTGTTGCTATTACTGTCATCGTGGCACTGAACCCAACAAGTCTCTATTGCCAAGAGACCCCAGCCCAGAAGTCAGGACTCACCCTAGCCCATATTCCCTCTCCTACCTTACATCTTCCTCCCTCTCAGTACAAACTGTATATTCCAACCATACATCTTTTTATGAATCATTGAGCAGATTATACCTATTCCCATCTCTCATACTTCTGTTTATATCATCCTGAAATACTCCTGTCTTCATCTCAGCCCAGCCTATCCAAATTCTAAACCCATTCATAAGCCAATAATATATTTTTAGCATCAAGTAGGTGCCCCCCCAAGTTTAGGCACAAGCTGGCCACTGAGTGTCATATACTCCACTCCTAGACACCATCAGCGGTGTGGGGCGGGATGAGGGCCACGTGACCCAGTCCAAGCTTATGAGTACATTTTTAAGGATTCATCTAGGGCCCTGCAGGAGAGAACACGGTTCTTTTTTCCTTAGATCTCTTGCTATAGAGGAACTTCCAGAGAATAGCAAAAAGCCAACTCAGAAACTCTTTAATTCTCTTGATCATCCCCTTTAAAGTTTCTAGTTACATGAGCCCATTAATTTCCATTTTTTGCTAGTTTCAGTTTCTTTTCTTTCCTCATTTGAACTCCAAGGAATTGTGACCAATACCAGTATTAACAGCAGTTCCATTTGAGTGGGAAGAAACATTGTTTATATATATGATAACTTTTAATTCCCCACTTTTACAGCTGTAGATGTGTTGAGATACAGAGAGGCTCAATAAGTTTCCCAAAGTGACACAATTATGTGACACTATCAATGCTCTTAATGCTCTATTTCTACCACATGCCACTTGGAGCCACCAACCTTAGCAGACGGCTTTGGGGACATGTGGGAAGGGTTGCTGGTCTAACAATGGGCCCATTTCAAGAACTGACTTAGTTGGAAGGGACTCCATAGCAATGTCCTACGAATCACACCTTTCGCTGCTCTTTACTCACCCTTGCAGCAAGGCCAAGACTCAAAGACTCATAATGAATGGCCAGTGGGAAGTATACAAGTCCAATCAGTGAGAGCTTAATGAGAAGGCTTTGAGTTCTAGAGCAGAAAGTAAACTGAATGTCTTTCAGAGCCATGTGACCCTGTGCCTTTACAAGTTCCCAGAGAAGAAAATGCACATGATGGAGGTTGGGAGGAGAGGAGCAAACCAATACATATTTCTCATATTGACTTAAAATGTGTAATAAATTCTCACTCGGACCATGTTGTTGGAGAAGGCAATATCCCACATAAGTGACTGCACAGATAACAGAAACTCACTTTTTTTTTTCACCGTGTTTTTGAATGAAGCATTTCAGTGTGTTTTTAAAAGGGTTTCCTGAACATTATTTCATCGTACCCTAAGTTGTGGAGGGAATTAAGAAGAGAAGACAGAGGGGCGGAAGATGGCGGCGTGAGTAGAGCAGCGGAAATCTCCTCCCAAAACAACATATATCTATGAAAATATAACAAAGACAACCCTTCCGAGAATAAAGACCAGAGGACACAGGACAATATCCAGACCACATCCGCACCTGAGAGAACCCAGCGCCTCGCGAAGGGGGTAAGATACAAGCCCCGGCCCCGCGGGAGCCGAGCGCCCCTCCCCCCAGCTCCCGGCGGGAGAAGAGCAGGCAGAGCGGGAGGGAGACGGAGCCCAGGGCTGCCGAACACCCAGCCCCCGCCATCCGGGCCAGAGTGCAGGGCCCTCGATACTGGGAAAACAGGGCAGCAAGAACAGTGAGCAGGCACTGGAGGCTGGGCGACAGAGGGCATAAGAAAAGCGCGCGACCATTTTTTTTTTTGTTGTTTGCTGTTTTGTTTTGGCGGGTGCTTTTTGGAAGTCTTAAAGGGATAGTGCCCCCAATACTAGGGAAACAGGGCAGAAAGACCGGTGAGCAGAGGCCTGAGGCTGGCACCGCAGAATAAAGAAAAACGAACGACCACCTTTTTTTTTTTTTTAATTAAAAACTTTTTTTTTTTTTTTTTAATTTAAAAATTTTTTTTTCTTTTTTTTTTTGGTGGGCGTTGTTTTGTTTTGGCGGGTGCTTTTTGGAAGTCTTAAAGGGGCAGGGCGGGTCACTTAATCCAGAGGTAGGGAATCCGGGATCTCTGGGCACCCTAACCCCTGGGCTGCAGGGAGCAGGGAGGCCCCTTACGGAGATAAATAGCCTCCCAGCAGCTCCTGCTCCAACGCGACTCCACCATTTTGGAGTAGCTGCCCGAGCCAGGCCACGCCCACAGCAACAGCGGAGATTAACTCCATAGCAGCCCGGCAGGAAGCAGAAACCCTGTCTGCACGCAGCTGTGCAGCACAAGCCACTAGAGGTCGCTGTTCTCCCAGGAGAGGAGGGCCACAAACCAACAAGAAAGGAAGGCCTTCCAGCCGTCACTCGTCCCAGTTCTGCAAACTATTCCTATCACCATGAAAAGGCAAAGCTACAGGCAGACAAAGATCACAGAGACAACACCAGAGAAGGAGACAGACCTAACCAGTCTCCCTGAAAAAGAATTCAAAATAAGAATCATAAACATGCTGACAGAGATGCAGAGAAATACGCAAGAGAAATGGGATGAAGTCCGGAAGGAGATCACAGATGCCAGAAAGGAGATCGCAGAAATGAAACAAACTCTGGAAGGGTTTATAAGCAGAATGGATAGAAAGCAAGAGGCCATTGATGGAATTGAAATCAGAGAACAGGAACGCATAGAAGCTGACATAGAGAGAGACAAAAGGATCTCCAGGAATGAAACAATATTAAGAGAACTGTGTGACCAATCCAAAAGGAACAATATCCGTATTATAGGGGTCCCAGAAGAAGAAGAGAGAGGAAAAGGGATGGAAAGTATCTTAGAAGAAATAATTGCTGAAAACTTCCCCACACTGGGGGAGGAAGTAATCGAACAGACCACGGAAATACACAGAACCCCCAACAGAAAGGATCCAAGAAGGGCAACACCAAGACACATAATAATTAAAATGGCAAAGATCAAGGACAAGGAAAGAGTGTTAAAGGCAGCTAGAGAGAAAAAGGTCACCTATAAAGGGAAACCCATCAGGCTAATGTCAGATTTCTCAACAGAAACCCTACAGGCCAGAAGAGAATGGCATGATATATTTAATACAATGAAACAGAAGGGCCTTGAACCAAGGATACTGTATCCAGCACGACTATCATTCAAATATGACGGTGGGATTAAACAATTCCCAGACAAACAAAAGCTGAGGGAATTTGCTTTCCACAAACCACCTCTACAGAACATCTTACAGGGACTGCTCTAGATGGGAGCACTCCTAGAAAGAGCACAGCACAAAACACCCAACATATGAAGAATCGAGGAGGAGGAACAAGAAGGGAGAGAAGAAAAGAATCTCCAGACAGTGTATATAACAGCTCAATAAGTGAGCTAAGTTAGGCAGTAAGATACTAAAGAGGCTAACCTTGAACCTTTGGTAACCATGAATTTAAAGCCTGCAATGGCAATAAATACATATCTTTCAATAGTCACCCTAAATGTTAATGGATTGAATGCACCAATCAAAAGACACAGAGTAACAGAATGGATAAAAAAGCAAGACCCATCTATATGCTGCTTACAAGAAACTCACCTCAAACCCAAAGACATGTACAGACTAAAAGTCAAGGGATGGAAAAACATATTTCAAGCAAACAACAGTGAGAAGAAAGCAGGGGTTGCAGTACTAATATCAGACAAAATAGACTTCAAAACAAAGAAAGTAACAAGAGATAAAGAAGGACACTACATAATGATAAAGGGCTCAGTCAAACAAGAGGATATAACCATTCTAAATATATATGCACCCAACACAGGAGCACCAGCATATGTGAAATAAATACTAACAGAACTAAAGGGGGATATAGACTGCAATGCATTCATTCTAGGAGACTTCAACACACCACTCACCCCAAAGGATAGATCCACTGGGCAGAAAATAAGTAAGGACACGGAAGCACTGAACAACACAGTAGAGCAGATGGACCTAATAGACATCTATAGAACTCTACATCCAAAAGCAGCGGGATATACATTCTTCTCAAGTGCACATGGAACATTCTCCAGAATAGACCACATACTAGGCCACAAAAAGAGCCTCAGAAAATTCCAAAAGATTGAAATCCTACCAACCAACTTTTCAGACCACAAAGGCATAAAACTAGAAATAAACTGTACAAAGAAAGCAAAGAGGCTCACAAACACATGGAGGCTTAACAACACGCTCCTAAATAATCAATGGATCAATGACCAAATCAAAATGGAGATCCAGCAATATATGGAAACAAATGACAACAACAACACTAAGCCCCAACTTCTGTGGGACACAGCAAAAGCAGTCTTAAGAGGAAAGTATATAGCAATCCAAGCATATTTAAAAAAGGAAGAGCAATCCCAAATGAATGGTCTAATGTCACAATTATCGAAATTGGAAAAAGAAGAACAAATGAGGCCTAAGGTCAGCAGAAGGAGGGACATAATAAAGATCAGAGAAGAAATAAATAAAATTGAGAAGAATAAAACAATAGCAAAAATCAATGAAACCAAGAGCTGGTTCTTCGAGAAAATAAACAAAATAGATAAGCCTCTAGCCAGACTTATTAAGAAGAAAAGAGAGTCAACACAAATCAACAGTATCAGAAACGAGAAAGGAAAAATCACGACGGACCCCACGGAAATGCAAAGAATTATTGGAGAATACTATGAAAACCTATATGCTAACAAGCTGGGAAACCTAGGAGAAATGGACAACTTCCTAGAAAAATATAACCTTCCAAGATTGACCCAGGAAGAAACAGAAAATCTAAACAGACCAATTACCAGCAACGAAATTGAAGCGGTAATCAAAAAACTACCAAAGAACAAAACCCCCGGGCCAGATGGATTTACCTCGGAATTTTATCAGACATACAGGGAAGACATAATACCCATTCTCCTTAAAGTTTTCCAAAAAATAGAGGAGATGGGGATACTCCCAAACTCATTCTATGAAGCTAACATCACCCTAATACCAAAACCAGGCAAAGACCCCACCAAAAAAGAAAACTACAGACCAATATCCCTGATGAACGTAGATGCAAAAATACTCAACAAAATATTAGCAAACCGAATTCAAAAATACATCAAAAGGATCATACACCATGACCGAGTGGGATTCATCCCAGGGATGCAAGGATGGTACAACATTCGAAAGTCCATCAACATCATCCACCACATCAACAAAAAGAAAGACAAAAACCACATGATCATCTCCATAGATGCTGAAAAAGCATTTGACAAAGTTCAACATCCATTCATGTTAAAAACTCTCAGCAAAATGGGAATAGAGGGCAAGTACCTCAACATAATAAAGGCCATCTATGATAAACCCACAGCCAACATTATATTGAACAGCGAGAAGCTGAAAGCATTTCCGCTGAGATCGGGAACTAGACAGGGATGCCCACTCTCTCCACTGTTATTTAACATAGTACTGGAGGTCCTAGCCACGGCAATCAGACAAAATAAAGAAATACAAGGAATCCAGATTGGTAAAGAAGAAGTTAAACTGTCACTATTTGCAGATGACATGATACTGTACATAAAAAACCCTAAAGACTCCACTCCAAAACTATTAGAACTGATATCGGAATACAGCAAAGTTGCAGGATACAAAATCAACACACAGAAATCTGTGGCTTTCCTATACACTAACAATGAACCAACAGAAGGAGAAATCAGGAAAACAACTCCATTCACAATTGCATCCAAAAAAATAAAATACCTAGGAATAAACCTAACCAAAGAAGTGAAAGACTTATACTCTGAAAACTACAAGTCACTCTTAAGAGAAATTAAAGGGGACACTAACAGATGGAAACTCATCCCATGCTCGTGGCTAGGAAGAATTAATATCGTTAAAATGGCCATCCTACCCAAAGCAATATACAGATTTGATGCAATCCCTATGAAACTACCAGCAACATTCTTCAATGAACTGGAACAAATAATTCAAAAATTCATATGGAAACACCAAAGACCCCGAATAGCCAAAGCAATCCTGAGAAAGAAGAATAAAGTAGGGGGGATCTCACTCCCCAACTTCAAGCTCTATTATAAAGCCATAGTAATCAAGACAATTTGGTACTGGCACAAGAACAGAGCCACAGACCAATGGAACAGACTAGAGAATCCAGACATTAACCCAGACATATATGGTCAATTAATATTTGATAAAGGAGCCATGGACATACAATGGCGAAATGACAGTCTCTTCAACAGGTGGTGCTGGCAAAACTGGACAGCTACATGTAGGAGAATGAAACTGGACCATTGTCTAACCCCATATACAAAAGTAAACTCAAAATGGATCAAAGACCTGAATGTAAGCCATGAAACCATTAAACTCTTGGAAGAAAACATAGGCAAAAACCTCTTAGACATAAACATGAGTGACCTCTTCTTGAACATATCTCCCCGGGCAAGGAAAACAACAGCAAAAATGAGTAAGTGGGACTATATTAAGCTGAAAAGCTTCTGTACAGCAAAAGACACCATCAATAGAACAAGAAGGATCCCTACAGTATGGGAGAATATATTTGAAAATGACACATCCGATAAAGGCTTGACGTCCAGAATATATAAGGAGCTCACACGCCTCAACAAACAAAAAACAAATAACCCAATTAAAAAATGGGCAGAGGAACTGAACAGACAGTTCTCCAAAAAAGAAATACAGATGGCCAACAGACACATGAAAAGATGCTCCACATTGCTAATTATCAGAGAAATGCAAATTAAAACTACAATGAGGTATCACCTCACACCAGTAAGGATGGCTGCCATCCAAAAGACAAACAACAACAAATGTTGGCGAGGCTGTGGAGAAAGGGGAACCCTCCTACACTGCTGGTGGGAATGTAAGTTAGTTCAACCATTGTGGAAAGCAGTATGGAGGTACATCAAAATGCTCAAAACAGACTTACCATTTGACCCAGGAATTCCACTCCTAGGAATTTACCCTAAGAACGCAGCAATCAAGTTTGAGAAAGACAGATGCACCCCTGTGTTTATTGCAGCACTATTTACAATAGCCAAGAATTGGAAGCAACCTAAATGTCCATCAATAGATGAATGGATAAAGAAGATGTGGTACATATACACAATGGAATACTACTCAGCCATAAGAAAAGGGCAAATCCAATCATTTGCAGCAACATGGATGGAGCTGGAGGGTATTATGCTCAGTGAAACAAGCCAAGCGGAGAAAGAGAAATACCAAATGATTTCACTTATCTGTGGAATATAAGAACAAAGGAAAAACTGAAGGAACAAAACAGCAGCAGAATCACAGAACTCAAGAATGGACTAACAGGTACCAAAGGGAAAGGGACTGGGGAGGATGGGTGGGTAGGGACGGAAAAGGGGGGGAGAAGTAGGGGGGTATTAAGATTAACATGCATGGGGGGGTAGGAGAAAAGGGAGGGCTGTACAACACAGAGAAGGCAAGTAGTGATTCTACAACATTTTGCTATGCTGATGGACAGTGACTGTAAAGGGGTTTATAGGGGAGACCTGGTATAGGGGAGAGCCTAGTAAACATAATATTCGTCATGTAAGTGTAGATTAGTGATACCAAAAACAAAGCAAAAAAAAAAAAAAAAGGGCAGTTCCTGTGTGGTAACCTCCAACGAGTTCTACACAAGGGTATAAAGGGCATATAAAAGTGTAGGCAAAGGGTCTGTTTGTGTTTATACAGAGGATCAAAGCCTAATTGGGCTACCCCGAAAATGAACTAAGATACGATATGAAAAAGAACTTCCAACATCAGCACTCTCGGGAAGACTCATGCCAGAAGATGATCATCAAAAAACCCCAACAAAGATCCACGCACTGCTACAGCTGTAGATGCACTCATCCCACCCGTTCCTGGACTTGCCATGGGAATGAGGAAGGAGATATCTAAGCTGGCCTGTGCATACAGTAAAACAACAAATTTGACTGGATCTATACTGTTGGAACTCAACCAAGAATTTGGAGAAGTGCAAATTGTAGCGCTCCAAAGTCTTACAACTACAGACTATTTACTGTTAAAAGAACATATGGCATGTGAACAGTCCCCAGGAATGGGTTGTTTTAATTTGTCTGATTTCTCTCAGACTGTTCAAGTTCAGCTGGACAATATCCACCATGTCATAGATAAGTTTTCACAAATGCCTAAGGTGCCTAACTGGTTTTCTTGGTTTCACTGGAGATGGCTGGTAATTACAGATATGCTTTGGTTATGTAACTATACTCCTATTATGTTAATGTGTGTGCGCAATTTAAGTAGTAGCTTAAAACCTATACATGCTGAAGTTACTCTACAAGAAGATATGCCAAAGAAATAATCAATCTTCCCATGTTTTCTTCCGCCTGCTACTTCTACAGCTTTTCTTCTTCCTTCCTAATTACAACCCTTAAATAGAATTCGTGCCTCGTATCAAATTTATCGAGTATCATAATTCTTCCAAGTGGTAAAGATACCTCAAGACAAATGCTGGGCATAGAAGCCACAGGGCATAAATATGCAAAGATGTAAAAAGCTAACCATTTCAAACAATAAGGCTTCCCTCTCACTTACCAACTTCACATTTCCCTGTATGGCCCCGGAAGATGACTGGTTAGCCAGAGACGGGTAAGATTCCTCAAGGGAGGAACAACCTAAGACAGGCACAGTCGCAGGGGGGCCATCAGGTGAGAAATTGGGGGTCAACAGAGGTGAGGCTTAGAACCTCACCCCCCCTGTTCTGAGAGAAATCTTCTGCATCCGTGGATGTTTTATTGCCCTTGTCTAGCTTGGATTAACACATAGTCTACAGGCACACACCTGATCATCTACATTTGCTCTCTTACAACACTAAACTATGTTTTCTACCTTTATCTTGTATCTACCTACCACTTCAGCATTTTATTAAAAATAATAATAATAAAGAGAGAAATGTAGTATCCACACATAAATCAAGTATAAAAACCAAATGAGTATTCATATTTGAACTGACTGTTTAGAGTTCATAATGCATGAGCAAAACTGAAAGTTTCTGTGATGACTGCCCTTGTACTGTTCACTATGTAACTTATTCATTATGTAAGAATTTGTTCTCCATGTAAGAACTTGTTTGTTATGCCTCAGAAGATTGGAGACTGACGAAAATTAGGCTTGGGGTGGATTAATGATTGTGCATTGAGCATTGACTCCCCTATACAGAATTTTATTGTTGTTAACAATCATGTGATCAATAAATATGAGAGATGCCCTCACAAAAAAAAAAAAAAAAAAAAAAGGACAGACTTCCAATGGTAAAATAAATAAGTAACCGGGATGTAATGTATAGCATAAGGAATATAGTCAAGATAATGTAACAGCTTGGTAGGGTGATAGCTGGAACCTCGAATTATGTATATAAATGTTCTACCACTGTGTTGTACACTTGAAACTAATATAATGTAATACTGTGCGTCAACTACCCTTCAATAAAAAAATAATTATTAAAACAAAAAAAAACAAAAACAAACAAACAAAAAAAAAGAACATATGGCATGTGAACAGTCCCCAGGAATGGGTTGTTTTAATTTGTCTGATTTCTCTCAGACTGTTCAAGTTCATTTGGACAATATCCACCATATCATAGATAAGTTTTCACAAATGCCTAAGGTGCCTAACTGGTTTTCTTGGTTTCGCTGGAGATGGCTGGTAATTACAGATATGCTTTGGTTATGTAACTACACTCCTATTATGTTAATGTGTGTGCGCAATTTAAGTAGTAGCTTAAAACCTATACATGCTGAAGTTACTCTACAAGAAGATATGTCAAAGAAATAATCAATCTTCCCATGTTTTCTTCCGCCTGCTACTTCTATAGCTTTTCTTCTTCCTTCCCAATTACAACCCTTAAATAGAATTCGTGCCTCATATCAAATTTACCGAGTATCATAATTCTTCCAAGTGGTAAAGATACCCCAAGACAAATGCTGGGCATAGAAGCCACAGGGCATAAATATGCAAAGAAGTAAAAAGCTAACCTTTTCAAACAATAAGGCTTCCCTCTCACTTACCAACTTCACATTTCCCTGTATGGCCCCGGAAGATGACTGATTAGCCAGAGACGGGTAAGATTCCTCAAGGGAGGAACAACCTAAGACAGGCACAGTCGCAGGGGGGCCATCAGGTGAGAAATTGGGGATCAACAGAGGTGAGGCTTAGAACCTCACCGCCCCGTTCTGAGAGAAATCTTCTGCATACATGGATGTTTTATTGCCCTGGTCTAGCTTGGATTAACACATAGTCTACAGGCACACACCTGATCATCTACATTTGCTCTCTTACAACACTAAACTATGTTTTCTACCTTTATCTTGTATCTACCTACCACTTCAGCATTTTATTAAAAATAATAATAATAAAGAGAGAAATGTGGTATCCACATATAAATCAAGTATAAAAACCAAATGAGTACTCATATTTGAACTGACTGTTTAGAGTTCATAATGCATGAGCAAAACCGAAAGTTTCTGTGATGACTGCCCTTGTACTGTTCACTATGTAACTTATTCATTATGTAAGAATTTGTTCTCCATGTAAGAACTTGTTAGTTATGCCTCAGAAGATTGGAGATTGACGAAAATTAGGCTTGGGGTGGATTAATGATTGTGCATTGAGCATTGACTCCCCTATACAGAATTTTATTGTTGTTAACAATCATTTGATCAACAAATATGAGAGATGCCCTCACAAAAAAAAAAAAAAAAAAAAAAGGACAGACTTCCAATGGTAAAATAAATAAGTAACCGGGATGTAATGTATAGCATAAGGAATATAGTCAAGATAATGTAACAGCTTGGTAGGGTGATAGCTGGAACCTAGAAATATGTATATAAATGTTCTACCACTGTGTTGTACACTTGAAACTAATGTAATGTAATACTGTGCGTCAACTCCCCTTCAATAAAAAATAATTATTTAAAAAAATAAAAAATAAATAAATAAATAAATAAAAAAGAGAGAGAGAAGACAGCGTTTGTTAAAACTATAGGTAGAGCCACGCTGCCTGGATTTGTATCCCAGATATATAATTTTCCAACTGTTGTGACCTTGAGCAAGCTAATTAACCTCTCCAAGCTACATTTTCTACATCTGTAATACAGGGATAATAGCAGGACTATTCTCAGTGAAGTGCTGTGAGGATTAAATAATGCAAGTAAGATGCTTAGCATTGTGACAGTCAAAAAATATCAGCCCCTTTTTGTTGTTAAAATAATTAAAATTGTTAATGTCATTACTTTCACAACACCAATTATTGTTTTGTTTAAGAAAGTGATTTCTTTAGATCTATAGAGGTATATCGTTGGGTTACTCCATCCCTAAATAGCCCCAGATTGTTTTAGAATTTTTTCTGCTTTCTCTAGTTCTTTTGACTCTGTGAGATTTCAGGCTGTGGGCCATTACTGCTGTCAGCCTGAACATTACTTACATTCTGTTTCCAATTTATAACATAGCCAAGCTTGTGCGAATTATGCATTGAACGATTCGTATCATTAAGCTTTGCAGTAACTCTCTCGGCCACTAGAGGTCTACCCCTCATTCATGGGCTCACTGCTGTGTGGGGCGTCCAGAAGTCAGCTGTCTATCCAAAGCTCCATGTTTTAACAAACCAAACCACATTAGGTAATGCAATGATTTCCTTAACTTGGTATTGAGAGAGCTCCACAGTGGGGTTCAGACCTATATTTCTATCATCCTGTTCTACTATTTGCCATACGCAAACCATCATTCCCAAACACATGTTTTCACTGTTTGCCAAAATGAGCCTTGAGCCTCTTCATCTTTGTGCCTTTACATAAACTATTTGCCCCCACTGAGAAGCAACAGACACCCTTCTATACACTGACACACACACTCATACACACACAACCCTCACTGGTCTTTCATCTGTCTAAATTCTTCTTATTCTTCAAAGACTGGTCAAGGTCCACCTCTTTAGGAAGCATTGTCTGCATTTCAACTTACTAATGATCTAGCCTCTTCCCTGAACTCACTGAACTTTAGGTCTATACTAATTACCAGCCAATGAGTCCCAGACTATTTGAGATACATCTCACATAACTACTTTTTAACTTTATTTAACTCAGCCCATATTGATGCTTTCCCTCTCCAACTAGACCATAGTCTGCTGAAGCCACACATGTCTTTCTATTCCACATGAGTGTCCAAGAGCAATAAAAGGAAGATCTTATATCATTTACTGAGCACCTAATATGTGACAAGCACACTGCTGGTCATTTCCTTATGTTGTTCAATAAGCCTATTCGATGGATATTTCTATTCCTTTTGTAGAAACTGAGCCTTAAGGACATAAAATTACTTGGCCCAGACCTCACTGCAGGTAAACCAAAAGCCAGAATTCAAAACCTGATCTGACCCCAAAGGCCATGTGTTTTTGTTCCATTAAGTCACATCTACTTAACATCATATGCAGTACCTCCTCAGTAAATACGCAAGGGTTGTTTTTAATGCTAAGGGCAGCTGTGCTGGATTCCTGCAGTATTACACTACCAACCAACCAGAAGCAATCATCCCCAGTCCTCAGACCCCCAAGTCCCTGTGTGACAACTTAGGCAATGCAGCCATCCACCCAACAAGCCAGGGCTGCTGAAAGATGGAAAAGCCTCCTCCGGTAGCTGGAGTGGCTCTGAAGGCACAATGCCTGGCCCGCCAACCACTCCAGCTTGGAAGGGTCTAAGGACCTTAGATGAAAATTGGGAGGTGAGAGTACCAAGCAGCACACAGGCAATTATCACAGACTACATAGAGGTTCCCAGGCACATTTTCCCTGCTAGGAGCTCTGCAACACCAGTAGCACTGAGATTCGTTAGCCATAATATTATGAAATACGTCGCAAACAACTGGATTTCATTTCAAACAGCATAAATTAACAAATTGCACATGTGCACACAGCATCTGCTAACCTAATAATTAAGACATTAAAAAAGTCACCTAATGGCACCGAAGTCAGAATAATGGGATAATTGTTACAGTGTTCAAAAAAATTTAAAGGCATATAATCCAGTCACCCATGTAGCGCACCAAATGGAAGCCTGCTTTTTCGTGGTTTCTTTTGAGCACCGTGTTTGGATTAGCACGATGTGAAAAGCAGCAACTGCTGTTATGTAACTAAACCCTGCATATACAGTTGTCAGTCTGGGTAAATTTAACTCTGCAGGTTTAAGGCAGAGCTTGCTTGCCAGAGCAGAACTTAGGAAACAACAAAAATTTAAAGACACATCGCCCCACGGCCCACGGGGGGAAAGAGGTAAGGGAGCCATTCAAACAGCGAGGTGGAGAAGGCCTGCTCGGCTTGCCTGTGCCATGCCAGGGCATTAGCCCCCATAATAGCTGGTTTGAAAACAATGGGTACTGACAAGAGCATGGTTGTTCAATTACAAAGCTGTCTGCGTTTTCCCTCTCCCTGCATGGCAATACAAGCACTTTGGAGGCTTAATGTAGTTCAGGAGGAAAGGCACTGAATCCCAAAATCAAGGGGAGGCCTTAATAACAGGCTGCTTTACAGTGAGAACAAAGTGGATCCCCATCTCCGGGCAATGGCTCCACTGTTCCCACGGCCAGGCAAAGCCTGCCAAGAGTGGACCTACGGCTTGGGTTTTAGACGTGCCCCTTGCACATGCCGGTCTTGGGGCTCAGGTTTGCCCACTGCACACATAAGGGACGAGCGTTAACTCTCCAGGAGGCCCTTCCAAATCCATCATTTCTCCCTCTGGTTTTACTGGTGGATCTTTATTCATTATGGACAAGGAATAACTGCAGGGAACCTTTCATTCTAAACTGGGCTATGTCAGGTGAGGCTAAGAGAAGGACATTCCCTGGGAACTGTCAAGATGTCAAAAAATATAAATCCACTGGACCATGTTTCCAATACTCTTCACTTCCCAGAAGAACTCATTACAAAACGGACTTGTGTTGGACCCCATCCAAAAAAACTTAAAGTCGATCTCGACGAGGAGGTTCCCACTCATAAGATGTCCTCCCTACGCACATCTCAAAACCTTCAGGGGAAGGGTCCACCCAGGGAAGAACCCACTACCGCATCCGAAGGCAAGACACCCCCCGGGACTCCCAGGGAGGCTTCAGAGCTGTGTCGGTTTGTTTGCGATGTGGTGTGGTGTGAGGGACATATTTCACAAAGGTAAGAGTAGACGGGAAGTTCCAGTGCTGAGAAAACTCACTGCACGAGAAGATCTTCCACTGTTTTATAAACTCAGTAGGGCCAGACTATGCAGGGACAGTGAGGCTCCCAACTCAGGCACAAAACTGAAGGAGGCCCGAAACTCAGTAATCAAAATAAATAATAATTTAATACAATAAATAAGTTAATGTTAATGCAAAAAAAAAATCACATAGAGCAAAATTCCAAAATTTTAAATGGAGACAGCAGCAGTTTGGGAATAACCAGGCAGCCAGGTTCTCTAAAAGACTAGGTCTGTTTTGTGTGAAATAAACTATCCTAACATCTTTCAGTTCCACTTTAAATTTAGGTCTAGGAAAATAACCAGGGGACATTAGTGCTGACGACTTATCATCCTTTATCATATCCACATCTGCATTTGTTAAACTTTCTGATCCCTGACACTTAAGAATGAGCAATGCAGCTGCAGAATCATACTAGTGGGATAGGCTGGTGAGGGGGTGTCTGGCTTCTATTTTCTAGGCCCAGACTGAGCAGAAATTCTCAGGGAAGACTCCAGGAGGGTTTGTGCCCTAGAAGGAAAGAGCATCCCCAATTTTTTGTTGTTCCAGAATGATAATTACTATTATCTAGTACTATTTGAGTAGTGATAAAGCTTTGCCCTGCACCGTATTTTCCTCTAACTGGAAGACTCTATCTACTGCCACATGTTTATCTTCTGGAAGTGCAGCCCGAGGATGCCACCGCCCGCTCAGAATCCTTACATGGCTCCCGACTGCCCACAGACTGAAATTCAAACTCCAGGGCCGAGCACGGGAGAGCCTGACTCTCAGCACTAATTTATAGGATTCTGCTTTATTCCCCTTTCCTCCACCCACATGCCAGCAGGCCTGTCCCATCCCAGCCCGGCCTTCCAGGCTCCCTGCCTTTGCTGAGGTTGTTCCCCTGCTAAGAACAGGAAAGCCCTTCTCCTGCCCCAACCCACTGCCTCTTTTCTAAATCTTGCTCATTCTTCCACTCTCTATTCTAAAAGGCCTTCTCCTCGAAGCCTTGAAGCTCTGTTGGGTACTAAACTACAGGAAAAGTTAATGTGAATAAGAAACAGCTCCAAGTAGCTTTTGCATTTCAGTTTAACCCCAAATCAACCAATACACTTAGCTTACCAGACTCACCCTGTTGTCAAAGCATGCTGATCACTCCTTCTCTGCCCTCAGGAGCAGTGCCATTGTGGGAAAGAAGGAGAAGGGACAAATGGGAAAAACACTGACACCTCCTGAAACAAAGTAGGTATTCAATAAAAGAGTAAACACATCCAACTTCTAGTAAATACAAACTATGGAAACAAGGCCCATCCACTAACCCCAGACATAGATACAAGATGAATATTCTCCGGATCCTGAAGAATGCATGCACAGAAACACACACACTCTTGGCCAGCACTGGGGAGGGAAGAAAAATTCCATTTCAACTCCTAAAAGCTTAGCTGGAGCCCCTGGCTCTCCCAGGCATGTGCTGCCTGCCCTGGGTGATTTGCTTTCACGGCTAAGGGCCTGGTGCTCAAAGCCTGATTTTCCCCCAGCACAGCAATTCAAAACCATCTTAGTTACACGGATAGAAGGTGAAAGTATATCCCAAGCAAACCACTGGACTGAGGTCGAGTTTATCAAACCAATTACACTGAGATGTTATGAGGAGGGGGGGAAATGTAATCACATATGACAGGGATTATCAAAACTGCTTACACAGGAAATCAGGAAACTGATAACAGGCTGACAACGGCATATACCTGACTGAGGAATTTCAGGCTCAGACTCCCCGGGTTTGTAAAACAGAAACAACAACACAGAACATACTGTGCAGCACTGCTGGTCACCTGGGCGCCTCTGGGGCGAAGGGTGGAGGATGAAGGAGGACTGACTGGTGTCGAGGAAGCAAAGAATCCCTCTGACAGGCCCACCTCAGAGCCCATGTTTTGCAGGAAGCCATTTCTCATTCCCCATTCAAAAGCATCTTAATGGGTCCTGACCTTGGACACCACAGACAAACAGCGCTAAGGCAGGAGAATCTTCCGGGAGCAGAAAGAGACAGACAGAAGTCGAAGTTGTACCCTGCGGTGAGGACTGGTGACTCCGGGGCTCCACCCCCACCGAGGAGTCAGGGAGAGAGACACTCTGCACAGTTTCTGGTGTAAGCTGACTTTCTGAGGAATGGCCTGGAAAACTATGCAGGGCTTTTCCACGTAGAGAAGTGCCGCACATGCTGGGAAGGTCCCTATCCTTTTCAGACCTGGCCTCTCAGGTGTTTAGCAGGCTATCCAGGGTAGGCGAGGCCTGCAGAGTGGGGTCATTCTGTATCCCAAATAAAACTGTAATAAATTAACTCTGGGGAATACAGAGTCGTTGCAGGATGCAGGATTCATGGGGCCCAGAGCAAAAGCAAACGGTAGGAGATACCTAATGAATCACTGACAGGACACCAAAATAGGGGCCCTAAATAAAGCAACTGACCTGGAAAGGAAATAAATACCTACGTTTTAAAGGAAGGGGTTCATATTCCTCTGTGCTTCCCTGGGTTTTGTTTTTCCTTCACAATGTGGCATCTTGAAACACCGTAACAAGTTCGGATGACTCAGGGCACAGGCTTAAACTTTATCAATGCCTGCGACAGTAGTGATTTGCATCAAGTTCAAGGCTGTCCTTCTGGCAGTTGTTTCACTTAATTGAGTGAAAAAAGCTGTCAGTCTGAAGCTCCAATCCCAAGGTAAATTCACTCTGAACTAACCATCTGCCAGTGCTTCTCCCAGGGTAGTCAACACTTATCATCCAGAGGACTGGATTCACTTCCTCATAATTAGATCATTCCTGAATTAAATTGACGGTCCCAGGGAAAAAAAAAATGCAAAGTGTGTTTTGAGACCAGAAAGCAGAAGCCAACTTGTTTTAACAAATGCAAGAGACTACATATTTTTTCACAGTGATAGAGCAGCACAACAAATGATTTTTCTAAATTAGGCTTCACAACAATTATTATCTTCCACACCACCCTCATCATTTACATTCAGATTTTTTGTTTTGAAGGTTGAGGCATTTCTTGGAGGCACAATGCACAAACCCAAGGGATGGGTAGCTATCGATTTCAGATCCAGGTGCCCAAGCAAGGTCAGATCAGGTTGACCAATCTTATGAAACGCCGTGCATGTCAAAGTCTCTGAATTTGTTGGCATCCACAAACCTGCTGCTTATTCCAAGTAAAGGGGAAGAATTACAGGCTGTTTCTTGTCTCCCACGGTAGCTACAGTGAGTAAACAGGCTGGGGGTAGGGAGGCAGGTAAGACAATCCACCAATAGATAAATCTGGAACCTGGCCCCAAAAGCAGTGCAATCATGCTGCAAACCAAAAGAGATGAAGGAATGAAACAGGCGAGTGGGATTCTGACAGTTTCTCTGTAAACATGATTTCATTCCCTGCCAGTAATTGGGTGATTTGCCTCCAGTCAGATTCAGTCCTGTGGGTACTTAACGGCACAGGGTTTTCCAAATACTGCACATTAACTCAAATGTTTCCAGGAATATTTCTGAACTAACTAAAGTATTTAGTAATTCTTTCTACTGTTCTTCAGAAGTTTACACACCACTTGGTTATCAATACATAATAGAGAGACAGAGACAGAAAATAGTGAACCATGGTCGCATGGGCCTCCTCCAGCCGTGGGCCAGGAAAGACGAATGGGACTCAAAATAGAGTGAGACCAACTCATTTTTGCCTGAATATCCAGATCAGACATTTCAATGCCCACTTTTGAAGGGATGTAAGGTGAGAGCTAAGATAAAGGAAGACAGATGGAAATAGAAAAGGAACCATTAGGTCCTTATAACATCGCAGACTAAATAGAACCTAAGAGATTACCATATGTGATATTTCTCAAACTTGCCTAATTTTAATAGCCACTTGTAGCACTTCATAAAAACAGGGGTTTTAGGTCCTTCTTCTAGAGATTTAAATTCAGGAGGTCTGGGCTTGGTCTCAATAATGTATTCTGTTACACAAACTTAACAGTAGGATAAACACAGAGGCCAGAAGCAAAGCAAAATGATTAGAGCCAGAAAAGTTAATGACTTCGTGATGCAAAGATGGCCTGGGGAGTGAGAGCTCATGTCTGGGTACATACATACCCTGGGAAGGAAGGCTAACAGGGGTGGGAAATGTGACCTTACATCCTTGCTACCCTAGAAGCTAGACCTCAGAGCCTTATTAAACCAGAAATCCATTAAAAAGTTGCCCCCTTCATGAAAGAAAACTCTATCCCTTGTCCAGGGAAGTGAAAAAGAAACTAACCATCCACCTAGAATTCCAGGAGGGAAAAAAAACAAAAAGTCTCCTATAAGAAGTTGATATCCTAAACCTTTGCAATATGCACATTTTCCAGGTTCTGAATTTACACTACCCTTGTGCTGTAAGATAGAGAAACTCCCACAGCTCAAGACATACCGGACATACTGGGGGAAAAAAAAATCCTGATCAAATGAATTCAGTCACAAATTACAGTCACATAAGGGGAAGAACCACTATACGTAAGGAATAAATAACAAAAATTAGCACCATAAGACCCTGACATAATAGAATATTATGGATGGTTCTATAAAATAAGGAACTCTAAAATTATTAAAGAGGTTCGAGAAAGAAGAAATAGGATACATAAGTAACAACACTATGGCAAAAAAAAATAGACAAATTTGAAAAAATTTCTAGAGAGGATAAATATCAGTCATTTAAAAGAAAAACTCAAAGGATATGACACAAAAGAATGTATTTGGTATGTTTCCACTCATCTGAAATTCAGTAAGAGGCAAAACTAATCTCTGATGTTGGAAGTCAGTGGAGCATTTAGCTTTGGGAGAGTGCTACCTGGGAGGGGCTGCTCCGGGGGGCAGGCAATGCTCTCTATCTTGATCTGGGTGATGGCTACACTAGTGCATTCACACGTAGAGCCATCATTACTTCACTGCGTGTATATTAAACCACCATTTTAAGAATTCAATGGGCAGTTAAAACACCACATTAGACAGAGGACATTAATGAATCAGAGAAACCAAGGACATTGCCCAGAATGTTGAACAGAGAGAAACAGAGATAAAGGATATGAAACAGAAGAGAAAGAGAGGATGACATGAGAAGACCTCTCATTTATCCAAAGGAGTTTCACAAAGAAAGATTAAGAGCCGATGTCGGAGAGTTTTCCAGAATGAATATATAAATCCACACCTAAGCCTATCATAGTGACCCTGCAGAACACAAAAAAGAGAAAAGCTGAAAAGCAACTAGTAAGACAAATTACCTACAAAAGAGCAACAATTTGACTGACAGCAAACTTATCATCCACACAATCAGTGCCTCCTATTGATCAAAGGCCACTGCCAAGCTGTTGACAATGTGGAGAATGGGTTTTGTTTGCAGTGACTGCAGACAACTTTTTTTTTTTCGTGAAGGCTTCTGTGTTAATGCATCCTCCATTCATTTCTTCAGCAAGTTTTTAGTGAGCTCCTACTATGTGCCCGCCTGGTCAAAGAACTTCCTTGCTCTCAAAGCTCTGAATTCAGGTTACAAGTGCTGTGATGGTGGAAATACAGGGGCTGTAGCAGGCACAGGGAAGATGTCTAACTTAGAGAAGAGAGGTCAGGGAAAGCTTCCAGGAGGAAGCAAATCTAAGCTGAGATCCCTCAGATGAATAGGGTAAGTAAGTGTCTATCTGTGCTCTACTGTATCCTTAGGCTTTAGAACAGACCTGGTATCCAGGAGGGGCTCTCCTGGATGAATGAACAAATGAATGAATGAATGGATGAAGCGGCTAGAACACAGGTGTAAGGGAGAGCACACAGGAGTAAGGAAAGAGCATGTTTCCACAGCACGAGTGTTCTGTACGGCCGGGGGACAGAGTGCATACGTGAGCACGGAGGGTTGGGAGGACAGGTGAAACATGAGGCCGGAAAGCTGCACAGGACCTGACAGGCTGTGTTAAAGAGTCTGGATTTTATTCTCTGAGCGACAGGAATCCAGTGAAGGATTTTAAGCAGGAAAGAGATATTTTAGATTTGTATTTGCAAAACACCACTTGGGTCCTAGTGTCAATATCAGAGAAGTTAGCACTACTCTGTAAGGAGACAGGATACTTCCTCACCAGGAACGTGATGAACAGCTCTCAGATTTCAACCCAAAAGAGCCTGGGAGAGAGGGTATGAAGGGGAAGTGGAAAGGAGGGAGAGAAGAGGAGGGAGGGGGAAGGCTGTGCATGAGCAGGTCTAAGAAATAAACATAAAATCCTGGCTATCCAAATCCTGCAGTGGGTGTGTTTTCCAATCAGCCTGGAGGCTTATGGCAGAGATAAAATAGGAAAGGAATATGTCCCCTGCTCCAGCTGAACATTCTGTTCAGGCTTTTCAATCTAAAAACTTCAATGCGCTGTTCGGCACTGTGGCCGTTCTCGTGTTGTTTGCCCTACACCGCGCCAAACCCTGCCCTGAAATATCAGCATGCATGTGTGGGTCCAGGCAGGGCTTACTAACTTCTATGAAGTTTGAGTTTCCCCCCTTCTTGCAAAGGCAGTAAACCAGAGAAGGGTCCACGGTAACAATCATGACTTTGCCTGTGCGGACAGCTGCCAGAAAGAGGCAGCAAGCCCACAAGAGTCGGGCTGAACAGCAGCATGCCCCAGCCAGTGCCAAGTTGAGCCACTTCTCTGTTGCCAGCTCCTTTTAGGGCTGCAGAGCACTGGAGGGGCTGGGGAGGGGCTGCAGGTGGGTCGTCCTTGTGTTCACGGGCCCTGCCTGGGGTAAACGCCGCATCTTTAGTATTCATAGTCCACAGCACTCATGTCTGCCAAGCTGCAATCGCAGGCTGCTCTAAACAGTCAGTTACAGTTACTTGTCAGCAGCATACGCAGGAATTCCTCCAGCAAGATTGAGACTTTCACTTTGTCTAGTCAGCCAGAAGTCAGCCAAGACAAGTGAGGGGGAGAGTTAAATCTCAAGGAGTTCTCTGGCAGGACCAGCTCAGGCCTAGGAAGGGCAGCAGGACACCTAAGGAATGAGAGGAAAACCTGCTGCCAGAAGGCTGTAGAATTCGCCACAGGAACAGCCAGAGGGCAAGAGAAAGGTAAAAAAATATATAATCTCTAGGGGCAGCTATGGGCAGCTGACTTAGCTGAACACTGCACAACTCAGGGAGCTCCACCCTCCCAGACTGCAAGCTCCCCTCTGCCAATGGAGAGGGGCACAAACACAGAGAAGGAAATGGACCCCAGGGTGCAGGGGCTGCTCTCTAAACACGCGGGTCACAGTTAGGAAAAGGGGAACCAGAGCTGTGGAAGGAGGTGTGATGCAACGTTCTGGACTCTGACGACCCAACTCTCCAGGCCTCCGTCTTCTTGTCTGCAACGTGGGGATCATAATGCTTGCCTCCTAGGGACGTAGAAAGGATTTTAAGGACTGAGCTCAGCGCTCCCAGCGCCCAGAGCAAAGGAAGTGATTAATAAGCAGAGGCTCCCATTATGAACTATCAAATCACATACCAAACTCCGGAGTGACTGTTCTTGCAAAGGGCATGAAAGATACTGATAATATTTTATTTCGTCTTTGTAACCTCAGCCCCTAGGACAGTGTCTGGCAAGCCTAAGATCTGAATACACATTGTGGAAGGAAGGGAAGGAGGGAGGAAGAGAGGGAAGGAGGCAAGGACTCATGTCTTTTATTTCTCTGTCTTTGGTACCTAGCAACAGTGTCAGGGACTATTGTGAAAAATAGCATATTCACAAATACTGTTTGTTGAATATAAAGATTTATTCATAGTCTACTTATTCACACAACAAGAGATGAGCGCCTGCTGTATGCAAACCACTGTGTTGGGATCACTGGAGAACAAAGAGGTAACTCCACTATAGTCCTGTCCTCAGGGACCTCCCAATTTAGGGACTCATTCATAAATAATCTGTGACACTACTGTAACAGAGGTCCCAGAAAGGGAGGTCACTAGCCTTCCGTCCCCCACCCCACCATCAAAGAGAAGCAACACTTTTTTCTTAACTGGCTCCATCCTAACTGACAGAAAGAAAAATTTCCTTCTTTAAAACTGTGAGGGAGAAGGATAAGAATGTGATCATGCCTGGATGCAGGCTGCTAATCCTTAGGAAGACCTGGCAGCACAGAGCCCTGGGCAGCCACCTGTGCCCACAGCGACCATATCTCAGGCTCAGCACAAGGGAGGGTTTGAGGTTTCCTAAATAATGTCCTGGTTTATCTTTCTCTGCAACAACCCACCATAAGGATTCAACCAAGGCAAAGCTTTCCCAGACCAGAGGGTGGTGATGCTCTAAACATCACTTCCACCACTGGAAATAGTAAACAGTCTAACATCTAAATTCCAAAAAATATTACTGATGCTGTTTAAAATTAGCATGCTAACTAAAACTGAGTCAAGCTGCTGGCTTATGTATGTCTAGCCCTATTATGCAACCGGAAGAATGTGTGTGTGAATACATGTGTGTGTGTGCATACACATGTATATACATACACATACACACATGAACATGTGCGCACACACACTCACACAATTTGTGGGTCTAACCTTTCTGAAATTTAAAATAGAGTATGGCTACAGAACACATCCTCCATGTGGAGATGAGAAAGGCAAATGGAGTAGCCTTTCTCCTCCATCCTCCATGACACACTATAGCCAAGAAATGGATTCCAGTTAATTGAATGGACCCGGGAGCAGCTGAAGATGGAAACATACTGCAGATTAACCACATTTCCAGAGCTAAACTCTAAACTGGAGAACCATTTGAGGAGCATCGAGAATACTGAGTTGTTACCCTTCATTAACTAAGAGCTCATCAAATGGGAATGCACATCCCCTCTTCACTCACATCACAAAAAGAACAGCAAACATCAAAATCACTAGATTTGGCATCTCTTTCAACAAGTCAATGGCCCCGAACACTTAACTCAGTCCTCTTCTTGTTCCATGTACCTTTTCTTTGCAATTATATTTAGTGCTCTCTGTGATTCACAGTTGAAAAGCAAAGTATGAATTTCTCTGCAAGTATTTTCCTCTTTGGATTTGTTCATAATTCTGATGACTTCCAGAAGAAATGTTGAAAGTGACATCACTAAGTCAGAATAACAGCCAAAGTCCTTAACTCTTGCTTCCAAGTATTTCATCACCCAATGTGTAAAACAAATGTAAAACAACAAGCAGGCAATGACTGGGAAAGCTCTCAAGTCGAGTTCCCTAAAGGGGAACCTTCACATTCTATTAATTATATATCATGGAGAAGGATCTACAGCTAATACTTCCACATTTACTGATAGTTACTATGTAGCTGTTTAATCACATGTTCAATGACCCAGCCAGCTCAGCCCACTGACTTGGAAGGTTTCAAGTGATATAAAACATAAAACTTTAACTTCTTCCAGAAAAAGGCATGAGATAAAGAATTAGCTTTTCTCTAAGAGAGACTTGTCCTTTCCCCATATGAAGCAGGCTACAGTGAGAATAAGTGCCCACAGGATACAAAAGGAAGAAAGGGGAGCCCAGAAACTGGTGAATGGATAAAAAATACAATGGTACAGCATACAATGAAGTAGTCTTCAGCAATAAAAATGACTTAGGTACCAATACATGCTGCAACATAGGCTAACCCCGAAAACATGCTAAATGAAAAATCAGACACAAAAGACCACATATTATATGATTTCACTGAAATGTCTAGAAAAGGCAAATCTAGTAGATTTGGAAGTCTTTTAATGGCTACCTTATACTATAAGTAGGAAGGGGTAGGGAGAGTAAAGGGTCATGAGGCATCTTTGGGGGGGGTAACAAAAACGCTCTACAACTAGATTGTGGTGGTGGCTGTACAACTCTAAAAATTTACTAAAAATCATTGAACTTTACACGTAAGAAATGTGAATTTTATGATATGTGAATTATCCGTCAATGTTTTAAAAAGGTAGAAAGAAGAAAGAGAGCATATCCTTTGTTGAATTGTTTAAAAAGCTGAGTCTTAATTACAAGGCCACAGAATGTCAGAGGCGACAAGAACTTGTAAGCTCAGTGTGCCCCTGAGCTACCTGGAGCTCACCTGCAGATGAGGTGGCAGGGGGGGGAGGGCAACGAGTGAAAGCCAATTGCTCAAAGCTATTTATGTAATTAATGGCCAAGCTGGGTCAGAACTCAGGCCTCGAGATTACTTGTCCAGTGTACTCTCCGTTTATCTCCATTATTTTGCTTCATTCAAATTCCCAGGACATTAAACATACAATAAAATATATTCACAGACGCATTTGAGCCAAAGGTCAGATGTTTTTTGAGGAAATACCTGTGAGGAAAATGGAAGTTCCTATGGCCAGGATCCTCACCTGACCCTAAACTACTTGATGATGTAACTGGCCTCCTGCCAGGTGACTGCTTCCCACCTGTAGGCAATAAGTTATTATTGACTGAGTCACCATATAAAGAGCTCTGCCCAGAGCTCTGGGCCGAGGCAGAAGGAGGAGGATTATGGACCTGCAGACTGTTGGACACAGAGTGATCCTAGTGCTTGACCTACCACCAGAAGAATAAAGCCAGGTATAAACGCTTTTACCCCAAGAACATTCCATTGTCATTCCTCAGTCTCACTGAATCCACAGTGAACTTGCCCGGGCTGAAGCCTTCAGGCAAGACAATACCACACTGGACAACCCATGATTTAGTTATTCTTTGCTTTCAGTAGCTGTGGAAAAAGTGAAGGTTCCTGTGACCAGGATTCTCACCTGGCCCTGGTAGGCTAGCTCACTGCACACGTGTGGCCAATATGTTATTATTGACGCTGCATAAAGAGCTCCACCCAGTACTCTGGGTGACAGACATGGTGGCACGGCTGCAAGGCTGCAGGAGAGCAGAGATAAGACTGGAGTGGTGGCAGCACTGAGGACTGAGATGGCTGCAGGGGTAGAGGGGCCCAGAAGCAGAGACCAGCTTGCTGCATGCAGACTGGCTCTGAGTGGATGGGATTCTATGGATTGACCTGCCATGGTTGGAATAAAGTTGGGTATAACCCTTTCACCCCAAGAATGTTCTACTGTCATTTCTTTGGTCACATTGAATCCACAGTGAACTTGTCCAGGGCTGAAACCCATTGGCAAGACAGTAGCACTTGGCTATATTATTTTCCTGCCTTCTCAATATTTGTTTTTATGTGAAAACTATGCCTGTGTATAGTTTTTAAACTGAACATTCTTTCCTTACCTAGAAGATGCATGAGTTTCTTAGAAGCTGAATCAACACTAAAAGGCTCACTGCTTCAGTACAACCAACAGCAAACATCCTAATTCAGACCTAGCCACTGGGGTTTGTCTTTCTAATAGAAATGTAAAAGAGATCTTTCTTCGTCACAAAATTAAAATGTGATCCAATTATGCAGAATATGAAGGAACTTGTTGTTAAATCACCAAAAAAAAAAAAAGTCAGACACAGTCATTTAAAACAATGATACCAGAGCCTTAATTACTTTGGGTTTTACTATACTGTAGCTTTCAAAGAGGAGTGGAATACAATGACACACAGCCATGCAAAGGACAAAACATACAAAGAAAACTAGAACCCTGTTTAAACAGACAGATGATTAAGTTAATAATTTTAAGCAATTTTTGGGGGACAAATCGACCACCCTGAAAATTATTAGTAAGCTTTAAGCATCAACCAGTGTTACGGACTATAGTACATGTTCCTCCAAAGTTCATAGTTGAAGCTCTAGCCCTGCAACGTGATATTAGGAAGTGAAGTGGGGGGGATGATTCGATTTAGATGCAATCATGAGGTTTCCCATGATGGGACTAGTGCCCTCCTAAGAAAAGGAAGAGAACCCCAAATTTCCTTTCTTTACCATGGGGGGATATGGTAAAACGACAGCTGTCTGGAAGCCAGGAAGAGGGCCAAACCTGCCAGCACCTGAGTCTGGACTTTCAGCTTCCAGAACTGTGAGTAAAAAAATGTGGCTGAAACCACCCAGTCTATGGCATTTTGTTACTGCAGCTCAAGCTACAACAACCACATACTTACTGAACAGTTATGTGTACGGGTCATTCCAGCAATCAAGGTCAAGTGGTTATACAACACCCCTTTCTCAGGAACTTGATCAGGGGTTATTCACGTGCATTAAAGTATGTGAGAAAATATTTAGCCTTCCTAAATCTGCATTTTGCAAGGGGCTATTCTTGCAGTGACTTACTTATACATTTATAGCCTATCTCCCAATGCTTTCTCCTTGGCATAAAGTGAAAATTAAAATAGAACTGCATATTTAGCTCAACTTTCCTGCCACAGAACCAGTCCTCAACTTTCTAAAATATATGACTAGCCTTAAAATGATGCCTATCTCCAAACTGCTTCACTTTTCAGTTGTCTGTGTTATACATGGGGGCCAGTTGCATGGATACTCCCGGGATGCTGGGGGCTCCCCTACAGGCAGGTGGCTCCTCCTCTGCAAACATGGGAAATAAGCAGTGACCGAGGAGGGCACAGCTTTGCTGACCAGTATGTGTGGAATCTCAGAATTTAAACTTACTGATGACCTCACACTCGAGAAGGCTCCAAATTGTCCCTAGGGATCAAACTTGTCTAGCCGGTCTTTCTTTTTGTAACAAAGCCCAACACTCTTCCCCTATTCTACCTGGATGACCCAGGTGATACCTGAAGTGGGAAGAAAAATTCCTAAACTGAAAGGCAATACTTGTGCAGTGAGGTCGGCCTGTATGAGCCCTAAACCGAGGATCTCTGGGTAAGGAACAAAGATTTTGTTTCAAATCATGGAGGCTTACCCCATATCTCTTACACCAGTAAAAAAAAAAAAATAACACAACCTTAAACGGCACAACCTCTAAATTAGCAAATCCTACACAGGCCCTTGTTTTCTCAAATGACTCAGTTTACCTAATTTGTGGAAGAAAAAGGCAGAACTGGGAAAACAGAAGTATGTGAGGTGGGCTAAAGCTATAGATACCTTTATATTTCAGAAAAATAAAAGAAATACAAAGAGTGATACAATCAACTTACTGAAAGCTTGAGCAATAAAGAGGAAAAATTGCACGGCTGTAAGACAAGTAGGCTTATGGTCATAAACATCTTCTTGGACCCATTTCCACTCAGGATCCTTACAGGTTCTCAGCAATTTGCAAGCCGACCACAACGTACACTTGTTCACCAGGAGCCATACTCTCCTCCTGTATCTAAACACAGAAAGGCCATGACCCTCAGCTTTCACTGGCTCTTGGGACGGTGGCCAAAGTGAAAGAAGTCAAGCTGGAGAACTCCTGGGTGGTTCCCAGGTAACCAGCTAGTGAGATTTCAACTTAGATGGGGTTAGCTTTGCCTCGGTAGGCACAAGAGCCACTTGGTCTGAGTTTAGAATGATTTCTGTTTAGGTTTCTTCAGGGCTTCATTCTAAACAGCCCAAATAAAGGCTCGGTTGTCCTGAAGGGCACCTTTCAAGAGAAACAAAAATAGGACACTTGCTTAACAAAAGGGGATTGTTTGGCCACCAACATCCTGAATGGGGTCTGACTGTAGAAGTGGAAGGGCTTTCTGCAAAGTTAAAAGGACAGAGGAAAACAGCAGCAAGAAAAGAATCATGACAGCATCTCCCACTCCAAATCTGCCTTCCCCCTCAGAAGTGCCAACGGATAAAATATAAACCTCTTTGAAGAAAACTCCAGCCAGAGCTCAGCTTTCAGGTTTTAGAATTCTGACACTGGCATTCCAGGGCCTCCCCACTGTAGGATCAAACACACATAAACGGTTCCCTGATATATGCCCGGTTTCCCCCGTACTGTAAAAAACAGCTTTCATTTAAATCTACTTACCACACTGTGGGTGAAGGCCTCTAATTTTACGGCACAGAGATAACACAAATAATTCATAGGACATATTAGTGGCATATCTACAGGGGAAGTATTTAGCCAGAGCTCCTTGAAAACAATAGGGAGCCTGGCTACTGCCTCAGAAGGCAGAGTGATGGGCCTTCCAACAGGCAAAGCCGGCTGTCACATTCGCTGGAGTTAAAGATAAGCTCAGCCTATTACTGTCCGAGTTGTCTTCAGTGAACACGTCTCCCTAACTATGCAGCACTTGTCCAGTCCTCTGTGTGCTGTGATGTTATCAACTTCTTCCTAGGACCTCTGGAAGCTAATGCACATGTGAAGGCTCCTGGAAAACAGCAAGTGCCATGAACACAGAATGGCAATCCCAATAAAATCATTATCAACACCATCATTTGTCCTGCCAACAAACACTTGTGTATTTCTTTTTCTCTTCCTGGTTCAAAACAAAACAAAGAAACCCTTTCATTTAGTTTTCCATGGCTAGACCCGTCCTTTGAAGGTCTCACACCCTTTCTCAAGACCCTCTTTCAACTTTCTCTCCCACAAAGCCTTTCTCCCAGGGCAGTGTGGAGACCTCTCCACAGCGAATATTCATTCCATTACTCTCAACCTTGAGGTTTCCGCCAAGTGTGAGGCAGATTCCCCTTAGAGGCAGGATAAATCGATGTAGGTCTATATGGAAAGTTAAAAAGTGCCAGGAGGTGGGGGTTTGTGGGGAGGTGAGGGAGCAGTGACCACTCTCAACTCTATAATCATCAATTAAACCTGTTGGGAAGGAGACCACCATCAAATCAGATAAAACTCAAAGTCTATCCAAAGCAACAAAGTGTATTAGAACCTCACTCTGAATTTAAAGACATTCTTGTTTTTTATGCTTTTAGTAAATGCAGGTTTCCAGGTCTAAAGAAAAGTTTTTGAGATTCTTTCTTCTGTCACTGCACCCAACCATCTCTTTTACTTTCTCAACCACACCCACATGGACCTTTGGTTTATTTTCTCCTGACACACTTCAAAATCCAGGAATATGTCCTGGTATAAAACTGTTACTTTCCAATCCCATCAAAAACACTGCTTTACATCTCCAGCCCAGCCGTCCCTCCTGAACTCCAGGCCTTTGTTAAAATATCTGTTTTTCCTAATTCCCCAGATAACACACCATCACACGCTCCCCACCAGAGTTCAGCTGCCCGTTGGACACTAACCCTAGCACCTCCAACCCAGCCCATCCAAAATGGAATCCATGTCTTCTCCCCTCTACACATCCTATCCCAGAGGGTCCCAGCCAGCAATTCCACCCAGCTCTAGGGTTGACCCCTGTCATTACCTCCACCACGCACCTCCAGTTCCACCTCCTGGGAAATTCGGTATCAGCGCCCACCTCCTTGCCCCTCCTGAGACCTGGCCTGCAATACGCTTCTCCACAATTACCACAGAGATCTCTGAACGTGGCTCCTTACCTACACTGTCAATTCTCCACCCCCAACTTCAGCTTACTTAGCTTAAGTATCTTACCAAAAAGAAATCCGATTTTTCTCACTTGCTCAAAATGTTTCTATGAAAAAAGTTCCAAAATGCCTAGCCTCACCCCTGCCTACTTTCTCCAACTTCATCTCCTACTCTTGGCCAACATATTCTGGGCTTGGGCCAGGCACCTCGTTCACCCTACCTGAATGTGCCATGAACTTTCACCCCCTGGGCAAATATGTTCCCATTTCTCCCAAATCCAGGCAAATCTACTCAACAAAGCAAGCTCACCCTGACTCTTCATGGAACGTTTTCTCCCCCTTCTGTGCACTATACGTTGTGTAAGGATCTCTGTTACAGTACTCTCCACATTTTCTGAAATCTTTAGTGAATGTCTTCCCTATCAATTCCTTCATTCAACTTTGTACCTCCATTGGCCAACATTGGACTTGGCACATAGCAAGTGCTCAATAAATGCCTGATTAATCAGTGAAAGGAGGTACTATATTTCATTGCCTTTAAACATCTGAAGCTTTTGAAGAATATTCGACTCTCTTGCCTCATCCCAGTTTCCTCTCAGCTGGCTCATCTTTCACATATTGATTCTAAACTGCATTATCGCCAGCAGCCTGAGGGCGTTCACTGCACACCCAAGTAACAGAGATAAGGGACAGAAGACTCAAGACAATCTACAACGCTGCCCTCAAGGAACTGAGACCAATGAGAAGATAAACACAGCTGAAGCAACAAAACGTGAATTCAGTACGGGCTATAACTAATGAGCGATAAAACCAGTGTGTTTGCTACTAAGAAAGAATAATGGGAAAGACCAATTAACAAAGGGATGCTGTCAAACACCATGGCAATTTTCACTGTAACATTTTATTAGGCACAATATGATATTGATAGTTTCTTACTGAGGTTTGCAATAAAATTTCCCCACTAAACATATTCTTAATCCAGATGCCAGGCAGTGTGATGCTCTGTACTCTCTCAAATGCTCATAGAGTTTAAAATCCACATTGTGGATCTGAGATGCAGGGGGCACACAATTGTTTATGAAACAAATTTTCTTTAAATTTTCTGGTCATCAGTGCTAGCATCAGAGCTGGCACATATATAGATGTGAAAGTTAAACACATTTTGAACTACATAAAAGCTCAACTCTTTGGACAAGGTCTTCCTGAGGTGCCACGTTACCAGGTGGTGGTATTGACAATACCACAGAAGCAAAATCCTGGAGTAAGGGCAGGCGAGAGATGGAGACCACCAGTAAAATCCCTTGCAGATGACCACTGCAGGGGAACACGGAGAGGGGGTCTCAGAGGCAGCAATCCAAACTGGAGATGAACCAGCTAAGTCTTCAAGACCACCCTGGAGATACCATCCTAATGGTCAGAAAGATACAGACAGTTACTGTTAAGCTGCTCCACCTGATGCCAGCCCTCCTGGGCATGAAAGGATGAGGGCACTGGGACCCAGGCAAAGTGTAACAGTCTTGGACTTTGTAACTTATATGTCCCACCGGGCGCAGCCACAGTGGGTGCTGCCTTCTCAGATCCTGCTGCTGCTCTAGGGGGCAGCTTCCGGCGTCAGGCATAAAAGCACATGTCTGTCTTTGTGCTGTGGAAGAACCTGTTTGGGCAATGTCCTTCCTTGTGAGACAAATGACAAAATAAAATGACCATAGTTCCTGGGCCCTGAATGCTTCTTCCCAAACTTGAGAAATAGCAGTTAACAGAGGTTCTCAGACATGGTAATAAGGATGAAGAGGTTGAAACTAACACTCCAAGACTTATTTTCCAACCCCGGCCTTGATACTATTACTGACTTGGCCTGCTAGAACTGGTACCGGGCCCCGGGCAGGCTAGCCAACTTCTTAAAAGTCAGTCCAAGGCAAGCATTTTTATGTCACCGTTACGTATCTTCTTGATCTGCCTGACTGCACAATGTGTGCGTGTAATTGTGCAGGTACGTGTGTGTGTGTGTGTACATAGATACACATTTGTATCTATGTACAAACTAACTTTTTCATTGAACAATGGCTTATTTTCATTCACTGTGTGTTTAGTATTACAGAGTTGGGGCTTCTCCAATAAAGTCTGTTTCTTTAAGATCAGCTCCTTTGTGTATTACCCACACCCTATCACAATACAAATTAGACAAAATAGATGCTTAATGGTGTAATTCACTTTACAATGGCACTATTATTACAGCATTATTCTATTTTCATTACCACTGCATATTAGAATTGGCTTCCAACATGTTTGAGTGAAGAAATAAAACAATCTAATCACAGCGCCAATTAATTCTGTAAAAGCCATGTAGTATATCAAACTAAAACATTTTTCGGAGCATCTGAGAAAGACAGGATTCCACTAGTGGTTTACTTCCTGTACCTTGCTTGCTATGCTTCTACCTCTGCTATACTTTGACCTATCCTAGTCCAATTACAAGCCAAAATCAATAGAGACCCTTAGCGAGTTTAATAGATCCTCTAAGAAAGGACGTTATAATCCATCAGCACACCCTCTCCTTATGATGACATTATTTTCCCAATTTACCCAATACTATTGTGGTACCAATAACTACTCTTTCTCACGCTGCTCTCTCATCAGCTCAAATACTGTAACAGCAGAGCAATTTCAAGCAGGTTGTAAGTCTTTGAGAGTATTGCTTGCAAAGTGCATGTAAATTATTAGATTACATTACAAGTGAAAGACTCAGCAGCGGGTCACCATAGTGGAGCATTAATGTAGAACAGGTTGAATGGAACCCTTGCAGACAAGCTTTTCCAGCATGATTTTTGGCAGGAAGGAGAAAGTGAGTAAAGGGAAAGGGAGGGCAAGGAATGATGGGTTGCTGAAAATGAGGCGTGAGAGAGCACTGGAGCACAGTGGGGAGGAGGAGCTCCCCCAGCCTCAATGGCTGGAGGGGGCAGCCAGCTGCACCTCAGGAGTGGTGAGGGTGGGGGAAGGGAGCAGACAAGGGCCTCTTCTGGTTCAGGCGAAGGTGTAGGGTATGACCTTGGGGAGGCCCAACAAATGGCTGCTGGAGTTGGACTTACGTGACATGTCCCCACTGGCAGGATCAAACCCACGGCAGCTGAGCTGGGGGGTGGGGCAGAATTCAGTCCACAGAAGGGAACTGGCAGTAAAAAGAAAGGCTTCGATGAACTGGGACTCTTATTTCATGGGACAACCAGTCAGAACCAGAGAGGAGAACTAGGCAAAGGGGCAGCAGACCTGAGGAGGAAACGGGAGAGTGGCATGAGGACCCCCTACGCCTGTATGTGCTCCGTCATCACCACCATAGGATCTCCACTTCCGGTGCCCTGGGGTCCTGCCAGGGGCTGTGCATACATCATCACAGAAGGGGAGCCGACATCACAAACATCCCCAGTTTTCAGGTGATGAAAGAAACAGACTAGTGAGTGCACTTACCTAAGGTCACACAGCCAGCACACAGCACACCTGGGCCTCGGGCCCAGGTCTGTCTCACTCCCAGCAGGACTGTAATATCCATGTGTGCTATTTCCGAACACATCCAGCCTTGGTCTGAGTTGCTCAAGACTGGCACAGGCCTGAACCTGCCACTGAGGGGAGGACGGTGGATCAGAGATATAGAAATGGAACAAACAAGGGCGGCTGGGCCCAAACCAAAGGCCCAGTTGGATGTACAAGCAAATAGAAGCTGCACTTAGCTGCACAGCTGGACCTACTGAGGAAGCAGACAGCTCTGCAGGGCAATGTGGGAGAGGTTGTCTGCACAGAGCACCTCCTTTTCCAGAGGCACTGTGTGGGGGTAAAAGAATAAACCACAGTGCTGGGGTCCTCTGGGGAAGGCTGGACTCCCACCTGGGAAATAACACTGTAAGACAGTGGAAAGGAACGTGGCCAAGGAAGAGGTTATGAGTGAGCAAGGACCCAGTGACTGCCTACTGTGAAAGACAGGAGTCATAAGAACTGCAGGATGGAGAGGGTGAGTTTTAACCTGGAGCTAAAACGATTGCAGGATTTCAATTAACAGAGAGATTGGGATGTAAGGTGGGAGATCGGATGGAGGAGAAGAGGAGGGGCAGGGAGGGCACATATAAGGAATAGGGGTGAAAAAGGCCAATGTAGAGGAGAGCCATCAGAAAAGTCTGGTCAAAGGTGGCCGCCCAGACAGTGCGCCACATTTGAGAGACACCGCTGCTAGAATATAAGACCTAGGAAGGCAGGCATCTGATCTTTCATGTTTGCTGCTTTATCTGCAGAGCCTAGTGCAATGCCTGGCACACAGAAGATGCTCAGCAAATATCTGTTGAATGGAAGAATGCCACCCTCATGCTTTTACACAGTGACATCAACTCCAAACAAAGGGGAATCCCAGAATTTACATTCTAGGCCAGTCTAGGCAAATGCATGTCTAAATGTAATAGGGTATTAATAAGCATGTGCTACAAGTGACATAAGGATACCGTATGATTACCAATAATAAGTATTTACACTATTTTCCCTCTCCCACCACCTCCCTGAAATCATAATGAGTAGCACCTGGAGTTCAACACCAGTTACTGCGGAAACACTCCCTCCCTCGCTGCTCCCTTCCACCACTGGGCCACGGCTTTCGGGAAGTCTACTGCTACCTTGTGCCCAGGATAGGGGCTGCGAGGGGCAGCCCATAAATAGATCATGAAACTAATTTGGGGGCTCGTGATTTCAACGTCTGTTTTTAAATAATACACCAAGATAACAGTGCACCACAGGTGAAGGATAAATATTGTATGCGAAAAGTTCATTTTGTGTATGTGTGTGTGCTTGTATGTGCCCTGGATCACAATATAGTATGTCTCTCATTGTAGGTCACAGTATAAACACTTGAAAGATGTTGCCCTAGAGGGGAAAGAAATTCCAATATTAGACACTCCTTTTCATATTCAAGTTGAATGACCCTTGTTTTTCTGACTGAACGTAACTGTCAGAGGTATTGCTCTTTCAACCAGTAAACTTGACCTATCTTGAAATACCAAAAAATTCTGTGCAATACTAAGTTAAGAATTACTTCCTTTAAAGGATCCCCAGTTTCACAACACAAAAATTAAAACAAATTTTTTTCTAGTCACCAAAGTAATATATGCATAAGGCAAGAAGCTCAGAAAATACAGAAGAGCACAAAGAAAAAGAAACTCATACATAATCCCACCATCCACTTTATCATTTCCTTTAGAGTCCATGTCAATACACATACGCACATACAACACACACACACACACACATACACAATATGTTTTAGAAAATCAGTGTTATTCTGTACAGACCGCTATGCAAGCTGTTAACTTTTCATTAAGCAGATCAGAAACTTTTTCCCCTGTCAAGAAATATTTCTCTACTACATGATTTTTACTGGCTACATAGTATTCCAATCATGGACTTGCTCTTGAGCATCTCCATAAAGGCACAGCCTTAACCCCTCCACCTTGACTGCGGCCAAGACAGCCACCCCTGCTACACCCCGGGCTGTATGCAGCTCCAACAGTGGGCACTAAGTATAAGCTGCTCAACAACAGAGCCTGCATTTTACTTTCTGCTGAATCAGATCAGGAGACACAGGCACTGTTTTCACTATGCTTTCAAATGGCTTTACTGACATAGCTACAAGCTCACTGGCTAATTTTTGATTAATCATAAAAACGCTCACTGGGATTTTTTTTGATGTCTATTACTGACAATGTTCTATTATTGGTGCACAGCCAAAATAATGCTCATTGGCTTCCATATATATCTACTACCTAATGCTGGATTAACATCTGTATACACCACAATATCCTTGGAGGGGGCGCAGGAACGAGATTTTATACCTTACTGGAACTTCAGAGTACTGTGGTGCAGCAAACAAGTGGAAGGAATGTTATGTGAGGAACCTGTGTTCCAGTCACAGCCCTGCTACTTATTAGGAATGGGACCTCAGCGACATCAGACCTCTGTGAACATCAGTTTAAGTGCCAGTTTAAGCCAGGCTAGATGATTTGTAAGGTCCCTTCTGGCTCTAACAGGTTTTAGTCTAATAAAACATGACAAGTAGCAGCATCATGAGTGAGCACCACATATCTAACATACTCCCCCAAGCTGAACATCAAAAGGCAAGCTTTAGAACCTTCTAGAGCCCTTTCAGAGAACACCAGTTCTCCTAATGATTCTCTGTGGGGTCTTAAGAAGGCTTAGAACTTCATTAATTTTAAACCTTCATCCTCCACGCTGTGAAATTTTACCTCTTTGGGTTACCAACCTGGTCTACAGGAATTTCCTGGGTTGAGAATAAATGTGCTCATCCGAAGTGGGTCCTGAGTGCCAGAAATGGCAAAATACAACTCTAGCAATTTCACACTTATCATCAGTCAACTAATATGACCACTAAAAGAAGAACCATTTCTGATTATCAAAATTTTTCATTTGCCTTCACTTTCCCAATGCTTCACCACCTGGAAAATGGCACGTTTTGAACAATTCACCCCCCCCCCCCAGTTGCCATGTCCTCTCAGCTGTAATACCCCCATCACACAAATGTCCTGGGACGACATGCTCTGTTGTTACTGTGGCCTTCTTACCATCCACTGGTTTTATAATTGTACAGTGAAAATGAAAAGCAATGCAGCTTATCGAAGAGTTTTTAGCCTTGCTAAATATACCCTCGTTTCTTCTATGATTTGTATGCTGAAGATCCATTAACTCCTGTACAGTCACTCCTCCCCGGGACTGGCACTGACCACATGGGGTGATAGAAGCCTCTTTGCTCTGGAAGGGCAGAATCAGGTCTGGTTATCTTTTCTCTGCCTTTGTCCGTTTCTTCAGGTTTCTTTCAAACTAATTGGAAGAATCAATAAACACGCCTGCCAATTCCCTTAATACACTAGGAAGCAGATCGCTGTGCCCTTCACACTCGTTCTGGTTCTGTTCTTCCAAGTATCCCCTTACCTGCCTTTGTCAATTGGCATTCTCGACAAGTTCGTCATAACTTCTCAAAGTGTCAACTTTTCCTCTTTTCATTGCCCTTGTTAAAGATAATTCAAAATTAGAAAGTCACATTCCCAGCCATTTCAGAGTGAATGCTCATTTCATTTTCTTTTGCAAAGAAGGCTCTTTCTCTCCAGAGATTTGCTTCCTTCATTCCCAGCCCCTATTCCCCAGCCCCAAACAGGCACCCTTAATCTTTGTGCACACTCCTCCGTTCCCTTATTTCCCCATTCTTATCTTCCCCCCAAAATAGTGCACCCAGTGAAATACACTTTAGCTTGTGGTTCCCCCTCCTTCACTCTGCCTCTGAGAGAAATGTCTGTGTCTGGAGATTGGCAAGTCACCTTCAGGAAAGAGGCATACAGTTGGCTGTCAATTAGTCAGGATAAGACTGAAAAAATTACATTGTGAGCTTTGCCTCTCAGTACATGCATTTATGCTTTGGGGATCAAGAGGATTTCTCCCCCACAACCTAAAATTCATATTTATTCCTTTTGTTTGGCCATAACTAATTCTCTACCTAGCAGCACAGCAGCTAATAGTATGGATTATTTAAAACAGTGATTACCATACCTCATTATAAATTCAACTGCTGCTCCCTCATTTTTTTTCCTCCCATTCAGGCTCACCTCTATCCTTTGCAACCTGCCTGTTTACCCTTGGTAGCATTCTTTGCTTATAGAGCAAGTCAAAGATTTTCTATTCTGTAATTTTTCGTACCACATCCAGTTTGATACAGAGATTTTAAGCCAGTTTATGTTCCCCCATTAAGCACAGACCCCAACATCAGCATTCTTGTCACGTATACGATTCCATCAAGTTTCAGAGTGTCATTTATACACAATTTTATTTCTTCTTACTTCTTTCGCACACGCCTACCACTTACGTACAGCAACTTCACTACATTCATATTTCATAAACTTCATCAGTATTCAGCCAAATCCTCCCCCGAAGTAAGCTAGGTATTTTTAACAGCGTGCTGCCTCTTTCGCAGGCTTGAGGATCCTATCCTAAGTGGCACCCTCCCTGGTACCCCAGGAGAGTTTCATCTATTATGCTCTGTCCGTGGATGCAGGAACTTCCTATTTGTTTCAAAGAACTTTAAGATAGTTCATCGTGAAAACTCAAATTCCCAGTCACATTGTTAGATGTGGTTCGAGGCTGGAAGATTATCTATCTTCTATGCCATAATCCTTCCTTCTCTTTTCCAGCCTCTGATTGAGCTGCAGGGAAAACAGCACTGGCACAGAAACTACCTGCCACCTGAAGTCCTCCAGCACCTTCAAGGGTGTGGCCAACTGGGACTGTCACCTGTTGGCAGGCACTGCAGAGGGCTCTCCAGCCGGCCACCAGGGCCTCAGTTCTGTGGACAAGACAATCGCCAGGAAGCCACAGTGCCACACCCTTGTCAATGTGCCATAGCATGTAATATGATCAGTTTGTAATAATGACATGTCAGGTGAGGACATAAACATCTGTTAGAAAAAAAAATTGTTCTTCTGCCAACACAAGGGAATTGTTACCTGTAATTCCTTTTAACATTAGCATGAGAAAGCCTGAGTGAAAGCAAGCCTGCCTAAACCATGAGCTGTGGCATATTTATTCCTCATCACGCCCCATTCCCCTCTTCGAAGAGTGTCTCTAGACACTCTCCTTGATGTCTTTACTCCAAAAGCGAAAAAAAAAAAGGGCTGTCACAAAAGAACACCAAGACTCCCAAGCTGAATTTCCAACACCACAACATCAAAGCTATCACGACACAACTGCAAACTACCATTAAGCCAAGTGGGACAGTTCTGGGAAAGTCAGCATCTGGTGGCATGGCTCCTAGGATGCTCTCCATACTAGCCCAGCGAACAAAGGCCTCAACTGGGAAGGAGAGTTCCCTGTGCGGGAATCTAAATGTTCTTTGCTGATATTCTTAAAAGTCTTCCTTGGAGCCCTAGAATTTCCTCACTTTCAGGATTTATGATACTCTTTCAACATATCTAGAAAAGAGACAAAATTAGCTGATATTTAAGTTACATAAGCTATGGTAATAAAGCATGCAACTTAAGTGTAAATACAATAGCCTTCCTAAATGAGAATGATTTCACATCCTCTATAACTCTAGGGAAATAGGTAAAGCGCTAGACTCGTGTTGAAATTTTCCGGAACAGTAAAAACCTCAATTAACCAGCATCAGCTAATTGAATGAATTTCTGTTTTGCTTCTCACAACTTGGAGAACAAGGGAGACAAATAACAAAACATACTGATGTTGAGGATTTAACAACAAAAAATAACAATTTCCAAGCTGGGATCAGGACAGATTTAGTCCAGTCTCTGACATCGTCTCCACTTACAGTTCTGTAATGTGCAGTGAGAATTCATCCTCCGAACAGCGACCCCGTGGCACCGTTAAGACCCTCAAACCTCAAAGAAAGATTCAATTACATTCTCAATGTTCTCTCTAGGGTAGGAAAGGGGATCCGCACATTTGAAAAACATATTCAATAAGGAAAAGACAAAAAGTACTTCTGGTTAAAAAAATAAAATAAAATAAAAAAGTACTTCTGGTTAATCCACTGTTAGTCAGAAAAACTAATCCATCAGTAATGCCTTGGTCCCCTTATAGAAAAGCCATGATTGCCTTGGTCCCCTTATAGAAAAGCCATGATTTACTGTATATTAATCAACACTCAAACACTGATTCACCTGGAGAGTTTTTTTGAAACATGAATTCAAAATGATTCCATTTTATTTTTCTTTACAGCTTAGTAAGATGAGTGAAAAATTTAACAGCTTATTTCCAAAGCAACACTTCCCATGGTGCATGAGATACCAAAGAGCCCCATAAAAAAAAAAGTTTTTAAAAATGATAGAAGAGAGAACATTAGAGAGAGAGAGACAGACTGTTCTTAAATTCTCAGCAAGAAAGACAGTCTTCATACAGAAAGGTATTCCGCATTATAGGTTAGTGTTCGCTCTGACACCTGAAGGCCTTTCAAAGCTGACCCTTCTTACTCTGGAAGAATCTATCATTAATCTGAGATGAATGCATTGGGAAGATCCTTGAGAGAGTAGATGATGTCTACCTCAAAGTCCCTGCACGTTGGCTCATGGAAGACAAAGAGGGTGAGCAGCAGGATATGACATATGAGGAGAGCTGTGTTTTCTATAAAAACTTTTTTTGCACATGGGGCAGCCAGATTACAACTATATATATAAACTACCTATATAAACTAAGAAGCACAATTCCTCAAGTAGACTGAGAAGACAGGGGGGTGGGAAGAATACACTCAGGAAAAGTGGCAGATGTAATACCACATTCAGCGACTTCCAATTCAATATGTCCTTCCAACAACACACCACAACTTCCTAAAAGCAAAAGTGGGGGAATGTGGAGAAAAACATGCATCTTAACTCAGAAGTCATGAGAGTGTGGCCCATGGAGAACCCAAGGGCTTGACTCACTCACATTCCAAAGGTTAGGTCTGGACAGGGGTCTGTTTGCTTCCAGAAACAATTTAGCTGTTACCAAAAATCTTCAGAACATTTTCACCTGGAAGCCCACTACTGCATTAATATTCTCGCACTTCCCCACCTCCCATTTAGGAGTCCGGTGTGGAACCAGCAGTGTGTAGTGTACCCCCCACCTCTGCTGCCGTGAAAACAAGCTTAAGGCTCCCACAATCAGAGGGCTCTCATGCAGGATCCATATTTCAGCTTCGGACATAGAGACATTTTCTAAAGCCAAGGGCTCCTCATAATGTTAGAAGGTTTGGGAAAATTCCAGCAGGTAAGTAACCTAAAAAGAATCTGCTGTAAATGTTTTTAGCCACTCAGGAGTTGACTTCTGGGTTAATAATTCAATTCTTTAAAAAAAATTACGGGGAAGCAACAAAAAGGTTTTCATAACTTTCATCAAATGCATTTTCTAAAATTATTCTATTACATTTTAAAGGGTATAATTATAAATGTTTTTATGAGCAATTTACCAGAAAATTAAAGTCCCTTAGTTTCAAAAATAATTATTCCATCCCTCTGACAAAGGATTTTATTCTACCCTGTAGCTCTTTCAAACTATGGGGCATCATTTGTTCACTGTTGAGAGCCGGGTCCGTGTAAGCAAAGTTGATCTGAGAATCAATCTCTAGAAAGGGCTTTAAATTGCCAGGCAAGGGCACCTACCAGAAAGTGAATCAGCCAAGACTGAACAGGGGAGAGGAGGCGAAGCACTTTCAAAGTCAAAGACTTAGTGGTTCTAGAAGTCCTCAGGGCTACAAATAAACTACAGGCCTTGTTAACTGATTTAACATCAATCTAAACTGAGCTTCCGGGGGGTTCAATCTCAATCCAATTGAGCTCTTCAGTGTTAATCCCATCCTTTGGTTTCGATTTTTCCCTTAAGTCAGCCTGCCCTAAAAGCCCTCAACCTTCAGTGCTGGTTTTCCAAACCAACTTCATGGCACATGGCCCTGTGCAGATAACTTCAGTGAAGTAAAAATACGTAAGCTTCTGACATGCCTATAATAATGAGATTCTGGAAAAGGGTTTTTTAACAACAGTTATGTCACAATGCTCATGGCTCCCTGAAGTCCCTGAAATCCTTGTTAAATTAAAGATTCACTGTGGTTTTTTCCGCTTCATTCTTACTTCCCATGTTGCCTCTTGCCTTTTTTCCCCCTTTCATTGTGCTAGAAAGATGGGACTGAATGACACCAGCCATCATTAATACCACCTAGAAAATCAACAGTTGCATTAAAACTGCTAACATTCCCTGCCCAGTTTTAAGGAGAGGGGGAGGTCATCTTTCAGATTATAGTCACACATCTGATTTTGGAAATTCAGGCACCAAAGGTACACAGCCCATTCACATGTAGATTCCCAGAAGTTCCGAATTCAGCAACAGCTTCAAGTCTACCCAGGTAATGTCTCATGAGGTCGCCTCAATGTCATGAGAATCCAGACCACAATCTCTGTGGACTGCGAACACTGGCTGGATGGAAGCTAACCCTGCTGCCTCTCTGGAAGGCATCTTCCAAATCAGAAAGCTTCCCACTTTACCCAATGCCAAGAACTGAGCCCTCTTTAGGTTGAAAATGCTAATTATAAGGTGATGATGTTTGCTTTTCCTTTTGAGTTGTATGCCTTTATGTTGTAAGTATTAAAAAGGCGTAATCACCTAGTGTGTAGGTTAATTTCTTTCCGATATTGTAATTTATGCAATATTAATACGGGATGCCAGCTCCAATTTTCTTGCTGCTTACACTCTGGGAGCCGACTTGCATATTCTGCCAAATCCATTACATCATCTGAAAACCCAAACATTTCCCATTTTCAAATCACTCTCCTCTACCAGGCATACTTACACATTCTCTCTTTTTCTCCCTAGCTCACACACACAAAGATTGGTACCCCTGAGGAGCAGGCACTACATTTGAGGTTCAAGTCTGCAAATGCACATAATTTCTGGAAGCTATTACTACTGCTGTGTTAGCTAAAGGATGCCTTCATCCCTGACCTTCCGTTTTCCATTCAGACTGTTATATAACCTAGTGCCTGCGTGCAGGATGTGAGTTCAGTGTTTGGGCCTCACCTCCTCTCCCTCCCCCCATTAAATCTCAGGAGGGATGGACACCCGGCTTGTTCAAAGAACAGTGAGTGGTGGGTGGCCCTCTAGGGTGCAGGGGGATATGGATCAGCAGGTTAACTGTGCAATAGGTATCCCACCCCTACTTTGTCCCTCTTTCCTTTTTGCTAAGCCTAGGGGGCTGGTGGTACTGAATGCCCCAGTGTTATATAATTTGCAAGAACAGCAAGTTACGGATTTGCTAGTCGGTTCTGCAGCCTGCCACCCTGATCTCTTGCAAGAACACCTTCTGGCAAGAATGACACCTGAAGATGCTAATAACACATGGGGGTGGGGGAGCGATTAAGGCAGAAGGGGGTAGGAGCACAAACCAGAAAATTGTGTGGCTTCCTATATACTATGCCCCCGCCTCAAAAAAAAATGAAATAAAATAAAGAGGCCTCAGAAACACATGAAGGGGATTTTCTCCAGTGTTTCTGATTAACCCTGTTACATAACCCGCTCGCATTCCAAATCCACCGTCTCAGGGTCTAAATATACTCTTTGCAGCCAAAAGCTCCCCACACAAACTCACCGAGCTAGCGGCAGGTCCCGGCCCCCAGCCCTGACCCCCCTCCCTTTACTCCAGGCCCTTGCTGCCCGCCGTCCGCCCCCCTCCCGCTCAAACCACGGTTCCCTGCGTTCCGTCTTCGGAAATCGCCTTTAATTAAATGTTTTTCGCGTGTGTCATCCTGATGGCTTTTACTGTACTCGAATTCCGTGAATGGGAAAGCTCCCGGACAGGGGGTGTGGCTAAGGGGGGGGGGGAATACTGTAAAACAGCCAGCACTTGATCAGCCATATTCCTACCTCTCCAACTGTAACCCCGAGAGGAAGGAAGCGGATCTGGGGTCCCCACCCCCCAATCGTTGCCAGAAGCCGAGTGGCAGGAGAGGGCACACTGGGCCAGCCACTGACCAAAAGCCCAGGCTAGAGATCCTCTTGGTCCCCAGCCCTGGGCGGCTCGAGCGAGCCCGCTTCCTCCGGAGTGACAGGCGTGATTTATACATTATTTACAACAGTAATTAAAGCCGTACCTTCCTCCTGTTCTTTGCAAACTCCAGGAGCATTCAAATAAATAATTCCCCACCCCCCACATCATGTCCCGATACCTATAAAAGAGAGTGAGATTTCCCCCCAGCACTCCACTTTAACAAGGAAAATGCAAGGAGGGGGCAATAGAGGCCCCCAACCCCCGCACACACACACTCCGAAATGAAATGTAAAAATCGGGGAGAGGGGGACGTCGCTCGCACTATCCAACCGGCATTCAACTCGCACTGACCATTCCCAGGTTCTTCAGAAACGCTTGGAACCTCACAGAGGGAAGGATTCCCAGGGCAGAAATAAGTTTGGGTGCCTTTTGATCTTTCTTCCTCTGCTTGTTTGCTTTTGTAGACGCTCACTCCGAATGCGCTGGGAGCGCCCCACAGGACTGCCGCCCTCCGCGCGCTGGCGCGCACACGCCCCCCGCCAGCCTGGGCGCCGGGCTGCGAACCCCGGGTCTGCAAACTTGCGCATCTACGCTCGCCGCGCCGGCCAGACAACTTGGGAAGCATTTCGCGCGCCCGCACCCGCCTTCCTCCAAATCCCAAGCCCACCGCCGTGCTTCAAAGAAGGTGCCCATGTCACCCCCAGATCCAGGAGCCCCCCCTTTCCACCCCCAGGGCTTCTCTGGTCCCTCACACCTCCCGCTCCCCCACCTCAACACGGCAGGGGCCCGAAAACACACCCCGTCTCCGGCAGCGGGGCCGAAACTGTCAGGAGGATAAAAGGTAAAGGGGGAGGAGGGTGGACATAAACAGATTTTTCCCCCTTCTTAAAATGACACTGCCGCTTTAAAAGTTTCTTTCCGGGCCCCCACTCTCCGGTTCTCCGTATTTTGGGGGAGCGTATTTAATTTCGGCAACGCGGCTCTCCTCCTCTCTTTGCAGAAAAATCAAAGCCAGGGGGTGAGCCCGCCGGCTGTCAACCCTCCTGCCGCCTCCCCCGCCCCCTTCTCCTCCTGCAACCCGAGAACGGGCTGCAAAAGTTTGCAACATTTCTGGGGGGCAGAGGGGGGAGGGGAAAGGGGTGCTTCGGGCTCAGGGCGCCGCCGCAGGCTCGCGCGCGGCCCCGGACCCCGCGCCCTGGGCGCCCGCTCCCGGCCACCCCCCGTTCCGCTCCCGGGCTCCCGCCGCCCCCTCCTCAGCCCCTCTCGCAGCCTCCTACCTCTGCTGGTGCTGGAATAGCTCTGTCTGCGCACCGGCGCGGGCGGCTCGCTCTTGCGGGCGGCTTCCTGGTTCAGCGGGGTCTCCCTGGAGCCGGCGGCCGCGTCCGCGCCGCTGCTGCCCGGCTCGCTGGCGGCGGGGTCGGGGGCTGCCGGAGCTGACTCCATGTTTTTTCCCAATGTAGAGATCGCTGGAGATGGCGAGCTCCGAGACTCCCTCTATCTTCTGTTTTCAGAGCAACTCTATGGTACCAAAAAAAAAAAAAAAAAACGGGGGGAGAAGGAGACCGGGGCGGCGAGCGAGAGAGCAGGCGGCGGCGGCGGCGGCGGGCGGGCGAGGGCGCGAGGGAGCGCGCGGAGCGTGTCTGGGTGGACGCGAGTGTGAGCGCCCGAGAGGGGCTGGGAGGCGGGTCTGGCCACGGGCAGCGCTAGCGAGAGCCTCTCCCGCCGGCCCCCACACCCACATTCCCCACCCTCCGGACCCCGGGCCGAGAGCCGCGGACTGGCTGCCAATTTGGGGAGGTGGGGAAATGAGGGGAGGAGTGGGGGAGAGGCTCCCGTGCGGCAACCCGCCCCTTTTCCCCAGCCCGGGGACAGAAATCAAGATCCGCCAGGTGATTCTGCGCCTACTTGGGAGACTCTCTCGGGAACAGAACTCAGCCCCATCGGCGGCCAGCCTGGAGAGAGGCAGATCCGACGATCCACGTTGGGGAATCGCAGGTAGCTTCCCTGCCAGTTCAGCCCAGGACTGGGGAGAAACTAAAAAGAAATTGGACCTAAGCTAACTCCCCAGGGCGGGCAGAAGATGGAAGAAGGACTGGCCCTTCCTACTCTGGGATGGGCCGGCCAGTGGGCTTCCGATCTTGGTTTGATACATGTGTCTAAAGCAGATTTTGTGAGTATAGAATTGCCATGGGCATCCAATTCCTGTTGAAAGAGGCCTCTTTCAGATCCTTTACTGTTTCCTCTGCAAAGGATCTAGAAACCACTTGGCAAGGCAATTTCTACTGAAGAAAACTTTGGCCTGTTTGGTAGAGGACTAGCTAAGCTGGATGAAAATATGCCACAGTGCATCCAGTGCATGGCTGTCTGCTAATTTTCAATTCCTGCTGGTAATTTTGCTATTAAACCTACAGTTTCATCCATAAAAGATGTACTGGAGAGGCATTAAAAATGTCTGGATGGTAAAACTCAGGTAATTAACAGCTCCTAATAAGTCACATCATTGTAGGCATCATTCTATACCCCCTTCCACTGAAACACACCCATCACATAATAGTGCTCAATGAAACCCAAGGCAAGTAGATAATCCCATCAGTGTTACCTTGACCCTAAACTCCAATATTAAAGAACAATGCAAACTGGGTAAGTGGAAAACATTCAGGGGGTAGTATCCTGATTTTGCTGCCTCAGTACTCAAACCACCATTTCCTTTTGCCTGCAGAGACACCGATGAAATCAGTACGTTTTTAACACACACCTCCACCTTCCTTTCAGAAGGATGACCAATTTTGACCATAAAAAATATGATTATATACCAGAAGGTGACATAAATATGTGTATGTGTAGGGGAAGGAATTGGGGAACGTTGGGATTTTGCTGACTTCCTGGTTTGGAAAATGCTTTTTAAAAAGAAAAGGGGAAAAACCTAGTTAGATAATAGCTTAAGAGGAACCTCCATATGCCAGACTTCACACATGGTTTGTGTTACTGTTACTGCTCTTGGTCTGATTTCAAACACACAATACTATTTGCTATGGTCTGTGCTGTTAATCAGCAAAACCTGTGGTCCACTCTTCAGAGTGATTTAAATGAGATGTGAACAGTTCTGATACCTTAATCCAGTCTCTGCAAGGATCCCTGGCTTTAGCCTGTCTGTTGGCGCCTACAAACAATGCTATGATTGTCTCCTCCGTCCCAAATCAAATGTGTGGGTTTCCCCATACATCAAAGCACAGATTTCCAAAGCAGCCTTCACACCATTTACAATCGGTTACCCTGTTAATAATGTTCTTGATGTAATTGACCTAGCTTGTCACACTTGACTTTTCTAAGTAAACAAATGCGTCAAAGTGCACAGTTGAAACAAGGTCCTCTGGGGCAGGGACCATTTCAGAATGCATCCACCGCGCCATATTTATTTTAGAGTATTTGGGGGGAAGACTTTTCATATTAAATGTCAACAATAATTCTGTTTGGGATGCAGGTGGCTTAAAAAAATATCCCTGTTTCCTTTTTAGGTACCAGTAGCAACTTGTTAACATTTTTGGTTAAGTCTATTTGCCTGGGCCTTCAGTTTGTTTCTTTGCTGTCCTCCTTTGACTAAGCTGGTATTTGTTCAGCCTGGAAAAACCTTCCTGAAAATGGCCCTAGTGACCTTAGTCAATTAAGATAGAATCCGCATCCCTTTCAGCAATAAATTCCAATCCCAAAAAAGCCATTTCTCCTCTCTAAAACAATTACTGTTTCTGCAATTTAAAACAATTGGGAACTCAAGTGCTTTCCCCAAGGGGAAAATAAAAGTGAGTTAGATACATTCCTTAACTGTCAATCACTGTTACTAAAGTGTAAATTACCAGGATTGAGGAAGCATTGGAAACCTGGAAATACAGTGATTAGGTTTATATTTCTTGACTTCCCTGATTACTAATTAAGGCTTTCCAGTTTTTCAAATATTTGGAAAGATGGGAAACTTCCTTAGACTCTGCTCATTGACAAAGGCCAACAGTGTTTGCTTAAAAATGGTTATTTTACTTTGTACCACTAAGTTCTTTGACAGACAATACCTCAGAAAACTTGTGCTCTATAGAAGAGAAAAGCCTAAATCCATTTTTTGCAGACTATTTCCTTGCCAATTCCAGTCTCCCCTCTTGATGGTAACACTACTTTTCTCTTATTCCAAGGTAATTACTAGGAACCTCAGAGTTAGCTTTGACTCCTCTCTCTCACTCCTGCCCCTAGCTCTCCACATCCTAACATACTTGCCAAGTGCTTTAAATTCTTCCTCTGTGACATCTGCCTCTCCTTCTGCAGCCATCACTCCAGTTCCAGACATTATGGCTCACCTAAACCCTTACGGTTACCTTCCAAATAACTGGCCTTCATTCTTATAACCATTCTAATCCAGTCCAGATAACACTGCCAAGCTAATTATCCTGAACTACAGCTCTCATTTCCCACCATGTCACTCCCCTGCTTACAAGACTTTAATGGCTCCCCATTGCCTATCCAATTAACTACTAACTAGTCAACACGGTATTCCAGGCTCTACCTCACTGATCTCTACACTCCTGCACCAGGGATGGCAAACTCATCTCCCGTCAGGAAGGAACTCCTGAGGCTGGTGGGAAAGATGTGGGTTGTGATTGATGAATGCTGTCTCCCATGGGTGGTGGACGGGAGTGCGACACTCATGCCAGGAGTTCGCCAAACTGCTTTCTATCCTTACATAATCCCTGCAGTCCATGTGTGATCCTCAAGCCGTGCCACGGGCTGTTTCCTCCTCCTCCTGCTGGTAGTGCAGGATCCAGGGACACTTGCCTAAGTCTCTGCTTCCAGAACGCCCATCCTGCTTTCTCTGTTTATTGAAACCCTACCTTTCTTTTCAGATCCATTCTACAAGGTAGCCCCTCTGTGGAACCTTCCCTGATTTACCATACACCAAATATTTGGGCAGTCTTAGGACTCTGCACCCCTCTTAGGTTGCTTGGTAGACACTATCCACACACTATTGTGCTGTGTGTCATGGAACATTTGCCTTACCCTCCCTCCCTGGGTTATGCTCCTGGAGAACAGCGCCTCTGCCCCTGCATACAGTAGGCACTCATTAGAGTTAGTGGATCTGGGGAATGGAATTGATAAACTAATCATAAGGTAGCTTGTCTACACAGGGATTCCATTACACAACAAGAATGAAAACGTAAGCATTTCAACTTTCAATCACTTGAAATAAGCCTTTCCTTCCCGGATAAAGATTAGTTGACATGTATGCACTGTTAAAATTTATTTATGCAAAGAAAAAAAAAGTTGACAGTTATTTTCCTTGCATTTCTTGGAGAGGGAGAGAAGGAAAATTATGGAAATATGTAGTAGAATTTCCTTGGGAGAGAAGAGCTTTCTACAACATGCCTAAGAACAAAGAAGACAGAAAATTAAAATCGAATGCCCAGACAACAATTTTCCTTTCTTTCAAAAAAGCATCAAAAAGCTGAGCTGGACTAAATGCTGAAAATAGAAGAAACCCAAATGCAAATGCCGCACTCACTGCTCTTGGGCATGGGAGGGGCTCCATCCTGCTGTAATGTTTGTAGGTTTGTAGTCAGGGCACCCCGACCAGGGAACTCCAGGCAAAAAAGAGCCCTCTGTTCAAATCACAGAAGGAATGGTATAAACCTGAAGTCCTCATGGGTGGGAAACAGGAATGCCAGGCTAGGAAATAAAGAAGAAGGTTAAAGCATGTGGCATCCACTCTGGATAATATCCTCCACCCCTCCTCCTGTTTTGTAGATGAGGAAACGAAAATGCCTCTCTTGCTCAAGACCACCCAGTCAATACATGAGGTGATGTGGGAGCTTCACCTTACCTGAGTTCAAGACCCAGCTTTGCCGCATACTAACAGTGTGGTTGGGAGTAAGTCACTAACCATTTCTGTGCCTGTATCACCTCTTCTGTAGATGAGGAGTTGTTCAGAGGGTCAGATGAGAGATCCTTCTAAAATGCTTGTTACTCCAAATTTTGCTATTCTTCTGCATTTTATAGAATGTAGCAAAACACCGTATAAAACTGCATGGTCCAATACAGTAGCCACTAGCTACTTGTGGCTATGGAATGTTTGAAATGTGGCTAATTCGAATTAACAGCATGATAAATGTTTAAATTCACATTAGATTTGGAAGACAGTACAAAAATTTTAAGTGTCCCATAAATATCATTATATTGATTGCATGTTGCATGTTGGAATGACAATAGTTTGGATACGTTGGGTTCAATAAAATGTATTATTAAAATTAATTTCATCTCTTAACTTTTTAAAATCTGGCTATTGAAAACAAAAAATTAGTATGCACTTTACCTTATACATCTCTGAGACCATGCTGGTGTGGAACAAACTTGGCACAGAGTAGGTATTAAAATGATTTAATTAGAGTAATTACTAAGGTTCAGCTGGGGGCAGCCCTGGGTCAAGAGTTAACATCTGTCTTGTCATTTTACAAAATCTTAACTATGCTTCTATTTGCAGGGCACTGAGCTGGATGTAAGGGAAACAGAGGCAAAATGATTGTCTGACAGAGAAGGTTAAGATATGCATGCGAAAATGAAGTGGTATTCAGTAATGAGGCTTCAACTGCCCTGAAGACTACCATCAAAGGAGTGAATAATCTTCCTCAGGGGATGGAACTAGAAGGGTCCTGCCTTCAGCAGCTTAGGTTCCCTTTGTTAGCTTCTGGGTTAACAAACCAAGACTGCCGGGCTTCAATCAGAGAGAGCATTTGACAGGAGACAAAAGCCAACCTAAGGAACAGGTCTCCTGCATCCCAGCATTTCCAACCTGAAACACCTAAGCTTCACCTGGGTGAGGTGAGATGATGTATTGGGCTCAGTGTCCTTCACAGAACCATCATGATCCCACTGATAATGAGCTCACTGATCTCTTTGGCTGGGTTTGAAAAACACAGGGTAAAGAAGGCTAGATTGTAAGCTCCTTGAGGGCAGGGACCCTGTCTCTCTTGTTCACCTGTGCATCCTCAGGGCCAAGCACTGTTTCCAACACATGATAAATGCATTACTTACTGACTGAAAGAGTGAATGGACGAGGTATGGTTAAAAAGGAAGGAAAACTGTGACTACATCAACAAGAAAAGGAGCACAATTTATTGAATATTTATTAGATGCTAGGTGCTTTCTCATGTCTCATGGCTACTTTATAAACTAGGCTCCTCCACATTGCCATGAGCAATTTACTGAACTCTGAAGTTCCATCTCCCCATCTATCAAATGATTGTGAGGACCTTTTTGTTTTTTTCAATCACTTATATCACAGCAAAGTTGGTGAGGGTCAGATAACACACTTAGAGGAGCCTCTCCAATAGAACCATATCTGTGTCATCCAATATGATCACCATTAGCCATGCATAGCTGCTGGGCTCTTGAGATATGGCTAATGTGACTGAGGAACTAGACTATTTTTTCCTTTTAAGTAAACTTTATTTTTTAGAGCAGTTTTAGGCTCAGCATTCCTATATATCTCCTGCCCCCACACACCACTGTCTCCCCCACCAGACTGGAGTATTTGTTACAATCAATGAATCTACACTGATACATTACACCCCACAGCCCACGGCTTACATTATGGTTCACTCTTGGTATTGTATTTTCTACGGTTTTGGACAAATGTATAATGACATGTGTCTACCATTATAGATAGTGCTATAGTTTCACTGCCTGAAAATCCTCTGTGGTCCACCTCTTCATCTCTCTCTCCCCCAACCAACCACTGATCATTTCACTGTCTGCATAGTTTTTGCCTTTTCCAGAACATCACACAGTACATAGCTTTTTCAGATAGGTGTCTTTCCCTTAGCAATATACATATAAGGTTCCTCCATGTGGTTTCATGGCTAAATAGCTGATACCTTTTGAGCACCAAATGATATTCCACTGTCTGGATATAACCCAGTTTATCCACTCCCCAACTAAAGGATATCTTGGTTGATTTCAAGTTTTGGCTATTATGAATAAAGCTATCAACATTAGGGTTTTGTGTGGCCGTAAGTTTTCAACTCCTTTGGGTAAATACCAAGGATTTATCAACTGCTGGATTATGTGGTAAGAGAATGTTGAGCTTTGTAACTACCAAACCGTCTCCTAAAGTGGCTGCACCATTTTTCATTCCCACCAGCAATGAATGAATGTTCCTGTTGTTCCACATCCTCACCAGCCTTGGTGTTGGCATTCTGAATTTTGGCCATTCTAATAGGTTTGTACTGGTATGTCACTGTTGTCTTAATTTATATTTCCCTGATGACATACGATGTGAAGTGACTTTTCATATACTTACTTGGCATCTATATATCTTCTTTGGTGAGGTTCAAGTCTTTTGCCCTTTTCTTAATTGGGTTGTTTGTTTTCTTATTGTTGATTTTTATTTTGATTGATTTGTATACTTTGGATAACAGTCCTTAATCAAATATATCTGTTGCAAGTATTTTTCTTCCCAGTCTATGGCTTGTCATCTCATTCTTGACACTATCTTTCTCAGAGCACAAATTTTTTATTTTAATGAAGCCCAGCTTATCAATTCTTTCTTTCATGGATCAAGCCTGTGATGTATCTGAAATGGCATTCCCGTGCTGAAGGCCATCTAGATTTTCTTCTGCATTATCTTTCAGGTGTTGTATAGTTTTGTGTTTAGGTATATGATCCATTTTGCATTAATTTTTGTGAAAGCTTGTAAGCTCTGTGTCTATGTTCATTTTCTTTTTTGCATGTAAATGTGTACCTGTGTCAGCATCACTTATTGCAAAAAACTATCTTTGCCCCATTGTATTGCCTTTTCTCCCTTGTCAAAGAGCAGTTGACTATATTTATGTGGGTCTATTTCTGGGCTCTCTGTTCTGATCATTGATCCTTTTTGTCTGCTCCTTCACCAATACCTCTGTGTCCTGATTACTGTAATTTGGAACTGAATTTTTAATTTTATTTAACCTCAATCAATTTGAATTTAAATAGCTACACCTAGCTAGTTCTTACCATATTGGACAGTGCAGGCTCTTCATTTCAAGCTTTAATCTTCTGAACTTCTGAGCCACCCTCACATGGATACTCCCTGAGATTTTAGATTCTGTATTTATTTCGTACCTGCTAGGGAAAGATGCTGTAAGGGATTCTAAGATGAATCAAGTAGATTGTACATCTTCTATGAGATGCTAAGACAAGTCCATCAGCTCCTGTACTTTAAGATACTAAATATTAAATGTCATATGACAAGTTCAGGTGAAGTGCTACAGAGGAAGGAGCCAATGTTTCTTGTTAGAGAAATCAAGGGAGGCTTCCCGGAAACGTTTTTTCCTGGAGTCAGGATTAAAGATACATATTTGGTAATTGCTTATGGTAACAGGTCGACTCTTTGCAAAGAGCTGAGGTCACAGGCTCCATTTGTATTCTTTAGGTCAGCCTATTTGTAGTGTTACACATTGACATTATTCCACTGAGGAAATATACCAGAATCTTCCCTAATGTCCCAGCTAGAATATAATTCAACTTACATACTTCTCACCCTAGTCAGTGGTTCTCAAAGTGTGGTCCCCAGACCAGCAGCATCAGCAGGGAACATGTTAGAAATACAAATTCTCATACCAGACTTAGAGTCAGTAACTCTGGGGGTGAGACCCAGCAATCTATGTTACAAAAAGCCATCTTGTGATCTTAGTGCATACTCAAGTTTGAGGACCACTGTCTAGATTCAAGACCATCTGATTTATAAATGCCCATATATGAACAATTATGAATCCTAAAGGAGAATTCTTCTTATGAAAGAAAAGATGCATGCCTTTGTGTGCCTAACTTGGCCCAGATCTCCAGCGTAACCACAGATTTCCCAGCACCGAGTAAGGAACCCTACCGTAACTAAGTCTATACCTGTCTCATTATTGTGGTGGTAGTTTTATAGAAAGAAGGGTTTTTTTTCTGTTTTTCCAGGAAAATTTGGAAATGTTTTCCAATGTTAAAATTAAAAATAAGGAAAAAAGAAAAATTAAAAAAAAAAAAAAACGCTGTCAAACTAGCCTGGGTCTCTGATGATTCAGAATTCCAGTTCTGCCCTGGGAAAGAGATATTGAAATGGAGAGCCTGTGTGAAACTGAGTAAGCAATCAGCAGGAATTATTTTCTGCTTAACAGATCAGAAGGGTGACAAAGACAGTAGCACTGTTCCAAAAAGCTACATCCTAGTAGATATTATGGGTCAAGCTCTCCTTTAGAAATAGCTCTGAGTTGTCCCCCTCTGCCATGCCAGAAGCAATGTAGTTGGCTGGCCATCCCACTAAATACCATCTCACTAAATACCCACCTAAATACGTTTTGTCTCCTTTAGGCATGTCAGTTACTTATTATTACAACAGTACTGCCTAACAAACAGTCCCCAAACTCAGTGGCTTATAGCAACAAGCATTTCTTTCTCATTCTTACATCTGCAGGCAGAAGAGGATTCAGGGGAGCTTGGCTCCAGGGGCTGATAGGGCTTTGGTCTGCTTTGCACATCTCTCTTCTTGGGGCGATGATTGACTGAGGCCTGCTCTGCTCATGGCAAAAGGCAGGTGCACAAGACAGCAAGTTCATAAACCAAGCACATGCCAAGCCTGTGCATGCATCACAATTGCTAATATTCCATTGGCCATAACAAGTCACATGGCTAAATCCAAATCAAGGGGTGGGGGAGCACTGTCTGTCCACCAAGAGCTTAGGGCAAGGGTGTGAATGGGCGGTGCTACTACAAGAGAGTGAACAACTTAGGCCAATAATTCAGTCATCAGAGATGGTTATTCTGTGCATCAGAGGTTCTCAAGCTTGGCTGCACATTGTAATCATGCAGAGTTTAAAAAAGTACTGGTGCCTGGGTCCCACCCCTAGAGATTCTGGTTTAATTGGTCTGGGGTGCAGCCCAGGCTCAGAGCGGTAAAAGCTCCCCAGGTGATTCTAATGAACAGGCACGTGGGAGAGCCACTGATGCTAAACCACATGCTGTTCATTATACAAACACGAAATTCTGACCACAGCTTTAGGGAGATCCCTTTCCTCTTCATTTTGGGAACTCCCTATCTTTTAAGACCTTCTACAGTTAAAGCACATTACTGTGTCAGGTGCAATTTCAGTTCCCTCTAGTGAGCAGCCTCAGGTCAAATTCATAAAGAGGTACCGGCAGAGATTTGCTTAGTGTTGAATTCTAATGAATTGCTGGTGATTCTGTTTGTTACTTGTCTATGGTTAAAGTGAAAACACTGGTGTGGGTGCTAATTGCTAAATGTCTACATTCCTGAAGAACTTGTGAGAGGAGTATAGGATTCTGCTGTGTTATTTAGAAGTGAAGATTTACCATCTCAAGGCACAGGACACTTGCACAGACGAGGTACGTATTCATTTTGGTTTCATCTATTTTCATGTTTGCTATACATTTGTACACTGGGAAATGTCTTTTTCTTGGTGTTTTCTGTCATTCAAAGTTCTGGAAATACATAGAAGTGATAAAGGACTTCATAACTGTTCTTATCAATATCTGTTCTAAGGTATTTGTTTTGTGCTACACATTTTGAAAAAGGGATACTTGGGGCTAATTAAAATCAATGACTTTAGTCTTTTGTAAACCATGCTTCTTCTCAGCAGAGTTTTTGCCACTAAGGAGCTCATATTTTTTTAATGAATCCAGCATATTTTTTAATCTTAAAACTCCCATTTCATTTATTCCATCACTAATTTTGTTTCACAGGTTTCAGTTTGGAATCCTTCTAAATCTCTTTATGACACTGTGAAAATAAAAATATTGTATCATACTCCTTTTCTGATTTTTTTTTCTGTGTGTAAGAATGATTATATTTCAAGGACTGACCTATGTTTTAGAAAATCCTTTGTATCTTTCAGTTATCTTCTAGATGTAGTGATCAAGCAAAACATCCTCCATTAATTTCACAATATGTTGTCTGGCTCATAGACAAGCTCATTTGTTGGAAAAAGAAGATAAATCATCAGATTGCATATTATTTTCCCCTTCAATTGATTGCTGGCTGTCAGGATGCTTGAGACTTTGAATAACCAATCAAATTATTAATTTCTGGATGAAATTCTATAATGCTGCATATGTAGATTTGGGGGGAGCACTGTGTAGAACAACAAAAATGTCAGTGTCTGAAAAAGAAAAAGATACATCCATCCTGCAGATGACTCACTAGGAACATATTGGATGCATTTATCAGAGTAGGAAACACTATAGAGTCAGTAACATTTCAGTTTGACACTTACTTCACATCCACAAGCTAGATCCACAAATATTTTCTTCCCAGGGAAATGTCACAATAAAGAAAATAAAGCCTTGGGCCCCTGCACAGCTGTTACCCTCCCATTCATTCCACGATGATAGGACCAAAAAAGGATGCCTTGTCATGCACCCACCACTGTTGCAGCACAGGGGCCTGAAGGCAGGAGGAGTGTTAGCCTTTTTTTTACTGCCCAAAAAGCTGTGTGACTCTGGAGAAGTTTCTAAACATCTCTGGGCTTCAGTTTTCTCATCTGATGAACTAGTTGATTTCCAAGGCCCCTCTGCAATTCCATTTGCTGAAAGAATACTTGGCATTACTAAAAATGCAGTGTTGGAGAGAGCTTTGTTTCAAGAGTGGATAAAAGCAGATGTTCAATACGGAAGATGTTATGGGTGGAATATTCTGGTGCTGAGCAAGTTCATTAAATGTAGAAATAACACTGTGGACTGAGAGAAAAGGAAGGGTGCTTAAGTGTCAGTGTGGAAACGGGAGAGATTAGTGAGCACATGGCCAAAGTCTCTCACGGAGTAGGTAGCTGAAGGAAGGAAGGACCCGAGACTCCGAGCTCCCCATTTAGTGCCCTTCCCTCTGCCACAGGCTGCTTCATTAGCCCAAGTTTAACAGCCGTTTCATGGGCATTTCTTCTGTTTTGGTTGACAGGTCACTTGAAAGCATCATTTTTTTTTTAATGTGAGCAAAAGGATCTCTGAGGACAGACTCGGCCTTTAAGATGGGAACCAACATGGTTCCATCGAACGTGGGCCCCAAACGTGGTCAACTGTATGCTCATTGTCAGCCCCTCCTTGACCACGTGACAGACACTACAAGGTCAGCATTCAGCCTCAACCTTAAGCACATGATCAGGCAGGGTTCAAGCTAATGTGGGCTTGGTCCATTTGGGCAAATAGTGCCACTGTTCAATCTCGGGGATGCCCCAGAGCATAGTTAAGCCTTGGAGTCCTTGCCTGTATCCTTACTGGGCTGAGGCTTCAGAGAAAAATCAACATGTCTTGAGCATGTTACTTACATCACCCAGGGTTAGGGACTGACTGGTGGAATCCATGCTCTACAAAGATTATAAGGGGTTTGACCAAAGCTTCGTATTTAATACTGGTGAAAACAGACTCTCAACCTAGTCTAATTCCAGTGCCCATGTTCTGTGACACATTTTTCTCTCGAATGCAAATAATAATAAAATGAAGAACAAAAACGAAGCTTAAATCTCAGGCTAGGGAAAAGAAAAACAAAAAGGAAAAAATGGATGGGTTAGTGGAAATAAACAAGAATAAAGAAACCTGGTTTTTCTTCTTGATCATCATCCCATCCTCCTCATTAGCACATAATAGACACTATTATACAACCACCAACTACTGGGCACTGGCCCTTTATGCCCTTTAAACAGATGCCCTGCATTTTACACTTACTTCCCACACACCACCGCAAGGAGAAGCTACTGCTATCATTGCCATATGATGGCTGAGGAAACTGAAGCATAGAGAGAAATGACAGGACTAGGATTACGCAACTCCGGGGGCGCGGAGCTGGCATGTGGCAGCCCTGTCTTCCCCCCACCCCACCTCCCCAGTTTCGGACTGACACCAGAACTCGCCCTTCGCTGCGCGATGCGCCCATTAGGACTGTCCTGAGTTCCCGCACAATCGCCTTCTTCTCCCTGGACATCAGCTTCCTCATCAATCAAGCAAAGGGGCTGGACCAGATGATTTGTAGTGTCCTTTTCAAATCTAACATTTGCTGATTCTATCTGTGTATGAATGGAAGACTAAGAAAAACACATGATTCGAAAGAAACTAGAAAAAGGGAAAGGAAAGGAAGGACGAGAGTAGTCGGGGGAGTAGTGGGCGGCAGGCTTCCTGCCCTCCTTTCCCACATGTGCCCCCTCTGACTCCGGTCTTCCCGCAAGGGAGTCCTTCCATACTTCAGTCAGCAGAATTCTCTCAAAGCAAGGGCCCTGGCCTTTGAGGACTTTGAGAGGTCTTTGAGAGCCAGAAGTTCAAGCCCCGTGTTGTAGAGACAGAATAAAACTGGGTTCAAGTTTGGGCTTTGCTCCAACCATCATCTCTGTGACCCTGTGTGTCCTGACTTCTTCTAGTCCTCAGTTTCCTTATTTCTAACATGATGGTCTCAGTAACCACAAACTCCCTTTCTGTTCTTACAGGCAGTGATTCCATAAGAAGCATAAGCCTCCCTCCTCTCCAGTACTTCCTCCACTGAAATCTGACATTTTTACAGTAAAAGCTTATCTGGGTTAAGGCATGTAAGACTCCCATTAAACTGACTTTTACACAATGAGACTACACGAACTGTATATATGCCCTCAACCCCTCAACAGTCCTACTCATTCGTTTATTCATGCAATTATGTAGCCCTTCCTTCCATCAATAAGCATTTCTTTTAGGGCATTATATAAGTAAAAGTAATATTAGTTACCATTTATTGTAGGCCAGGCATTTTTCTAGGTACTGGGGATAAGGATGTGACAACCTAGAGTTTCAGCTCAACAACTATCAGAACCATCACCCATCAGGATCCATTCATCAGCACCTTATGTTATGGAAAGAAAGTTTAAACCTCAGCACATGAGTTCTGATGACCAGGTTTAGCTCTGTTACCCTTGGCCAGTGTTTCTCCATTTGGGACTTTATCAGATTGTGTTTCCTTGCAAAGAACAGAAAACCCATCTCAGAATGCCTTGACTGAGAAGAAATATCTGTTATGATATGAGGTCTGATGACAGAATGGTCCTGCAGCGAATTCTGCCCTTCAGTGATATTGATAAGGGCCTTTCTGTCCCCCTAGTTGATATTCTCTGAATGTCAGCTTGGGCCTCACAATACCTCCCTCATGGTGATATGGTAGCTGCTGTTGCTCTAGGTATTGTGTCCAACAGGAAAAGAGTGACATCTTGTCCTTGAGTTATTTTTAAAAAAAGAGAAAACAATCCCCAGAAACTCCTCAATAGATCTGCATTCATGCTTGTTGGCCAGACTGAGTCACAATCCCACTCCTAAACCAACCATTTAAAAAGGGTTTGGGACAAGTGGGACCATATCAAACTAAAAAGCTTCTGTACAGCAAAGGACACCATCAATAGAACAAAAAGGCATCCTACAGTATGGGAGAATATATTCATAAATAACATATCCAATAAGGGGTTGACATTCAAATTATATAAAGAGCTCACGCATCTCAACAAACAAAAAGCAAATAAGCCAATTAAAAAATGGGCAGAGGAGCTGAACAGACAGTTCTCCAAAGAAGAAATTCAGATGGCCAACAGACACATGAAAAGATGCTCCACATCGCTAGTCATCAGAGAAATGCAAATTAAAACCACAATGAGATATCACCTCACACCAGTTAGGAATGGCCAACATTTGTGGAGTATAGAATCCAAGAATAGACTACAGTTACCAAAGGGAAAGGGACTGGGGAGGATGGGTGGGAAGGGAGGGATAAGGGGGAAAAAGGAGCATTACGATTAGCATGTATAATGTAGCAGGGGGAGGGGGGCACGGGAAAGGCAGTATATACAGAGAGGGCAAGTAATGATTCTATAGCATCTTACTATGCTGATCGACAGTGACTGTAATGGGGTATGTAGGGGGGAATTGATGATAAGGGGAGTCTAGTAACCATAATGTTGTTCAGGTAATTGTACATTAATGATACCAAAATAAAAATAATAAAATAAAATAAAAAATAAAAAATAAATAAAGGGTTAGGGAGTACAAGAATTGGCTTAGGCTAATTGAGATTTATTCTAAATTGCTGGAAGGTCAATCTTCCCTGAGGGATGGATTCCCAAGCACAAGTGCAGCCCTGTCAGTGAGCCAGCTATTTATGCTACAGAACCTTCCATTCCTCAGCTGAAAATAGGGGAAATAACCATTCCTTCTTTGCAGGGCTGTTGTGATTATTAAAAGCAAGTAGGAACATTTTGTATACTTTAAGCACTCTGCAGATAGAAGATAGGAATATTCCTCTAAAAGAAAGCAGAGACTCTAAAACTGAGTGTGGGTCAGAGTCCCTTAGAGGGCTTGTTAAGAGATTTCTGGGCCCCAGAGTTTCTAATTGAGTAAATCTGGGTGGGATCTGAGAATTCATCTACCTAACAAGTCCCAAGTGATGCTACTAGTGGCTGGGGACCACACTTTGAGAATCATTCATGTAGAGTATGACTGTCTTGAATATAAGAACAAGGTCTTGTTTATATTTCTATCTCCAGCACTTCATTGCCTGGCACATACAGTGGATGTGTATATAATCTGGCACTTATATAGCTAGATTAGTATATAAGAATAATTGCTAATATTTATTCTGTGCTCAGCACTTTATTATACTCTTTATATATATTATTTCATTTAATCATTACTGTAACACCAGAAGGGAGGTACTTTTGTTAGGTACACCTATTTATACATGGGACAAATGAGGAATAGAGGCAGAAGGCCAATAAACAGTGAAGCCAAGACTTGAACTCAGGTGCATATAAAACAAGAACCTGTGTGATTAACCAAAACTTTATCCTAAATATAATAAGTGGTTGCTAATTATTTCTTGAATGAATTAATACATTTAATATCCAGAAGAAGGAAAAATAACAGTTTTATGTTGATGAGGTGAGAGAGACAAGACAGGACTAAAGCATGAGCTGTCTGCATGGGAATGTGGTCCGGGGGCACCCTTGACATTTGGGATCCTGGACAACACAGCAGGCCCCTTAGGAAGGGATGGTCCCCAATGCAGGTGGCTCTAACCAAGGGGAAATGGCCACACTCAGGAGCTGAGCCCCCACCTTCACTAATTTACCTTGGCTTATCTTCCACTGACACAGCAGCCAGCATGAGAGTGTGATGGGAACAGGAGAGCAACTAGGGGGCCTTGCTCTCCCCATTTTCTACCCTTGGCTGTCCATGCATTGCAGGAAGAATTCTGAGAGTGCATCCCTGGATGTGAAGGAAGGCCTTTTACAGATGTGCACGCATTCCCTAAGTCACCAGGGTACCATTTGGTAAATTGCTGCTGCAAAGCAGTGAATAGTACCCTGGTGGCCTCACAGACTGATCGTATCCCTAAAAGTGTTTCATTTGTCTCTGGGGGGAATTTACACCCTGGGAAAATCTGGTTAAATGTATAAATGAATCTTCCAACCAGCCAAGATTGAAGATATAAACTCATAAAGCCAGAAGGCACGCCCCGAGAGCAACAGGTGCACCCCCACCCTCCTGGCACACTCTCACTACACAGTCTCAGGTCAGGCTGACATTTCTGCTGATCTCAGAAGAGCAGCAGGAAGGAGATGCCAGGACATCATTCCACCATTTGGCCTTCAGGATATTCCCACCCATCTAATTTCCCTTTGAGGTAGTCTGGGCTCATGTCAACCTTCTCTGCCCTTAACGGAGATGGAGGACAGTCAGTAGCAGCACCCTCTGAATGAGCACTTTCTTAAACTTGATGATAGTCATTAAGCTTCTAGGGGGTCTAAAGTTTGGTGGTTAAACCTCAGTTTAATGACTCTCCTTTTTCATTCCTCAGTGTAAAATGAAAGTGCCAAGAATCACTTGGCTGAAGACGTGCAGGAGTGTCTCCGACAAGCTACATACATTGTTACACTGTGATAAGAATCAACTCCGGAGGGGGCGGAAGATGGCGGCGTGAGTAGAGCAGCGGAAATCTCCTCCCAAAACAACATATATCTATGAAAATATAACAAAGACAACCCTTCCTAGAATAAAGACCAGAGGACACAGGACAATATCCAGACCACATCCGGACCTGAGAGAACCCAGCGCCTCGCGAAGGGGGTAAGATACAAGCCCCGGCCCCGCGGGCCCGAGCGCCCCTCCCCCCAGCTCCCGGCGGGAGAAGAGCAGGCAGAGCGGGAGGGAGACGGAGCCCATGACTGCCGAACACCCAGCCCCCGCCATCCGGGACAGAGTGCAGGGCCCTCGATACTGGGAAAACAGGGCAGCAAGAACAGTGAGCAGGCACTGGAGGCTGGGCGACAGAGGACATAAGAAAAGCGCGCGACCATTTTTTTTTTTGCTTTTTTGCTGCTTTGTTTTGGCGAGCGCTTTTTGGAAGTCTTAAAGGGACAGGGACCCCAATATTAGGGAAACAGGGCAGAAAGACCGGTGAGCAGAGGCCTGAGGCTGGCACCGGAGAATAAAGAAAAACGAACGACCACCTTTTTTTTTTTTTTAATTAAAATTTTTTTTTTTTTTTTATTAAAAAAATTTTTTTTTCTTGTTTTTTTTTGTGGTCGTTGTTTTGTTTTGGCGGGTGCTTTTTGGAAGTCTTAAAGGGGCAGGGCGGGCCACTTAATCCAGAGGTAGGGAATCCGGGATCTCTGGGCACCCTAACCCCTGGGCTGCAGGGAGCAGGGAGGCCCCTTACGGAGATAAATAGCCTCCCAGCCGCTCCTGCTCCAACGCGACTCCACCATTTTGGAGTAGCTGCCCGAGCCAGGCCACGCCCACAGCAACAGCGGAGATTAACTCCATAGCAGCCGGGCAGGAAGCAGAAACCCTGTCTGCGCGCAGCTGCGCAGCACAAGCCACTAGAGGCCGCTGTTCTCCCAGGAGAGGAGGGCCACAAACCAACAAGAAAGGAAGTCCTTCCAGCCGTCACTCGTCCCAGTTCTGCAGACTATTCCTATCACCATGAAAAGGCAAAGCTACAGGCAGACAAAGATCACAGAGACAACACCAGAGAAGGAGACAGACCTAACCAGTCTTCCTGACAAAGAATTCAAAATAAGAATCATAAACATGCTGACAGAGATGCAGAGAAACACGCAAGAAAAATGGGATGAAGTCCGGAAAGAGATCACAGATGCCAGAAAGGAGATCGCAGAAATGAAACAAACTCTGGAAGGGTTTATAAGCAGAATGGATAGAATGCAAGAGGCCATTGATGGAATTGAAATCAGAGAACAGGAACGCATAGAAGCTGACATAGAGAGAGACAAAAGGATCTCCAGGAATGAAACAATATTAAGAGAACTGTGTGACCAATCTAAAAGGAGCAATATCCGTATTATAGGGGTCCCAGAAGAAGAAGAGAGAGGCAAAGAGATGGAAAGTATCTTAGAAGAAATAATTGCTGAAAACTTCCCCACACTGGGGGAGGAAGTAATCAACCAGACCACGGAAATACACAGAACCCCCAACAGAAAGGATCCAAGAAGGGCAACACCAAGACACATAATAATTAAAATGGCAAAGATCAAGGACAAGGAAAGAGTGTTAAAGGCAGCTAGAGAGAAAAAGGTCACCTATAAAGGGAAACCCATCAGGCTAACGTCAGATTTCTCAACAGAAACCCTACAGGCCAGAAGAGAATGGCATGATATATTTAATACAATGAAACAGAAGGGCCTTGAACCAAGGATACTGTATCCAGCACGACTATCATTCAAATATGACGGTGGGATTAAACAATTCCCAGACAAACAAAAGCTGAGGGAATTTGCTGTCCACAAACCACCTCTACAGAACATCTTACAGGGACTGCTCTAGATGGGAGCACTCCTAGAAAGAGCACAGCACAAAACACCCAACATATGAAGAATCGAGGAGGAGGAACAAGAAGGGAGAGAAGAAAAGAATCTCCAGACAGTGTATATAACAGCTCAATAAGCGAGCTAAGTTAGGCAGTAAGATACTAAAGAGGCTAACCTTGAACCTTTGGTAACCACGAATTTAAAGCCTGCAATGGCAATAAGTACATATCTTTCAATAGTCACCCTAAATGTTAATGGGTTGAATGCACCAATCAAAAAACACAGAGTAACAGAATGGATAAAAAAGCAAGACCCATCTATATGCTGCTTACAAGAAACTCACCTCAAACCCAAAGACATGTACAGACTAAAAGTCAAGGGATGGAAAAACATATTTCAAGCAAACAACAGTGAGAAGAAAGCAGGGGTTGCAGTACTAATATCAGACAAAATAGACTTCAAAACAAAGAAAGTAACAAGAGATAAAGAAGGACACTACATAATGATAAAGGGCTCAGTCAAACAAGAGGATATAACCATTCTAAATATATATGCACCCAACACAGGAGCACCAGCATATGTGAAACAAATACTAACAGAACTAAAGGGGGATATAGACTGCAATGCATTCATTCTAGGAGACTTCAACACACCACTCACCCCAAAGGATAGATCCACTGGGCAGAAAATAAGTAAGGACACGGAAGCACTGAACAACACAGTAGAGCAGATGGACCTAATAGACATCTATAGAACTCTACATCCAAAAGCAGCGGGATATACATTCTTCTCAAGTGCACATGGAACATTCTCCAGAATAGACCACATACTAGGCCACAAAAAGAGCCTCAGAAAATTCCAAAAGATTGAAATCCTACCAACCAACTTTTCAGACCACAAAGGCATAAAACTAGAAATAAACTGTACAAAGAAAGCAAAGAGGCTCACGAACACATGGAGGCTTAACAACACGCTCCTAAATAATCAATGGATCAATGACCAAATCAAAATGGAGATCCAGCAATATATGGAAACAAATGACAACAACAACACTAAGCCCCAACTTCTGTGGGACACAGCAAAAGCAGTCTTAAGAGGAAAGTATATAGCAATCCAAGCATATTTAAAAAAGGAAGAGCAATCCCAAATGAATGGTCTAATGTCACAATTATCGAAATTGGAAAAAGAAGAACAGATGAGGCCTAAGGTCAGCAGAAGGAGGGACATAATAAAGATCAGAGAAGAAATAAATAAAATTGAGAAGAATAAAACAATAGCAAAAATCAATGAAACCAAGAGCTGGTTCTTCGAGAAAATAAACAAAATAGATAAGCCTCTAGCCAGACTTATTAAGAAGAAAAGAGAGTCAACACAAATCAACAGTATCAGAAACGAGAAAGGAAAAATCACGACGGACCCCACGGAAATGCAAAGAATTATTGGAGAATACTATGAAAACCTATATGCTAACAAGCTGGGAAACCTAGGAGAAATGGACAACTTCCTAGAAAAATATAACCTTCCAAGATTGACCCAGGAAGAAACAGAAAATCTAAACAGACCAATTACCAGCAACGAAATTGAAGAGGTAATCAAAAAACTACCAAAGAACAAAACCCCCGGGCCAGATGGATTTACCTCGGAATTTTATCAGACATACAGGGAAGACATAATACCCATTCTCCTTAAAGTTTTCCAAAAAATAGAGGAGGAGGGGATACTCCCAAACTCATTCTATGAAGCTAACATCACCCTAATACCAAAACCAGGCAAAGACCCCACCAAAAAAGAAAACTACAGACCAATATCCCTGATGAACGTAGATGCAAAAATACTCAACAAAATATTAGCAAACCGAATTCAAAAATACATCAAAAGGATCATACACCATGACCAAGTGGGATTCATTCCAGGGATGCAAGGATGGTACAACATTCGAAAGTCCATCAACATCATCCACCACATCAACAAAAAGAAAGACAAAAACCACATGATCATCTCCATAGATGCTGAAAAAGCATTTGACAAAGTTCAACATCCATTCATGTTAAAAACTCTCAGCAAAATGGGAATAGAGGGCAAGTACCTCAACATAATAAAGGCCATCTATGATAAACCCACAGCCAACATTATATTGAACAGCGAGAAGCTGAAAGCATTTCCTCTGAGATCGGGAACTAGACAGGGATGCCCACTCTCTCCACTGTTATTTAACATAGTACTGGAGGTCCTAGCCACGGCAATCAGACAAAATAAAGAAATACAAGGAATCCAGATTGGTAAAGAAGAAGTTAAACTGTCACTATTTGCAGATGACATGATACTGTACATAAAAAACCCTAAAGACTCCACCCCAAAACTACTAGAACTGATATCGGAATACAGCAAAGTTGCAGGATACAAAATCAACACACAGAAATCTGTGGCTTTCCTATATACTAACAATGAACCAACAGAAAGAGAAATCAGGAAAACAACTCCATTCACAATTGCATCAAAAAAAATAAAATACCTAGGAATAAACCTAACCAAAGAAGTGAAAGACTTATACTCTGAAAACTACAAGTCACTCTTAAGAGAAATTAAAGGGGACACTAACAGATGGAAACTCATCCCATGCTCGTGGCTAGGAAGAATTAATATCGTTAAAATGGCCATCCTGCCCAAAGCAATATACAGATTTGATGCAATCCCTATGAAACTACCAGCAACATTCTTCAATGAACTGGAACAAATAATTCAAAAATTCATATGGAAACACCAAAGACCCCGAATAGCCAAAGCAATCCTGAGAAAGAAGAATAAAGTAGGGGGGATCTCACTCCCCAATTTCAAGCTCTACTATAAAGCCATAGTAATCAAGACAATTTGGTACTGGCACAAGAACAGAGCCACAGACCAATGGAACAGACTAGAGAATCCAGACATTAACCCAGACATATATGGTCAATTAATATTTGATAAAGGAGCCATGGACATACAATGGCGAAATGACAGTCTCTTCAACAGGTGGTGCTGGCAAAACTGGACAGCTACATGTAGGAGAATGAAACTGGACCATTGTCTAACCCCATATACAAAAGTAAACTCAAAATGGATCAAAGACCTGAATGTAAGCCATGAAACCATTAAACTCTTGGAAGAAAACATAGGCGAAAACCTCTTAGACATAAACATGAGTGACCTCTTCTTGAACATATCTCCCCGGGCAAGGAAAACAACAGCAAAAATGAGTAAGTGGGACTATATTAAGCTGAAAAGCTTCTGTACAGCAAAAGACACCATCAATAAAACAAGAAGGATCCCTACAGTATGGGAGAATATATTTGAAAATGACACATCCGATAAAGGCTTGACGTCCAGAATATATAAGGAGCTCTCACGCCTCAACAAACAAAAAACAAATAACCCAATTAAAAAATGGGCAGAGGAACTGAACAGACAGTTCTCCAAAAAAGAAATACAGATGGCCAACAGACACATGAAAAGATGCTCCACATCGCTAATTATCAGAGAAATGCAAATTAAAACTACAATGAGGTATCACCTCACACCAGTAAGGATGGCTGCCATCCAAAAGACAAACAACAACAAATGTTGGCGAGGCTGTGGAGAAAGGGGAACCCTCCTACACTGCTGGTGGGAATGTAAGTTAGTTCAACCATTGTGGAAAGCAGTATGGAGGTACATCAAAATGCTCAAAACAGACTTACCATTTGACCCAGGAATTCCACTCCTAGGAATTTACCCTAAGAATGCAGCAATCAAGTTTGAGAAAGACAGATGCACCCCTATGTTTATTGCAGCACTATTTACAATAGCCAAGAATTGGAAGCAACCTAAATGTCCATCAATAGATGAATGGATAAAGAAGATGTGGTACATATACACAATGGAATACTACTCAGCTATAAGAAAAGGGCAAATCCAATCATTTGCAGCAACATGGATGGAGCTGGAGGGTATTATGCTCAGTGAAACAAGCCAAGCGGAGAAAGAGAAATACCAAATGATTTCACTTATCTGTGGAATATAAGAACAAAGGAAAAACTGAAGGAACAAAACAGCAGCAGAATCACAGAACTCAAGAATGGACTAACAGGTACCAAAGGGAAAGGGACTGGGGAGGATGGGTGGGTAGGGAGGGATAAGGGGGGGAGAAGTAGGGGGGTATTAAGATTAACATGCATGGGGGGGTAGGAGAAAAGGGAGGGCTGTACAACACAGAGAAGGCAAGTAGTGATTCTACAACATTTTGCTATGCTGATGGACAGTGACTGTAAAGGGGTTTATAGGGGAGACCTGTTATAGGGGAGAGCCTAGTAAACGTAATATTCGTCATGTAAGTGTAGATTAGTGATAGCAAAAAAAAAAAAAAAAAAAAAAAAAAAAAGGGCAGTTCCTGTGTGGTAACCTCCAACGAGTTCTACACAAGGGTATAAAGGGCATATAAAAGTGTAGGCAAAGGGTCTGTTTGTGTTTATACAGAGGATCAAAGCCTAATTGGGCTACCCCGAAAATGAACTAAGATACGATATGAAAAAGAACTTCCAACATCTGCACCCTCTGGAAGACTCATGCCAGAAGATGATCATCAAAAAACCCCAACAAAGATCCACGCACTGCTACAGCTGTAGATGCACTCATCCCACCAGTTCCTGGACCTGCCATGGGAATGAGGAAGGAGATATCTAAGCTGGCCTGTGCATACAGTAAAACAACAAAATTGGACTGGATCTATACTGTTGGAACTCAACCAAGAATTTGGAGAAGTGCAAATTGTAGCGCTCCAAAGTCTTACAACTACAAACTATTTATTGTTAAAAGAACATATGGCATGTGAACAGTCCCCAGGAATGGGTTGTTTTAATTTGTCTGATTTCTCTCAGACTGTTCAAGTTCATTTGGACAATATCCACCATATCATAGATAAGTTTTCACAAATGCCTAAGGTGCCTAACTGGTTTTCTTGGTTTCACTGGCGATGGCTGGTAATTACAGATATGCTTTGGTTATGTAACTATACTCCTATTATGTTAATGTGTGTGTGCAATTTAAGTAGTAGCTTAAAACCTATACATGCTGAAGTTACTCTACAAGAAGATATATCAAAGAAATAATCAATCTTCCCATGTTTTCTTCCGCCTGCTACTTCTATAGCTTTTCTTCTTCCTTCCTAATTACAACCCTTAAATAGAATTCGTGCCTCATATCAAATTTACCGAGTATCATAATTCTTCCAAGTGGTAAAGATACCTCAAGACAAATGCTGGGCATAGAAGCCACAGGGCATAAATATGCAAAGAAGTAAAAAGCTAACTTTTTCAAACAATAAGGCTTCTCTCTCACTTACCAACTTCACATTTCCCTGTATGTCCCCGGAAGATGACTGGTTAGCCAGAGACGGGTAAGATTCCTCAAGGGAGGAACAACCTAAGACAGGCACAGTCGCAGGGGGGCCATCAGGTGAGAAATTGGGGATCAACAGAGGTGAGGCTTAGAACCTCACCCCCCCGTTCTGAGAGAAATCTTCTGCATACGTGGATGTTTTATTGCCCTGGTCTAGCTTGGATTAACACATAGTCTACAGGCACACACCTGATCATCTACATGTGCTCTCTTACAACACTAAACTATGTTTTCTACCTTTATCTTGTATCTACCTACCACTTCAGCATTTTATTAAAAATAATAATAATAAAGAGAGAAATGTGGTATCCACATATAAATCAAGTATAAAAACCAAATGAGTATTCATATTTGAACTGACTGTTTAGAGTTCATAATGCATGAGCAAAACCGAAAGTTTCTGTGATGACTGCCCTTGTACTGTTCACTATGTAACTTATTCATTATGTAAGAATTTGTTCTACATGTAAAAACTTGTTTGTTATGCCTCAGAAGATTGGAGACTGACAAAAATTAGGCTTGGGGTGGAATAATGATTGTGCATTGAGCATTGACTCCCCTATACAGAATTTTATTGTCGTTAACAACCATTTGATCAATAAATATGAGAGATGCCCTCACAAAAAAAAAAAAAAAAAAAAAAAGGACAGACTTCCAATGGTAAAATAAATTAGTAACCGGGATGTAAGGTATAGCATAAGGAATATAGTCAAGATATTGTAACAGCCTGGTAGGGTGATAGCTGGAACCTAGAATTATGTATATAAATGTTCTACCACTGTGTTGTACACTTGAAACTCATGTAATGTAATACTGTGTGTCAACTACCCTTCAATAAAAAATAATAATTTAAAAAAAAAAAAAAAAAAAAAAAAGAATCAACTCCGTAGTCTTCACAGCTTATAACAACCGAGGTGTGTTTCCTGCTTGCCCTGGTGTTCCCTGTAGGTTTCCAGCAGTGGGGGTTGTGACCTTCTGAGTCCTAATTCAAACGCTGCTGGTCATCGGACTGGTGGGAAAGCATGCAGGGGCTCTGAAAGCTTCCATCTGGATGTGACACTTGTCACTCTGTCCACATCACACAGGCCAAAGCAAGTCACAGGGTCTCGACTAAACTGAAGGGGAGAAGGGAAAGGGAACCCTACCATGTTCCCAGAAGGGGGCAAGGGAAATTTCACTTGGAAAATCAGCACTAATGATGACCAGGCTATTAAAAACATCCTGTGTGGGAACTTGTTTGAAAGAGATTTTTCACCACATGGAAGTATTCATTTCTAGAAGTATCTAGAAAAAAGTTCACCCAAGTTCTGGGTTATGTGCATGCTGCAGGGAGATAAATCTACAGTTCTTTTTGACAGTAGGTGCACTTTTGCAGGAACCAGGCCCTTTCCAAAAAATTAATACTCCCATTTCACATAGCGGTAACACACTCAGGGCTGACAGAGTGGGTGGGAGATTTAAGCAGCGAGCTAGTGCTGCTTACATGTCACACAGTACTACCTGCTGAGAGTGCAGAATGAGTAAGAAACTGCCCCTGGTCCTTGAGAACTTAAGAGTCCATGCAGGACATTATCAAATTAATAAATACATGCATTGTAAAGCATAATACCATAATGGTTAAGTGCACGAGCTTCAGAATCAAAAGACCTGAATTTGTACCCCTGTTTCTATTTATTCGAGTTTCCCCCTCATAGATTGTCCATGATCACAGTAGTCTCCCTGAGAAGGCTTGTGAGCATTAAAGTAGTAATCCAAGTAAAACATTTATGGCACATAGTAAGTGCAATACTCAAAATTAATGTTTTATTGGAATATAGATGCAGGTTGTTGCAGGAGCATTGGGTTAGGACTGTGTCCTGAGCAAGCAGCACCCGTGCTGGGTTTTGAAAGGGGAATAGGAGTTCCTTAAGGAAAGAAGGAAGTGAAAAACTTTCTTAGCAGTAAAGGTAATATATCCATAGTCCAGGGCTATGTCAAACCAGGGCAGAACTGGGCTCAAATCCTTGCTTTGCTACTTGTTAGCCATGTGGCCTTAGGTGGGTAACTTCGCCCCTCCAGGCCCCAGTTTCCTGATCTCTTCCTCACTGGGTTGTTTGGGTATTATATTCACAGCCATTAATTGGTAAATTATAGATGAAATAAAGGAGGGCTTGAGCATGCACAAGGAAGGGAGGTGTGAGAGGCCAGGGCTTATGTCTACATTCCATTTTTACCCATGCCTCAGTTTTCCATCAGGAAGCACTAGATGCTTTCTGTCCTTATTCCAGGAACAGCAGGAGGAAGGGAAAAGTAGCTTCATCGGCCAGGGCTGACGACAAGGTGAAGAACAGAGCTGGTGTGTTTGTTTTTAGTTACACATGGTAGGCTCTTTGGAAGCAAAGGAAGGTAACTGACTTACAGTCCTCACTAAACTTAGGAGGCTTCAGTTTGTGCCAGATGAAAATTAAATAATTAGCAAGGAGTGTTCAATTCCAACATCCTCAGCCAACTGCCTATTTTACCATAAAGATGGGCCCTCAGGAAATGAAAATGGATGTAACTGCAATTGAAGAGACACATAAACCTTGCAGAGAGCTGTCATCTCGGTACCAGAGCTTGTCTGGGATCTACCCTAGGTAACTCACCATCATCCATTCATAGTGGCTCAAAGGGAAAATTTATTGAGATAGTGATGAGCACTCCCAGATTTGCCTGTTCTTAAAAAGTAGCAGAGGTCCTTCTAAAGAGTTGTTTAGGAAAGCTGACTGTTATGCAAAACAAAGCTGAGAGGGTCTCATGCTTCCTTTATGGTCTCAGTCATAGACCCAAATACAGAAGATGAGGTCAGTAATGTATGGATATCAACCTACCTGAAATTCTCAGAATCACAACTACCTTACCTATAAGTGTACCTTTATGCCTCCTACAAACACTTATTGAGCATTTAATATGTTCTGGTCCAGAGAATATAATACTGAATGAAACATCGCCTCCCTGTGTTTCTGTATCATTCAGGATTCAGTTCAGCTGCATGTAACAGAAATCCAATCCAGAACAGTAATATTTTCCCTTAGCTAGAACTTAATTCTATTTCTTGGGTAAAAGAAGAGAAAGATCAGGCAGTTCAGGACTGAAATGCCAGGTCCACAAAGTTAGAAACCCAACCTACTTCTGCCTCTTTGCTCTGTTCTTCTTAACATGATGCCATACAGTCCAACAGGGCTGCTTCAGCTCCAGCCATGGCATCCCCATCCTAGCCAGCAATAAAGGAGCAGGGGCAAGAAAAGTCATTTCTCCTACATCTAAGGACATTTCACAAAGACCAGGTTCTTCCCAGCTTCAAGGAAGCTAGTAATTGTACAGACCAGTTGGTCATATACCCAGTTAAGAACTGGGAGTTCCATTATTAAGGAGGAAGGCAAGGATGGATATCGGGAAATAATTAACAGCTTTTGCTACAGGATTTAGGAACTGAACTTTCTTTCTTTTCTCCATTGTCTTATTTATAACCAAATCATTGAAGTAGCACCATTCTCCTCCAAGAGGAAGGAAAAGCCCTGGGCACAAGTGTGTTACAGGAAAAGTTTATCTTGATTTTTTTCCTATCTTTCATATTATTAAGAGCTGAAAGTCTTGTATGAAAAACAGAACAGGAAAATATAAAAACATCAGAGAACTTTTAAGGATGTCTCTCCAGGAGATAACTATTTAAGCTCTTGAGAAAAAATAAACTTTGAAGTTTATCTCATGCTGTACATTAAAAGGAATTTCATAAAGATTAAAAACTCAAATATTAAAAAATGAAAATATTCTACAATTAAATTTATGATATTACCTATGTAATCTAGTGGTGGGAGGGCCATAAACAGAACACACAAACATACATACAAACACATACATACTACACCATGCAAATAAATGGCATATTAGGAAACATGATCAAAGAATACATGTTATGAAAAGGTAATCATACCTTTAATGTAAGAAAAAGATGAGCATTCTAAATTTTAAAATGGAAAAGGCAATTCACAAAACAATTATATTTCATTTATCTGAATTCAAACAGAATTCAAAGACAAACAAATACAAAGGGAGAAAAAAATCACAATGAAAATAATTGGGGTGATTTTGTTCACCATTCCACTCAATGAACATGAAATCACCTGGAATATAGATTGCACTTGAGACAAGAGCTGTGGCCTTATCTCTCTGTACTTCATAGACAACATAAGAGATCTTCAAGAGTCATTCAGACTGTATCTGAATTTTTGCTTTAAGTCCTGTCTTTAAAATCTAAACATCATATGAAATGCAACTTCTCTGTACTCAAAATTGGTGAGGAATTGGAGAAAGATGGACTTTCTCACACATAGCTGGTAGGAAATAGAAGCTTTCTTGATGGTAATTTGGCAATGCATGAAGCTCAACAGCCTGGGAGGTGTTGAGAACTGCACCTTGTTCAACAAGCATGGGGACAGATTGTTGGCGAAGTTGGGTAACACATTAGTGAAGCGTTTTGAGAAGATAGGCTTGCTAGCTGGCCATATTTAAACATTTTGGTTATGTGTCTTTGTAGAGATGTAGGACTATAAACCAGTGTTTCCCAAGTGGTCTTGGGCCTATTTGTGGTCTCTGGTAGTCTACCAAATGCTCTCCAGATTTTTTCATGGTTTCAGGGGACAAGGTTTCAAATGATTCTATTTCTATATATTTGAAATAGGAGTTTAATTATGATTTTCTAGGAATTCAGTTATAATCTTAATGATCATTATATTCTTAAACATTGGTTATGCACTACTAGCACTGTGCCAGTTATTCTGTCTGGGCTAGTTTCAGATAACCAGTGTAGTTAATATTGGCCAACAAACTGAAAGGGTCACAATTCCAAACGTAACTTGTAAGAACGTCTAAAACATGGAGAATGGCAGCCCCAGGGCAGACACTGTGAGTCTCTTTGTGCTGGGACATGAATAGTTACCAGTGCAATGATTTTTCATACACAGTCAAAAAGGAAAATGGTAATAGGAAGAATTGTGATGAATCTGAAAATTAGATTTTATTGAGTCAGTCGGCCATTCACTCTCAATTCTAAGTGTTTTGTCTGATATGAAACTGTCAAATAGTGGTATGAAACCACTACATTAAAAAACTCTCTCCAAATACACTGTCTTTTCTAGTCAATAAATTTACATTTTCCATAAAAAACATAAAATAATGTTTTCCAGCATGAAATTGACAAACATTTTGCTAAAGGCAAAGAAGAGACCAAAACTGCCTAAGCATCCTTCAGCGTCACATTCCTCATAGCATAGGAAGGAATAGGTATCACTCCTGAGAAGCTTATGAAATGATTCCCAATAAATCAAATATACTTAGAGAGAAAGAAGAACAAGCTATTGGTAAAATTCCTTTATCAAATGATATGGATGGATCTAGCATAACAACAGTGGTGCACACATATGAAAGAACAACTATGCTCTCACATACAGGCTCACAATTGGAAAAAACCAATGACATGTGGAGCATGAATCAGGTGCTGGCATATTATGGTATATGTAGGAGGGAGAAGTGCTTCATGGGCATTTGTTGATCTACAGAAACTTGGGCAATGGCCTTTTTGAACTAAGGTAAAAGTGGAAAAGGTACATTGTGATAAATACTGATGGATCTTCAGGCATGCATGCAACAAGAAAAGGTATTACCACATACACACGAAGGTTTGAACACCAATCCACAGACTGATTTATTCAGAAAAGGCAATTGGGAGTGAACAAGGTTCCTTTTGATCTTGATTAAATACTACAGGAAATATTGACCTCTGTGCATGCAAGCAAGTCATAGCCATCAAGTGTACATTTTTCAATTTGCTGTGCTAAGAAATGGGAGCAGGTATTAAGAATGCTCTTCTATGCTGATGTGCGCTTGCTGTGAAAGGGAAGGAACATATCCAGGTTTTTAAATCAAGGGGTATAACAAACCATCTAAAGCAACTTGAAAAAGGAGAATAAAATGAGAAGACTGGCGATCTGACTTCAAACCTTACAGTAAAGCTACAATAACCAACCAAGACAGTGTGGTGCTGGTGTAAAGAACAAACAGATCACTGGGACAGACTAGAAAGCCCAGACATAGATCCATGTTTATGTCAAGTGAATTAAAAAAAAATTTCTCTACTGAGGTAAAATTCATGTAACAAAAAAATTCATCATTTTAAAGTGTATTTTTTTTGTGTATTTTCAGTGTTGTACAACTGTCACCATGATCTAATTCCAGAACATTTCCATCATTCCAAAACAAAACCAGTACCTGTTCACAGTCACGCACGGTTCCTTCTCCCTCATCCCCTGGGAACCACTAATCTAGTTCCTGTCTCTATGGATTTGCCTATTCTGCATATTTCTTATAAATAGAATCATACAATGTGTGGATTTTGGTGTCTGGCTTCTTTCAATTATTCTACTATCCTCCACTTTGATCCGTGTTGTGCTGTGTGTTAGCAGTTCTTCCTTTTCTATAGCTGATAATATTTGACTACATGGATCTATTACATTTTGTTAATCTATTCATCTGGTATGGACATTTAGGTTGCTTGCATGATTTGGCTATTATGAATAATGGTGCCATAAACATTTGCTTTCATATGAACATGTTTTCAATTTTTGGGGTATACAACTAAGGAGTAGAATTCCTGCATCATAAGGGCACTCTAAGGTTAACTTTTTGAGAAACTGCCAAACCATTTTCCACAGTGGCTGTATTGATGTATGAGATACATTTTACATTTGCAGTAGCGATGTATGAGAGTTCCAGTTTCTCCAAATTCTTGTTGATTTGTTTTTTATTTTCCACTAAAAACATTATGATTATAGCCACCCCAGTGGACATGAAGTATTATCTTCATGTGCCTATTGGTCATTTGTATATCTCCTTTGAAGAAACATCTATTTAAATTCTTTGACCACTTTAAAAATTGGGATATTTGTCTTTTTATTGTTGAGTTGTAAGAGTTCTTTATATATTCTGGATATTTGACCCTTATCAGATATGATTTACAAATATTTTCTCCTATTCTTTAGGTTCTCTTTTCATTTTCTTAAGAGTGTCCTTTGATCAACAAGTTTTAAATTTTGATGACGTCCAACTAATCTTTTTTCTTTGTTGGTTATACTGTTAGAATCATACTTAAGAAACCATTGCCTAATTCAAGGTCATGAAGAGTTACATTTTTGTTTCCTTCCAAGAGTTTGTTTTAGCTCTTTAAGTTTTTGGTTTTTTGCATGTGATATAAGGGTTGAGTTTAACTTTATCTTTTGCTTGCATATATCCAGGTGTCTGAACACCATTCGTTGCAAAGATTACTTTTTTCTCTCATTGAATAATCTTAGATCCTTATCAAAAATCAGTTGACCATAGAAGTCTGGGTTTATTTTTTGGATTCTCACTTCTAGTCCATTGATCTATCTATCTAGCCTATTTTGCCAATATTGCACTGTCTTGATTACTCTAACTTGATAGTAAATTTTGAAGTCAGGAAGTATGAGTCCTCCAATGAGTCCTCTAATCTTTTTCAAGACCATTTCATCTATTTTGAGTTCTTTGTATATCCATGTGAATTTTAAAATCAGCTTGTCCATTTATATTAAAAATGCAGTTGGAAATATAGAGATTGCATTAAATTTGTAGGTTAATTTAGAAAATATTGCCATCTTAACCATATTAAGTCTTCCATTTCATGAATATGGGATATCATTCCATTTATTTAGATCTTCTATAACCTATTTCAGAAATGTTTTGTATTTCCAGTGTATAAATTTTACACTTCCTTGGTTAAACTTTTTCCAAGTATTTTATTCTTTTTCATGGCATTGTAAATGGAATTGTCTTCTTGACTTCATTTTATTGTTTACTGCTAGTATATACAAATAAAACTGATTTTTAAAATACAGATATGGTGACCTGCAACGTTGCTGAAATTATTTGTTAGTGTTAATATGTTTTTTCTGGATTCCTTGGAATTTTCTATATATTAAGATTATGCCATCTGTAAACAAAGATTTTACTTCTTCCTTTCCTATATGTTTGCCTTATATTATTTATTTTTCTTGCCTACCTGCTTTGGCTGGAACTTCCAGTATAATTTTGGATAGAAGTGTCAAGCGTTGATATCCTTGTCTGTTTATGATACATGGGGGAAGGAAGCTTTAAGTCTTTCACCATTAAGGATGATGTTAACTGTTTTTTTATAGATACCCATTGTCAGGTTGAAGAAGCTACCTTCTATTTCATGTTTGTATGTTTGTTTAGTGTTTAATCATGAAAGGGAATTGGATTTCCTAAAACATTTTTTCTGCATCTATTGAGATGATCATTTTTTTTCTTTATTCTCATAATGTGATGTACTGCATTGATTCACTCTGCATGTTGAACCATCCCCACATTCCTGAGATAAATCCTACATGGTTATCATATATAATCCTTTTAATATGCTGCTGGATTTGGTTTGCTAGTATTTTATTGAGGATTTTCTCATCTATTTTCATAGGGGATAGCGGTTTTCAGTTTTATTTTCATATGATATATTTGTCTGGCTTTGGTATTAGGGTACTGTGATCTCGTAGAATGTTAGGAAGTATTCTCTCTTCTATTTTATGGAAGAGTTTGAGAAGGATTGTTATCAGTTCTTTCTTTAAATGTTTGGTTGAATTTACCAGCAAAAACATGGGTTTTTCTTTGTTGGAAATTTTTTTTATTACTAAGCCAATCTGTTTAGTTGTTACTAGTTTCCTATTTATTTTTGAGTCAGTTTTGGAAGTTTGTGTGCTTCTAGGAATTTGTTTATTTCATCTAGGTTATCTAATTTATTGGCATACAATTGTTCATAGTAATTGCTTTGAATCCTTTTTATTTCTTTAAGTTTAGTAGTAAGAGTCCTGATTTCAGTAATTTCTTGTCTAACTATGGGCTTCTCAATCCTGTTGATCTTTTCAAAGAATCAGCTTTTGGCTTTGCTGATTTGCTGCATTTTCTATGCTTTATTTTGTTTATCTCCACTCTGAGTTTACTACTTTATTCCTTTTTTTTTTTGCTTTGGGTTTAGTCTGCTCTTTTTTTTTTTAGCTCCTTAGCATGGAAGTCAGTTTGTTGATTTGAGATCTTTCTTATTTTAGTACAGGCATTTATAGTTATACATTTCCCTCTGAGCCCTGCTTTCACTGCATCTTGTAAGTTTTGATATTCTGTGTTTTTGTCTTGACCTATTTTAAAACATTTTCCAATTTTTCTCTATAGTTTTTTCTGACACATTGGTTATTTAGCACTGTGTTAATTTCCATATACTTGAATTCTCCAAATCTCCTTTTAAAATTGATTTATAATTTCATTCCATTGTGGTTGGAGGACATACTTTGTATGATTTCAACATTTTAAATTTTATTGAGATTGGTTTTGTGGCCTACCAGAGAAAAACGTGTCCTCTGCTATTGTTGGGTAGAGTGTTCTACAGAGGTTTAACTGATTTTTTATGAAGGTACCAAAGCAATCCAATAATAGAAAAGGCAAATTCTTTTCAATACATAGTGAAGGAAACTAGATACCCATAAGGAAAAAGTAAATCTCTACCCCTCCCTTACACAATACACAAAAATTAGTTCAAGGTAGATGATAGGTTAATGTAAAAGATAAAACCTTAAAACTTATAATAGGAAATATAAAACACCATTTTTGTGACTTGTGGGCAGGCAACATTTTCTTAGATAAATCACAGAATAAATCACAATAACTATGAAAGAAAAAAATGACATACTAGACTTCACTGCAATAAAAAACCTCTGTTCATCAATAGAACTGTTATGAAAATGAATACACAAGACATAGAGTAGGCAGACTAGGATCAAATATTTGCAAATATATATCTCACAGAAAATTGGTATTTAGGCCATATAAGAACTTCTATAACCCAATAATAAAAAAGGACAACTCCCTGAATATAAAATGAATAAAATATTTGAACAAATATTCTACATATGAAAATATACAAATGGCTAATGAGTATATGAAAATTGCTCAACACCATCAGGTAAGTGTAAATTAAAGCCATAATGAGATACCACTACATACCCACTAACATGGCTAAAAGTAAAATATCTGACAACACCAAATGTTGCCAAGGCTGTGAATAAACAAAAACTCTCATGTATTGTTGATGGCCTGTAAAGTGCTTCAGTCATTTTGGGAAAATGGCCTGGAAGTTACTTATAAGACTAAATATCTACTAAACTATGTCCCAGAAATTCTACTCCTAGAGATTTACCCAAGAAAAACAAAAACCTGTATCCATAAAAAGACTTATACAAGAATGTTTATAACAGCTATATTCTTAATAGCTCAAACTAGATATGGCTCAGGTGTCCCTCAACAGGAGAATGGCTAAATAAACTATGGTATATTCATACAGTGCAGTAAGACTGAAATATAAAAGAATAGACCACTGACATACCCAATGGCTTGGGTGAATCTTTAAATAAAACATTATTCTGAGAAAAAAAGTTCTTATAAAAAGGAGTCTACTGAGAACAATCTATGACTCCATTTATATGAAGCTCTGGAACAGGCAAAATTAATCTATAGAGAAAAAAATCAGAATATGATCATCTCTGGAAGATGGGGCTGAGAACTCCCTGGGAAGAGTCATAAGGGAGCTTCCTAGGGTGATGGTACCTTTGTACATATCAGTAGGGGTTTGGGTAACAGGTGTTTAGATTTGTCAACACTCACAGAATACACTTAGGCTTTGTGCCTTCATTATATATAAAGGATTTTATTTTTATAAGGAACTATAAAAAATTTTGAGCTTTAGTTAATGGTATGAATGCTGCAATTTACTTTGAAATGTATCAAACATGAGATACATTAATAGATGAATAGATATATAGATAGATGGAGAGATATATGATAAAGCAAATACAGTAAACTGTTAACTTTAGAATCTAAGTAATACATGAGTGCTCACAATACAATCTTTCAACTTTTTGGTATGTTTGAAAATTTTCATAGCAATATATTAAGAATTATTAAAATGTGTTAAAATTCATTAAACTTATGTGTCTAATAAAACTTAAAATGTGTCTAATAAAAATAAAATGGTTCTCATAATTCTTGTAAAGACCATTTCTATGATTTTAGGTGTTTAATTATGTCATGTTTCTTAGCAATAATTTAAATCTTTTGAGTAAGATAAACCTATTATTTCAGGGTTTTTAAAAATGCTTTTTTAATGTTAAGGACAAAAGTTAGGATGTATTACAAAGGCCAGAGCAAGGTTGCAAATAGCATAATCACTAAGAATTTGACTTTTTCCATCACTTGATTTTCTGCATTCTTCAGAGAATGAGAACCATAAGGACATGAAGAAACACTTTCCAAAATCAAATGCAATAAAAGAGTAAAATTGGGAATCCATGTGCTGCCATCTCTCAAGTTGAAATATTCAACCTTCTGGATTTTGATTTAGCATCTGACTGAACGATGAAAGTAGTCTTCAGTGGGAAATCTCTTCATAGTTTCTATGACCATATTCAATCCAGAACCATTTGTCAGAGCCACCAAAACTTGCTGCCATCCCTGACAACCTGCAACTGTAAATTTGGATTTTCTACTATAGTGAATAGAAAGAGCAAAGAGAGAAATTGACTGGCTACAGAACATGGCCTACAGCTCAAAATATCTGTCAAATATTAATAAACAGTCTTAACCCAAGTTCCCTACAAAACAGAGTCTAAGGCAAAAGAGTATATCTGTTAAATACTTTATTGGGGTGTACAATTCCAGAGAATGAAGAGTGAGGGAAAGGGGGAATTAATTAAGGGAAAGAGAAAGACCAATACAAGAGAGTGCATTACTGAGATGGCCAAATTCCGTAACACAACTCAGCTGTTCATTCTTAGAGAGGTGCCATCATTGGGGCCAAATGCATCTTAGGAGTTTCAGAACAACTGTGAGTGGGGGAAGGGGGAGGGGGATGAAGGTGGGAGAAAGGTTGACAATTGATCTTCTTGTTCTCTTTTGCCTCTCCTCTTCCAGTGTTTGAGGTCCACCTGAAAGGTGGTACCTCTCTTTTAGCCAAAGCCTCCATGTGTCTATTCCAGCCAGCACACGGATGTGGAATCCTCTTCTTGTCAGTTGACATCATCCATGCGGATCCTTAAATGTGGACTTGGTGGCAGCAGCTACGCTTTAGACTCTTGGGCAGGAGGTAAGACAAGTGGTCACTGTCAGTGGGCCTGGGTACAGCTGGGCAAGTTCATGGTGGGCCTGGTACAGAGAAGTGGCTGGTAGATTGCAAACAACACACACTTGACATAAAACGGCCTGACATAAAAATATAATTAACGTTTTACATTTGTATTGTGAAATTTGCGATAAATCCCTTAAAAATTAACCTAAAATTGGTTGTCTTTATGTATAAATAACTGCCTCTAAGTTTGTGGCCAAAAGTTGGAGAAATGACCTATGCATATATAATGAAGCCCTGATGGGTATTTCATATGCAAAAATTCACTAAGTCATATAGTTCATTGTATTATGAATATCACAAGGCATTTTCCATTATTCAGGCATGTATAACTTACAATTGTTTTTAGAGGAATAAAGCTAGTAACAATAACCACACTATTAAAATAAAGCATGTAGTCTTGTCAATAGAAATACTCCATCATAGCAAACTTGGTGTTCATCAGTTTTGGTCTGATGTGTCCATTACATTTTTATTTTTCCCGAGTACAATTCAGCGCATTTTGTCTATCTGCTAATTGAAGTCTTTAATTCTGCAAAATCTCAGCTAACATCTCTTCAACACTGCCTTTTTGCAATTCCATCTTTTATTTTCTGAACTTCTTGATAAATTCCTCAGTATTATTTTTCTAGTCACTGATTTTCTTCTCAATTTTGTTAGTCAATGTGGTATTTCCTTTGCCTTGTGATTCTTCCTTTCCATGGTCATATTTTTTATTTCCAGGACATCTAGTTGGTTCCTTTTACAATGCTCTATAACTACTTTACTATATTTATGATTTTTGTTGCTTCCTTAACCTCTTTATAGATCTTAAACATATTTATTTTAAAATTGCTTTCAGAATCCTTTATTATATCCATTGCCTCAAAGTTAACTTATTTTGTTTGATAAGGTATCTTTCATAGCTCAATTTTCCACATTAGTTTTGATATTCTGGATTCAAGTTCATTTTGAGTGAGAGTTTTGTTGCTTTTCTCTCTGCACTTACTCGTCTCTACTGGATTTTTTGGTTGCCTTCATAGGAGTGCCCTGTGTGGAATCCCTAGTTCAGAAACTGCTCTCCTATTTGGAACCCCTCAACTCTTGTCCCAAGGAACTATACCTTTAATTACCCAGCCATTCAGCAGACTCAGGTAGGAGTTTAAATATTTTCAGCCTCAATTCACTGGAGCCCTACCCTAGAACGCTTTTCACAAAGTGATTCTAAATATGATCTGTCCCCATGAATAGGTGTGTTTGATTCCTTTCTCCTGGAGTGAATCCTGGGTTGCCTTTCTCTGCTTCTATTCTGGAAGCCTAGTTACACTTTCCATTTGTCTCTGGGAATTTCAGATCTATAAAAATGTTTGTCAAATTTTTCAGTGACAGGTCTTTAAAAATTATTTCCATGGAACTATAATATTAGCCTCTCTTCTGCACTTGCAGCATGAGTGTGCAAGTATATACAGAGTTCTCTGATCACACATCTCCATGTATTGAGTGAAGTTCGAAAGTATGATGTAATGATCATTATTCTGATCAGGCACATGTTAAATTCTACATGTTAAATTTTACCACATGATAAATTCTTTACCCACATGTTAAATTGTTAGAACTATAAATATTAAGTATTCAATCTTTTAAAGATGCAATCATCTTTGAATAAGAAGAGAACTTTTAGGATGAAATCCACAGGAGGTAATTAGGCATGTGCAAACATTTTGCCCTCTACGATATTTATTACAATATTACCTATAAACAAACAAATATAAAAGGAACACCCTAAATGATCAACAGTAAAGGACTGTAGAAATAATACATGTACATGAGGAATTTCTACAGTTATTAAAACAGTTTACAAACAATTCATTTAGTATGATCTCATGTGTGTATATGTGTATTAACTGTAAGGTGGTACAACAAAATATTGATAGCAGTAACTACAAGATGATGGAAGTATGGGGTGATTAAACTTTTTCCTTTTTTAACTTGCCTGAGTGCTATTTGTTTTATTTTTAACAAGTTCTAAAGTTTCTCAAGTTGGATGTTTTATTATGTTTCCATTTTCTTATCTGGAAGAATTTACTGTAAATTCTTCATAACATTAGTATGAGGATTAAATGAAATAATTTAAAACATTTAAGTCTGCATTTCTTTTGTATCTTAGAAAAGGGACTTCATTTCTTTAAAGTTCTGCTTCCTTATATGTAAAATGGGAATAATGATACTAACTGCCTTTAGGATTGTCAACAGACAGAATTCTAGAAAGTGATTAGTACAGTTTGGCCTACAATAGGAGCTTCATGCATGTTAGCCAATGTTACTGCTCTTGAAGCTGCTATTACTTGTGCTGTTATTGTTTTTGCTATTGTTTTAGCCCCTTCGGTATCTTCCTTTTACCAGGAAGACCAATTTTCTCAAGGCGTTGCCTGGGGTCTCATTTTCTCAAGGTTTTGCCTGGGGTGTTGAATTGTTAATTGATGGTGGTAATTTAATGTGCCTCTTCTCCTGGTTAAATATTTATGATATAACAGGAACATTTAATATCATTAATATGAAAAATTAAGAACAATGACCACAAATACCATTAATTCTTGGTTAAGGACAGAGGGAGAGAAGTTTGGAGCCTGTGAGCATTTAGGCAAACCCATCAGAGTGTTTGTTCTTCCTCTGAATTGCTGGGCTGACACTCTTGAGATTCTGTGACTTGTACAAATGTATTCAAATACCAAAGCCAAGAAGCCCTTGCGAAGCTAGAAAATTATAAATAATAATGTATTGTAATTAAGCAACAGAAGTAAATAATAACTATGTGGTATAATACCTCATTACATCATGAATGAATGTATGTTTTAAATCATGCCAGGGACTTTTAAGGAAAACAGGGTTGGCTAGTAGGTGTTTCATATCATTGGGAATGAGTATTTAAGACAGTAACCATTATGCTACTATGAACCCAGGAGATGTAGAACTGTATCTTTAAAAACCTTACTAGGCTTCATTGTTGGATCAATAAAAAAAATGATATACTTTCAAAAGTGTCCTAAAGAACAGGTGGGACTTCCAGGTGTGCAGAACAATGGTAGACACCTGATTATACATCTCCTTTTCCTCTTTCCCTCCAAAAAACATAAGACCAACAAAGAGAACAAATAAAACTACACAAAAACACACCTTCTACTTTACTAAGAGAAAGAAGTCTACAACCTTCAAATTAATTGTGAGTAGAAAATAAAGAAATCCCCACAGAGATCTTGTTGCCCATCCAGGGCTGCAAGTCTGTGATTCAGAGAGCAGTAAGGAGAAGCTTAAAAGACTCAGTGACTGAAAAGCAGAGAGTGGAGACTTAGAGGAAGCTCTGGCAAAGTCACCTGCAAAAAGAGAAAACAAAACAATAAATGCCCAATGTGAACACGGACTAGGACCTAGTGGTTCCTAGCCCTGGGTACTGAGAAGGGGCCTGAGAGAGCAGGACCAGAAGGGGTGGCCTTGAGAAACAGTGCTTCTGGGTGAGAACCAGATAAGTATAGAGTATGTGGTATCTGTTGGTGATGTTGCAATAAAAAGAAAGTGGGAAATAAGACAAAAATCAAGAATTCTGAAGAAATGAAAGAGAAACAAGATACATGATTCTTGCCCCTCTTCTGTCCACCAAAAGCTCATCATTAAAAGAACCTACCCTGTCTAAGAGGACAGAACTGATAGAAGAAGTTGCTCTCAAACTATAAACTCTGTCCAGGAAATGGATAGGACTAACAAAAAAACATACCCCATCTCCACAAAATTATGGCAGAAAGTCAGATGATGTGAATAAAACTCTTCTGCTGGTGAAAAGTCTCCCTCCTCCCAAATGAACTACGAAACCAAAAGAACTTTTAATGCAATATTCTAAATGGAATTAAATATTCTCAAACAAGATTTGGGAATATTAACAAAAAGGTACCCATAAGACAGAAACACCCTTGAATCAGAAATACAAAAGCTAAGAATACAAATGACAGAAAAGGAAGAAACATGAGTTGGTGGAATTCGGGAAGGAAATAGAAGAAAAAGACAAAATCATATCGGAAATAAAAACAGTAAAGGGCACTGAATTAAACCAGTAAACAACCAAGAGAATGAAAGCAATATTAAGAAAGAAAGAAAGCAGGTCTGAAAGTGGTTGAAATAGAAGTTAGGCAAAGGAGACTGAGCATAACTATGGTGTCCCTGAAGAAGAAACTTGACACAATAGATTAGATGTAGTATTTGGTACTAAAACCCAACAAAACTTTACATAGGAAGACCTGAATCAGGACTCACTGACTCCTGTGAAAATTGATTTAGATATCTGAGAAATATCCTGGTAAAACCACTAGACTTTAGATATAAAGCTCTTTAAGGCCTCCAAGCAAAAAAATGAAGTACAAAGGCAAGAGGATCAGAATGGCATTGCATTTCACACAACTACATACAATGCAAGGCAACACTGAACAAGCATTTTTAGTAAGCTTGAGGAAGGAAGAGCAAGCCAAGGCTATTGTATCCAGCAACACTGTCTTTCAACTCTCAAGGCCATATGAAAACAGCTTTGAAAGTGCTTAAACTCAGAGCATACTGGACACATATTCCATTGCTGTGGATTTAGAGCAGGGGTCCAAATATAGCCCACAGGCAAAATTCTGCCTGTCACTCATTTTTAAAAAATAAGCATTTATTGGGGCATAGCCACACCCATTTGTCTACATATTGTATATAGTTATTTTTGTAATACAGTGGTAGAGTTGAGTAGCTATGACAGAGACCACACAGCTTGCAAAGTCTAAAATATTTACTCTGTTCCAATCTAAAGAAAATGTTACCAACCTCTGCTTTGGAGGATGCATATCATCACCAAAGGATAAATGAGAAAAATGCATAGAGATAGTGGTAAATGTTTCATATATTTAGCTATTGATCTAAGACTAGAACAAGAGTGGCATCATAGGTTGAAGGAGCATATGTAAACATATGTTTTGATATGTAAAAAGAATCAACTAAAAAGTGAGAGAAAGGAGAATAAAGAGAAAACTTAAAATAAGATCACTGTTATGCAAGTAATGGAAGATAATTAAATTATACTATTTCAACTGAGGAAGAGGTTAAGTAAAGAGGGAAATAAGGACACTATCACAAGTATTAATACAAATGTAATTGTTAGAATAAAAATATAGACATTTTGAAATACTAGAATAAAAAGTTTCAAAAAGCAAAGGGGATAGATACCTCACATAGAGACAGAAATTCAGTAAATGCCACATAATACACCCAATAATTACAAATAAGATGATAAGACAGCACTGAGACCAAACATTACATTTATATAAACAAATATGAATGTACTTCTTGCTTCTTAAAAGAAAAATCTTTTCAAGTTTTCATATAATGTAAAATCCAAATCTAGGCTGTTTAGAAGAGCTCCGTGTAATGCTTGACCCTTAATAATAAATTCTAAACTCATGGCAACCAGTGTTAATTAGAGTTTCTATTAGTCCTCGATGTCGTGTTTTCAATTCCAAATTCAAAAAGATCTGAAATTTTTTTCCATAAATCATCTGGCAGCATAAACTGACCTGATCTGAACTCATTTGACAGCAAAACCTGACCTAAACTGATGAGAGACTATTTATAGTCTTTATTTCTACTCTTAGAGTGAATAGTCATACATCTCACTATTGAAAGATCAATGGGATTGATTATGGGGCATCGCTTTCAGATACTGCTGGGAGTTTCACATGATACACAGCATACTCACTGTATGACCTTTTTAAAATCTAAATGATTCTGAATTCCAAAACAGATTGTCTCAAGGGTTCTCGATAATGGATTGTGGAATTCTTCTTCTACAACCATCATTACTGCTAGTTCTATTAAGTAATCCCCAAAAGAGGGCATCAGGGAGATGGAGAGTAATATATTGCAACATCTTTTAAGAGCAAAGAGTTGGAAACAACTTAAACTTGCAATAGGAAAATGATTAAATAAAAATACAGTCTACCACACTGATGAAATTTCTGTAGTAGTTTATGAGTATTCTGTAACAATATGGAAAAAATTATTTATACCACTACATTAAGCAGAAAAAAACCGAATGTAAAAATTTGAAATAGGTTAGAATAAAAAATGTACTACTATTTTTAGTAATGCAAATTATATGGACTAGGTGGCATATAGAAAAATAAAAATAAGTGACTTCTGGAAATGGTAAGATTTTAGGTAACTTTTTCTAATTTAAACGGGAAAATCTTCATGCTATAAAACTGTTTAGGAATGACCCCAGATGACACTGAATTCAAGATTGCCTAAAAATCAAAAGAGCATTGCAGTGCTTAAGAATTTAGCAGGCTGTGAACTGCACCTTTGATTGAGATTTGCAATCAAGAATAGAAGGGTCAATTCTACGTAAAAATCGTAAAAGAGGCCATTACTCAGTCAGAGCCTCTCGGCCCTCCTGGGCCGTCCAACACCTGCCCATCAGACACATGGACTTAGACAATCACTGTTATCACCATGTGCAGGAATAGGCCTGTCTAACATTTGCAGGGTCTGGGGTAAGAATATGAATGCAGGTCCCCAAACAACAAGTCTAAATACAGATCTTTCTCGACCCACTATAGAGTTATGTCCTTATAAACCCAGTGAAAGTTGAAAATACCATAAGTTGATCAACAGTGCATTTCCTACCAAACACCCTGTCTTAGCCTAGCCTACCTTAAACATGTCCAGAACACTTACACTAGCCTATAGTTGTGCCAAATCATCTAACATAAAGCCTATTTTGTAATAAAGTACTGAATACCTCAAGTAATTGAATACTGTGCTGAAAGTGAAAAACAGAATGGTTGTGTGGTTGAACAATGGTTCTAAGTGTCTCGGTTGTGCACACTGGTGATCACGCTGGTTGCCTGGGAGCTGCAGCTTGCTGCTGCATCCAGCATCAGGAGAGGGTTTGGCACCACACATATTGCCTGCCCAAGAAAACACCAGTGTTTGTCATCTGAAGTATGGTTTCTACTGAATGTGTATTACTTCCACACCGTTGTAAAGTTGAAAAATCCTAAATTGAATCATTGTAAGTCGAGGATTGTCTGTATTTAAAGGGACCAGTTGGTTAACAGTGAAATCACGCATGTTTTGACAAATAATGACAGAACTTAAAAATACATGAAAATATGTGGTTTACATGACTAAAAATAATAAAATGACTGAAGATAACCAAATTTAATTATAGCACATGTCTGGGTGATCTGCTGAAGGGCTTTCAGTGTTTGGAAGAGTAATAAAATACTGATACACACATTTCATAAATTATTATATATCGATTTCATGAAATTAATTTTTCTGGCCTTTACACAAAATCATTTAATTATGTATTCTAGTTAAGATTGTGATTTAAATTGTGCCCTATGACAGTAATAATCTAAAGGTTTACAAAAATTAAATTATATTTGATTATGCAAAATGAGGTCGATGTCAAAATCGGCAAAACTGGCATCCAAACAAATCCTTCCTTAATGGACCTCTAGAGTGACGATGCCCCCGGGACAGTGGCCATCATGTCATAGGCAGAGTGGGTAGGGTGGGTGATGCCTGCTCCTCCCAGGCTGTGGGAGGCATTCCAGAGCCCCGTGATGTGGGCCGTAGACTTCCCTACTTAGTTTACATCAGCTGTCTTTGAAGTGTTTCGCACCAGCCCAAGAAAAGCAGGAAATCAGTTTAGCAGAGGGAAATAAACAGATGGACAGAGTCATTTATTTTGAGGAGAACTCTGTGCTATTTGAATTAAAGTAATGAGCACTTTAAGTTGCAGTGAAGCTGTTTTTACATTTCATTTGAGTAATTCAAGATGTAAACAGAGCCCCATGGCAGATGAGCAGTACCAAACTCTTTCAGCTTCTGAATATTCTAATAAAGGATTGGAGAAGAAACATCCTCCTTCTTATAGAGTCAATAATATTAATAACAGTAATGGTGATGCTATCAACAGCAGCATCTTCTTATTGAGCATTATTGTGTACAGGCCCCATTTAAGATACTTTTATATACATTATGTTTATTCCTCACTACACATCTGCAAGTCCCTACCTGAAGGTAATGAAACTGAACTCCAGAAGTTGAGGATTTCTTATGGTGATGGAGCCTGTAAGTGGCGGAGCTGAGATCTGAACCCACTTCCCTGTGCAACCAGATGCTAGACCTTACTCCTTCTGCCACACTGTAGACTGAGGAAGCTCTGCTATCATCTGTTCCTCCCCAGTACCGTGTGCACTTTGTTCTTATTTGATTTAATTGCTTTGTTATTGATGCTCTGTAGCTAAAGGAACAGGCAAATAAGTAGCCTGTACTCTGGCTCAGGTTCCAACAGCTACTAGTTTAGGATAGTCAGCAGGTCACCTAATGTTTCTGGGCTTCACTTTCCCATATTTAAAAGGGGGCTAATGCTATCCTACCCACCGAGGGTAGTTTGTTTTTTTGTAATCTTGTTGTTAGGACAGAAGAACAGCAATTATGTGACAAGCTATCCGCATGGTACAAATGATAGCACAGCATAGAATACTATGGAATAGTAGTGAATAGACTAGTATAGGACAGTGTGAGAAACAGTAAGGTAACCTCTGTGCAACAGTCTCTGCTTGCTAACAGTAAGTTGTTGGGGAGTAAGTTATTTTAAAATCCACATTTTAAAAGCAAAGAGTAGATTCACATGTAACAGTAATTGGCATTCAAGCAATCTACAGTACTTATCAGGTACTTAATATGCATCCGACTCTATAGTAAGAACAGGATCAGAGGGTAAGAGGAGGAGAGATGTAAGAAAGTCTTGAGATTCTAAAGATCTACAGGCCTTCAGAAACTGTATCCTCAGGCTGCTATCACAGTATTTCCGTAGCTGCCATTACCCCTGCTCTGTAGGCCTAAGAGTTCAATCTTCAGATCCTCGACCGGCACTAGGAAGTAAACCGGGGGTGTTGTGTAGTGAACTTGTTCCCTGAGGGCTCGGATGCTGACTGTCTTACCTCGTACCCCTGGTACCTAGCATAGTTCTTGGGGCAAAGTAGGCGCTCAAAACATGTTTGCTAAATGAATCAAATGAGTGCATAATAATAAAATGTTCTGCATCCATCAAAATAGGTTATAGAGGTGCATTTAATAACACTAGGGTACATTTGTTATTGTTGTTAATTGAAAAATGATTAAAGTAAATATAACACTATCTTCCTTTTGCAAGAGAAATGCATTGAAGACCTGAAAAACATACATATGCACATATAGCTATACAAAAATACCTAGGAAGGTAGGCAAAATATTGACAGTAATTATCTCTGGGTTGTGAGATTTTAGATGTCTTTAAATTTTATTACACTATCCTTATCTTTCTAATTTAGACAATAACCATGTATGGTTTCTAATAAAACTTTCTGCTACTAGAAGGAAAGAAGCTTCTTTTTCTTAAAAATGTCACGTATTTCAACAGCAGCACGTTCCCGGCAATGGGGGAGCCTGCCTCTTTCTATACAGGTGAAGCATTGTTGCTGATGCGCCTGACAGTCAGCAGTGAAGGGAAAGAGGAAGCCTCTGTTCAGTAGTGAGCCAACGGGATTCAGGTTTTGAGGCTGCTAGTGGGACTTTCACATCTGTACGGGAGTGAGTGCCGGGCATTTGCAGTTTTAGGTTCTTGATCAGGGTGGGACTACAATAACACCTGGGTTTTACAACTCAAATTTGTTTGGCTATTCAATTACCACTGGCTTCATGAGAGAAGCCAGGTAGCAGACTGGCGAAGCACAGCACACAGTTTAAGTTTAAGGTAACTGCATGTGGATGTGGGCATGCTTTTCACATCCGAGCCTGCTTTTTCACTGGTAAAATGAAGGGACTGGAGCATGTGATCGCCAAGTTTTTTCTTGGGATAAATGTTTCCAGAATCCTCTCCCCACTGCGGTGTCCCCTGGGGGTCTGACTTGTTAAAACAAAAGAGGCAGAACTGATTGTTTTTGAGGACCTGTGCCTGTTTCCACCCAAAGCCCATCGCCTCTCTAGGATCAGAAAGGCACTCCTGCCTGGAGCACAGCCATCCTGCACTTGCGGCCGGGGCTCAGCCAGAGGTCTGGACTTCCCATGTGAACATTCTTGACATGAAAAGGTACTTATCATAAATTGTTATGAGGGAAAAAAACAGATACAAAGCAAATGTTAACAGTGATTCACTTTGGGGGGTGGGACGACAGAGATGTCCGGCATAAGGAGATGCTGGAAGCCGATTTGCTGGGACTTAAAAGACCTCTGCTCTGTTCACTGTAGCTGTACCTAGTCAGTTCATGTGGACCCCACTCAGGGAAGACGGAGTAAAATGGGCATTGTACAACTTCCCCAGAAGACTTTGTTGGTGAGCAGGAAGTAAGCTAACACACACAAAGCACTGACAACTAGCGGGTGGGTACCAGTAAATAGTGGCATGATTACTGTAACTCATAATGTGACCTACACTTTTCTTTCTTCCCTCTTACCGCATTGACCATTTCATTCCAGCCTGGCCGCTGCTCAGACTTTCCACCTGCCTCCTATTATTTTCCTATGTCTAATATCTTCCTCTTCTGTATGCAGAGACAGCATTACCTTCAGAGGCTGGTGAGATCCAAATGGTTAACCCAGAGCAGAAAGTACACAGTGTCAATATTTAGAGTGGCACTGTTTGACCGATGGTGGTTTTTCCCTCCTCAGAGTAATTACTCTGTGTTTGGATTCTTGGTTTTCATAAAAGAAACTTGGCTTGCTAGCTATTACACATACCAAATGAACCTAAGCTTGTGTAAATGTTGAATAATGAATTAAAATGAAATTGCCACTTGCGACAGGCCTTCCATGACATAGTGTGGTTTTGGAGGCAACAGTCCCCTATGTCAGCTTCCGTGAAGGATAACATCAGAGTTGCCACACAGCAAAAACCTTGTCACAGTTCTAGCTAAAAGAGGGAGACAGTCCTAGAGATAAGTAGGGGCTATTCCTTTCTGAGCTTGCCCTTCCTGCAAATGCAGGCTGTCCAAATCTTGGTACGTGAGTACCAGTCACTCCCATGAAGCCAGGGTCTCCGGAGTTGCTCTTAAATCTATGAGGCATAGCCTCTGAATGTGGACAGCACACATTGGAAATGGTTTCATCTTTCAGAATACACTCAAGAGGGTGTGAAATTTAGCAAAGAAGCTTTCAAACATGCATGTAGAAGGTCACTGGTTAAAAGCCACTTTAGCCAGTATCAATTAGAAGACATTTAAAGTCCCTGTATCCTTAAATTTGGTCTGATTCTATAAGACCCAGCCACAGTGCAGATCACTGAAGGGACAAAAAAGGAAGTGTCACACAATATTAATCCAAGGGAATGTGCTTTTTATTCCTTAGGCAAGTGCAGAGAGAGGTGGGAGATGAGGAGCAGAGGGGCCTTTAAAGGAAATGTGGAGTGGAGAGGTGGGGACAGTTTATTTTGGGTGTGGTAGACAGTGTACTTAGTCTAGATGGAACTAAGAGACAGTGTTGTTCTAATATGTAGACAGACATTCCTTGATTTATTAAGCAAGATTTCTTGAGAACAAAGATCTTTGCTGGAAAGAGGATTCATGTGTTTCACTTTGCCTCAGCCCTGCCCCTGAGCCCAAAGCCTCGGGGTTCTCCAAACTCTGACCAAGCCATTTTCTACCATCAGAGTAGAAGCATCAGAGTCAGGAACTGAGTTAATTCGGGGTTTTCACTCTGCTAGAAACTGGAGAGAAGGAGGTGAAGATGTTGTCCTTCCTCTTAAGGAGCTCACAGGAAGATATGTATAATGAGCAAGGAGCTCGTCTCTGGGCACTAAGTGAAACATCAGAAGGACCCCCAAGTTACCGTGGTGGTGAGGACAAGGGCCTGTGGAGCGGTGCCTACTCTGGAATTTCTGTTTCGAAGGGGTTGAGGAGCAGCAATCCAACTGCAGGTGCTGGAGTGGGGTGGGAGAGGAAGGTGGTAGGTAGGATCACCATATTTAGCAAATAAAAATAAAAGACACCAAGGCAAATTTCAATTTCAGATAAACAAATACTTTTTTTAACATAATTATGTCCCATGCAATATATTACATTTTTTGTTATTTATATGAAATTCAACTGAGAATCTTGCATTTTAACTAGCAACCCCAATGGTAGAGGACTTATCTTAGAGCTTTAATTGCTTAGTATTTTACCAAAGACCAAGACAATGTCAAGTTGGAAAGGATCCCTCAGAGGAAGTCTGACCCAGGGGCTGAGTTTTGAAGACTGAAAATCTGCACTTAGGTCCTAGTTACTCAAGTGTGATCTGCAGACCAGCCACCTTGCTGGAAATGCAGAATCACAAGCACTACCCCAGACCTATAGAATCAGAATCTTTATTTTAACAAGATTCCCAGGTGACTCATACACATATTAAAGTTTAAGAAGTCCTCATCTAGGTGGAAAAAAGCAGGGGGTAAATAAAAGAAATGGCATATGCAAAAGCTCAGATACTCAAAATTGCACAGTGGTGTCTCTTCACGAAAAATCAATCACTTGTTGGTCCTCTATTACATACAGCCTCAATACTATCTTGCACTTCATTTTTTTTTTGCATAGTATTTTTCTTCTCGTCTCTGGAGGCATCAGGGCCCACATCACTTTTATTTAGCAGAAGCCATATACTAGGGAATGGTTACAAGTTTATAGGCATAAAACTTACAGACATAAAACTTGTACAACATACTAAGTCACCTTCAAATCATGTTTAAAACATACATAAAATGCTGGTATTTAGTGTGCAGTGTGCTATACCCTTGATGTGCATAATTACTATCATACATTAGGTGGTATGTCTGCATTTTACAAAAGAGGAAACTTCCTTAAGACGTTGAGGGACTTGTAATTCTCAAAGGCAGGATTCCAACCCAGGAATGTCTGAGCTCCCAAAACCTATACATTTTGCCCATTGCCTTTAAGTAAGTGGTGATGGCAAACAAAGCAAAAAAATTTTCTAATTTTTTAATTTTGGAAAATTCATGTTAAAGAGCACATTTGGCTTTGGATATATAGAAATGTCAGGAGGCAGGGGTTTTTTGTGTGTATGTTTTGGTTTGGCTTGGTATTTGGGAGAGGGAAGCATTAACTTGCTAATTGCAATTCTATGTTCTTGTGTATATATATATATAATGATGAGCCTCATCAGTGGCCTAACATTTTCCCTTCTCTTGAGTTATCTTAATTTCACCCCTCCTTCCAGGCCCACCTAAGACCTTTTCTCCTTGGTCTCCCTCAAGAGGCTTTCCTACACAACCGTGGTTTTACAGGGACCCCAGCCCCTTCTCCCAATTCTTTGCTCTTACTGATTCTGCCTATGGCTCTCAACTTCTCCCTCAGCAGTGAACTCTTAAGAAAAAAAGAAGAGAAGTATTACTATGCTTAGGCCACACTTGAGAAGAGAAGCTGCACTCCGGGACATCCTAGACCCGCCAGACTCAGCGTCCTCTCATCTCCCATTGAATTCTTAGCACCCAGGCAGAACATCGTTTTGGGCGGGAACTGGTCCGTGCCACTTGTATTACTGTCTCAACTTGTTCTTCTCACATATATCTATCTTTCCAAGTCAATGAAAAGCCCCTTGAAGGTGTAGAATATTGACTTTTATGGATACCACATCATTCAAACCCCAAAATGGGGCTCATGTACATCTGGGCTCAAGAGGGCAGAATATTTGAAGGCCAACCATGAAAAATCTAAATTATGATAATTTTGTACCTTTGTGTATCTTCCCATGATTCATAGCATAGTCCCTTCCATGTAAAATATGTTTCATCTATTTCATATATACTGATTGACTGACTGCTCTAATGGAGTTAAGTGAATCATTCATTTTGGTTTCATTGGCTGAAATATATTTATTTAAATTGTATCAATTGACTGAACTCTTTACAATAGCCTGTTGTCAATGAATAATGTTTTTAAAATTTAGAAATGGCAGGAATAAAAACAACCTACAGGCAGACAGCAAAACAGCTACCAACCAATTTACAAGTTATTGTTCTTCTGTAGAAAAAGTTTATTGCTAGAGATAATGAATTATATACATTTAAATTCTGCAAGAGACTTTTTGTTTGGATATTATCCTTCCTTAAACATTTAGAAGTTCTTCCAATACCTTATTGATACATAAATTAAATTCAATAAGATAGGTAATCATAATAATGAAAACATTGCTGAAAATTCTAATGGACATATGAATTGATGTCTAAGTTACTAATGTATAGTTCTGTCACACAGAAAACTGCAGCTTCTCCAAAGTTAGGTGGGACAATTAGAATACTCATTGAGCCATTCATCTATTTATTTATTCACCAAGGATTTATTGATCAACTTATGAATGCCATACACCTTGCTAAACACAGGTGGCTATGCCATAACAATATACCTATTCTAAGAACATCTCATATTCTACAAAATCATGCATTAAAAAATAATAGGACTTGGAGGTAAAATAAGGTTGGAACAAATCACTCAAAACCTAGGCAATTTTGGAACCAGAACATTAACACAAGTAACAAAATACAATAACCATTCTAGAAAAAATATTAGCATAGTTAAAAAGGCGTGTTTTCAATTGCTAAGAGATAAGCACTACAGTAAGTATTTATTAAATAAGTAGTTTTCAAAAGGTGATGTTACTTGGTAGCAGTGGGTGTGAGGTGTAAGGACAGGTGGAGGCCCTTGACTTCTGGAGGCAGGGCCAAGCCCGTGGAGGACAGTGCTACAGGCACTTGTAAGACAGCACGAAGAAGAGTCAAGAGGAAGAGGGAGATGTATTAGTCCAGCTTTTCTTGCAAACTGACTTTGAGATCAGGATTTTGGTGCAAGTTCATGGGAGACAATTCCAGGAAGCACAGTGAGGGAGTGGAATAGTGAGACGTGGGAGGGAGGGACGTCTCTTCACTTTATTAAGTAGCATTAATGAGCTTAGCTACCCCGTGGGTATCTGGGACTCAACTTCAGTGGGACTCTGTCAGGTTGCAGATCACTCTTGGGGCATTAATTCCCTGTCATTTCTTGCCTTATAGAAAAGCAGTCTCTCCAGGAGGTCAGAGAATACTCAGTCAGAGAGAGACAGAAAGTGACATGTTCTGGAAGCTTCTGCACATGACCTGACAGAAGTAGGTAGGCTGAAATGATCCAGGTAGGAAACCTCAGGATCTGTGACTGGGAGGAAGGGGACTGTATACTCTGAAGTGAATCGGCATTGGGTTTGATACTATATTCTTTCCTGGCTTGTTAAGAGTTGCTATGTTCGCTTCCATCTGCTGCTGTTTGGTGGAACAAAAGAGTAAACCATTAGTGCAAACTGCCTACAAACCAGTGAGACTTCCACATTTGCAGACATCATATACCTATGTATAAGTTGTGTATAAGTGTTTCGCCATAGAAACCACGCACCAGGGAAGAACAGATTGTACTGGGGATGCCACCTTTGAATTAAATACTGAATAGTCCTTGGCTGCAAGAAACGTCCAGTCTAGTGGGAGCAACAATTATTCACAGTTCAGTGAGGTGAGTGCTATGGCAGAAGGTGTTACAAAGTGCTATGCGTCCCCCAAGACAGTGCCCCCATCCACTCTTAGGGCATCAGGGAAGAGACATTTAAGCTAAATCCTGAAGGATGAACAACAGGGAGATGGGAGGGAGAGAGCAAGGGAAGCCTAGGGAAATGAATGTGTGAGGAGAGAGGGTGAAATTCCACATCTGTGAAGCCCTTGCCCCCAACTCCCATGCAGGTCCCTAAAGACCCCTGGATGTTAAGAGATTAGCTTAAGGAAATGGGGAACATTAGGACTCCAGAAACTTAGGTTCCCAGAGAAAAATGTTCAGCCCTAAGGTAGGTGCTCAGGCTGATCCCTGCATTGTGCAGAGCCTGTCTGGCTGCCAGTGTTGGGTAAATAATAAATACCAGTCCCTTCTGTCCCTGGGATCAGTGTCCTGCCTTGACCTTGCTTATCAGATCAGGTAGGAAACCCAGGTCCTCCTTCCCACATGTGGTCATTACATTTCCCATGGCATTTTCACGAGGCCCGGGCTGCTTCCCTGGCTGCTGTCCAGGTAGGTAATTATCTTGCCTCCTGTTCTAACTCCCTTGTGGTTTCAGTTGTAGGAGAGAGCCTTCTTCACCCCCACATGATTGGCTGCTGGTGCTGAAAGGTTTCATTCTGGAAATCTGTTACCTTCTGCCCTGGAGCTTGGCTGGCATTCAGGGCAGGAGAGGATGTTTGAGGACAACTTGGCCAGGTCTAGACTTACTAAGAGAAGTGAACTGGGACCGATTTTCTGATAAAATGAGCACCAAACACAATTTTTTACCATATGACTTCAGTGTTTAAAAAAATATGAAAAACTAGGCTGTTCAGCGAAAAGGAGAAGAGAAGTTCCCAATTCAAAATTACCGACATAAAATCTGTATTCTTTAGCCTTACCACAAGAGCGTGCTGTTTTGGCAAACTGGGTAATAATTATGATGGTCCAGTTTTTCGAAGATGACACGCCTGAGGACAGGCTATCTGAACAGAGATGTACTGACGAATCTATCTATCTATGTATCATCTATCTATGTATTATCTACCTATCTATCTATCTATCTATCATCTATCATCTTTCTGTCTACCAATTATCATTATCCTCACTGCATCCCCTGCCTTTTACCTCCTCCTTTATACATCATTAGTATATAGCCATCAGCATGTGACCTATGGGTAGTGACGTTCCTGGAAGCTCAGTCAGTCAGTGAACAATTTCTGAGCACCCACAGTTGCATGGTCATGTGACCAGGGTGCTATGAAGATCTGAGGATGACAATACCTTCCTTCTGCTCTCTGTACAACTCTGAGTAGTAATGCAGCATAATTGCACCAGCTCTGAAAACAGATCTGGCTTTAAATTCTGGCACCACTACCTGTGTGACTCTAAGTTAATTAATCTTTCTGGTCCAGTTTCTTCATCTATAAAATGGGGATAATAATATTGGCACCTAACTTGTAGGGTAATAGATTACATGAGATATGGCAATTAAAGTGCTTAGCACACATCTGGTGCATAATAGGCTCAATAAAGATTTATAATCATCACTATAATGAAAACTACAAGATGTATATACAAATCCACGCCTGAACAGCTTGGTCCTGCCCTCTTGGCTTCCCCCAGCAGCTGTGAGAAGGGCTGGTGCTTTGTAGCAATGAGATGGTGAGTGAAAGCACTGGCTTTGTGGTCAGACAGACCTGGGCTGGAATCTCAGCTTTGTTACTTGTTAGCTCTGTGACCCCAGATAAGTTACATAACCTTTCTGAACCTCGGTTTCCTCATAGTAAAATAGGATAGCTGTGGGATAAAATGCAAAATCTATTTATAGTCACATAGAACCTGCCACATAGAAAGCACCAAATAGGTGGTGGTCATTACTATTAGAAATAAGGAATATAAAGCATTTGAAGATTTGACCATAGCTGTCACTCAAATTACAGCTGCTTTTTTATCAACCTAAAAATATCTGCTATTCAACATTCACCAAAGACCCAGTTGAAAGATGAAGTGGCCATGGAGGATTCATGAAGGGTGGCAGTCTCTCCACATCAGCAGTGGACTAGGCTGAGCCAGCCTAGTGTGGACTTCTATTGACTTTATCTTTCGCATTATGTATTTGCTTATATTGGTGAACATGACAGTTACCATTTGCATGAAAATCACAACTGAGTTTAAACAAGGATGTTTTTGAAACCAAGGCAATGCCCTCCATCACCCAGTATTCTTTTTTGAGAACTCATAGGAGGAAAACCCTTATGGGTCAGCTCCTTGTGAAGCTGGAAATTTTGCATTAGTTTCAGTGACTTTATTGAAATGTATAGCGTGACTAATGGATATTAATCTTGACTGTCATACTAGATTCTCTATTTTCTCTTTGTTTTCGTCTCCAGTTTATTTTATCATGTTTTTGCATTACACATATGAAAGCTGCCTCAAATCCTTTTGGAAACAAGGGTGGAAATGAATGAATTAATAAATGCAATGAAATATACTTATAACACCAACATTATGCTCCGTCGTGTTTGGAATATTGTTCAACTTGAGTCAATCTATGACAGGAAAGAAGCCTACATTTGTAATGCCTCCTTTCTATACTGTAGGGTCTTACCAGAACATTTTGACATAAAGAATCTTGAGTTGCCTAATGTGAGTAGTGGTATAACTATAATAATAATAATAATAAAAGCATAAAAGAATCTCCTGAATACCTATCATGTGTCAGACATAATGTAGAGCACTTTACATGATACTTAATTTAATCCTTCACAATTGTCCTATAGTTAAACACTTTCCAGGCATACTTAAGCTCATAATAACTTTATGATGCAGGCACTGATCTATTTTACATGTAAGGAAATTTAGAAGTTATCTGCCCATGGTTGTACAACCAAACAGTGGCAGATTAGCTGAACCCAGAAGAACTTGCACTATGGCACCATTCATATTTTGTTGCTGATTTAGTTTCAGCAAAATGACATCATCTGTCATAATTAATTTCAGCAAAGGGACATTGTCTGTGACATGCTGTGAACTTGAGTTTGGTTGTGAACTTTTGTTTTTTTAATTGGTAACTTTTTATGAGATATAAAACCATAAATGCTTTGTAAGCTTATTTGATGGTTGCATATTTTAAGTATCATCATAAAAATAATTTAACACTAGGGATATGAGAGAATTATTTTTTCCACTGTAGGGTTGTTATATTTTACAGGTTTGATTCTTATACAGATAAGTTTTTATCTTTTATGTGTCTTAACTTAAATCTACAAGATTTACAACAACTGAGAGGAAAAAGATTCCACTGAGATGGGCTCAGAAAAGTGGGATTTGGACTAGCTTTGAAAGAGATGTAGAATTAAGAATGTGAGTGGTGTCTGGCTGCAACACCCACGCAGGTGATTCTAGATTGATTTGGCTCACTGGATGGCTAACAGGTGTCCTTCATCTCACATTGTTCCAGGAGGAGCCCTTCAAATTAGAGCAGTTGGTAAAAAAGGGAAAACTTTCCAAATAGAGGAGGACCTGTCTTCAGTTAGAAAACAGGATTCAGGTAAGTAGAGGTAAGGGAGAAACCTCTTTTGCTAGAAGAGCCCCACGCAGAGGAGGGAATGAGTAAAATGCACTGAAGCCCCTGAACAAACTAAGCTGTCAGAGCAATGGCCTCAGTGGGAGTTAAGCGGAGATGAGCCAGAATCAGAACCACAAAGTAGACAGCTCTGAATGCAGAATAAGGAGCTGTGATGCTAAGCAATGAGGAGGCCTTGCACACCTTTGAGCAGGAGATCGGTATGAAATAGATGGTGTTTTAATACCAAGGCAGAGTAGAAAGGAAAGCTTGCTGGACTGAAAACAGCACTGGTTGGGTTCACCAGAGTGGGGTTTAAACAGTTAGAGTAACCACTTATTAACAAGGCGAATAGCCCTCCTTCACTCCCCAGATAACAGGGACTCGGACATCCCCACCAAGGAAGAGCTTATGGGCGCCAGTGAACTAGGACTAGTTATGGGGAGCAACTCAGCTTTCCTAATGGCTTCCCACATTTTGGTCAGATCTATAAATGCCATGGAGAGAATCTTAATATTGTCCCCTTGACTGACTGGCAAAGCTTGTGCCTGTGTTATCCCAATGGGACCAAAAACCACATCGAGATTGCACAAATACATTTTTGACAATGCTGGGCAATAGCTTGTTCAGGAAGCCTCTGCCCGGGGTAGCTACTGCAATCAGCTTTCTCACTTTGGGTTTCTATGGTAAAGAACTGGTCTGAAGGTCTCATGCAGAGATTTCAATTTATATCATCCAAATAGGTGGAACGTGAAGTGTACCTCACTAACTCCTGGGGCTGGAAGCTGTCACCATGTTTACTTTCACTCTTCTGATTTCTGGGGACAAATGAATTAAAATTCACATGTTTACAATTAAAGACCATTAACAGCAAACACCACAGAGAGCAAGCATGTAGTTAATGTATTATTTAAGGCTTTACTACACCTCAGCTATCAAGGGCAATCACTCATTCCGAGGAAGATTTCTTTTACCCATTATTAAAAGCTTAAGTGTCTACCAATAACTGAAAATATGTTTGGGTTTGCTTGAATTCTACTCTAGGGAGCAATATTCTGACAATATTTCCTGACCTAATACCTCAAATTATGACATGGGGTTTAAAGCTAAATCTATTCACTTCCAAACACAAATTTAAAAAAAAACAGTCCAGAAGTTTCACTATGGATTCTTCGCTGTACATTGATTGATCCACCCATAATTTCTAAGCACCTGTTCTGTTCAGGGCACTATGCTCAAAGCTGTAGGGTAGTTGAAATATACTTTATTACCTTCCAGGTGTTTCTACTCTTCTCTCTATGGTATGTACCTGGCTATGAATAATGACAATAATCATAACAATTACCTGTCTATAGATATTTCTAAAATATTTAAGGACTTTCACTTATGTAATTTAATTTTTTAATCTTCCACTTAATATTCAAGGGAATTCTTTGAAACAGGAGGTAGGTGGAAGCACTATTAGCCACATTAAATGTGGGCAAAAAGTTTATCCCAGAGACATCAGTAACTTACTCAGTCACAAAGTTAGTGATAGGACCAGAACTAAGACGTGAATTTCCTGACACATAATGAAGTACTGTCTATCTACTAAATGAATTTTTAGCTATGGCACACTGCCACCTCTCCTGTACTTTAGAAGTACTCTGTAGTGGCAAGTGGCTTTAGACATAAGGATCCCCCAAGCGAGAACAGAAAGTTTGTTAAATGTTCAAGTTTTCTGGCTTCATAGAGCGAATTCAGCTGGGTGTATTGAGCTAGACCTGGATGCCACCATTGCACACCAAACACGGTGAGTTATGGATAGAACGTTTAAAGGTTGTTTTTAAAAGTAACTAAGTATGACAGCAAGAAATGAAAATGTCATATGCTATAAATGAGGAGGGCACTCAAAACTAAAGCCAAGAGTGGTTGACAACAGGGAGGCCATGGGGCTATCAGGCCCTGCCAGGTACCATGGCACAGGGGATGTGGTACCTGACAAGGGGTCTGGAATTCAGGCAGCTGGTACTGGGCAACTGGTCACTGTCCTGAAAAACTCATCAGTAGCTTGAGAAGTGGCTAGTGGCACACAACTTATCCTGGGCTCTGATGACAAACCATTTGCCCAACAAAGATTGAAATTCCACTCTAGGTGCTGAGTGCTCACATGCTCATGGGGGCCAGACGGCTATTTCCTGAACAGCACAGAGGCTTAAATTTACCGTTGCTTGAGGATAACTTCCCAGAAACCAAAACCAAAATTAAAATGTTACCTTGCTAAAATTTTAATGGAATCACTAGATTAAAGAATATATAACTTCCCAACCAGCAGAGAGAAAAATGGGGAAGAAAAGAATATACTTCTGAAACACTGACCAACTCAAAAAAAAAGGGAAAGCAACAAAAGATAGAGAAAAAGGTAAATAAAAAAATAAACAATAACATAATGTAAATATGTCCAAATATATGAGTTATAACTATAAATGGTCTAAATTCAGGGATTAAACATAGAGGTTGCCAGATTAGTTAAGATAAATAAGAATTGAGTACATCTAAAACCAAATACACTAAAAAGTTGAAAATAAAAGAACAGATTACTAAAACACACACACACTCTGTAGACATAGATACGGAAAATACTCCCCAAATAAAAGCTGGAGAGTTTTATTAAAAACAGAAAGAAGGTATTTGAATATCAAAAGCATTATTAGAGATAAAGATGTTGCCTACAAAATGATTTAAACAAATGTAATTTACCAGAAAACTATAGCAATTCTAAATTTGAATACCAGAAAGATAGAAAACAAAAAATTGACAGAATTACATGGAGAAATTGAATTATCCATAATCTCAGTAGGAGGTTTTAATATATAACTTACTAGTAAGAATATTGAATATCTGAACAACACAATCAACATGGTTGACACAATCGATGGAAATAGAACTTTATACCCAATGGTTGGAGAATACACATTCTTCTCAAGCATTTATAAATCTTCTACAAATACTGACGATGAAGCATGTTTTATAAAGCAAGTCCCAATAAGTTCCAAAGAAATGATATCATAAAGATTCCATTTCTGAACAAAGTGAAAATAACTTGGAAATCAATAAGAAAAAGAAAACAATCCCAAATATTTGAGAAATTAAAACCCCACTTCTAAATAACTCATAGGTCAAGGGATAAATCATAGTGGAAAATTTAAAAATACTCAGAACCAAATCCTAATAGAATTATGACATATACAATCTTGTGGGGTACAACTACAATGGCATATATATAAGAACGTTATACTTTAAATGCTTTTATTAGAAAAAAAGAAAAAAAGTTGAAAACCAATGAGCCAAGCAGCTATTCAAAGTTCAGAAAATAGAATGAAATAAAATCATGTATAAAGTGACTTTGTTTATGTCTGTGAATGGAGAATATGCGTTATGGACAAATTCATAAGGACCTAAATAATTGGAGAAAGATCCATGTTTATGGATTCTACCAGGGCTTCCCAAACATTAATGTGCATATAAAACATCTGGGATCTTGTTCAAATGCAAATCCTGATTCAGTAGGTCTGGGGTGAGGCTTGAGATTCCACGTTTCTAACGAGCTCTCAGGTGATGTCCGTGCTGCTGGTCCAGAACCCATACCTCGTGTCAAGAATTTAGAAGACTCAATATCATAATATATGCTAATTTACATAATTACATAGCATAATCAGTACGAAATGCATAATTTACACTAATATTTCAATATAATTCCAACAAAAATGGATAGTTCTTTGGCAGAACTTGACAAGTTGGTCCTAAAATTTACATGGAAAAGCAGTGTGCCACAAATAGCAAAGGCAGCTTTGAAGAAGCCTAAAGTCTAATGGAGTTCACCCTACAAATATCAAATATTTTTTATAAAGCTGTAGTAATTAAAGTGGTGTGGAAATAGAAGAGAGAAGACAGATAAAATGATGGAACAGAATAAAAGGCAAGAAGCAGACCTCTAGATGAACGCAAAGTTGACAGAGCATAGAAGTGGGACTGTAGAGCAGTTAGAAAGAAGAAGATTTCATAGAAGTTACTGGTACAATTAATTATTCTTAGACAAAAATAAAATTGAATCCTATCTTATACCACACTCAAAATACACTCCAGGTGGGTTTAAGTGTTACATTTAGATAGCAAGACTTTAAAATTAAAAAAAGGTACGAAAATATTTTTATGACTCAAAGTGTGGAAGGATTTTTATTTTTTGCAATAATTGGAAGGATTTTTCAACCAGGCAAATAAGCACAAATGTTAAAGTAACAGATTGAGAGCTTTGACTATATTAAAATGGAAACTTCTGTAAACCAAAAGTCACCATTAAAAAAAGTGGAAGATGAAAAGAAAAAAGAAAGTGAAAGATGTCAGACTGGGAGAAGACATTTTCAATGTACACCACTGGGAATTATCATCTGGCTAATTCTAAAGCATCCACAAATAAAAGACGAAGAATTTCAAAGAGAAAAGGAATGAAAAGGATAAACTCAAATGGTAAAGGCAGAAGAGTGAAAAGGTGCTCCATCTTACTCCCTTACTAGGACCTAGAGAAATAAAACACAAATGAAGATCCCAAGGAGCAAACCCTTAAGAATGGCACACATGAAAATGCTAAAAATTCTAAAAATTGATGAAGAGCCAGGTGAAATGATATTGATAATTGCTGGGAGGGTGAATTATTTGTAACTTTGGAGAGCAGTTTGACAGTCTTTTAAGTTGGCAGCCCAGATAGCCTATTATCCAACAAGTCCTTTCCTGGGGATTTTCTCTGGAAAAGTTCTTGCATGTGTGTGTAAGTTGGCATGTATGAGGCAGTCGAGAACAGCATACTTGATAACTGCAGAAAAGGAGGAAAAACCTCCATATGTATAAAGAGTTGAATGAATAATTATAGTATATTCATGGAATATAATACAGAATTGAAAGTTAATTAAACAAGATTTATCTATTAACACGACTAAACAAAAATTTTAATTAAAAATGAAAGTAGCAAAAGGATACCATTTTATAAAAAGCTAAAAGAATATATATATAAAGCACCATTACATTTATTTGGAGGAATATACGACATGGAAGGGACTGAAAACCACCAAATTCAGTAGTGTTTATCTCTGGAGGGGGTTGGAGGAGAAAGTTGCAACTAAAGGAAGGTATATGGAAACCTCAAAAGTATTTGTAGTATTTTATTTCTTATGATAGATAATGGATACACAGATATCCATTATAATATTCTTTATACTTTTTTTTGTAAGTCTGAAATATTTTATTATAAAACAATTTTTAAGTCCAGAATTGGTAAATCTGGAGGGTACTGTTAGAAGCAAATGCTAACCTGCTAGATGAAATCATCTGCACAATCCAGTGCACTGAGAAACTACCATGGAAGGCCACTGTGAAAGTAAGCTAACAGTAAAAAGATATGAAGCATATCAGGAAATCCACCCCCGTAAGACAGAGTCAGCAGATACAACAAATGAGAGAACTTCCAGTTGAGAAACTACAGAAAATAGAGCAGTTTCCAAATGACTTCAAAATAAGTATTTTAAAAGATATTCAAAAAGATAAACCAAACTCATAATGAAAGAAGGCTACAGAAAAACAGAGTAAGCAGACTTGAAAATAGCATATACCCCCAAAATGAAAAATATTACTATCATAATTATAAATTCAACAGAACATGTCAAAGTAGAATTAATAAGTTAGAAGATATGATTAATAAGTTGGAGACTTGAAAAGATGTATAATAAGAAAGAGGCAATAGATGTGTAGAGCAGAATAAGAAACTCTAATATGTGTCTAAAAATGTTCTAGAAAAAGAAATTCTTTCTAGAGAAAGAAATGTGGGGTTAATACCATGGAAATATGCTGGTGGGAAATTTCCTAGTAAATTCTCAGATTGAAAAAGTTGTACACCAAATCCCAAACTGAAGAAAACTAAGAGAGACAGAGAGACTATATCAAATATAAAGAAGAAATTTTAAAAACCACTGGAAAAGGTAAGACAGGTAACCTATAAGGAAAAACAATCAGTTTGACAGTGGACTTCTCATCAGTCAGCAAGTAATCTGGAAGAAAATGGAATAATGTCTTCAAAGTATGAAGGGAAAAATATAACAGCCAATCGAGAATCCTACACTTAACTAAATTATCACTCAAGAATGAAGGTAAAACAAAGCTATCTGAAGACATACAAAGAGAGTTTACTTGAAAGAACTTCCTGAGGAGAGAAATAAAATGTAGAAGGAAGGATTAGAGACCAAGTGGTGATGAGAAAACATTACATAAAAATGAGGGCTGATAGTGAAAAAAAAAAAATAACTAATGAGTTTAAGAATAAAACGTGGATTATTTTGTTAACTGGGAACAGTTCAGACAAAATTAGAAAATTCTATTTTCCTTGTGTTGTTGGAGTGAACAAAAGTGATTAACTTTAGACTTTGTTGGAAAAATACAGTTAGATATTTTTTAAAAATTAAGAGCAATGACATAAAGATTCTAAAAAAGAATTTACAACTTGCAAACTAGAGAAAAGGTAAAAGGTAACTGAGAAACTCATAGTTCAACAGAAGGCAGCAAATTAATAAAGAAGGAGGGAGGAGAGAGAGAAGGGGAAAGGGAGACGGAACCATAGCACTAGCAGCAACTGAAAAGCAGAGTAAATAGGAAATGCAGAAAAGATGGCAGGAATTAATCTAAGTATGTTAATGATAACATATACTATTTGTGATGATCAGTTTTATATATCAACTTGACGACATCCGCAGTTACTCAAATACTAATCTAGATGTTGCTGTAAAGGTATTTTTTTTGATGAGATTAAAGTCCATAAGCACTGACTTTAAGTAATGGAGATCGTCCTAGATAATCTGTGACGGTCTGATTCAATCAGCTGAAAGGTTTTAAAAGCAGGGTCGAGTCTTTCCTGAAGAAGAGGAAATCTGGCCCGTGGACAGCAGCTTCAGCGCATGCCTGAGAGTTGCCGTCGGCCTTTTCTGACGGTGTGCCCTACGATTTCAGACTTGTGTAGCCAACCTCCACAATTGGGTGACCCAATTCCTTGCAATAAATCTCTTACATGTCCTACTGGTTCTGTTTTCTCCAACTGAATGCTGACTGATACGCTATGACAATGGATGAAACTCACATCTTCACATACACGGATTCTCAGACAGCATGAAGAACAAATAAAATGCTCTTTGTGAGAAATATGCCCCAAACATAAAGAAGGCTGAAAATTAAGGGATCAAGAGAATGCATATAGCGGGCAAATGTGTGCCAAAAGTAAGCAGTGACAGCAATCAAGAGGGATATTCCATGATGACCTGAGCACGCCGACGAGCAGGGACACGGGGACTGATAGGAAGTCTCCCCTGAAGCTGTGTACGCTTCCAAGGAAGGCCTGGCCCTTGTGAGTTTCTGTTAAACTTGGTGACACCTTTTAATTTCTCAGAGGAGCCCAGATACCTACTAAATTAAACCTGTAAACTTTTCAACTTTTAATTTGGTAGTAATTAGAGATGCACAACAAGTTGCAAAGATTGTATAGAGACAATGGATTAATACTCAGTCATAAAAAAGAAATCCTGGCATCTCTGTGACAACTTGGATGGACCTGAGGGGTGTTATGCTAAGTTATGTAAGTCAGAGAAAGACAAATATGATTTGATTTCCCTTACGTGTAGAATCTAAAAAGCAAAACAAATAAACCAGCAAACAAACAAAACAGAAATAGACTTACAGACACAGAGAATAGACTGATGGGATGGTTGCCATAGAGGTAGGGAGGAGGGGGATGGATGAAATGGAAGAAGAGGGAGTAAGTTAGTGAGAATGTTTGATTACCTTGATCTGGGTCATGGTTATATGAGTGCGTACATGTCCACACTGAGCTGTACACTGATTTGTGCACTTTATTGTATATACCTCAATTGTATAAATAAGATTATAGAGGTACAATGTGCCTGCCACCCAGTTTCACCCAATGATCACACACTACGTAACTACAGCACAATACTGAAACCAGAAATTGACATTGCTGCAGTGTGTGTATCCAGCTCACTCATTTTACTCACCACCCCAGTCACGACACAGGTTTACAGTCACATTCACCCTTGACCATCCCTAACCCCTGACTAACACTCATCTGTTCTCCATCTCCCTAATTTTGTCATTTTGAGAATGTTATAAAATGGAATCACACAGAATGTGACTTGTTAACATTTGGCTTTCTCGCTTAGCAGAATGGCCTTGAGGTCCATCCCAGTTGTGGCATGTTTCAGTAGCCCATTCCTTTCTATTGCTAGTCCACAAACCTTCACATGTTCTTAAGTTCTAAGAAAAACTAGGAATTTTGTTAAATAGTATTACTTCAGGAGTATTTTTTAGAAGGTGGATGCTCTTAAGATTATAGGATTTTAAAGTTTCGTTTTAAAACAAAGGGTGCTTATTTCACTGTTTTGGGCCTTAAACACTCTACCAATCTTTGGGAAAACAGAGAACTTATTTTCTTACCAAATCATAAATGGAACGAAAGTTATAATCCACTTATGACAGAAGTGTTTGTTAATGCCCACTGTCTATCTGTGCTAAACGCTGGCAAACATGTGTCTAGGGCTAAGACACTAATCTTGTGCTGAGCATGGTGCCTACACATAGAAGGCCCTTAGTTGAATAAATAAATCCTGCTTTAAAAATAAATTATAATTTGGTAACAGAGATAATGTGTGGATACAAATAAATATAGGAAAATGATATATATCATAAAGAAAATGGAGACTAGTGCAGTGGGACTGATCATAGAAGAAAAATTATCCTTTGCATTGTGAAGTAAAGGGAAAGCTTTAAACAATTGATGACATCTGCATTTGGCCATGAAAAATAACAAAAAATTTGGATAAAAATAAATCAGGGAGAAAAAAACTGCATTCTGGGCACAATAATTGGACAATTATTTATATCTTGCTGTGTGCCGGGTAGTCTGCTAAGTGTTTTACATACTTAAATCATGTCATTCTCACACTGCCAGTGTTATTATTTCCCATTACAAACAAGAGGCATCGAGACACTATGTGCCTGGCCCAGTGTAATGGCTTCTAATGGGCTGAGTTGGAAAAACTAGGTGTGAAGCTCCAGAACTCTTCCTCTGCAGGAGTAAAGAGTGGGGGCAGGAATCTAGAATATGTAACTGGGTGCAGGAAGAGAAGCCTAGAAAGGTAGGTAGGAACCAGATGCTGGAGAGACTTGAATGCCATCTCAAGTAACTTGACATATTCTAGAAAAGCCTTTCAAGGTTTTGAGCATAGGGATGATTTGATTAGAGCTGTTTTGTCTGTCTAGTTTCTGGCTTTGTTTTAAGGTCCAATATTCAGGAGGAGCACATCAATACTAGATATGGGAGAACCTGGAACCTCGGTACAGACAGAGCTATGAGAGCAATGGCGAGGAGGAAGATGGTAGAGCTGTTGAGAGACACTGTGAAGACGCACAAGTTAGGACCCGGCTGAAATGCACCGGACTGAGTGGGAACAGGGTTGGGGGCATCCAAGGAGGCTGAGAGGCTTCCTGCCTGTATCCTGGGTGGGCAATGGCCCCTCCAGTGGGAATTGGACAAGGAGGAATATTTCAAGGAGAAAAGAGACTTCAGTTTCAGATGTTTTAGTGAGGGATTCCAGGGAGCATTTCTGGGTTTCAGGTAAAATCTTGGAAGGACTGAAACCCTGGAAAGAGTCCGGAGAGGCCACATATTAGCCAGGAGAATGGATGAACTTACTCTGGCCAAAGTTTAACTCAGTTTTTAAGGTGTTTCTGATCAGTAAAGAGATCTCGCACTGAATGAACCAAGCATGTCCTTGATTATGAAACTCAAACACCACTGTACCAAGATTTTGTCAGTGCCTTTAAAAAAAAATTACATTTAGGATCTACCTAAAAAATGCACAGAATTGTTTGGACTCAAGGCTGAAAGGAATGCTGTGGGAATTTACACTGGGTTGTAGGAGAAACAACTATAGTTAATTCTAAACTTGTCATGATTTCAACTTAAAACAAGAGACAAGAGACTAAGCTATACCTGTTAATAGTTGTTGATCTTTTAAGCCACCAGCTGATGTTTTCCTGAGCAAAGAGTTTTGAAAATTTCACTGTTTTAACTTCCCTATCTAGTATGACTTAGGGAAAACCTTAGATTTGGAGAGAAAAATGACTAGAATAGCAGAAATTGTAGGAATAATTTTTAAAAATAACAGTATAACAGCAGTGATTTCTAAAGTTAATAACCTACTGGGCTTCCTTTGAAACCTTTGAAAAACTGGATTTTTATCTCTATAGCTTTGGCAGTTCTCAGAACAAGCTACTCGGATTGAAGTCAACTTTTTATTTTCCTGTTTCCAATGTCATTTCCTTTCTGAAACTTATAAGTTAGTTGAGGCATTTTATGTAAAAAAAAAAAAAGACCAAAATGACTCCCTTACATCTCACTTATCCCCTAAATAGGCAGTAGTGTTTCACCCTTTTGCTTAGAATATGCTTCTAAGTCTGCCCTAGAAGAGGGTCTCAACTCCAGATCCATACATTGGCTTCAAGCAAGCCCCTCAACTTGTATGTTAAAATTGTGAGTGAGGTGTGTGCATTTTCCTGGAAGCTGGTTTCACAGAGCTTTCACCACAATCTCAAAGCTGTCTTTTAAAACGCAAGAAGCTAAGATCAGGTCTTGGGATCCTTTTCAGTTCAGGGGCAGTAGGACCAAGGTGTGCTCACTCAGGCCTGGTCCTGCAGCAAGGCTGGCTGTGTTGGGAAAAGCATGGGGCTAGGATCTAAGAGATACTTATTCTATTCTGGATCTACTCTGCACTTCCAAGTCACTTATCTTCTTCAGGCCCGAGTTTGCTCATCATTCAAGTGGAAGAGAATGTCTACCCTATTTGGATGAACTCAACCAGCTATTGTGAGAATAAACTAAGGTAGTAAATGCATTTTGAATAATGCAGAACATAGTAAGGAGGCCAGCTACTGCTCGGTGCCCTTGTATCTACTATTGGTTCCTTCCTATTCTTTGTTCTCTGCTCATTCTGTATTCTCTGCTCTTTCCTCCGTGCTTTTAGATGCTGCTTCTTATAGTAAACACAGAGGAACGGCAGCTGATTAGGCAAAGTGTCACCTTAAGAACTTGCTTCTAAGAGGGAAATAGTAATACTTTGCTTCAGTAGAGTGCTTTACCAGTTTTCAAGGTATTTCATATTCATTGCTGTATTATCACCACACTCATTCCATTGACCTGGAAACTGAGGCACAGAGAGGTCAAGAGTCCATGTCCCTGGAGTTGTCCGGGGTGGGGTTAATGCAGGAACCCGGGTCTTCCATCACTGGGTTCCAGGCCTTTGCCACAGTGCTCCTGGGTCTCATCATCAGAGGAAGGTACAGAATCAATCATGAATGCAGGACTTAGTCATACAGGGAGAAGGTATTCATCAGCAAAGGAACAGAACATCCCTTTTCCTTGTACAATGACCCAAGAAAAACTATCTTCGTCATGCCTGTTTTCAGATGGAGTTTGACCTTGTAGTTAAATCTCTCCCGCTGCTGACTCTGCTCACTCTCCTTCAACTTGATTCATTTGGGCCCCGGTTGGCCCTGCTTGGGGAAAGGCCCATCTGGGAGTGCTCAATACATTCCCGTCAAGCCAAGGGAGAGAGCTGCACTTGCAGAGTAAGGAAACTTCCCAGCGGGCTCTGGCCAGAAATCAATTTGCAATTTTGAGAGCAGCACTTGATCTGGACACTGACATAACATGCCCGCTGCTTATGACTTCCAATGCTACTACATAACTTTTTACTCTTGCTCATAGTCATGAATTCTTTAAACCAGTGTACTGCTCAAATGTTCACCTAATCATTCAACATACAGGCATCTTACATACATTTATGGAGCACCTCCTATGTGCCAAGTGCTATGGAGAATAAGAAAATAAAAGTTGACGGGGCCTGCTTCAAAGGCTCCAGGCTGCATGGAGAAAGCAATGATATAGTGATGGATGGGTGCTTCTGGAGAGGGCTGTGCTCTGTGGCCTGTGGTTGCAGAGAGGAGAAACTAAATTGCCAGCCTTAAAATATTCGTTGCCGTGAAAATATGCTCCACATCACAAGTCATCAGGAAAAGGAAAATTAAAACAATAAAGAAATACCACTGCACGCCTGTTAGAATGGCCAAAATCCAGAACACTGACACCATCAAATGCTGGTGAGGATGTGGAGCAACAGGAACTCTCATTCATTGCTGGTGGGAATGTAAAATGGAACAGCCACTTTGGAAAATGGTTTGGCAGCTTCTTACAAATCTAAACTTACCAGACATTCTATCAATTGTGCTTTGATATTTATTCAAAGGAAATGGACACTTATGTCCACACAAAACCGTGCACAGGTCTGGATGTTTAAAGCAGCTTTATTTATAATCATCCGAACTTGGAAGCAACCAAGATGCTCTTCAGTTGTTGAATGGATAAACATGGTACCTCCAGACAATGAATATTATTCAGTGCTTACAAAAAAAAAGAGCTGTTAAGCCACAGAAAGACACAAAGGAATGTTAAGTGCAGATTACTAAGGGAAAGAAGCCAAGCTGTAAAGCCCATGTACTGTGTGATTCCAACTCCACGACATTCTGGAAAAGGTAAAACTATGGAGGCAGTAAAAAGATCAGGGGTTACCAAGGGTTAGCAGGGAGTGAGGGATGAATAGGCAGAGCACAGAGTATTTTTAAGGCAGAGGAACTACTCTGTATGAAACCACAGTAGATATATGTTATTGCACATTTGTCAAAACGTATAGAATGCACAACACCAAGAGTGAAGCCTAATGTAAATTATGGACTTTGGATGAAAATGATGTGTTAATGTAGGTTCAAAACATCCCTTTCTGGTAGGGGAGGTTGGAAACGGGGGAGGCTATGCGTGTGTGGGGGTGGGGGTATATGGGAACTTCCTGTACCTCTTCCTTTCAGGTTTGCTGTGAACCTAAAACTGTTTTAAAAATAAAGGATATCTTAAAAAATTTAGCTCCATGAAAGCAGGGGTCTCGTCTGTCTTGTTCACAGCTGAATTCTCAGCTCCTAAGTTGGTGTGATGCTCAATAAATAATTCTTGATTGAATGACTGAAGAACCTCTGCCTGAATTAAAGGGAAAGTTGACCTGAGATCATGAGATTTCAGTAAGCTTGACACTGACGAGTGTTTCCCTGGGCAGGAAGTATAGGCACAGTGTGAGTTTCAGAAGCAAAAAGAATAATACAATCAAAGCACAAAGCCGGGAAACAATGAACAGCTTGGAGAACTTCAAGTGGGCCACTGTGGCTGGAGCATAGGTTTTTCAGGAGAAAAGTAGAAAGACAAAAACATTGACTGGTGCCAGACATGAAGTCATTATTATGACCCCATTTTACCACAGAAGAACCTGAGGCTTATGTGATCCATCAAAGGGTACGGGTTTGTAACATCTATGCTCCTTCTGCGTGTGGGTACTGTACTAAGCATTTTTTGTGAATTATCTTATTTAATCTATAGTAAATTTATGAAATAGCTACTATTGTATTTTTCTAATTTTATAGATAAAAATAACGAAGTTTAGAGAAATTAATCATTTGCCTGGGCTTCCTGTTCAAGGTGCTAGATTGCACACACACCTTTCCTGACTTAATCCCTGGAAATGAGAGAACAAAACATTTATCCAAAAAAAAAAAAGAGAGAAGAAAAACAAGAGGGAATCACAGTAACACTGGAAGTGAATAAGAGCCTAGAAGAGATGATGAGAACTATCTGAAAAAAGCAACAGGAGCCAGACTGAATAATAAGACTTGGTAGAGTTCTTTGATGAAGACCATGTCTACTGCTAAGAGTGTTCCACCCCAGGGGCGGTGGGGGCCTGACCAGCAAAGGCTCTGGCTCTCCAGCTGAAGTCTCCAATGGGGCTTCTCTTCCTTCTGTGCCAAACCACCTTCTAAACCGAATGTGTGTGTACAGCATGTCTGGGTCTGCGTTCCATTGCTGGAGCAAGACCCGGTGGGCTGATTACATGCAAAGCTATACAGCATTTTGTCGGGCTGTCCGCTCACCAGGCAGAGTTTATGGGCAGAGCCTTCCCAGGGCTGGAGGTGCAGGGGGGTGTCTAGAGGAATGGCAGGAATGGGAGAGGACTCAAAGAAGACTGGTGTGTTCAAATAATCGGTCTAAACAATTAACAGAGAAGCCGAAGGGCACCTTAACCTCACTAGTTTGAGCCTGATGATGGCTGAGGCCTTGAGGGAACTGGACTTGGTGATGGTAAGAAGACAGGCTGGTGTGCAGAGAGCGAGCCAGAGCCTGAGGGTGGGAGCGGGCCCGGCGGACTGGCAGACTGAGCAGCCAGCTGTGTGAGCTGGGACGGCATCTTCATGAGTGGTGGCATCAGAGAGCCTGTTTCTCCCCAGTTGTGAAAATGGATTGGGTAGCGTGTCCGTTTCCCAGGGCTGCAGAAACAAACTACCACTAACTGGCAGCTTAAAACAACAGAGAATCCTTCCTTGCAGCTCCCTATCTTCTGGTGGCCCCCAGCAATTCTTGGTGTTCCTCGGCTTGGAGCTGTGTGAACCCCACCTATCTCCATCGCACGGTCTTCCCCATGTGTCTTCACGTGGTCGTCTTCTTATAAGGACACCAGCTACTGGATGTAGGACTAATTGTCATCCAGTATGATCTCAACTAATGACATCTGTGAAGACCTTATTTCCAAATAAGATCCCATTCTGAGGCTCCAGGTGGGCATGAATTTTTGAAGGGCATTATTGCACCTAGAGCAGCTCACTATATAGATGGGACAGTTTACAAAGTGGCTACTAAGATCCTGCTTCTGGACACAGGGACAGATTCTGCTGACTCAAAGACAGCCAGTGCCTCCAGGGGACGGAACCCCTTCCTGTGGCTGCTGAAAATCTCCTAAATGACGTCTATTCTATATGCTTTCTCTGAGATCACTCTGAGATGCTCAGCAGGGGATCTTTTCCTCTCCTTCTCATTTGTTACTTTCATACTTGGGGCAATGGGAATGTTGCTCTCCTCCCTCAAATAGTTTGCTTCTGCAGACAATGTACCGCTTTCCTGTTTCTATTTTAAAGCTGCGCACGCATCTGTAAGATGGGAGTGTTATGTAATACCTACCATTTTTGTCAAAACCTCATCTCACCCCATTGCCTGATACAGGAGGAAGTTACTGGTGTGAAATGTGCTGCGTTTTTTTTTTTAAGGTGAAGAGTGTATTCAGATGGATTTCATACCTCGCATTCATAAGCAGCCCCATTTTTAAAAGACTATAGGCACTGTGCTAATGAAAGATGAAATTCACATCTGTCTCCCATAAAGCATGCCAGCAATGATTGTACAAACGTAGATGAGTACCCCACCTTTCACTTTATAGGTATTTTAAAGAGGTGCCCTAGAGGAAAGCATGCTGATTGATCAACAGAAAACATCCTTAAGAAAGGAAGATGACCAAGAATATTTTCCCTTCTAACAGGTTATGATGCTAAAGTGTTAGTACATCTGGAGCTTGTTGTCTGGACTATTTTAGTTTACAAGCGAGAGCTGCAACAATCACATAGGATTTGGGGAAGGGAAAAATGACTTCAGGGAAAATATACTTTTTTGTGAGAATCAGGGCTTTGTTTGTGAGAGGTGTGACAGGCCAGCCGGGAGAATGCCAGGACTGGAATCCATCAGGGCTGCAGGCGTTAGGCAAGGCCAGGTGTCAGGGCGTGGGAGCCAGGGCAGGGCTTGGGGGGCACATGCATGGAGCTATGCATCTGTGGTTGCTCTGAATATGGGGGCCAGTCTGTGAAAGGAACAGCAGGGAGATGAGAAGTACCATTAGATGGAAGCCCAGAGTGAGGCCTCTAGTTCGGGGTGCCAGCCAAGCAGAAGATGCAGGAAACTGATGGGGGTCCAGAAAAAGAGGAGCTGATATCAAGAAAGTCTGGTACTGGTTATTGGGATCTCAGTCAAGGGAAAACAAAGGGTTCAAGAGAGACACGTCCAGTCCAGCTAAGTTCTGCAGACATTCCAAACTAGGCTCGGGAAGAGGGTGAAAAGGGGTCTTTGTAAATTCTACCCTCCATGGAGAAGATCAAAGAACACCTCCTATACTGGGCTGAATGATGGTGTCCAAAGTTCATGGCCACAGGGATCTCTGAAGGTCACTTTATTGGGAAATAAGATTTTTGCTGATAGAATTAGTTGAGATGATACTGGATTAGGGTAGGCCCGAAATCCAATGACTGCTGTCCTAAGAAGAAGGCCATGTGAAAAACACAGAGAAGACCATGTGATGATGGAGGCAGAGACTGGAACAATGCAGCTCCAAACCAAGGATTCCTGGGAACGACTAGAAACAAGGGGAGGCAAGAGGGGATCCCTCCCTAGAGACTGAAGAGGGAGTGGTGCTGCAAGGAATGCCTGAGTGCCGAGACAGCACCATTAAATGCCAGTGTGTGGATCTGTGCATTCCACGCCCATTTCATCTGTGAGCTTCCTGGGGAGTGTGAGGCTCCTGGAGGCTTTGTTACCTGACTTCAGCACTGAAAACAGAATTGGACTTAAACTGAGGAACCCTGGTCTATGTTTTATTATTCACGTATGCATTTATCCATTCAGCAAATGCTTACCGAGCACCAATGTGCACCAGGCCCTGAACGAGGCTTCTGCGAGACAAGGACAATAACAGAGTCTCTAAGGTCAAGAAGCCACTGAGATACTGACATGTCCAGTCAGTTACATTCCCATGAGATAGTGCATCAAAAGCTATCACAGAGGATTATATAAGTTCCGGAGAGGCACAGGAAAGCCAGCCAAAAGGAGATGGGGTGGGCAGAGGAGGGTCCTTGGAGCAACCACAGATGGATATCGCCATGTATGTGCCCCCCAAGCCCTGCCCCATCTTGCAGTGTAAGCAGCACTGAGCCAGGCAAGGAGAGAAAGCATTTTAGAGAGGAGTCAGCACAAGCAAACGCACGGAGGTGGCACGTGCAGCATTTGCAGAGACCTACCATTAGACTGTGTGGCTGGGATATAAGACATGCAAAACAGGAGAAAGACAAACATGGAAGGCAGACAGTGGGGAGTCTTGAATACATGATGCAGAGATGGGACTCCATCCATTGTTAATGAGAAGCCCCTGATAGTTTTGAGCAGAGAGTGGTGAGGTCAGATGTGTGATGTGTGGACTGCAGCAGGGCTCGCGGGATGTGTGGCCTAGAGCACAGCTGGAGGCAGAGACAGAAAAGGTGGCGGGTGAATGAGAGCTGGGGTGAGAGATGGTGCTGCGCGGAACCAGGGGGAGCGAGGAGAACGGGTGCGGTGGGTTTTAAGAACTATGTAGGAGGTCAGCCCAGAATTCCAGCCTGGCCATGCATTTAACCTTGTATAAATTGCTTCATTTCTGAGCCTTAATTTCCTCATCAGTAGAATGGGATACTGACATATCAGTCCACAGAGTTGTTGAAGGATTAAATTCGGTCACCAGTGTGCAAATGCTTCACAGCTGCTCTAATAGCCTCCAGGCTGCAGCCATTAGTGAGCTTTTCCAGAATGTTTGTGGGATGTCCCACCTTGTGTCTCAGAGATGGCCTATCTGGAGAAATCAGTAAATAATGAATAAGTTTCACATACCAATTTAGAAATTCAAAATGTGATTTTTTTTTTAAAAGCCCAGGTTCATAAGTATTTCTGTGCTCTTCCTAAAATACATAATTATATTCTCTGCTCACGTAATTTTACCCATTAAAAAAAACTGAACATATCACTGTCACTTGCATTGCAGGATACTGGCAGAATTTGCTTTACCTAGCAGAAGTGATCCTGGAAATTTTACTTGTAAATTGATTTTAAAACAAGTCACATCATACTTTACTCACACTAGGAAGATAAGGCATTTCAAAGAACCCTCTGGTTATTACTCCTTTGGTAAAATTAATAATTAACCTTCATTTTTTTGGAGGGGTTAAATATGAACTTCCATATAGCTAAATGAGGTGGTAGTGGTCTCTATGTAAGGATATTTACACATATCCTACAAACCGTGCAGAATGTTATCTCTTCAAATAGTGAGGCAAAGCCTCTCTCTCAGCCTGTTGCTGTGTGGCTGCACTTTTTAACACCCATCCATTGCAATGTAAGACATTCCCCCACCAAACACGTCAAGTTAGCATCTTCATTAATCTTCTTCATGCTTGACATAGATCTAGTCTCGGTTCTTTCATTACTGACATGAGATTAGTTTTCTTTCACAATGTAATCTTCTATGAGACAGTACATTATAAACTTTCTACTTAGCATCTAGTCAGCATCTAATTGCATTTTTATTTGTTTCTTGATGTGTGGGTGGAGTGCTGAGAATGGGACATGGAGAGCTGGATGAGTCATATGTGCCTAATTATAACTTGTAATTGTAAAACAACAGCGTTAATATGATAAGTGATGCAAATCGATACTGAAAATGTTCAAGCAGCAAAGATTGATGGCAACATGGATTTATAATAACAATTGCCATTTAGAAAGCACCTATTATGTTTCAGGTTTATATATATATAATTACATATATATAATTTTTAGCTATATATATAATTTTAACTAAATACATATATATATATATATATGTGTGTGTGTGTGTGTGTGTGTGTGTGTATACATATGTATAATCTCTCTCCTAACTCTGGCAGGTAGTATTACTTTTCACTTTGCAGTGGTCAGAATGGAGGCCTCACAATATTAAGTAAGTTGCTCTAAGTTACTCAGCTAGGACCAGGGAAAGCTAAAATGTGAATCCTGAACAATTATTCCTCAGGTCCATTTACTTAGGAGACCTTATTTCCAGCCCTGTGTGGGACACTAACTCACCTTTGAACCCAGGTTGTTCTTCTATCATACAGGGGTTTGTTTTCTTTAATTCTGAGACCCCCTTCTGCTTCCAGATGATTTCAATGAAGTTTCAAGAAGGCCTCGGGCTACTTTTAAACAGCCTGGCATTCCACCTCACCTCCCCACAGTCAATGAAATCCAACTTCAAATCCAAGAATAGCTAAACCTCTACTTCAGTCCCAAAAGCCATTTCATTTACTGAAATACTTACCACACTACCATCCAATTACTATGTAAAACACCTTGGGATACCATTAATACAAAAGGTTATATATTCTAAAACCCAAATGTCATTTTGTATTAGACATTTTCTTAAGGGCTACTTATCTCAGGATGAATTCCAAGAATGAGTGCTTAATAATTATTTTGCATTTAAACAACCTACTTATGAATTCCAGGGATACATTGTGTCACAGTACGGCTTCTGCAGGATACAGCAATTATTATAAATGCTGGTGGGTTAACTGCTACAGTACTGTAGCCTGACAAAGTGACCCATCTGTATTAGATCACTAGTAGGTCACCAGGCAAAACCCTTCCCCCGCTCCACCCCAACCCTCACCCAGAAAACAGGGCTGTGTGAGAAATTTCTCAATCCAGCAAGAAATAATATAAAACCTGCAAGAACCTATACATGTAGAACCCCAAATATTGGGACTGGTACAGACATTTTATCATTTGGTGAATTACAGGGCAAACACTTCCCTCCTCAAAGGTACAGAGAAGAAGATATTTAGAGCTTAAGGTTATTTTTGTATAGACTCATGAATTAGACAGCAATTTGGAGTTTAGGTGTATTTAACTTCATGAAAATTGTTTTTAAAAGAATAAAAAGAATAGACCATACTTGGGGAGGAAAGAGGATTTAGATCAAAACGTGTGGATTTGTTCCTATGTGTATGTGTGTGTGTGTCAGAGAGAGAGAGATAGAGAATGTGTGTGTAGGGCTGGGTGAGGAGAAAAGTTCACTTACCTCTTATGAACCCAAATAGCCAAGCTCCATGCAGCTTTAATAAGTAACCACTTGGTGATGAACATTTAACAGTCTCATTAAATCATAATTTAAAAGATTGCTTTTTTTGCCCTGAACAAATAAAACTCTGTTAAATTCTAATAAGGATTTTTGAAACAGCTGTTTTGTGCTGCAGAATGTGTAATGACCTTATAATTGTATTAGATGTGGCATGGAAATGTTTATGTTTCTTTTCTCATCTGAAATGTGCTAAGTAACAGAAGCCAAAGAAAGAGGACTCATCATGAACTCCAAGCGCTGTCCAGGCCGGGTTTCTGGAGGTGGGGTGGGGTGCGGGGTGTGGGTATTCAAATCCTGATGTGAATACTGATCTGGGTAGGACCAGACTGACCAGGCAAATTGGTTTCCAGACAGTTGGAGTCCCTCTTTGCCTTTCATCATACCCTGCCCTTCACCTCAAACACCTCAACACCTGCCTGGACTCTTGGACCTCAGAAAAACCTGCCCTGTTACTATAGACTCTTAGATTACAAGAGGCTCGAAATGATCAGGGCCAGCTCTTATCTCTACTCTCATCACCTTTAGCCTGGGAGTTGCAGGACTGTTGTTTGCTCTCCAGGCCCATGAGACTGGCCTGCATGAATTCTATCTGCTGGATCTCACTGGGTTTGGCCAATGGGACCCCTGCAGCAAGGAGGAGAATAAAGTGTGGTAAATATTGCCCTGTTCCTTCCTGGGGTTACCATGGGTTATGTCTGCCTGTCTCCCAAAGACCTCAGCTTCTGTCCAGAGGCCTTGCTCACATAGCCCTTTGGCTGGAGTTGCTGGCAAGTGCTGCCTCCCCTAGTTCCTTCAAGCCTAGAAGTGGTAACAGGTCCTAGCTGTTAAGAGCCCTGGGATGCTTCTTATAGTGACATGCTGGTGAACGAACTCTCCAAAAACAAAAAAACAGAAACGAAGGCTGATGATTTGTGGTGTTTGTCAATTTCCATGACGTAAACGCTCCTTCGTGGCTGATGTCAGGCTACCAACACAAAGTCACTCAAGGCAGACAGACCTGGGAAGGAGCGTGTGTGACTGCTGTCGTGGGCCGCTCTGAGCTGGCTGCAGTGCACCGTGGCTTCTCGCCAGCCTGCCCACACCTTTGTAAACGGCCTCTGGATTCAGCCTGCAGTGATTCCCCATTTTGACTGTACCTTCTGCATCCTCTCAGGACCCTGATTACTAAAACTCCAAAACCCAGGGGCAGCTGCCCAGCGAGCCCGTCTCTGCCTGGGTCCGGGCTGGCTCCTCTCAGCCAGTCACTACTCCTGGGGGTTCCCTCCCCACAGCCTTCTCCCCATCCTCTGGTCTCAGCACTTTTTTTTGTTGGGGTTGGGCACTCCTTTCCAAGGAGGTTTCCCCCTCGGAACTGTCCTTTTCCTCCCCTCATTCCGCTCCCTCTCTTCTTAGTCCCTCCAAATCAAGTGAGTGTTTTCAGCTAATTTGTTCCCAGCAGAGAACCCAAAGGTTCATCACGCAGAGCTTGAAGCTCTGGGATGGCTCAGACCATAGAGATCAGAAAAAGCCTAGTACTTCCCTCGGGGCTAACGAAGGCCTGGGCTGTATTACTGCTGCTGCTCCCAGTGATTCCAGCATTTATTGAGCACCTACTATGTGTCAGGTGCTGCCCAGGCACACTGACTTCCCCACAATCTTGTATCAACCAGTGTCCCTACCAGGAAAGAGATGGCATATTCAGAGTACGTCAGAAGGAAGTTTAGGAAAGGAACTATTTACTCTTGTCAATGTGAAGTCTGGATTAACAAAGCCAGCTAGGGCTGGTACAGCAACCCACAGACTCCCAACAATGGGAGCTGTTACTGCTCATCACAACGCGGGAAAAGAGCCAGGGGAGGTAACAGTGTTCTTGGAATCTAGACGTGAGAGCTGTGGCCACGGAGGACAGCATCCACAGCCCAGTCTAAGATTGCAGGGAGTGTGGGTGTGTGGGTAGTACTGGAAGGTAATAAACACCCTGACTCTTCTCTTCCCTTCTGTGGGCTGAAAACCTCAGTGAAGTCAGAGAGCCTGGGAGCTGGGGGATACAGTCCATAACCTTCAGCTTCTTGGGAACCAAGTAGAGCAGAAAGCGGTGACAGTGGATCTGAGATGGGAGCTGAACAACCAGTTCAACCGCAAGGTAACAAGGCATAGGTATTACCATCATCCTCAGTAATCATCACCATCCATCAGCTGCTGCTGGACTTGAACCCAGGGGATTTAGTGGCAGATTGCATGTCCTCGACACAGTGCCCTGCTGCCTTCCAAAGGCTCACGGTGGAGGCAGAAAGGGAGGAAAATGCTTCCATTTCCTCCAAGTTAGCTTCCTTTCCTTCATCCCACCTCCGATCCCTAGAGACGTTACAGCCATGAAATTCAGAACACGTTAAACTTCTCAGAATGTCTCCCAAGAGCTCCATCTTAGGCAGGATGACTGTTACCATATGCTATGATAAAAATCACCGGATCTGTGTATAGCTCCACTTGTTCCTTAGTTCTGCTACTTGGGGCTACGGAGGCCTATGCCCTCTTGACCTGGCAGCTTCTTAGGTGCCCAGGGGCAGCCATCCTGCCTCCTTATGGCCTCATTTGGCCCACTTTGCCTCACTTCCTACAGCTGCCCCTCTCCTGATGCTGGGTTCCTCCACTGAACAGACCTCTCTCTCTTGTGCATGCAGCCCCACGTGCACCTCTCTTAAAGAAGGCTAGGAACAATCCTCTCAGAGAAGTCCTTCTCCATTTGCATGTGAGGAGGCAGAAGGAGGAATAGTTTTAAAGACATTTTGGACCCATATCCCCCAAAGAAAAGGCTCTATATTTAAAATCTTTCTGTGCTGAGAGCAAATATAAACTCTTCTTCAGACAGAGTCACTTTCTCTATGAATGCAGCAGAAAGCTACATATGCTTGGACTGTATTATTTTAACTCATTGAAAAACTTTCCTGGAATGACAGTTAAACCCTCAGTTTTTATAAGTAATAAGGTCCTCAAAAAACGTCCCTGAAATGTTCATAAAATCATCACCACACAAACAAACTGTATTGCGTTGTTCAATATCCTTTGTGGAACAATGAGGGAATGAGTCATCCTTAGGGTGTAGGGCAAGAGGTTGGTCTTTGCTGATAATGTGGCATTCCTTCTTTGATGGGCTAGGGAGAATTATGAAATGCATTGTCTCCTTGTTTTGCCTTGACTTGTGGGAAGGCTAATTTGCATGGCTCAGTTGCAGTCGCTCACTTGACCCTAGCCTTCTGATACTGCTCTTTTCCCTTCTCATTTTAATCACCCTACAATAAACGTATCCTTCGTTCTTTTTATAAGAAAGCTAGCTAGCAGTAATAGTAATTAGTTTTGTGTGTGGTAAGCTGAACAAGGCGGTTTTTATTTTCTTTTTTGATCCTTACAACAACCCTGTGAGGCCTGCTGGACTACTAGTATTTGAATGTTTTCAGATGACATCTAGAGAGGCAAATAATTTGGTCCAAGTCACCCTGCGAGCAAGGGCTGGCCCTTGCAGACAGGGTAACAAAGTGAACAAAATGGTTTCCAGCTCTGGAGTCTGTTTGGTTCCCATCAAGCCCACCTGACCTTGGGGGGCCCTGCCTGAGCATCCTCCACCTGACTAAGCTTCCATATTCTCATTTTGAAAATGGGGATAATCATCATACCAAATCCACTGGACCCTTTGAAAGATGAAATGAGATAATCCATACAAAGCAATAGCATATCTGACACTTGGTAAGAACCCAATAAATGTTCATTATTACTACTATTATTGCTATCGTTATGAATAATATTTAAATTCAGGCTGTCTTCATTTTCCTAGGGCTGGTGATCTTTCTACCACCATGCTACCTTTCAGAGATCATAAATATATTATAACTGTACTGCATTCAACTATTTTTGGAAATACACACACACGCACACACAACACCACACACACACACACACACACATAAATTAACTATAATTTAAAAATATAAATCAAGTATTTCTTGAAATACATATGAATTGATATATTTTTAAATATGTATTTTCCTCCCAGCCCCCATGTCAACATGCAATCTAGCAGACTCTTTGGTTATACAGTATCATAAGGAAAAACTCTGACCAGAAGTGGGTTTTAGTCATGTACAAATGCCACAGAGGAATGGTCACCCAGGGGAGGAGCTTGCCCAAGGTGTTACTGCTCAGGACAGGTGCCCTACAGACACACCCTCCCTGTCTATGGCTCTGCCCAGAGCTCAGTTTTTTCCTGAGCCATATGTATGTTTTATATAAAAATCCGACAGACCTATTTTCCCCATTTTCCAAGACAGTCTATAGACATGACAAAACAGATAATCACGCCCAAAGAATGATGCCACTGAGATGGCCCAGAGGCGGGGTGATGTTGAAGCAAGCTGGTTAAATTTCTTTTTAACATTGTCGCCTTGATTTTCAAACTGGCTACAATTACGTCTACACACTCCTCACCCACCGGATCCCATCAGTGCCTCTGAGGTTTTGGGTTGTATCTCATTTTATAGCTGAGTGACTGAAGTTTGTGCTTCTGCCGGTTTTACTCACTCAGGCACCTCAGGCTGTCCAGTCTCCCCGGCAGTGAGTCACGAACCCATCAGACCTGAAGTGCTGTGCGGGCTTTCTGAGAGGCACTGTCGTGTAGATCAGTGGTTCTCAAACTTGAGTGCACATTGGAATCATCTGGAAGGTCTGTTCAAGCACAGTTGCTGGGCCCCAGCCCAGAGTTTCTGGTTCAGTAGGTCTGGGACAGGGCCTAAGAATTTGCATTTCTAACAAGTCCCCGGGCGATGCTGGGGCTGCTGGTCCTGACAACTACACTTTCAGAATATGGAAATGCAGTAAGGGAGCTTTACCATCACCAAGATTTTGGTGCAATCTTGGCTCAACTTCTTGGCCAAATTACTAGACTTTTGGCTTCCTCACTTTCAAATGGTGTTAAGAGTATCTATTCCACAAAGTCGCTGAAAATGTTCAATAAAATCCACATATAACCCAGAGGGCTATTTCCCTAATCATTAGGCTCCTGTGTCCCTGCAAATGGCAGTGCTCAGCTTGTTTCCTTGATGACCTTGACACCCAATAATGATTCACTGGCAGAAAACCATCAATAAGCATCTAGAGTCTGGCAGAGATTTTGTAGAGGACTCACAAGAGGAAGTTTACATCACACCCCACAACCAACACACTGAAGTCCCTCCTTCACATTGCTGTTCTCCCCACTTTGACCTCTCGGCGGCATCCTTTTATCCCTGACCCAGATATCGTGGAGCTCTTGAGAGTAACTGGATGTCTTCTCCCAACTGGTCCCAACTCTAACTTTGGTGTTTAAGGAGGCAGGCCAATGTAGCTCTCTGCTGGCACTTTCTCTCCCACGTGCACACCCAACCTCGTCATGATGTCTGCAAACCAAGAGCCTCCTGTGAGGCGTGCACTCCTGTGTGGGGGCCGCTTCTGGCCATCTCCCATCACCTGAGCTTGCTTTCAGCTCCCTAACCTCCATCATGAGCAGTTTATTAGAGCGTCTCTCCCTCCCCTGTGGTGGCCCTCTCCCAGTAGAGAAAGTAAAATGCCTTCCTGTCCCTCCTATTCTAGGACTCTCAACTATTATATGTTCTCTCAAGGGAGTGATGGTTTAGGAAGGAGGCAAAATAACCAGTCACTGGTGACACCCAGGCCTCCTCAGACTCAAACACAGCCTCCCCCATGTTCTCCTAAAGGATCTGAGAGCATTTGATTCTGAGATCTACTTTGGGATATTTCCCCTTGGATCTGGTTGTTCACAGGGGAGGAGTGGTGCTCACCCCCTCACTGACACCCCCAGCCCTACCAAGCTCTCCTGTGTCAGCAGGAGCTCTGAGGGCGAGTTCAGAGTGGCATCGCAGGGCGTCCTTAGTCCTCCATGCAGGCTGAGCCCACGGCCTCAGGCTTCACCCGCACTTCCCCCCACGGGGCTACGGCTCCCCCCTAAACCTTCTACCCCACCAGCCGGGAAGATGCCTGCTTCTCTCTTTAGTGCCTCCATCTCTGTCAAGAAAATGAGTCTACCAGGACATTTTTCCATCCTCTCCCACATTTCTGATATGAAGCTGTGGTTCCAGTACACTTGATCTTGTCCTACGAGGGCTGTCATTATTACCTCCCTATTCCTAATTTAAAATTAGCTTCCCTAAAAGCAAGACCTGGGAATTCTTGATCCCCACACCCCTGGGAAGCAAGGCACGACCCTCTCCCAGCATGCTCGGCATAAATGGTTCTCATGCTAACTTGGGCCCCCAAGTCTCACTTTTCAAATCACATTTAAAAGCTCCATCTCTCAGTTTGTTGGTACCCTCTCTTCAATCCCTAGCTGAAGGTGAAGGTATTTTCTTTCTCTTTTCTTTCTCTCTAGCTCCTGGAAATCATTTGCCTAATACCATTCTTAAGTGCAGACCTGCTTTTCTTTGCTGATTGGTTCCTCCCTGACTGCAGTGAGCAGAGCTGTCCCAGAGAAGGTGATTTAGGGGGGTTAGGTCCACGATACCATATGTGGCATCTCTGTTTGAATAGAGCCTGGAAGGAAGACGTCCAAAGGAGTTGTTGCTGAGACTCAATTCATGCTTTCCTACCAGGGGACACCACTCAGCAACAAAGAGGGTGAAGTTTTTAAAATTTTGATTTGAGTTTTAACTATTAGGGGGACAGACTACGCCTGCTGGTGCCCATACTGACCTCAGTAGCTGCATATTCCTCACCCACTGGGCAGAAAAGAGAGGGGCACACACCACCACTTAAAGGTTATCAGTGGTTTAGACAGAGCCAGTGGGTAAGTGTATATGGATAGGGTGCATGTCTTTGAGAACTGAAGCATAAGGCAAAAAGCAGGGTGGGAGAGGGTGCCTTTCTCTGAGACCTTAGCAGCCAGCGTCTGGAGAGCCTCCGCATTCCTGGGTACCTGTTTGAGCTTCCAGCCATACAGCTGAGGGGGTGCTGACTTTGGGGGCCATGTTTAATGCCACAGGTTGGATCTAGCAAGCTTTTCATTAATCTCTTTCAATCATACACCCACACATCCCTTTGCCTCCTCTGCAGCCCCAATTAATTATCTTACTTTTCTTGTGGTGAGAAGAGCTTAGGATGTAGGCCCAGAAAACCCATGAGTTCGAATCTCATTTGCTGTTACCTGGTTTGTTCAGAGAGATAGTTTACCACTCTGAGCCTGCGTTCTCATCAAAAATGGGTAACACAGCTCACGCTAACATCTGCTTAAGAAAGAATTGAGTGAATTAATGTCTATGTGAGGTCTTTTGCAAATATGTGGTATTTCCAACACATACTTCCCTTATTTCTATGTGCACCGACCTATTCCTTTCATCCTAGATGTTCTCTCCAGCCCATACTAACTGCGAGTTTGGGCATAATGGATAGAGTAGGACATCTTTTATCAATTTTACTCCAAGTGACTAGGCTGCCCTCGCTTCCATGGAGGGAACCATGTCCAAGTTGTTGTCACGTTAATCACAGGCCAACTGGGAGTAGGCTATTTACACTTGTGTCACTTCCTCCAAGATTCAATTACTGTAATTGCCTATTGACTGTGCGCTCTGCCGGCTTCCACACCAGCTCCAGCTGTCGGGGTGGGGAGCAGTGGGCACTTGGTGTCATGGTGAAAGGGGAGGCTTCTGAGCCTGTCTGTCCTTCATCCCCAAGCCCTTGTTCAGTGTGTGGATCTTCAAAACTGCTCCTTTTACCATTTTTGGTCTGTTTTAATATGTCCCAACCAAGGATCTCTCTCTGGATTTTACCATGATTTTGTAGTGAAATCTTGGCCAATACAATTATCCAAGGTTATTCAGAATCATGTTTAAACACATTTATTTTCATTTGGAATTGTCTGATGCCCCAACTGAATTTTTAAAAATTTAAGCTTTCTGCTTATCTAATTCAGCTTAAATTGATTTTTATGAATCATTCAGATTCTCTACTGATTTTCCGTTTTCTTTCATTAGTGTTCTGCAGGGAGGAGGGTGACAGTGGTGGTTGTTTGCTATTTCAATCAACCAAGCCATGGGCTCTCTGACTTCACTTTCAGACGAAAGGATATGTACGGACTCCCATTTTATTCAATATATAAACTGATTTGCAAGAGGACCCATGAATGAATTTAATTCTGGTTATTTTAGGTTTGAGTGCACCATTCAACATTCCTGCTGATACCTCAGCCTAAACTTTACATAACTTGTCCCATAGCTCAGCTGTCTCTCAGAACTGAATTTAGCTTAAATCACTGCCATCTACTGCGATTGCCCCAGACACATCTTTTCAGTCATCTAGCTCTCCAATGAAAAGTGCTTCCTCACTGCTCATTCGATGGAGCGTAATGAGGTGCTGTTTCTACAAGATTACTTACCTGATGAGACAGGAGTACCCGATCGAAAAGACCCAGGCAAGACCCCAGGTGGCTCTGGCTGAGCACTTCTGGACGGCTGAGCTAGCATTTTTGCAGAGAGGAATCAACGCTCTTTCTTTCTCCCTTTTAGCCCCAATAAATGAAAGCAGTTCTTTGCCCCATAAAATATTCTTTCAGCTTTTTCTTTCTCCCGAGTGCATTGAGCAGTGGCTCTTTAACCTCAGCATCCATCAGTATTACCTGGAGGTCTTGTTAAAACCCAGATTCCTGGGTCCTACTCCAGAATTTCTGATTCAGTGAGTCTAGGTTGGGGCCTAGTGATTTGCACTTCTAATAATTTCCAAAGCGAATGATGCTGCTGCTGGTCCAGATTCCACACATTGAGAACCACTGGCCTGAAGTGGATAAAGCCAGCAAGCCGTGGTAGATAGAATGGCCTTACTCACTTGGCCCCTTTCTCCCATTCTGACCTTATCCTCCACTGCTACCACATACTGACATTCACCCGGTCTTTCATTCATTCAGTCACTTAGCAAATATGTGCCTGACACTAAATCCCTTATTATTCTTGAAACCAGTGAAGCACTACCTGCCTCCTTCCCTTTGCCACTGTTGTTGTCTTTCCTGAAATAATGTCCTTCATTCCTTGCATTTCCTGTCCAGATCATCTCCAACTCACCCAAGTTATGTCAAGGACTGTGAATCCAGTACTTCATGGGTGGGGACTAGCACAATTCTCCATCATTGTCTTTATTTCAATGTATTTTGTTTTGTTTCTTTACAAGGTTTGCCTCTGCTAGGCTTTGACAGTCCAAGGGCACAGACTAACCTGCATTTCTTTAATTTCAGAACCTCATACCATGTCTAACCCATGTTTGCTGATCAGTGTATGTTTGTGGGCTTGATTATTTCATGGCAGGGATAGCCACTTGACTTAATTACCTTGGAATTTCCATTTCAGCGTGATTTCCTGTCAACAGATACAAATATCTTTCATTTGGTTGTTTGGAGTCCATTGTGAGCAAAAATGAAAGAGGGTTACTTAATCCCACAAAGGTCCGGTGGCTTCAGTTTATTCCATGATCGCAGCCTGTATCTGCAATCATTACAAAGGAACTGAGCCAGAAAGTAGAGAAATTTTGATTGTTGTTACATCTGGATCTACATTATAACATTTTCACATCCTTTCTTTTGTAAATCCTTAAAAATAGAACAGTGGCATACCGATGTGCTTCAGTAGATATAACTCATCATTTCATTTGGAAAAACGACTCCATGCAGGCAGCTGCCCACACTTGACCAGGATATGAAGGGCAGTCCAGGACAGGGACGGAGAGCACAGCAGGGGACTCGGTAGTGCTTGGGTGAGGAAAGAGCCCGGGCCTGGACGGCCATGATCCCACCATAACTGACTATGAAACTGTTAGCCTCAAGCTTTTTCATGTGTCAAATGATCTTAGAAGACCTCTCAGTTCTCTTTAAGCCTTAAAATGTTGTGATAAGATTTATAGATTAAAAAGGTCACCTTTAGATCTACATCCTCAAGAAGTGTCCCAGTTCATTTGCCGGAGTGCATCAGGCCTCCCTTGAGCCTCCCAGACACCTTTCTGAGGGAAGGGGTGAGAGGGGAGGTGAGTGCCTAGGCAGGGTGCTCACTTTTTTATAAATAGACGTTGGTAAAGCAGTCAGATCCATCCCAGACCTTATCAGGACCGTGGCTGGGGTTGGCTTGGTTTTCCAAAGGCTAAGAACTTGAGTGTTTCCTCTTTGGGGGCTTCCACAGATGGACAGGATGTTCAGAATCTCTCTGGAAGTGTCTCCTAATTCATTGTTTCAGCGAACAGCTCAGTGTTCATGACTGCCAAAGGGAGACCTCCAGCTCTGATCCCTTCTGCTAGCTGCTCGGCATTCACCTGCACTCTCCTCCTGTGATGGCAAGGCGGCATCTCAAACTGAACCTGCCTCCCCTCCCAAATATGCTTCTCCTTTTGGGGTTCTCCAACTCTTTTAACAGACTTGAAATGTTACTTAGAATCTAAATGATAGACTCTTGTTTGACTGCGACTTCTCCCTACCCCACATACTCTAAAGGCCTTGTCCGTTGGTGGAATATTTCTCCTCTCCCTTCCCTGCCTTTTTTTCACGTTGCCACTGTGCTAGCACCAGTCTCTGTGACCTCTTGCCTGGAGTTTTCCAGTAGCTTTCCAACTGGCCTTACCTTAGCACCCCACTCCTTCCAACCTGTCTGTTGGAAGCAGGCCCTGAGATGAAGATTCATAAGCAAGTAATGTATTAAGGACGTGCTCCTGGCAGAAATTGGTCAGAGCTCAGGAAGAGAAGAAACTAAGGAAAGATGAGGTTTCTTATGAAGTCCCAGCCCCAGTCTGAAAATGCAAGGAACTCTGGAGTATAAATAGCTCTTCAGAGTTTGTGCCAAGTGGAGGTAAGGGGGCTGGGCAACCACGGCTCCAAACTGTCAACGACTGGCTAAGGGCTGCCACAAGGGATGTCAATTCCCCAGGATTTTCATCACTTTGCTTGTTTTGTCAAAGTGCCTCCTGTAGTCCTAAGGAGTCTTCTGAAAAAAGTCACTGGTGTGAGCTGTTGGAAGCCAAGCACACAGGAGCTGGGATGGGGGGCACAGAGAAACAGCAAGAAGGATCTGAGAGGACCGGACACTCAACGGAGCATCAACAGTGTCCGTTACACAGACTTAGCAATACCGCCAGCAGAACACTGCCATATCACTGCTCGGTCACGGCTTTGCTTAGCAACTGGAGTGGCTCCCTGAGCTCTCCCAAACTCTTCAACTACATGAAGTCATTCGCACTGACAGTTTTTCCATGCTGGCCTTTTTGTTTCTTCAAATCTTGTATTTCTGACAGGTGGGTTTAGTATTTTACATACAGATCAGCGTTTCCAGACTATGCTTAGCCCATTCAGTTCCGCCTGCCCGTAAGAGTCTTTAAACCACATCACAAGTCCTACTCATTCTGCAAAGACCAGGAAGACTTTTCCGAGTACCTCCCAAGAGACGAGGTCTTGCCCTCTGTGGAGCTTCCCCAGCTCTCCATCCATCCCTCTGTAGGTGCACCATGAACGAAAGCAGTCACCTCATCTCTCCCGGGGGCTTCGTCAGCACCAACATCTCATTTCTATTTGCATCCTCCCCACACCAACCACAGTGCCGGGGCTTGGAACATAAATGACGCTATGAATGGCTCAAACTCCTCCAGGTGCTTAAGTCAAACAAAAAGAGGGTGAATTGGGAAGTGACCCGCCCTCAGCTGATGTCTTGAGGTACAGTTGTTTAGATGAGGGTTTAACCCGTTGGTGGCAATGAATCCCTTGTGCTCCTTTCTCATGTCCTTTCACATCAATCTCCACCATGGAGGAGATACAGGTGCAGTTGGGCTTGGGTGACGGGAAAGTGCCAACTCATCATGTTCTGAAACAACTTTTTCTTTCAAGGAAGTTCTAGAAATAGCTTGAGAAACCACTTAATGTATGTAGCATATCTAACACTCAAGAGTATTTTTATGAACATAAATGTGAAGTGTTTCTCTATCAGAAATAGCACTGAAATGGCATTTAGAGACCTGAGCTCCAGTACTGGCCCTGCTCTTTTGCAGTGTGAGACTGAGCAAGTTGCCTTTGAGAGGTTTGTTTTCCTCCTAAGTTCGTGGTCTGGTTGGATTAGAGCCTGAATGGTTCTAATATTTTATGATTTCACCGGGACCATTTACGTGTCAGCCACAGCACCGAGTAACTGGAGGTATGAAGACAAATGTCATGGGTTCCCGGTCACAAAACCCTTGAAAAATTGGCTATCTAGGACCCCCCTTGAAATCATTAGCTGTCCTGGAAGAAGACCTGTTCTAGTGTTGAAATTTCCTTCCTGCGTCTTTTGTCCTGTAGTTCTAATTGGACCATTGATTAGATCTGATGCCTCCTTCCTCTTCTGCATGGCAACTCTTTAATCACAGGAGGCCCTCAGGAACCTTGAAACTTTGAATTTGCTCACACAATTTCTCCCAAAAAACACATACGTGGATATGAGTAGAGAACAAAAACCTGTGTCAAGTGTAGACTTAGCGGTCTGCCCGGCTCACTCAGTAGCCGTCTGATGGGATCACACCACCCACGAACCCATCCACACATGCAATTCCAATTAGTGCCAGAGTAAAATGAAAATTCCCTACACCTGGGATCACTGAGCTCCCCCCTGCATAGATTAAACTGACCTGTTAACTCCTGAATGTTGCAGGTCTTCTCCCTTCCGGACTAAACAAACGTAATCATTAACTCGTCTGACTCCCCAATCTCTCTCTTCTGACTGATTCTGTTCAGATGCTCTGAGCCATTAATGTACAGGTTGCGTTAACTTATTAAGTACTTACCTGTGCCAGGCACTGCGTGAATCTCTGCAGGTAGTGAGAGAGTGACCAAAGGTCCACAGACTGCAGAGGAGTCCACCTACTACTTCTGAGGTGTTCAGAGCTATTTCCATGGTCTGGCCACTTGACCCACACATTTGGCAAAAGGTTATGTTTGTGGTTTGCTTCACCTTGTGTATAAAACTCTTTGGCTGATCCCACAGAGTGGCAAAAGTGTATTTTTTTTTTTTATCATTACCTTGACCGTGTTGACCGTGTTTTTTTCCTGGGCCAGTCACCAGTACATCATACGCCACTGGATTCCCACAGAGTGAGCCAGCAATTGCCATACACCTGTGCAGAATTATTTCATTCTGGTTCAAAGCCCTCTTGCCAGACACTAACATTGTAGAGGGGGAAATTGCACTATTTATGAGGTTCCCTTGGCAAAGGTTAAGAAGAGCTTAGGTTTTGGAAGGGAAATCTCCCATTTGAGAGTTTATCTCCCCTTCCTAAAAAGCACAGTCCTGGAGCTCTGAAGCTGTGTAGACCAGTCTGGAAGCATCATGTTCCAAGACGGCGATGCCCTTCGAGTGCAGTCCACCTCACCCAGCTGGAGACCAAGTGCAATGGCCATTACTTGGAGGCCATACTACTGGAAATCACTACAGAGTGATGCAAGGCAGGTGCAGAGAAGAGTCACTTGGAGATGAAGAATCTCACTCTCAAGGCTTATCAGGAAGCAAACCTCCAGCCTGCTTTTAGGATATCAGCGAGATGAGCCATCCTCCCCTTTGTTGTACCATTTTGTATCAAATGTGTAGCATAGTGTAGGTTTTCACAGGAGCCAACATTTACTGACCATTTGCACATGCTGGCACTATTCTAGGCTCACTGCATATATTAACCCGTGCCCTGTCTACACCATCTGTCTCTCTCACACGGTTCTTACTTCCAAAATGCCCTCCTAGGTAGCTGTATCTTGCCAGCCCTTCAAGGCCTGGGTTAAGTTCCGTCTTCCCTGTGAGGCTTCCTTCATGTTTCATTGCTCTCAGATCGAGTCACTGTTGACTCTTTCAGAACCATGTGTTGAAATGGCAGAGCAGATGCAGTCCTATTTCCTAATAGTCGGCCTCACTCTGGTTAGAAGTTTTACCTCAGCATATGCTGCTGACAAAGAAAATGTTTTGGGCACAAATTATCTCCCATGAATAGTATTTGTCTCTTTCAATAAAATACCTTTGAGGGAAGCAGCAATGCTATAGAACTTCCTTTATCCCCAAATGTGTAGCATTGTGTAGGTTTTCACAGGAGCCAACATTTACTGACCATTTGCACATGCTAGCACTATTCTAGGCTCACTGCATACATTAACCCATTTAAATATCACAACCACCCTGTGAGGCAGCTGTTAATATTATCCTCATTCTATAGATGAGGAAACTGAGGCTTAGGCAGATTCAGTAAATTGCTGAGCACCACACAGCTAGGAGGCATGAGAGGTGGGGTTCAGATACAGGCTCCCCCAGCCTTGACTACTTACTATAAATGGTATATGCTAGGTAATCTATAAATGTTTTAGTACTTGTTCATGGATCGATTGGCTTTGTCTTAAAGGGAAACAAAATTAACTCTAGAATAAAGCATCCTTCATACAAAGAAAGGAGCTCGACCTTAATAGTGTTACTAATTTCCTGTTACTTGGACTTGATCTGAAAACTGAACAGAAAAATTTCATCCTTCTGAGGCTGTGCCTGGGCTTTTTGTAAGAACTGTAGGGAGCAGAGAGTCTGATCAGAGCTGTCAGCTGGGTTCCTCCTCATCTGAAGGTGAAGTGAAAGCTGGGCAATTGTCCAAATGCTTCACCAAACCAGCGAATGCTACTGGCAGCTCCCTAGAAACCATTTCGGGGATCACAAAGCTCACAGTACACAGGGAAACCTGGACTGCTCATTAAAAGAGGAAACAGGAAACACGCATCAAAGAACGAGTGCCTGGGATGATGTGTTCATGTTACGCACGTGAATCATCTTTGAATAGAAGCACAAACGTTGTTCTTTTCTTCCAGGCATGTTATGTCTGTGCTGCATCCAAGTGGTAACATGGTGTTTGTCAAGACTGCCCTTTGAAAAGCTCTCCAGGTCTCCCCAGAAATTGCAAGCCAGCAGCAGAGCTGATGGGGAGTATAATGAGGTCCCTGTGGAGCCCAAGGATGATTTTCCCCCATCATCTATTTGTATGTTTATAAGTGAGTAATGAGGTCAATTTGGGACAGGCAGGTTTTGTGCCTCAATTTGGACAGATGTTCAGAGCCTCTGGAAAGCACAGCTGCCTAGTCCAAGTGGTGGCTCTTGCCAAAAAGTACTAAGTGTTCAAAAGAGAATGTGTCGCTAAGGACCATTCAGAGTTGCCCACTAATCACCACGGAATCAGCTCGTATTGATTATTTCCACCCACATTTACACTGTAGAGCCTGCAGCTCTCACTAAGTGCAAATGAGCAAAGTTAAGACATTTTTACAATTGACAAATAAATATGTGGTTAACATAGCTGTCAACCTTCACTTGTCATATCCAAAAAAATTAATTTGTATTGTCTTAAATTGGAAAAATTGAACTTTGCACCAGTCCTACTGAGGTGTCTGTGCTCTGTTCTAAATGATAATAGGACTTTGTCCTTTTGATAAGGCACAGAACTGCAATGTGGAGTAGGAAGGTTTATTTTTTAGGGGAAGTGTAGCTCACATGATATTGGACCTGAAATGGCTGGCCATAAAACTCCTGGGCTGTTTGGAGGTATTTAATGTGGTTATATAGGATATGTCATGGCATTAATGTTTCTGTCCAAAGGGTAATAGCCATTTTTCAGTTTTTTGTGGTTACAAACCATGCTAGAATGTACATTTTTCTGCATGGCTCTTTTTGCACACTTTTTATACCCTTAGTGTTCATATTAAACATAGTAGAGAGGAACTGTAGGGCAACTACATTTTCAACTTCTCTAGATATTTCCAAACTGCCCTCTAAAGAGGTGGTATCATTTACGCTATTACCAGCAGTTCCTGAGAACCCCTATGCCCCAGTATCTATGGTAACATTTGGTGTTGTCAGACCCTTTAATTTGCCAATCTAGTTGGCATGAAGTGGTCTCTAATTGTCTTTTTTTTGCATTTCCCTGGTATTAGTAGGCTAAATGTTGGTACATTTGTTTATTTTTCATTTGAGGTTCCTCTTCTCTGAACTGTTATCTCTTTGCCATTTTTCACACTGGGTTGTTTGCCTTATTATTTCTGGAATTCTTTATAGATTCTGGACATCAAATCTTTGTAAGTGGTATGCATTGTGACTATCTCCCAGCCTGAGATTTGTTTTCTTCATTTTTCTTACTGTGTCTGTTACTGAACAGAATTTTTAAATTGTTGTGTAGTCACATTTTATATCATGTTTACATAATCCTGCTTTACCCCAAGTCATAATGATGTTCTTCTATATTTTCTTGTAGGTAGGAGACTTAAAGTTTTTTTCCATATTTAAGTCTTTAATCCACCTAGAACTTGTTTGTGTATGGTCTGAGATAGGATCCCATTTTATCTTTTTTCATATGGATAATCAATTGTCCCCACATCTTATGTTTTAATAGTCCATTTGTTTTCCCCTGACCGGTGATGCTGTCTCTGTTATATATCACCTTCCCATTTTGGATGGCTCTATATCTATTTGTTTTATTGGTCTATTTTCCCATCTTTATGTTTATAATGCAGCATTTGATATAATATATATATGTATAAAGCAAATTGTTACATGATAGGGCAACTACTACCATCAATCTGAATTTTGTTATTTTTTTTCCAAAATTGCATTGGCTATTTTTGGCCTTTTTTTCTTCCACATAAACTTTAGGATTAGCTTGTCAAGTTGTACAAACTTCCTTGGGATTTTGATTGACATTCTTTGTATTTACAGATTAATTTGATAAGAACTGACATATACATGACTTTGAGTTTCCCAAATGATGAACATGGCATAAGGTTTTATTAATTCATATGATCATTCACATGATTCAATTATGTTTTAAAATTTTTGCTGGAGCAGTAATACATTTATTTGTTAATTTAGCACTAATTGCCTCAGTGATATGTTGCTAATGTGAATAAATTTTTGTATCTTTTTATTTTGAAATAGTTTACTCTTGGTATATTTAAAAATACTTATTTTTGAATGATAAAATGATATTCAGCTATTATGCTGCACTTTCTTATTAATTATGGAAGTCTTTGGTAAATTTTGGTAGACTTCCTATATAAACAATCACTATAAATTAAAACATTTCTTTCTCTCTAATGCTTGTAATTATTTTTCTTATCTTAACACAATGGCCAGAATCTTAGAAATGATAGTGGGTTTTCCTGTCATGTTTCTCACTTTAATGAAATTGCTGCTAGAGTTTCTCATTAAATACAATGTATGATGTAGATTTTTAATACATACTTATCATCAGATGAAGAAAGCTGTCTCCAAAATTTAGTTTTCCTTTATCTATTAAAGTGGCCACATATTTTTCCCTTTCGTTTGTTAATTCAGCATGTTGAATTAATCAATTTTTAACACTTATTTGTCTTTGACTTCTGGGATTAAATATGTTTGATTTGGCATATTTTTAAATGCTGCCAGATTAGATGTATTAATATTTCATTCAAGATTTCTGCCTCTCTGTTTATAATTGAGAGTGGTCTATAAATTCATTTTCATCTATATGGAGATTATAATAACCTGATGAGTTGTAAAACCTTCCCTCAATTTTTCTTTCATAGTTTTCTTTCCTTTTAGATTTTTTTTTTGTTTTAAATCAAAGTTATAAATGCATACACTTTAAAGGGTAACATAGCTCTTCTAAGGTTTCCTACCATAAAAAAAAAAATGCTTCTATCACCCCTAGGACCTTCTTCCTCCATCATTTTTTTCTCCTCAGGGGCAAAACTTTTAGCTGATTATTCTGACACTTACCTCAAGATTTCTGGAAAATATGCTTGCATTGCTACCTCTTGGCTTTTCAGTTTTAGTAATAAGTATTGATTTCCCACTACAAGGGATGAGGATTTATCTTTCTTTCCTTCTGGGCTCCTACGCACACATATATTCACCCCATGTCTCCACCCTCCCACTGGAGTCGTATTTCTGGCTAGGTAGGACTATAGCAGTGCTTTATTATAAAGACTGTGTAACCGCTCTCCCAAACTGAGACAGTTTTTCCTTTCCTGCATTGTTTGTTTGGCCTGAAGTAAAAAATGATTGTTTTTATTTGTTTTGTTTCTTTGCTTAGTTTCTGTTTTACCAATAATTCAATCCCAGGATAAACTCCTCACCAACCATCCAAATCTCTAGGACATTCAGATGCAATAGGTATTCTACCAACTTTTATCTTCTGAAGAAGTCTTGGTAGACTTTTGACCTGCTCTACGGCAGACTGGCTGCTCTCGACACCCAGCGGACAGTTAATCATCCCAGGATTCTCCTTCCATCACCTGGGGGATTCCCTTTGCTTCTTTCTGCTGTTGGATCTTCTGTTTCCAGTCTCCCATTTTCTATTTTTTTATTTCCTTGGGGTAAGTAAAAGTTTTGAGATATGGCATCACTAAAAATGTCTACTATACCCTTCCCTGAATGTTAATATGACTTAATATAGGATTCTAGATTGGAAACAATATTTCTTTAGCATTTGGAAGGAAGGTATTGCTCAACGGCCTAATATGTTTCCATGTTTATTCTGAGAAGTCTGAAACCATTCTGATTGCTAATCCTGCATCTGTGACCTGCTTTTTTTCCTCCTGTTAGTTTCTATGTGTTTCTCTGTGAGCTGAGCGCTCTGGGATTTCAGAATGATGTTCTTTGCGGGGGTCTATTTCTATCCACTTTTATGAGCACTTAGTGAGATTTTTCAAACAGGAAACTTGGGCTGCTCATCTCTGGGAAATTTTCTTGATTTACTCTATTGATTGTTTTTTTTTCCATGCACTTTTACTATTCTTCCTTTTCAGAATTTTTAGAATATTCTGTTTCTTCAACTGGCTGATTTTCTTATTTTTTTCTCTTATCTCTGTTTTTGCCCATCTTTCTAGAAATTTTCCTTCACTTATCTTTGGAAATGCCTACCGCTTGCTTTAATTCTATTTACTTTGCATTTCCGAGAGGTAGTGGTGGGGGTGGTTCTTTGATTCTCTCTGTAGCACACTGTTCTTGTGTTCTTGTGTACAAGAATCTTGATCAACCATGATTAGAGATTGTCTTCTAATCTCTCTCTTAGGACAGTGATGATAATATTTTGAAAGTTTCTTCTTGTTCATCTCTGTTGCCTTCGAGTTGTTTATTCTGTTTAGTCTGGTCTCTAAGTTCCATTTTTGAAGCTTTCCCTATATGTTTCATGCCTTTGTTGTAACTTTACTTTTATGCCGAGATGTTTCCTCTTGGGCAGCTCAGTTTCTCAAGACCTGACTTCTGATCTCTGTCTGAATCACACCTGCCCCGCTGTCCTGACATTGTTTTGGAAATAGACTGGGAAAGTCGGGGAGCTGAAGTTCTCAGCATTTATTATGTCCCATGTTTTCTTAATGGCCCCAGTTTTAGTACAGTACTCCCATCCTCAACAGTGCTGACCTCCCCCAAACCAGAGACTCTGTTTTACCCTTTTCAGCCTTTTATGGGAGGTAAAGAAAGGGCAGTTCCTGGTCCAGCAGAAGCAGGGAGGAGGATCTGGAGATCTAAACGCTCCTTAGACTCCCAACACAACATCCTTAATTTCAACTGCTCCAACCCCACTTCTGAGGTAACTGGTGGGACCAACTCCTGAGTCTTTCGGGAATCTGTGAAATCAGATGGTTTCTTGGTAATGTCCCTTGCAATTTTAGAATTAATCTTCTCAGGTCTGCTGTTTTTTTATACCTTGCCCAAGTGCTTTCTAGCTTCCAGAATTCTGCTGCTCTCTGATTATCCATCCCTGTATTTTTCTCCAGGTTACTTCTGATATCAGTTCTACTTTACTCCCACCATTATTTTCTTAGATAGCTCAATAGACCTTATTTTACTAGTTTTCACGTATTAATAGGTTTCTTCAAAGTTATTTTCAAATATTTTGTACGTGATATGATAGTTTTTTCTCCCAACTTGACCATAAACCTCTTAGTCTTTCCTTTTCTTACTTTGATCATTTTCCCAGAGTATCTGATACAATTCACATATCTAGAACTTGATGCCTGCAGGTAATTATTATGTTATTTCTAAGTGACATATTCAACGTATCGCCATAAGCCACTCTTGATGTATACACACAATATTTGTGTAGCATGGCATCAGCCTTTTTTCTGATCACTAATGTGTTATCACCTGCAGCTGATTGGTGGTTTGTTAGATGATAATGACCATGATGATAAGAAGGAGATAAAGGCAGAGATAGATAGATTGAGAACATTAAGATGTCTTGATATTCTAAAGTGGTGCTTCCCTAAATGCTTTCCATACAACTCCAGTGCCGTGATGTATATGAATAGGTATTCATGAACAAATGATTTTTTTGTCAAATGAATGTAGCAAACACTGGGTTAAGCAACTTTAGATATTTAAAAAATGTAGTCAGTCCCCAAGTCAGGACACCTATGTGAAATATTAAGTAGAATAATTCTTAATCAGCAAGAAGAGAAGCAAGGCCAGTTCCTGTCTTATACCAACACGCTTGCTGATTAAGTGCAGGGCTCTAAATAAAATCACAGGGCACTCGGTAATGATTATGCAGTTCTCACTGTTGGGACCAGGGAAATGCAGTGGATAAGTTCCAGGAAGGGTCCACTGGGTCTGGCTGTTAGGGGAAGGGTCTAGAGGAATGAGGGGCAGACTGCAATGGTAGGCTTTTTCCCCAAGCAGCTCGTCTTACGACTGATGAAAAGTGAGATGGTGGTAGCCAAGAAGATCTGAGCTGTGAGCAGCTAGGCAACAACACTGGAGAGGACGCAACAGTTCATGCTGTGCACTGTGGTTCCCGTAAGACACCTAGGGCCTCATTACTACTGGGTTCTGGCTGGGAAACTTGGGATGGGTTGACTGGTTTAAAGTAATAGGTCTGAATCAGGTAATATTAACATAACTTAAATAAAATTTGAAATAGTTCTATTCCCATATGAACAAAGAGGAACATAGATCCTGAAAGGCAGAATTACTTGCCAAAGATGCACCACAAGTGAGCTGCGCAGCTGCTGAAAGAGGAAAGTTCCTGGACTTGTAGTTAACATTCGTGCTACTCTGATCACCCTGCTTTTCATCCATGGAATGTAATCTGTGGGCGATGGAACACATCCCGATTCACTAAGTGCTCCATCCTGAGCCCGCCGTCTATTAGGTGTGGAGCTACACACGCAAAGGGGTTACAGTCATTTCCAGAATCTTCCACCTGAAATCCGTGATGATACAGACTTGCTCCCTGGGACTCTAACTCATGACATTCATCGACAGAAGGGCTGCTTCTTTGGAAGTCTAAGGTCACTTTTACATGATAGAGGCCGGTTTAGTATGCAGCACCAACGCGAACATATTCTCCTGTGTTCCCTGCTGCTCAGAGCAGTGCAGCCAGACCACGCGAGAAGCCACAGTGCCCCGCTGGAAAGCTGACGTGCTGAGGGAGCAAGGCCTGAGGCGATCACCCCTGGTGCCACACAGAGCTGGGTGATTCGGCTTTAATAGCTCTGGTAGCTGGACAGAGACTAGCTCAACAGGGCTGACTCCCCCATCCTGAGGGGCCCCTGCCTGGACCTTGGAATCTTGGCTAAAATGCAGGCCTCTCTGATGTGGGTCCCTTGCACTCCCCCAAAACCAAGACCTTCTAATGTTCTCTGGGCACCTCTATAGCCTCCAAACACATCACCCTGAGGCCATTCTGCTTCATCCTGTTGGTGCTTCCTGACCAGAATGCTTCTCTGTTTTCAACCCAAGCCCCGAACTCCATTCCTTCCCCTCCAAGGAGGCCCCAGTCAGGGTCCTTTACCCTTCGAATCACTAGTTCAGCAAAGCAGACTTGAAAGAAAAATTATTGACCACATTTGGCAAAGTACCTTGAAACATTTCTGCTATTTTCAAGGGAGAGGAAAGGAGCCGCAGGGTCACTTCACATGTCCAGTTGTGCCTGACTAATTAGAAAGCACTTTCTTCTGATTATTTGCTCTTTAGGGTCACACCATGCTCATTCCTCACCCCAACCTTTCTTTTGAAACAAAACATAAAAGCAACATAGCATCCAAAACTCTAAAGAATTTTTAGAAAAAGTGCAAAGTGAACACTCCAGGGTTTCTCTTAAAAATTTTTCCCTCTTATATAGCTCTTACATTTTATGTATGAATACACACAGTATAAGAACAATTCTTCATTATTTTTATTTAATATTCTATTTTAGAGTCTTTCTTCCTAATTTTTCACAATGTTGGTGGCTACTTGATATTCCACAGAGTTGATGGCCCAGTCACACTACTTCTAAGAGTCAGTTTGGTTCATGTGTGCCCCTGCACTGACCATGCTCGTGCTAGATGCCCATAATCGAGGCAGATACTAGAGCACCTTATCCTCCTGTTGAATTTTCAAAATAGGAAATGCAAAGAGAAACAAGTTAGATAAGAGGGCAAGCATCAGAGACCAGAAATTGCAGATGGAAACCCGGGCACTGAGCATTCTGGGCTGGGTCTGTGGAGTCAGAAGTTAGGTAGAGGCAGACACCCAGAAAGGCAGCAAGACACAAGACCTTGAGGCTCAAAACAGAGGGGCCAGGAAAGCCCGGGTGATGCAGCCAAGGCACTGAATGACATACAGTCAGTCTTCCGTAGAGGGTGTCTGCTGTGCGACCGCCCACTCATTCTTCCTGCCGTGTTTGCTCCGGAGGTCACTGGGGATGGGATTACCGGGGGTACTTGAGGCTGAGGTAACTTTGAGGATATTTGCTCTGGCCTGACTAAAGCATGGGTCAGAGAACTGGAATGACAAGGATGTGCCCCAGAATGACAAATTCACGCCTCCCCCTGATGTCTCTCAGAGGATACGCTCTGTACTGCAAGAGGGAGATGGGGAAGCCATAGTCAGACTGGACCAGGGGTGGGCACTCGACTCTACGGCAATCTAAGGCATGACCTGTAAAAACAAACGGGATAATATGATTTCTCTTTAGGGATTTTTTGCCATTTGGAGACAGAAAGGCTGTTTTCAGTTAGTGAGGACTGAGTGTAAGAGAATATCCATAGTGTAGAGGGACCTGTCAACCACGATACAGCATTTGGGGTGAAGTCATGAGTAAATCACAACTAAATGTGGTAGAAATAAAAAGCAGGCATCCTTGTGAAAGAGTAATTGATAGAGAAGAAAAGCTGTTTTCCAAAGACAGTCCAGTCTGTGACTCTGCCATTACCCACTTCTTCAACATATACGTGTATCTCTTCATTTAATCTTTCTCCCTCCCAGAGGCACCTCAGCAAATCTCTATTCCTTCTAACTAAAAGATTACCATGTCAAAGATCCTAACAACGGAGTCTCAATGAAGAAGAAATTCCTCAGAGATCCCCATATGAAGTTGCCTTTAAGCCACATCTCCAAAATATAAAGAATTTGGCAAGAAAAACAAAAAGGACTCACTGCCTACCTATATAGGCAGACAATTAAACCAATTAAAAAGTGAGGTACCATATGCCTTTGCCTTCAAGGTCAGGCCTGGACTCACTAGAATCTTGGCAAAGTCTTACAGTCTGGAGGGAGTCAGAAATCATCCCTGTGGATGACAGACTTCCAAGCAGATGGTTAGTAAATCAAGGTCCTGATGTGAAATGTTGATGCTTTGCAGCCCAGGAAGATGTGGGTGAAATATTACCAAGTTAATCACGTAGAGTAAGCCAGTGGTCACTGTCCTTAAGGAAAGAGGTCATTCAGTGTGAGATGAGATCCTAATTGCAATGAGCAGAACCGTAAAACCAATTTAGCACCCCAAGGACAATGGGATGGAAGTTATAATTAAGGAGACACCATTTGTATTTACAAAAGTGTTTAAGCAAGACACTCCTTATTTTGGTGAAAAGACTATGTATCCTGGATGTGCATTAAAGAGGAGGGTACCATACCCCAGGATTGATATTACTAGATTTGTTTATTCAACTCCCAATTGCAATGACGGGTACCTCAACATAGCCACATAATAATCATGTAGTATAAAGAGCACAGAATTGAAAGAGCTGTGTCTAAACACCAAGTCTGTGAAGGTCAGCTGTAGGATGCGAGTCAATTGATCCCCCTTTCTTTTTCTATCAGATGGGACTCATAATTCCTACTCTTGAGGGTGGGTCACTCCCAGTTGGGTTCCCCTTGGGATAAAATCAGGCAAGAAGGTCCTGGCTAATTTTTGCTTGGAGATGTACACAATCTGGAGAGCCCTAGACTTACAGACAGCGCCTGGCACCCGGCGGTAGATAACCTCCATTGAGGTTCTGTGCTGTGAGATGCCCCATGAGAGCCCGTGTCCTTTAGGCAAAAACTGCACCCACCTGTCATAAGGCATTGTTTAGAAACTGTCTTATTTAAACATTTCTCTGTGGGTCATTTTAGCGTACATTATTTCATTGCATCCTTGTAGCAACCTTTTGGGGTGTGTGTGTGTGTGATTACTTAACAGATGAAGAAACTGAAGTTCTGAAAGTCGAGGCAAATTGTCCAAGGTCGCACAACGCACAAGTGGTAGAGCCGGGACCTGAACCACTCATTAGATTACAGTGTGCAGACTCTTCCCATAATCCCATGGACGTGCTGCCAAGTACGCTGGCAGCATGGCACTTCTCCATCAGCCAATGCAGGCTGCCCGGACTGCCGGTCTCACAGTTTGTCCTAGTTCAGTGCTTCTCAAACCTTAAGGTGCATACAAATTACCTGGGGCTCTTGTTCAACTGCAGACACTGATTCAGTAGGTCTGGAGCGGGCCCTGAGATGCAAGTGCCCAGGCGGTGCCAATACTGCTGGTTTGCTGACCATACTTAGAGCGGCAAAATGCTAGCTAACCCCCAGTTATTACACATAGCTTCCAAATTATTCACCAGATTATGAATAGGACCACTTTTCAAAGCTCAGTACTTTCCCTCCTCTAAGTAGCTAGTGGCCAGGTCCGTGAAGCAGTCCAGGTAGTTCTTAATGAAATTAAAACCAGACTGACATGCCTAATACTCTCCAGCTGTTATCCAGGATGTGCCATTAGGGTAATTGCGTGGGAGAGCTGAGAGTTGAAGCTAAGATAACAATCTAACTAGGGTTTATTTAAAGCCACAGGCAACACTTGATTAGAAAGGTAAGGAAATGTAAGGTGGGATCACGGAGTACAGGCAGGAGCAGCAGTCTCATTAATTGAAAACCTTTTTCATTTTATGCTCTGTATATATTTTATGGGCAATTCTTACAGCAGTTTAGCAAGAAAGACATTATGAATTTCTAGTTATTCATATTCTACTTTCACTGATAATCTAAAGCAATGCCCAAGAATATCTAATGTAGGACATGAGAGCACAAGTTTCAATGCGGGTACAAGAAGAAAAATCTGGATGAAAACATAGTAGAGCCAGGAATGTGGCTCTAGGTGAGCATGTAAGGATTGCAGGCCTGCTGGGGATGAGCCATATTTGGCTCCCACTTTTCCAGAAGCCAACAAGAAGAGAGGAATTTGATCAGTTGAACAACTCAAAGTGATCGTGCAATTAAAAAACCAAACAATTTTCAAAGAACGGAACCCTCTCTTCATACCCAGATCATGTGAGGATATCACCTGTGGCCTTTCTCAGAGGTTACAGTGTGCCTGGTCATGAATGACTCTCAACAGCTATTCACAAAGGACCCAAGGGGGGCTTTCATTAGGTTATGTTTACCGTAATTCCCAGTGGAGGCTGATATATCAAAACCAAACATAACCCAGATGTGCAGTCCTTTTGGGACAAATGTGACATGGACTAGGACCTAGCATTTGGTACTCTGGTTTGGTGTAGAACTATGACTTCGACAGCTTGGAGAAGTGGAAGTGTTGTGTGCTTCCAGAAACCACCCTCTCCACTGTCTTCCTTCGGTGCCATTTTCCTAAGCTCAGCTTCGGAAGATGCTAAGAATCAGTGGGTCAGAGATGGATCAGACAGCAGGGAGCTTTGGTTCAGTGGGGACCCAGATGAGGGAACTGAAAATGGGGCACAGTTGTTTGACAAGGACACAACTTGAATAAAAGCCATCCCAGCCCCGCTCTGAGGTGAGTCAACTGGAGGGGCTATTCTGAGCTGGGAGAGGATTCTCTACCAGAAGTACTCTTCTGAATCCAGACATTTGAACAATTGAGGACTCAAATTAAATTTCCTATTTCATATGAAGTAGTTTTGGCCCCCCAAAATTTTAAGGCCACTATAACTCATCTCCACTTGGTTAAAAGGAAATCTCAATAAAACATCTGTAGCATACTTATATTTGGGCAATGTTATTTCTTCTAAAAAGTATTTGTGAACCATATACCATCCATCCATCCATTCATTCATTTATGGAGCCAAGGCATATACTGGACCATCTGTCATGCACTAAGCGTACTCCTGGGAGCAAAACATAGGCTCACTGCCTGAGCGGAGGTGCAAGAACAGTGTGGAGATGCAGCAATCACATCATCACCTAATCCCAGAAAAAGTCATCTTGCCTAGGATATTAAGATTCTCCATTTTCAGCCACTCAATATAAATTCAATGTCTTCCATCTGTTAGAATACCATATAGGGAATGTGATGACAAATGATGCACAAATACATAATTATAAAAAGTGCTAAGTGTTAGGAGGAAAGTAACAGTGTCTATGAGAGAGAAAAGGGCAGTAGTCTAGGGATGGTACACAAGGAGTTGGTCAGGGATGGTGACTCCAAGGAGGTGGTGTTCAAATGAGAGCTGCAGAATGAGTTGCTTTAAATATGTATGGATTGGGGAAAGGATTGGAGAAAGAACATCCTGGGTACGAAGCCCCTGAAGCCAGAGGCAACATGCTAGTTAGAGGAACAGACATAAAGCAACTAACTGGTCATATCTTATGAGACTAGCATTTACCATGCAGTTATGGCTGGAAATGCCAGCCGAAATCATTGATTTCAGAGTAATTGAACCATAGCTCTTCCTCTTTGTAATTATTATTCAGCAAGGCCAGTTGGACACTCCTCATTTGACATAATTAAATCCTATCACTTATATATAAGATGATGCATGACTTTCTCTTCTGTATAGTGGGACATGTGCATTCTGCTTATTAAAAATGGATATCAAAAAAACAAAATATAAAAAAATGGATATGAGATCTTTCAGAAACATGTTAAAAACAAGTGACATTCCTCAACGTGCAGACAGATTCTGTGGCTTCCCTAAAACCTCACAGCACTTTATGTGGCAGCCTCAGGATTTTAAATACCAGTTTTTCCATGGCCTAGGTCTTTCTACAGCACATGAAGTATCAGAGCTGGAGGAGACCTAGGGGTCAGCTCTGGGCAACTCTCATTTAAGTGAACCATTTCCCGTGGGAGCTCTGAGGTAGTAACTCAGATGTTGGCATTTTGAACGCTGCCCAGGAACACCGGCCTTAAGGAAAGACAGGTCCCCATGACAAGATGCAATCCTATTCTGCTAATTACCACCCCAGCGAAAATAATTACATTGTGCCAGAACAGACTATTCAAATGCCTACTTGCCCTCTAGACTGCAAGACCCCAGGCAGGAGGGCTTCCTACCTTACAGTTCCCCCACTTTTTCTCTAGGCCAGCCCTTTACCTGGGGCCGGCAGTCCAGGTCTCAGTGTTCCTGATTACTTTTCTTCTGCAAACACCCCTGCTCATCCCTCCCTCCGTCTTACTCATCAGATAAGACCTCAACTCTGCATAAGTTCTATCTTCTCCTTCTCTGAGCTTGTGCCTGGGCTTCTCAATGTGGATAGAAAAATGCAATGCAGCTGTATGATTCACTTTAAATTCATGATCTCCAGACTCAAATGGGCACTCAAAACTGCCCAGCAGGCCTTTTATTTTTTCTTGTTGGCTTACTTCCCTATTCCCTGAGAGGGCTATTTTATACTTTCTTTTCTCTCCTGAAACCCCCTACATTCCTTCCTCTACTCTCAGATGATGACTTCTCATTTCATGGGTAAAATTGAAAAATCATTTTCCCTTCACCAAACTTGCAATCTTCACTGGGGCCTATTTTCTCCTTCTTTGCTCTGGTTAAAATGGAAAAAGTGCCTGTCAGCCTACTGAAACCCAATCCCTTCTACATGCACCCTAGACCTCATCTCCTCAAATTCTATCCTACTTCAGTCATTCCCTCTATATACATTATCAGTCTTTCTCTTACTGGATCAGCCCTACCAATAAACAAATACCCTTTATTATTGCTTGCATTTGTCAAAAGCAAACCAGAACAAAAGAAAAAGTCTCTACTGACCCCACAATCTCTTTCCATGCACCACCCTATTCCTTAAGTTCTAGCTGAAGCCCTCACAAATAGAGTTGTCGACACATTGGCTTCACACTAACTCATCCCACTTGAGCTCGCTTTTGACCCCTTCAGCCCCAGCAGAGATGCACTGGAAATGTGCACAGCCCCATTTCCAAAGACCTCCAGGACGCCAGATTCAGTGTTCATCTTACTCAGCTTCTCTACAGTATTCCATCACCCTTTCCCAATGCTTTCTCTTCTGACCCCCATGACACTCATTCTTCCCTTTAGCTGACCTGTAAATTGGAATGTTCTCAGGACTCAGTTTTGGCTGCTTTTCTTTGTCCCTGCCCAATCTCATCCAGTCCATTGCCTGAGGGTTTTTTTGCTTCCTCTCCTATCGAAACCTCAGCTTAACACTTTAGGGATCATACTTTGAGAGCACCTTCTAAGTGGTGTTGTTAGTAAGAGTTCTTTCTAGAACCAAATTAACTAAACTCTTAGATGTGATTCCAAGCAGAGATGCCATATTCAGACTCCTAAGCAAAAATGTCTTGAGAAGATTCCAGTTTCTGGTTCTAGTTCCATGAAGGGAATGGGCAATATCAACTCAGGTTCTACTTTCAAGTATAAGGAAGGAACAGAGAATAGAAATCCCTTTTCAGGCATGAGGATTAAATCACCTCTATATTGTACCATAATTGTCCTATAATATTTGCCCCAAACTATCCAGAAATAATGACACTCTATTCTAGTAAGTATGTGGTCAAACAAGAATGTTTATTCACTGCTGATAGATATATAAATTGATATAATTCTTCTAGAAAGTAATTTAGAAATACATATAACATGCCTTCATGGCATTTGTATCTTCTTGTACCATAACTGTTCTGAGAAATTATCCCAAAGAAAAAAGTCCAAAACTTAGAAAAAACTATCCAAAAATTATCTCAAGTATTTTAAGGTATGAACTTTAGAGACCACGTGTATTCCCAATGATAAATCAAAGGTTAAGTAAGTTTACGGAGCTTATTTGATAGCCTATGAGGCTTCCAGAGTGGCTGTCTGCCATGTGCTCCTCCCCTAGATATTCTCCCCCTTAGAACCCTCTCCTGGTTTCTCACAAATGGAACAGGCCAGGGCTGTTTCCTTGGACATCCTTTGTTGCCCAGTACCTGCAGAGATTCCTGATCACGCCCTGGTTTTAGCCTTGCCATTCCTTCTTGCTGCTTTGAAGCCCTAAGCTTGCATTCTCTTCAGGTTCCTATGCCTTTGGACAATAGATAACAGAATTGCCAAAACACGATTTTTTTCCCTCCAGTTTCTCTTATTTCTCAAGTACACTCACACCCCCAAACCACATTGTGTGTCCTAGGAGGGCAGAAATTTTCATTCATTCAACACATATATGTTAAAGCCTCTTATACACCAGGTACTGTCTTAAGTACTGGGAAGGCAGACATATTTGACATGCAACAATTTCTCAAAATAACACTTTGTGTTTCAGGGAAATACTGAGTATGCTGACACCGGAAACCAGATTATTGAAAACATTGTTTTGTTTTGTTTGGGGATCGAATCAGATGATAATTAATTACACTGATCACTGTCTAACTCAGGCTCAGCCCTACCCATCAACAAAGTGACAGTACCTTGAGGGAGCATGATTTTAGAGATTCCTGCCCCAATGTTGCACAAATTCTCCCATCCTTTGCTGCTTTGGTTGTGGTATATGTAATGCAAGCATGAATAATTTTGCCTAATATTAATTCAGATTCTATTTTTCATTGCCCTAAGAAATAAGATATAGGTCAAAACAGCTTTTATAAGGGAGACAAGGTAGAGGGTGGCATCATGAAACTTGGGTGCATAAATCACAGTGCAAAGGCCAGGAATAACAAGGAGTTTCTTAAATATTCCTAACCAGCCAGGAATTACCTTGGGAATGCTGAGTGTCTGGTAGGAGATAGGGATGAAGATACAAACAAGTAAAACTCTAAAGCTGAACTTTACATATGTGAATTTTGACAAGACTTTTTCTTTAATGCGAGGAGATTAATCTTATTCACCAGACCCAATTGCACATATTTTTTTTTCTCTTCAGCTGAGAACTTGTCACTCAGTATTTCAAAATGAGTTTCAAATGACCACTCCAAAATTTTAGTGTAGCTCTAGATGAGATGCCTCCAAACCAGGAAATTGGAGTTACTGGGAAGACCAGCATCAGAAGTTGACCACTGAATTTATAATTATCAACATTCCAAAACACCTTTCTAAACATAATGGCAAAAGACTCAAACCTCAAACCATGTGTAATGACTGCCAGATCTCACTTTGTGAAACTTAATTTTTTTGGCACTTAAAATGCTATAAAGACAATTTTAAATTAAGTGCAAATGACATGAAAGGTTTTTTTTTTTTTTGTAAAATTATCACACAACTGCCTATTATATGTTTAATAATAAATATGGGGCTCTCACCAATCAAAAAGAAAAATCCAATTCCTTAACACAAAGAAACCATATTAGGATAATGCTCACAGCTGGAACAGCAGAATCTCAGAAATTCTTTTTCACTCTTGTATTTTAACATAAGTAAGTGTTCCTCATTAGTGAGAGGTTTTTATCCCTGTAAAGATTCAGAGCCCAAGCTTTCTCCACTTACGGCTCCATCACTTTCAAAATGTGGCTTCCCAAATAATTGAATTCTACTGCACAAACCAATGAAAGAGGAAAAATCTAGCAGGTTCACATATGTGATGTTTTTAAGGGCCTGGTCTGGGAGAGGAACAATGTGAGGTCCACTCATATTCTCTTGGCAACAACTAAGTCACACTCACATGGGGATACTTAAAAGCAAGAAATAGTGTATTGTGGGTCTAAGAAGAGGAAATGGTTGGTGAACACCTATCTTGTCTCTGCCACAGCCAAACTGCATGCCTTACAGGAGCCAGATGTATTTATGAATATTCACTTATATAAAAACACATAAAACTAGATTAGTCTCCATTTAAGCTGTGACCCTAAGACAACAGATATGAGAGCACCATGTAGAATCTGTAAAGAAGGTGTTTACAAAACTGTCTTGCAACTCAACCTCTCCTCCGCCTCAAGAGTATGAAGGCACCTGGAGTTACAAAGGCAAAGAGGACTCATTTAGAATGTGCGTTATTGGTGTTCTGTGGAGCCCAGACCTCTCCTCCCCCTTTAGAAGCCTGGAAGAGAGATTTCAATGAGATCACTCGGAGAATGTAATGTATGTCCTCTGGAGCATGTCTCACCCACAGCTGAGAGGTCTAGAGAGAGAAGCTGGAGGTGATAGCAGGCAGCACCAGACTAGGGGTTGCATTTAGTAAGTAGATTCCCTCCTGTCGTGGGTAAAAGGTTTGGTTTTTGCAGGTCAGATTTGAGGGTCCCGTCCAGACAGAGTTAGTGAGAAGCCACCTGGAGAGACACTGGAACCTCAGCAAGGCACGTTGGAGATGCTCTCCCAGATCTCAGAAAGGCATCTTGAGTCACCAGTCAGAAGAAATGCATCCACTTCTATCAAGGGAATCACAACTGAGAAATTCCCAACAATAGGGTAGGGTCAGGGAATCTCCAAAGGACAGAGAAATGCTCTATCAGAGAAAAAAATGAGCTTAAATGCCAGGACCAGGCAGTAGTGAGGCCACCTCAAGACAGAATCAGTCAAGTAGACATTCTCCTGGGTCCCTGTCCTCTTCTTTCTCATGCTCCAGCTCTACAGAATCAGAAACCAAGTGGGCAAGGCAGAGGAGAAATAGAAGCGCTGTGTGAGGAAAGCAGAGGGGAGCCCTCTTCCCACTGCAGGCAGCAGACCTGTACGGGGCATACTGCGTACGTGACTTCAAGGCAGTCATTTCAACCACACATGTAAACTTTTTGAAAAGACAACAACAGGCTAACAAGCAGGATCTGGACATTGGGAGTGTGGCCAATGAGTTTCCTCCATACGCTTGTGTATGAATATTCATCTGTGTCTTTCAAAGTCCCCACAGTACACATTGTTCTACCCAACTGTCAGGATAATGTGCACACTGTGCCGTATGCAGTTGTACTTAATTGTAATATATTTTGCCACCTTCTCCCTTGCAAGGTGACTATTTCCTGGACATTCACCCTCAAAATAATTGAGTACAAAAGCCATCTTTCTTTGATTTATGAAAATGAAAACGAATATTAAATTCATTTTAAGGGCTATATTGGTATCAGTCCATGTCTTACAGTGTCATTTTTATAGGAATTGAGTAATTACTTCACAGTGCATCCATGCCATCTACCCTTCTGCCCTCCAAACACCTGTCTGCGATTCCTGTATTTCCTCCTTCTTCTAAGTCCTTATTAAAGTTACCTGTTTTAAAAGAGGAAATAGTTGCATCCACCTCAACTCCACATTCTGCAAGGTTTCCCTCTTATCTCTGTACATCTTTTCCTGCGCTAGGCCCCCAAAGGGAGTGAATTTGGACCATATAACCAAGCAACTGGCATGTACTGACTGGCACTTTCCTGGATGTTAGGCTTATTCTCTTAACTAGAAGGTACGTTTCTTGAAGCTAGAAAATGCTTGTCGTCCTTCCAAATGCCTTGGGCCACCAGCAACCTATTCCTAGGTGCATGTTACGTATAGAGACAAATTGTTACGTTAAACGGGTTTAGGTAACGAGACAGCTGTTTTCAGTCCTGTTTCTCCTGTGTGATAACCTCTGAGATCCTGAGCCACCAAGAAGGCTTTTCTAGCCGCAGTTGTTAAGACTGCGGTTGTTTTCCTGGTTTGTACCTTTTTTGCCTTCTGGTTTCTCTTATGCCAGTAACTTTCCCTGGCCTGCGTTTGGAGGGGTTTACTGATCCACATGCCAGGTGAGACTCAGGAAAAGGAGAATGAAAATAAATGTCAGCAAACACCTTAAACAACACAGACTGCTATTTGGTCTGGTTGGGAGTTCAGTACTGCTTTCTTGTGCTGACTCTATTCCCCAAATAATAAAATATTTGAGGCATTTACTACTACTACTGCTACTACTATACCACACTACCCTTAGCTGATTTTGAGAAGCTTCCCTTTGTATTTCACTAGGCACTTTGTAAACATTATCTCAATGAATCCTCACAACATTGGTAAAATACACAAGTATTTACCCTCATTTGCAGATGAAGAAACACAGGGGTTGCATGATTTGTCTTGGTCACTGAGCTGCTAAAGAGCAGGGATGGGATGTCAGTTCAGGTTTGTTGGTTTCTACTGCCTATACTCTTTCAACTATATCGTGATCTTCTCAAAAATCAGTTTCTTTAAAAGCCTCTTAAAAAGTTTTAAAATAGCAGTTCTTAAAAAATTAAATGTACACTTATTATATGACTCACTGATTACATTCCTATCTACCCAAGAGAAATGAAAGCATATATTCACACAAAGATGTACATACAGATGTGAATCTGTTATATTCTATTGTCATAGTCCATACCTGGAAACGATCCAAATGTCCATCATTACATGAACACATAACGAAATGTGGTTATGTTCATGTACTAGGATACTACTCAGCAGTAAAAAGGCAGGCACTGCTGATGCATGCAACAACATAGCAAACCTCAAACCTCAAAAATATTATCCTGAATGAAAGAAGTCAGATACTAAAGGCTATGTATTTTATGATTTCATTTATATGAAATTTCAAGAAAAGGCAGAGCTGAAGAGATAAAAATCTGATCAGTAATTCATCTGGGCTAAGGATGTTAGTGGGGAAGAACTGCACATGGGAAAGAGGGAATTTTTTAGGGTGATGGAATTGTTCTGAAGCTGGATGGTGATGACGGTTGAAACAGCTGTTTAATTTCCTAAAAGTCATTAAACTAAATTTACAAAGGGAGAACTGTATGGTATTTGTATGTCATTAGAGCTGTCAAAAATGAATATAACCATTTTAAATGTACAGATGAAGAAATCCATCACTCTAATCATGATACAGGCATTTTCCTTACTCCAAAATGTTCTCTTGTACTCCTTACTACTCAGTCCCCATTCATCGCCTACTTTAGGCAAACACTGACTAGTGTTGCCTATGCCAAAGTTCATATTAATAAAATCATACAGTATTTCTTTTTTTGTGTTTGGCTTTTATCACTCAGTATACTTTTGGGATTTATCTATATTATTACATGTGTCAGTAGTTCATTCCATAATTTATTATATAAACATAACACAATTTGTTTAACTGTTTACCTATTGATGGAAATTCATGCTGTTTCCAAATTTTGGCTATTATGAATAAAGATAATGTGGACATTCATTTGCAAGTCTAACCTTTGACTTGTTGATTTTTATTTATATTTCATTTGCTTCTGATTTTTATTTTCTTCTTTGTTTTAATTTGCTTTTTCTCTTCTAGTTTTCTAATGAGGAAATGTAGATCACTGATTTTGTAACTTTTTTCAGTTCTAATATATCCATTTAAACCTCTAATTTTCCTCTGAGCACTTTAGCAGCATGCCATAAATTTGGATATATTTTCATTATACTTCACTTGGAAATTCTAATTCCCCTTATGATATCTTCTTTAATCCCTGGGGCATTTTGAAGTATTGCTTTATTTCTGAATATTGGGATACTTTTAGATATCTTATTATTACTGATTTTTAATTTAAGAATTTTATGGTCAGAAAACATACTATGACTTACATCCTTTGAAACTTGTTTTATGGACCAATCCTTGAAAAGAATGTGTATAATACAGTTGTTGGACATATTATTCTATAATGTCAACTCAATTAGATAATTAATATTGTCAAGTTTTCTACAGACTTACTGATTATTTGGCTACTTATACTATTAGTTGCTGATAAAGAGATATTAAAATTTCTAACTATACCCAATTCATTTATTTATTCTATTTATTTATAAAATTTTTGCTTTATGTATTTTGAAACAGTTATTAGGGACAACACATTTAGGATTATTATGTCTTCTCAATTAACTTATCATTTTATCATTATGATATGTCCCTCTTTATCTTTAATAATACTTTTTATTGACTTTTATTTGCCTTATATTAATGTAAGTACTATAGCTTTTTGATGCTTAGTATTTTCTCCATTTTATTTTCAATCAGTTTGTGTGTTTTTAAGGTGTGTTTCTTATAAAGGCCATATAGTTAGGTCTTACCTTTTAATCTAGTATGACAATCTCTACTTTTATATTGAAATGGTTAGTACATTTACACTTAATGTAATTATTGATAGAGTTAGGTAAGACTAAAAACTTAGTATTTATTTTCTTTTTGTCTCTTCTGATGTTTTTTCCTCTATGATGTATTTCCTGCCTTCTTTAAGTAAACTGAATAATTCTAAGGATTCCATTTTATCTTCGTTGTTAATTTTTAAGATATACCTCTTTGTTTTCTTTTTAGTTGTTGCTCTAGAGATTCAACATACATCTTTAACTTATTATAGTGTACCTTCAAATATTATACTTCTTCCCAAACAATGAAAGGCTGTTATAATTCATTTCTAAATTCTGAATAGTATAATTCATTTTACCTTTACCATCTTACTATCCTTTATATTCTTATCATATAATTTACCTTTATCATATGGTGTGAATGTCACAAAGAATTACTATTTTTGCCTTAAAAGTAGTCTTTTAAAGATATGAAAATATACATAAAATAAATATTAAATAAAGTAAAAGCCATTTAAATTACTTCTAATGTTTCTCATTCTTTTCTGTAGATCTGCACTTCCCTATGGCATGATTTCCCATTCAGCTTGATGAACTCCTTTTAGTATTTATTGTGGTGAAGGTGTGTGGGAGTAATTTTCTCAGGTTTTGTATATTTGGAACTGTCTTTAGTTTGCTTTCAGTTTTAAAGGATATATTTATGGGATATGAGATTCTAGGTTGACAGTTTTGTTTTTCCCTTTCAGCTCTTTTAAATATCTTTCCATCATTTTCTGGCCTTCACTATTTCTGATGGAAATCAGCCATAATTCTTATCATTGTTCTTGGGTATGTAATATATCTCCTCCCACCGCCAATTTGGCTGGTTTAAAGATTTTGTTTTTATGTCAGTTTATGTTAACTTGAGTATGATATATTTAGATTTGATTTAATAGTATCTCTCTTGATTGTGATTTACAAAGCATTTTGAGTATGGGGCTTGACATCTTCCATTATTTTTAGAAACTTTTAATTCTTTATCCATTATTTTTTCAAACCCTTTTTCTATCCCTATTGTCTCTCTCTTTTGCTTCTGGAATCTGAATTACAAATATATTAGATCATCTGATATTGTTCCTTAGTTCTCATTTGCTTTTTCTTTTTTTCATTTTTATCTCTACATATTTTAGTTTGGTTAATCTCTACTAACCTTTCTTCAAGTTTACTGATTACTACCTCTGTTAAAATAAGTTATTTTCTTCTGGTGTCATGTTTTTCATTTCTAGCATTTTCACTTCATTCTTTTTTATAGTTTTCATTCCTCTGCAAGGATTTCTCATCTGTTAATATAGTTGTCCACCCTTTCCACTAGATCCTTTAACATAATTATAGTTACTTTATAATGTTTGAAAATTCCTACATTTTGACCATTTCTCACTATGCATCTATTGACCATTTCCTCTTTTCATGCTAGTTCAAACTTTGTTGCTTCTTTGCCAGTATCTTTATTATTATTATCATATGCCAGACATTGTATATAAAAAACTAGTAGAGAATAAACTAAACATTTACCCTCAGAAAAGAGCATGTCTCTTTTCATGTAAGTCAACCAGTTGATGATGTTTATTAAGTCTCTTATGTAGTTTATGTGGGTCTGTAATTTGATTCAGCTTTAGTTAGACAGTTTACCACTGGCTTTAAATCTTTTGAAAGCAGGACCAGGAATTTCCTTTAAGCAAGGCCTAGGGTTTCCAATGAACTCTTTATGTTTTACATCCCACATTCCAGCCTTCTAAATACTTCCAAAGAATTATTTGTTTGCCTAACAGCCCACTGCACATACTTACTGGGAAGTTCTTTGGCTCATCAGTTCTGCTGGGGCCAGGACTAGGGTGAGGTAAGCAAGGTACTAGTCTGCAAAACCTCACAATTGTGCAAGTGCAGGGTTGGGGATGCAGATTCAATGTATTAGGTTGAGGAGCTAGGAATGGCTTTCATAGTTCACTTAGTTGGTTGACTGAAACCTGGACCTAAAGGTGGCCAACACTAAATGACTTTGGAATGCCACAATTTCCTTAGTATGTTGTAGACAAAGGTATCTAAAGTCTTAGAGAAACTAGAATACTAGAGTGGGTTTATCATGTAAGATAAGACCTGCTCCCTCATCATGTCCCCTATAGAGTTACAAACACACTTTTACCAATACTTTGAAAAATATTTTACAAGGGGGCATAGGGCTCCTCTCTCTTTAAATAGATCCGTGGTGGTTGTTCTTGAAAGGCCATTAATGACAAGAATCTTTGTCATTAAACTAGGCCTAGAATGCACAGTACTAAGAAACAGGAAGAATCTCTATATTGGTTACTCAATCCACTGAATGAGAAGTACGGTAGAAATGGCCAAGGGGAAGCCACTGAAACTATCTCTGTCTACCAAAATAGTAAGCCAAAAGCAAGACCACCTTCTGGATGGATTTTAGAAATCAGTGATACCATCAACGACTTGGAAGATGTAGGTATGGTGATTCCTACCACATACCCATTCAATAATAAAAAAAGACATCTATATCTTGGTGAATCATTGTGCATTATCATAAGCTTAATTAGATGGATAAGATGACCTATCCTGTGAACATCAGTGAGTCTCTTATCTTAGCTACCTCTATTCTTGCCCAATGGGCTTCACAAACAAAGTAGCCATCATGAAAGGATAGAGATTATGCATGAACTCAGTAACATGGACTTCCATTCACGAAGTCCAAACTTGCTTCTACTCCTACAGTGTGCACGATCTGCCTGCAGCCTGCTGAGCCCCTGATAAGGCATCGTTTCCCAGGGGTGTCATCCAGCTTCCTGCTAGCAGGTGACTTACACCGAAACACTTCCACTGTGGAAGGAGCAGAGCCGTATTCCCACTGGAACAGAATCTGAATATAGATTTGCCTTCCCTACCTACAAGGTTCTGCCAAAACCACCACCCGTTGACTCACCAGCATAGCATTCTGTCCCAGCCTAGCTTCTGATCAAGGAACACATTCCACAGCCAGCGCAACACGGCCATGGGCCCATTCAGATGGTAGTACCATGTTCACCCATCACCCCAAAGTGGCCGGCCTGACAGACGGTGGCATGGTTCTTAAGGCTCAGATACTGTGACAACTGGGCGGCAAAACCCTTCAGGACTGAGATAATGTCCAACAAGAAGCAGTATGTGCTCTAAATCACAAACCAGTATGTGGTGGTCTTTTTCCTGCAGATGTTAATGGGACTCCGATCAGGGCTGGAAAGGGCAGAGACTCCTCCCCTTAGTGAGCCGTTTTCGCATCCCATCCCCGCAACTATGGGATCTGTTAGAAGTCATCCTTTCCAAAGGCGGAATGTTTCCAGCATGGGCCACAGCAACGGTTCTCTGAAAATGGAAGCTGAAACTGTAATCTGGCCTTTTTGGGATCCCCAAGCCAGTGATTCAACAGGAGAAAAGGGGGTTATTTTACTGACTGGGGTGACTGAGCCTGACTACCAGGGGAAACTGGTTTGCTGATACACCATTAGGGAAATGTCTGAAACTCAAGAAGTCCCCTGGAGCTTCTTAATACCCCATTGTCCTGTGACTAAACGAAACGGGAACTACAACCCAATACAGGCAGGACCGTTTACGGTCAAGACCCTTCAGGAATGAAGTTTTTGATCACTCCACCAGGCAAGGATCCACACCAGCCAACACACTTGTTGAGCACAATATAAACTGGGTAGCAGAAGAAAACAGTTATAAAGAACAGCTACAACTACCTGACTAGATGAAGACATAAGGGCTATAGTAGTTTCCAGTATTTCTTCCTTATTTTGATATGAAACTACTATTTGTTTATATAAAGGCTAAAGGTAGAGGCTCTGGCTGTGTAGATTTTGAATCCCATCTCTGCCACTTACTGGTTCTGTGAACTGGACTAAGTTTTTTGAAAAAATTCTCTAAGTTTGTTCCTGCAAACAGAAAAATTATGCTCTCCCCCTCAAAGGAGTTCTGTGAATTTTCTGAGAATAGTGCCTGGCCTGGAGGAAGCAGTCAGTTGTAGCTGTCACTGTTAGGAGAGGTGGTGGGCACCAGAGAAAGCAGACTCAATATATCTGGTTGTCTTTCCTTCAGTGGAAACCCACTCCAAGATCACCCCCAAAGTCCTGCATGCAAAGAGACAAATTCCCAGACTTAAATTTTTTCTGCTTGTTTGGCATTATTTTGGAGGGACCCTCCCCAGAAAATGCCGAGAAGCCCTGACTAGACTCTAGCATCCTCTAGCATTTTCATGAGGACACCCTGAGAATAGCTTATACTTGAGAAAGGGGCTTGGGGCAGGGTTAAAAATACTAAAATTTGACCAAGTATCCAAATGAAAAATACAGCTTCAGGGGAAACCAGAGATATCTCCTTCTTTTTCTTTCACTCTCAAAATGCATTTTGATGAATAATGCCCCAGGGCTGGTGTATGCAAACTTCCACTGTGCTTATGGAGAAAGATTATAATTGAATTCCCTATAATGATGGACCAAAAAAAAAAAAAGACCGAGACAGACAAGGCTCGGAGGCTGCAGATCAGCCCAGTTTGGCTTCTAGCCCAGAGCACCTACAATTATTCTGCAGTGATTTTTATTTATCTATTTAGTGCTCCCACTAGGCAGGGAGAGGGGGAAACTGGTCATAATTCAGCCTTCATGGTTAGGCAGCAAGCTCGAAATTGAAAGTTATTCAAATGGATAATGAAATGGGACTGAGTTTCTAATGTCCTCCTCCATGGGAAAATGGCATAATTGTGGGTCTATGCAAATGGCTTACATGTTGTTTGTGATGAGATTATTTAAGAGTCAGCTCAGCGATGCTATACAAGGGCATTATCCCAGGGTGAGTGGCAGACCTCTGCACTTGCATCAAAAGGCAGAATGGAATCTGGACATTTGGTCTTCAGAAGGTCAACAACAGCCACTAATTCGAAACAGAGCCCCTCTGTGCACAAATCCTCACTGATGAAACTGTAGGCAAAGATTGTCCCTAAAAGCTGTGGCCCTGGATGAAATGTGTCAAATATAGTAAAGCAATCAATGTATGTTCTTGGGCGTAGCTGGGTTTAGAAGAGAGGCCCATAATCTGATACACCTGTCAAAAACAGCATGTGGCCAATTCCAGTGGTTAATGGAGCTGTGGCCACTGCCACATCTCTCCCCCTACCTATATATAGTGAAGGTCAGCTCAGAAATAGTTCTCTCCATTTGAGACACATGCTGATCACTTTGACTACTATGCCCCACTGGCAATCCGCAAAAACCTCCATGTGACTTCTGTAGGTCAATGCACTTTCATATACAGTAACTAAGGGAAGTGGGTAATACATTTTGCTACCATTTTATAGATAACTATGAAACAACTAAAGTTCAAGTAAGTACAGCAATTTGCCCAAGGTCACATCGTTAGTTAGGTCATGGAGCAGAGGCATGAACCTGAGCATCAATAACTTATCACCATATTTAAACCCATATCCTTTCTATAATTGGAATAATGACAAAGCTTTTAAATTTTGATACTTCATAACCTAGAACTGTACCATACACTAGAACTTTAATGATGGAAATATTCTATAATCTGTCATATTATGATAGCCATTAACCACATGAGGTTATTGAGAACTTCCTTATAAAGCAGCTTATATGGCTGAAGAACTGATTTTTAAATTTTATGTAATCATAGTGAATTTAAATGGAAAAAAACCACATGTAGCTAGTAGCCACCATATTAGGCAATAGAAGTCTATCCATCTATTCAATAATCAGGAACCCTAGTCCTAATACAAGTAAATAGAATTGTTTAGAACATGCAGTTCACGGTTAGACAGGCTATTTCACACAACATCCAGCTGAAAGAGTTTTGATGAGACAGGGATGGGAAACTTTGAAGAAATTCAACTAAATGGCTTAGAAATATGAGAAAATTGAGGTCTAGATGAGATATATATTATTGTTATTCTATTAACGTATAATTAATGTTATTGTATAAATATATAACTGGAATAAAGAAAAGAGGATAGGAAAAAGAAACGAGTGAGGAAATGTAATCACTAGCTTAATTCTTCCCTAGCAGTGCCTTGCTCACGTAGAATTCTGGAGAAATTGTGAAGCTTGGTGGCAAGAGGCTTAGGGCTATTCACAGAGAAAGGAGTCTAGCGGGCGGGGGATCCTCACCGGTAAATTCACAGCAGCAGTTGTGAAGGAAACCATGTGGCAGTAACTTGAGGCCTAATGGCAGGTCTGAGACAAATATAGGGTAGGCACTCAGCTCAAGACTTGGATTCCAAGTGGAATAACTGAGACAACGGAATCAAATGTTTGTCTCCTTGAAGCAATTAAAGAGAATATAGGGTAAGAATTCAGGACCCTAACATCTATGAATTAGAAGGAAAAGCTCCAGATTCTATCAGATGTTTATTGTCAGCATGTAGGGGAAAAAAGACCAGGACCCGTGGATGGCCATTGCTCCAGGGGAGAGTCCCGAGGGACCAGGGAGCAGATGTTGAAGGATAACGCTCGGGGCTGGAGGCAGCAAAATCAAGTATATGGCACATTGGTCAGGATGCTCTTGACAGTGAGGAGAAGAACCCCCAGGGAATGTGTTTCACATAGTAAGGGCATCCATTATTTCACATGATGGAAAGTCTAGAGGTAGGGTGGATTCAGGGTTGAGTAATTTTATTTCATTTAATTCTCAGGACAATTTCATGAGGGAAGTTCATTGTACAACTATGAAGAAGTTGACGCTTTGGGAGGTTAAATTACATGTCCAAAGTCACACAGCTAGTAAGTGGCAGAGCCAGGGTTGAACCCATAAAGCCTTAGGTACAGAAAATAGTGAATTACTTCATTTTGGTGAGGTTTCACTTACGTGAAGGATTTTTAGTGTTTTATGACAGCATCAGAACAAGATTATTGGGTGTAATTTCCATTTTACAGAGGTCAGAATTCACAGCACAGGGAGATTATGAAGATAGTGTCCAAATTACACAGCAGGTCAAACTGGAAATGAACCCTATGGCTTAAAACACAGAGCTTTCTATCAGAGCTACCAGGTGTCATTTCATGGTTTCCACTCCTGACAAAAGAACAATAAACAAACAAAATCAAACAATATACCCCACAGCACCTGCCTTGCCTTCCAGCAGTCCTGTGCCTACCCAATGCCCAGGGCTCTGTTCTCTGATGCCCGGCTCCTTGCTTTTCCTACATGTTTCCCAAGGCAGCTGTTTTGAGGAAATAAAGATACGGTGAGAAGCAAGCAGTGGCTGCTAAACAAAGTGAGGAGGCATACCCAGCTCAGCATCTGCAGCCAAAGGGGGTGCTCACCTCAGGGGAAACTGACCTCAGTTCCTTCAAGGACAAAAGGGGTGCTGGCCGAATACAGGGAGCCGGAGTCTCAAATGTTGAGCCACCTAAACTTCCCTTCTCTATTTAAAGTCTTACACTGAATTTTGCATCAAAGGTAGCCCATAGATCAGCAAAACCCAAAGAACCTGTAAGCATGCATGAACAGGACTTCAAAACATCTGCGGCCTGTATATGACCTGATGAAAAGGTATTATTTTTGATTGTAGGGAATTTATACAACTGTAAGGTCTAAAACATAGTCAGTGAACAGACCTAAGCTTACCTTAGCCTTAACATTATTTTCCAGAAGATAATTATCCACTTATTATCTTATCTGTTGCCAATGTCACATCACACTGAGAAATTGATCAGCATACAGCCTAGACTGTCTAAGAGTTTGGAATGAAAATAACTGTCAAATATGGATTAAATTGATAAAAATAATTCCAAACATGATTAGAGTCACTCTGTTGTATAGCCTGCACAGCAGGTGGGAAATCCTTGAGAAGAATTAGGGAAAGGTTTAGGGAAAGCAGATTAATGGAGAAAAGATTAAATGTGTTTCAAAAGCAGTACGAAACTATTTTAAATGACAGTCCTTCCGTGGGCAATGTCAAAAGGTACTTGGGCATATGTAAGATTTAAACACTTGGTTTAAATGTAGACCATGTGGTAATAAATGGAAATGTGGGCTTGTGGCACAAACTGCACGTGGAAGACACTTGAAAGTGACAAGTGTAAGTGGTGGTTAAGTTATTTTTCTTTTTGTCTTTAAATTTAGTTGTATGAGTGATATAAAAAAGCATTCTTATTGTAAGAGATTCAAGTAGTACAAAAGTATATAAAATGAAATATAAATGTCCCCCTGGATGCCACAACCTCTTCATTGCACCTCATATACATATTCATTGCTGAGTTAACTGCTGCTTCTCATCCTCTTCTTATTCCTCTACCTACATATAGTCACACATGAGCATATATTTTCTTTTTTGTTTCTTGCATAAATGTAGACAATAATGTAAGTATCATTTTGTTACTTGCTTTTCCCCACATACTAACATACCTTGGAGCTATTTTCATACACTTATTTTTAATGGTTGACATAGTATCTGAGAGCATGGATATTTAGCTAGTGTCTTACTGATGATATTTGATTGTTCTCAATGCTTTATTATAGAAAAAGTTCCAAAGAAGACTTGTTTGCCTATTTTCCAAGAGAAATCAGAAAAGGCATCATTTCTGGCGGACTCCCTTAAAACTCACTCATGACTATTAAGACTGGCAGGCAGTCTGTAACAAACCAATAATGCCAATTCTGCCCCCTTGACCACGGCCAGGAAGACACCGCCATGCCCCCTCTTCTTCGCTTACTGGCGTTTTAATCAGTGGGACTTAGGAAGGGTGGTCCATCAGATCTCACAGAACGTAAAACCAAGATAGTTACTCATCTTCTCTAAGCCCCAGTTTTCTTTTATGAAAAATGAGGGTCATAATCCAACTCCACAGAGTTTGTGCGAACATCAAATGTACAAAAATGGTATACAATGTAATACAGTGGTCAAGAACATGGGCTTAGGCGCCAAAGAGACCTGGGATTCAATAGTTGGTTCAACATTTACCAACAGAGAGGCCCTGAAAAAGTTTTTTAACCTCTTCAAAGCTCAATGTCCTTATAAATAAAATAAGTTTAAAAATTAGATTGTAATTGTGAGAACTAAGTAAGAAATGCATGTTAGCATTCAACCTGGCGTGTAGGAAGTACCCGATAATTCTCTTACTTCGAATGTCAGTTCCCTTCTTGTTGATGGCAAAGTTTCAAGTGAAGTACATAGTATGACTTCATTGAAGAAAAGGTGGCAATATGGTTACTAAGGTATTTTTGCTTGGTAGTTTTGTTGTCAATTTAGCTTCCATTGCATTATAAGATTCCCATAAAAACTCCTACAGTAGCCATAAAATCTCAAAGTTCTTTTCTAGGGTTTACCACTATAGGGAGAGAATTCCCTCTGGGTCTCTCATGTTTCTGTATATCCTATGAGCAGAGGTGTTCATAGCCTTTTTTGTGGACTGTTTCTTTAAGAATGTCTCTATAGTGAGTGTTTTGTTCTAGAACAAAGAGCAGATTTGCTTTTTATCCAATAAAATAAAGATTATATCTCTTTCCAAGGCAAAGGGCAGGTTTGCATGAGCCCATTATAAAGGATTTGCATTCCCAAGCCTGGAGGTCTTCAGCGGTGAGGAGAACTCACTGTGTGCACAGCATCCCTAGAGGCCACTCCATGCAACCCCATGCGATCTGGGTTCAAGGGAAATTGATACTGTTGAAACAGACATAAAACTCATACTGCTGCCTATGCCATGAGTAAGAACATCCTTTGTCTTTGAAGCTGGAGTCTCATGTCTTCTGCCAGCATCCGGAAACTTGTAACAGATTAACTGTTGTCTTACAAACTGGGCAAAATCTGAGCCTCTTCTTGTTTTATGACAGCCACACAGTAGGTTCATTAGGAAGCAAGGCAGCCAGTCTCAGACCTTCATTTTCCCCACCTTTCTATATAATCCAACACCAAATCTTATCAATTTGCCATATGAATATAGGATCTTTGAAAAGCTGTTTCATTTGCCCAGAATGTTTTCCTCTTACTTCTTTTTGTCCAGTTCACTCATACTAATTCTTCAAATTCTAGCTCAAGCTTTACTTTCTTAGGGAAAGTCAATCTTCCTTGATTCCATAACCATATAAAAACCTTCTATTCTATGCCCAACAACCCTTCTTCAGCTCCTGCCACACTGATATTTTACCATTATTTTAAATCACATTTGTTATTTTTATTTTATTTACATTATTTGTTTAATATCTGAATTTGCTTCTTCCCACCTTGGAGTATAGGCTCTGTGGAGAGAAGGACCATGCCTATTTTCCACTCACTCTAGTGTACTTATTACCTAGCATTGCACAGTAAATACGGGTTGAATGCTAAATGAGTAGATTGGGTAGTAAATGTTATCCAGCTTATGAGAATACTGAGGCTCAGGCACGATAAGTGAGTTTCTCACACAGCTACCAAGGGCAGCACCAGGTCTAACATTTAGGTTTAGTAAAAGTGCATGCTTCTTTCCATTATAGTTGTTCCTGTGAATCCAGAACAGACCAGAAAGGTCTACATAAGTGTATAAGTGTAACATATGGGAGGAGAGTCTGGGGCGGGGGGGTGATTTATTCTAGGAAGGGTACTGAGTCCATATAAACATTGAACAAAGGAAGGGACAGGAGAACAGATGAGAGGGGAGGACTGTGGAGCTAGATGGTACACCCAGAAGGAAGGGGGAAGGAAAGAACCCACATGAGAGATGGGCAGAAGACGTGGAAGCATGAGAACTGGGTAGAATAAGGGCTGAAGAACGTGATTGCATAGGGCTAAGAGATTCATGACATGACCCTCAAAGACTAGTTTCCTAGCACTTTTTCAGAACATAGGATCTCTTTAGGGAAATGAAACTACTTGTAATAAAAGCAATGATAGTTGTCACTTATTGGGTGCCTAGCGTGTGTCAAGCATTGTGCTAGATGCTTTCTACGCATTCTTTCAGCTGGTCCTTCACACAATCCACTGAAAGATGTTAATGTTAGAACCCTGGCAGGTCCTTTCTCTTCCTATTTGTTTCCAGCATTCCAATTATTAAGTAAGTGAATTTTTTCCTTCTACTTTTGGGTCTCCTGCTCCCTACCCTACCATCATTTTTACAGCCAGGTTCTCGGGGCCTTATGATACCCACTGTGAAATTCCACAGGTTCGGCCTGCCTATCCCCCACCTCACTCTATTAAGCAAATTGCCTCTAAGGTTTAAGTGACTAGCAGACTCTTCCTTCTCCCAAGGACCATGGTCTTACGAGTACCCTTGGAGAAATACTGAAGATACAATTTTAATACAGTAAATGAATCTCTAATGACACAGTTTTGGGCAGAGATGCAAGATATTTTTGAAGGGCAATGGGCCTTACTAGACATCTGAAATTATACTCACTCCTAGGTCTCCATTAATTCATTCTGTTGGAAGATTGATCCCTTCTTGGTGGTCTAACTTTCTTTTTCCCCTCCCACTTCTGTGCTAAAATTCTGTGACTACACATTGTCCATGGACAGATATGAATAATTTTCTTCATATATAAACATCAGTTCTCTTCTCTATTAATTAAATCTCCTGTATCCATGGGATCCTTGGGAAATAAGAAAACTGATCTATCCTTAGCCTGTGGTAAATGAGGGCAGTTGTTGTGTTCTCTTTTTTACTGTGGAATTATTGGAAACAACTGAGAGATAGATGGTTGGAAGAGGCTCAGTTCTGAATGTGAATATATTATACACGTATTCAAGAAATGTTAGAGGTCTTCTGACAATGAATTGACAATTCATAGTTCATTGAGGATGCTGTTAGAGTTGGCAAGTGACATGGTGAGTTTTTTCTTCAGCCATAGCTGAGTTCTCAGGAGCACCATGAATAGTTTAAGGATATTCTCTAGTATCTATTTCCTTCTCCAGTAGAAACCTTTCACTCCCACATGGACTGAGATGTCTGATTTTTGAACGTTGACTCACTTCTGGATTACACCTCTTGACCCCAAGTTCCTTTGTACTGGTACTTTGGTTGAACTGTCTACTTGGCTTTTGATGTTGGCTTCATTTGTGGATGTTGTCTCTTGGACCTTCTTTATTTCTATCCTCTACAGACCCAAAGATCAGTCACACTATACCCTCTACCCAGTGCAGCCTTCTGGGATTCCAGTATCCTGGGTTCCCACTTGTCTGAGAGGAGGATTTGGACAGGACTCTGCTAAATGATTCACACTACAATAAATTTGTTTAGCCAAGTCAAACCTTAGCTAAACGAAAGTAACAATGAGAGTGCTGCTTAAGCCATTATCGTAGTAGGTAATTCTCACTTATACTTTCTTCCTAACAAAAGAGAAGTCAGAACTCATGTCTCAGAGCCTGGGCTAAGTATAGTGATCTTGTGGGATAGGCCCCTGAGCTGCCGGCATAAAGCTGAATGTCATGTGACAGAGTGGGCAGCTGCAATCAAAATAAGAAGATGCGTCTGTTGGGATGACCAAGATAGAAGTTTGCATAGCTGGGCCAACAGGAAGAATCCAGGTACCAAGTGATGGAATTTAAGGATATCTTATCAGAGAAGGAGGAAACTAGAGACCAACTTCGAGCTGCTGCAGGGAATCTCCAAGCATTTTTTTAGGGTACCTCTAGCCTCAGTCATGGATATACAGAGAGCTGTGTTGGCCCAGTTTGGCCCAAACAGGCATGTGGTTGAGAGATTCATATGTTGTGGTTTTTCAACTCTGAATCTTATTACAAGAGATTTTACTAGGTACATATTATGAATGTATCAATTAGCAAACACAATGTAACTACTCATCTCACTAGTCACAAGTTTAAAACTATTTACAAATTTATAAATAACATTTACTATGATAGCTAATGCTTCAAGGTTAGCTAATGCTTCAAGGTTGGCTAATGTAGAATGGGCTTGTTTGAGTGGCTTTGTTCATCCTGCCAGGACTTACTTACATGTCTATGGGCTGGCTACATGGCTATGGCATGGAGTGGAGAAGGCCTGTGCTTTAGGCTGAGGCAACTTAGGGCAGTTCTCTTATTCTCCTCCTGAGATTAACAAGCTAAACACAGCATGTCCTCACAGTGAAGGTGTAGGTGTAAGAGCAGAAACACATGAAACCTCTTGAGCCCTAGGCTAGGAACTGGCACCTGTCACAATTTTCCTCATTTTATTGGCTAAAGCATATCACATGGCTAAAACCCAAGTCAAGACACGGAGTATGTCTTGCTCACAACAGGACAGCACTATAAAGATACATAGCAAAGCGTGGATATAGGAAAGGCTGAAGAACTGGAGGCAATAATGCAATCTATACAATGTGGTAGGCACTCATCTAAGAGTTTTGTGTTCTTAGTGCTTAATCATTATATGTATAATAGGTAGACATTATTATCCTGATTGTATAGCTAGCTCAAAATGTTTACATCCATCACTAAGATTACCATAATCAGTGTAAGTGGCAAGTCATAGATTTCAACCCAGGTCTATTTGGTTTCAAATCTGAAATCTTTCCACCATGAAATCAGAACTCACCAAACTATCCTCCCTGCATTCCAACTGATTTTTATACAGAGCATGCGTGCAAATACATATTATACTGACAAATACTTTGGCAATTCAATAAACAACATTGAAGTGAAAATTTAAAACAATCTTACTTTCATTGTATATTCTTCCTATTTGCTAGTGATCTCCATGGATCTATTCAATATTTTTTCATTTATTCTTTGCCTTAATAGTATTCAAGAAGGTTAATAATAACAACTTTTGTGATGGTAATTTTTCTTGTCATTTATACATATACATATGGAGTTGGTACTCAATATGTTGTAACATGGAGCTCATTAGTAAGGCAATTCTTTCACTGCATGAAAAACATATCATTACTTTAAAACAAAATTTTCCAACACCCTAGCATTAAGTATAGCAGTTAGCTATCAACATTTCCCTTTAAAATATTTTCAGAGGGTCCATTTAAAGTCCTTCTGTCACAGCCAGGCCTGTGGAATCTGTAATGACGAGAGTAGATTTAGAGAAATGATGGCCTGAATCATCAAACTCAAAGGGATTATTCCTGTAGACAAATGAGCTTTCTCTTAAACAAAGCCAAATAAACAATGTACTTTCCCATGATTATTCCCCACTATCACTGTTGGAAATGGACCTTACTAGTTCTCAGTTACTTAGCAGGTATATCTTGGAAGTAAGGAGTTGATGAATTTCAACACCCACTGTCTGACCAAGTCAAGAAAATAAAAGAATCTCTGCTGTCCATCTGTGAATTCTTTCCAAGGTGGGACTTAGTACCACCTGTCAGTTACAGTAAGTCTCATCTCTATTCTCTCTACTAACCTGGTGTTAAAGCCTAAGACCAGGGCAGATCAAGTCTTGTTTTTGAACATGGGAGCATTATTTATAAAAAGGCAGTCTACAAGTGACTTGTGGAAAAAAGCAATACAAAATAAGGGTAATGAACTGAACTAAGAGTTGAGAAACCTGAGTTCTGGTTCTGGTTTAACTAACTAGCAGTGAAACCTTAACTGTATTATTTACCCTTTCTGGGCCTTTGTGTTCTCATCTGTCAAGATAGAGAATAAAAAGCTAACAGTGCAGAACTAGACAGTCCTGAGCTCCAGTTTCACACAAAGAGCTGGGAATTCTTGGGCATGTTACTTAATCTTCCTGAGCCTGCATTTACTCCTCTATTTAATAGAGCTCATAATCCCCATCTTTCCTTCCCCAGGGGTCTGAGAAGAAGAGTTGGTGCTGAATAACTGTTAATTTGCTCTTCCACTTTGTTCTCTAACCATAGTGTTCTGTAATTTCGAAAACTAGACTGTTGGGTGATTTGAACAATTCTTTCATTCTATAAGACACTTCGTCCTAACAAGTCACTAGCAATAATATATCACAGTATAGCTCTTTTAAAGACTTCTCCCCATCACACTCCACTCTATCAACTTGACAAAAGACTTACATTCTTGTTGGAGACTTTCTGATAGAAACAATCTCCAACCCATGGGAAAATAACCTTGGAAATTTTTTTAGTCCTTTGATTCCTGCTACAGATTCTTCATATGCTGACATCTCATGAAATTACACAAGATCACTGTAGGTTTCACAGCTGTGCAACTAAAAGCCACACTGAGCAGCAACATTACTGCCATTCCTATCTATGTCTCATCTCAAAAACAAGTAGGAAAGATAACATTTGGAAAAGAAAACCTAATGCACATTTTTCCCTTAATTATTATATTTTATGAAAGTTTCAAGGGAAAGGATTATTATTTGAGATTAATTTTAATTTTGAAAAAATACACTTGGACCTCAAAAGGACTTGGTCTGCCTGACTTGTTGCTTTTGCCAGTTTGGGTCCCAGTGTTTTGGGGAGCTACTGCAGAGAGGCACAAAAGCAACAAAAAAATACACCTGATTGACAAGTGCATTAAGCAGCTATCTTCAACATTATGATCTGGGTAAACCAATTCAAAGGGAGGTATTCATCAGTGGTCTGCAATATACAGTGAAGTACAGATAGCGCTGACATGGAGATTGTACATATGTTGTCTCATTTGCTCTTACATCCAGAGAGCAGTTCTGGTGAGAGAGGAAATGAACATACACTTAATTTTCGTAGCTTAAAAGCTGTCACATATGTATCATGGTTGTTAATACTAACAATTATAATGATAATATTAACATTGATTGAGAACTTTATTGCATGCCAGGTACCTTGTAAGGACTTCACTGTCATGATCTCACTTAGTACTCCTAGGATGTTTGTAATTACTTCCATTTAGAGACCAAGACTCTCCAAGTTATAGCTAATATTTATGTAAAACTAGTGCTGCCTAATACCAAAGAAAGAGGATTTTATTTAAAAAAATAATTCTTTAGATTCAGGGAGTCCCTAATATTATACAGAAAGTAAATACTGGAGGTAAGAATTGGGCCTTTTAATATCAACACTGTTGCTCATTTCAATACACCAAAGCTGGGCTTGTTTTACCCTGGCAAGATATTCTGAAATCCTCTTGCTGGGACAAGGAGCAATGAATGCAGGGGGTAAGTATGTGGGCAGATATTATTCAGTCAAAAATGCTCAAGTCAATTTTTCAGGATGCTCTTATGTCTCACATGGGACACCATCTAGGAATAAATATACTATGGTTCTCCCACCTTGGAAAAAAAAAGATCTTTTAAGTGATATGGAAAAGGAAGCATAAGGTTGAATCGTATGAAACTGCCAATTTCCAACCAATTTTTAACCTATAAAAATGACCACTTTATATTATTCAAATCTAAAAAAGCAAATATTTGAACACCTATACCAGTTTACTTATAAAAGCCCATTAAAAGAAGGAAAACATTGTTTTAAAAGATATAAACTTACAAGGAAGGGAAATGGGAGAGGCAACAATAATTACAAATTTTGGAAGCTGGAAAGCAGGCAGATGAATGAAAACCAAAAAATGAGGTAAGGAAATCTGAGGACCAACTGAAGTTGCATTGCAGAATCTTCAAAAGACTTAGATACTGTCACCAAAATAACTTTTGGAACTGGAAAGGAAGAGGTGGAAATGTAAAATCAAGAAGCTTGGAAAAGGCACTTTTTTTGAAGGGATCCCCTTTTCCCCATTCCTCATTCCTGGGTGAATATCCCTTCCCAATCTCCCATCAAAAGTTTGGAGGTTTATTCTCTGGAGAAGATAAAAAAGATCTTTAGACATGGAGTAGACCAGTACAATTGATGGCAATGAGTAGCTAATCACATATCCAAGTTTGAGAACTTCCAATCCTCTCTTGTGGCTAGGCTTCCAGAAAGCTGGCAGCCACACTTGAGTCCTGCAGGCAGGGTATTGGAGGAATACTCCCTGGAGAATAGGGCAAGACATAAAAATAACCACAAAGGATGTTCCCCTAAACAGCCCACCCAGAAAACGCTTCCATGGGTTCCAAATACAATCAACTACACTATTCTCCATAATCATGAAAGAATAAGGATTGCTTAACTAACATCTGAGGACATGACAACCTCTAACACAGAAGACAGAAGCCAAACAAACAAAGAGAATGATGCAAATCAGAGATGACAGAGGCTTTACAGGGAGACTAGAACAACAAACAGATAATGAACCATCAGTTATATTCAAAAATAAAGAATAGTATATCCATAAAACTAGAGGAGAAGGCTGTGAAAAAGGAACTAGAATACACACACAAAACACACTTATGGAAATTAAAAACATTAAAGAAGAAATGAAAATCTCAATAATAGTATTTTTAAGATATTTTAAAAGTCAGAGAATGACATAACTCTTTTCATCAGCCAAATAATAGTAGTTCTAGAGAGAACAGAATAAATATGGGGGAGGAAATAGTCAATAAAATGATTCAAGAATATTTTCTACACAGAAAGACACGAGTTTCCAGATTGAAAGGGCCCACTGAGAAGGCAGTGGGAGGAAATGGGTTTTTATCAATATACACTATAGTGAAAATTCAGAATGCTGGGTTGAAAGAAAACATCCTATAAGCTGACTGTGAGAATGAACAGGTGCACAAAAAGAAGAACCGGAGTAACTTTGCATTTCTAAACAGAATCCCATAAAACTAGAGGACAAGGAATCCAACTCAGGAGAAAATGAATGGAAATTTCTAACATGGGCCTATTTCCCCGGTCTAGAAGGCACTCAACTGAGCTAGAACAAAGATGGAGGCATTCCGTATAGATATGCCCAAGGAGGAAAAGAAGAAGATGCATTTCTTGATATGGTTGACTGCATAGAAAGTTGTATTGAAAAGCTTTTGGCAGGTATAAGGAAAATGAGCAATATATACACCATGACAACTAATAACAGAAACACACACTCCTCAACTCAATTCAGAAAAGACAAAACGCAAGAAGAAAACCAACGCAGTACTTTTCTGAGTAAAGCTGGAAAGAAATATTTGCATACGAATTCTATGGTATATGGTGTATACTGATAATGACTGAATACTGATTTACCCAGAGAAGAAGGAGCTAAATCCCCATCTATCAGAATAGAAAGCCAGAAGATAATGCTTAAAATTTATTAAGCCAAAGAGAGCAAGACATGCATGTTCCTTAGAAATGTGTTTGCTTAAATGCCAGAAGGAAAAAACCAGAAGAACAGAGTAGTTGCCTCTAAATCAAGGGGCTGGAAAGAGTGTGAAGTGGTAGGGCAGGGAATTACTTAGAAATTCTTTAAGACTTACAGAACTATTTGACTTTTAAATTATGTGCATGTATAACTTTGATAAAATTAATATTAATTTAAAAAACATGTTCAGTGAGAATGAAGATACAAGTCCTTGGAAACATTTTTTCCCCAGTTTTGACACAGGCCTTTTTATTATTATTAACACTTATAAAATGCACAATATGTGTTAAGTGCTCTTTCAAGAATAGCAAGAATGCATCGTTTTAAATAGATTTGTCTTATGAAGTGCAGAGCCTTGACCTTAACAAAATTAGTCGAAAAAGAAGGGTCAGTACTTCATTGTGGGTTAACCAGAGCTGTAAACTCAAGAAACTCTTAGTCTAGAGAATATTGTACATGAGACAACAGATTCTGGTAAAATGAATATTAATTACTAGTAGACAACTTTAAGAAAAAGAGTTATACTCCAATGAGCTTTAAATTTTCATTACTTCTCAAAGTGATCTTTGCCTCTGTGGGACTTTGTTTACAAGTCATTTCATGTCCTGTGGGCGGGTCTTGGAACATTCTCTTGTGCTTACAAGGAGAACAATAATCTTGGCAAGAAGCTGTATGTGTACTTGCTTTATTTCTCTTGGCTTGGGTGGATGTTGCTCCAAGGGCCCTTGCTCCTGGGCCAAATGTGGATGGGTGAAGTGTGACATCATTCTTATTTTTGCATCTGATCACTTATCAGAGCTTGTCTTTGTCCTTCAGTTTCAACCCTGACTGGTCACTCTGGTGACCTGTCTTTAAGGATTGCTGTTGAAAGACATTTTGCCTAAATACTAGACACTTTGCTTGAACTCACTCCCCAGCCCCCTTCCCTACATTCTTCATGACTAGCTCTGTTGGTCTTGGTTTTCCTTTGTCCATTTGCTGTAACTCTTCATGTTCTTTTTTCCAGGTCTCTCATAATCTCGTATTGAATTGAGTATCTGTACATTTTGTGAGATTTTGGTTGGGTGTATATAGGCTTCTAACAGCTAATTCTTTACCCTGATGAAGAAGTCTCCATGAATGTCTTCAGTTCACATTTACAAGTTTAGTACTGATGCTATTTTTTGAAAGCCCCCACCTGCAGGGTTCTTGGTTTTTTTTTTTTTTCCTGTCAAAGGAACTAGTATCAGATGATTTCTACTGTCTGTAGGGAGATTCCACCACTGCTGGCATCTTCTCTGTGTTCTTGCTTTCTTTCTATTCCTCTTGGGAGTTGTAATGTGAATTTGTTTCATCAAAGACTCCCTCCTACCTACTCCACTTAAAGTTACACATTCATTTTGTGGCTTAGATTTCGAGTTCTGGTTGAGGCATTTATTTATTTTATGTGTCATCATTTGGGTTGTTTGTGGTAGATTTATTCTCTAAGACTCTGCTCAAGTCTAGAATCAAGAGAGGAGAACTGGAAACACAGGACCTTTAAACACAAGATATGCTGAGGGGAAGGAGAAATGCACACAGACCTGGGAAGGGGGGCAGGGCATGGAAAAGGTTGGAGAGCTGAGGGGTCTGGGAAATCCCAAGTGCTTCCAACCCAAATTCACACTCCCAGTGATCATGTTAAGGGGCTCGTTTCCATCCTTCCCCTAGCAGAAGTCTCCATGTTACTCTCAAGAACCTTCCCTTCTTGGAAATCTACAGTTAGAAAAACTAAAATAAATGAGAAAACAAGATTTGATTCTCAGAAATTCTGGTTTCAGTCAATGTGACTAGAATACATGCATTTAATAAAATAAGGCCAGTCTCTTTTTCTTAAACAGTTTATATATCCAAAAGAAGATTTACATATGTTGCTGATGGCATTTATTCATGTATTCATTAAACATTTATTAAGCACCTACTAAGATCCAGGTATTATATATTGGTCTATCCTTTTGGAACATAATTCGGCAGCACATATTTAGAGTCACTTCTATTTTTACACATTTTGTACCAGTAATCTGACTCTTGGGAATTTGTCCTAAGGTAATAATTCAGATGAAAAAAAAAGTAAGTGCTATGTAAAACAGATTTATAGCAGCATTACTTGTAATGGTAAAAAGAAAACCTAAATTCCCAATGATAGGGGAATTAAGATAACTGTGGCATGTTCACTCCAAGAACATTAGATACATACTAAAAATAATAAAGACTAAGTATATTATGGATGTTAACTGCACTTATTTGGGTGATCATTTTGCAAAATATACAAATATTGAATCATTACACCTGAAACTAATATGTCAATTATACCTCAAAAAATTGATTAAGTACAGAAAATGGAAAAAAGTTACATAAAATGTCAGGGACAAAGCTGAAACAAAAAAAAAAGTATGATTGCAATTATGTAAACATACATATGTATGAAAACTTACAATAGAGATTAGTGAGAATGTGAATAGTTGATGTGACTGGGATATAATCCTTGTTTTCCTTCTTGAAATATTGTAAAGTGGTCTTAACACTAAGCAAACAGAATTAATGACAAAGCCTGAAAATTAAAATTCACTTTTTGTAGTGCGTGGTAATGTGCACTGAGGAAATTGTAGGGTCCTTAATATTAGTGGTTTGGCTACATATGGCAGCATTTTGAACTAAGATATCAAGGGAAAAGATCTCCTGTGAAGCCAGTAGTGATAACCAGTATCACACAGGGGCATGTGGCTCCATGGGCTGAGTGCTCCTTTCCCAGCCCAAACTTCACTGGTGTCTGTAATCTTTCACTACCCTAAGGAGCTTTTCTCTTCCTCCGGTTCTTTTAGAAATTTGAACTCTTTGGTGATCACCTGGGGTAATGGGAAATTCAGACCAAATGGAATTAACATTTATTTTATGACTGCATTTCTGTAGGCTACCGAGTGAACTGCTTATCATTTCCGTGTCTTGGTTTCCTCATCTGCAGAATGTGGGTAACAATAGCCCCTGTAACTTAGGGCTTTAATGACTAGTATGCAGAGCTTCCGATACACTGCCTGCTTCTTATCAGGGGAACTCAGTAAATATGAGTTCCCTGTCTCAAGGTTGGAAAGCCAAGGGGCTCTATGAGCCACAGAGTGGAGGGGGGGTTGGCAGGGGGTTTCGTAAATAACTACCTCTCACTCATCTGGCACCAAGCCCAACCCATTGCAGAGCACGACGTCAATGTCCGAGTGGCTAGGCCCTGATGGCAAATTTCTAGCAAAGCATTTTACTGCTTATTTTATCTTTACAAGGCAATGCATGCTTACTAAATAAAACTTGGAAAGGAGTGAACAATGGAAAGCAATTCCCCAAAGTCTCCCTACTAGAAGAAAATGGCTAACATTTTGGCATATTTCCTTTGAGGCTTTCCCTATGCATAGATTTTGGCTGGTTTTTAAACACAATTATAATCATGCTGTACATACAATTTTGCATCCTTAATTTTTCATTTAAATGTAGTGCGCAAGCCGTTTTCAGGTCATTTTGTAGTTTTCAGGGCCACCATTTTTAATGGCTGCATAACATTCCGGTTTGGACCACTAACAAGCAACACACACGCCCTCCTTTCAGTTGTGCCAAGAGCCTCTTACACAGCCTCTACATTTCCAGGTAGACTTCTCAATGTTTTGGGTTGGCCCCAGATCACACAATGAAAGGCATCTGGGAGCAGAAAGGTCTTTCTGGAAAGCTGGAGAAAGGGAAAGTAGGAAAAGGAGTAAGTAGGGAAAGAGGAGGAGAGAGGAAGGAAGAAAAGGAAAAAGATGACAGAGAGAAAAGAGTAAAGGAGAAGGAAAGAGAAGAGGAAGAGAAGGAGGAGGAGCAAAAAGAGAAGGAGGAAGATGAGAGGAAGAAGAGGCACAGATCTGGTGCTTTTCAGGTTAGACATGGTCCACTGCACAGTCTTGCATTTTACACGCTAAGGGAGATAAGAATTTCCTCGGGTTCTCATCCCACTGGCAGCTCCCAACGCACTGCCGGCTTTGACATTTTTGTTCTCAATCATTCATATTTAATGTTATGGCCATTGGACCTTTTGGCACTTATCAGTGCTTTGTTCTGATTCACAAACCTGACATCCTTCTTTCTAAAGACTATCGTTATTCCATTAAGTGGATGAAAGTCTTTGGTGGTTGATTCCCTGGGTTTCAGAAGGCTGGGTTCTGTATCAGGTAACCCTTCCATTCTTCCTAAAGGGATTCGTGTTGCTCATCTTTGATTCACTGTCTTAGGTTATAGGATCAAATTTCTCTTCCCAGTAGTTTTGTTCCTGTTGCCATGACTGATTTTTAAGGCAGGTGGTCCACTTACCACGTGCTGTGGTTTTCAGCCCTGTATGGGGCTCCTTACCTTTGTGCTGCCTCATATTTTGAGGAAACATAGTTTATGGAAGACCTGAAAGCCCCTACCGTGTTACCAGCTGATTAGTGCTGCTGAAATGAGGGACCTGAGATTAGCTCCCCACGCTCCTGCCTGCCTGCTCTGGACACTGTCTGCACACTGCAAGCCTGGGACCCGATCACACACAGATGACTGTGAACATCAGAGGCACTGAAGGGCCTCCTGGGAAGGCTTCAGCTCAATGTGAACAGCTTGCCTGCATGTCCATCATGCCAGGAAGCCAAGTGCTCAAGCTCCCTCAGCGGGAACACCCTCCTACTTAGCAGGTTTGCAAGGTGCTCTGTTATTACGACCGCTAAAGCCCAGCAAGTGGACAGGATCCCACCACACCTCACAGTGGGACAAGGTCGGGACAGGGATGCTTCTCTGTGAGAGCGGAGGCATGGCCAGAGAGCCTGGCGTTGAGACCTGACTCTTCCACTTAGATGCCCTGTGGTTTGAGGCAGCAGAGTGCTTTTTGGACACAGTGTCCTCATCTGTAGAGTGGGGATAAGAATCCCTACTCTGCCAGTTCATAGATGTGTTAGAATTGTAAAGGAGAAAATGGAGGCTCAGTTATATGATGAATAAAATGTCCTTCACCAGTCAAAGGAGAGGAAGAGAGTGCTGCAGTGGTAGAACCTTCCTTTGGAAGCAAGAGCCCTGGGCTCAAATAACACCTCTGCTATTGCTGTACAACGTGCCTTCCCTTAATTCCCTCACTCTGCAACACGTGCCTGTCCTTCCTCACAGACCTTGTCACTGAGGACATGATGGAAATGAAACTGGGTCACGCTTTATGCCAGACATTATTAATATGCTTAATCTCCCTATTATTGTGGTGGGTACTATTATAAGAAACAATAGGTACCCTGGATGTCATGGACTGAAATATGTCCCCCCATATTTCATATGCTGAACCCTAGCCCCCGGCGGGATGGTATATAGAGACGGGGCCTTTGGGAGAAAATGAAGGTCAGGTGCAGCTGTGAGGGTGCCCCCCACCCCAGTGGGATTAGTACCTTTAAGAGAAGAGACACCAGAGGGCTTGTTTCCTCCCCGTCTCCGCCACAGGACACAGGGAGAAGGCAGCTGCCCTAAGCCGGAAAGAACGCCCTGACCAGCACCCCAGCCACCACCTGATCGAGGGCTTCCCGCTTCCAGAACTGTGGGAAATAAATTTCTGCTGTTTAAGTCCCCCAGTCTGTGGTATTTTGTTAGGCAGCTCAGCTGACTAAGACAGCTGGTGTTAGGCGAGGCAAGATCCTTTTTCTTGCCCCTGAGTGTAGACTGGTTCACATATTCCATCCAGGGCTGGGCCTAGGGGGACAGGCACAGGAGTGTGAAGTGCTCGCCTAGGTGCAAAATTTAGGAAGGTTCCAAAAACTCAGTCATCAAGATAAGTATGTCCATGCAATATTTTTTAAAAATTAAACTTAATGCAAAAAAGTCCAGGATGAATAAAATACCGAACTTTTAAGTAAAGACAGGATCAGTAGCAGTGCTGTTCAGAGCCACACTGGAGCCTGAGGCAAAAGAAAAATTAGTTATAATGATCCTATTTTTATTGAACAATCCTGATTATTCTGTTCATCATGGATTTTTTTTTTGAGAGGACATCTCTCATCATCATGGATTTTTGCAAAAATTACAGTATTTTAAATACGGCACTGAAATATGATTTATCTTGATCATTGAGTTTTCTGAGCCCTTTGAAATTGTGCACCGAAGGTGAATGCGTCACCCTGTCCATGCCCTCGTCATCACCCCACCTTACCTCGTTTCACCGCGCTTCCTGGCCCATGACCCCGTCTCTGCTTCCTCCTTGACAATTCCGATTTACTGTCTGCTGCCTTGTTTTTCCAGGCCCTGCTCAGTTTATCCATATTGAATGTTAATTGCTGACATGAGGGTTTATTCATTCTCCTCTTAGAAATTAGCAATTGAGCAAAAGTATCCAAAAAACACACTGTCTGAAGCCAAAAGAATGAATCTCTCGTGGTGGACTCTTAATCTTCTGTTCAACAGATACTTACTGAATGTCTAGTGGTGTGTCTTGAGCTGGCACTGAGCATATACAGATGAAAAGACACTGCCTCTGTTCTGAAGAGCTCATAGCCTCACGAGGAAGCCAGATAATTACAATGCAGGAAGAAAAGTGCCCTAAGGGAGCTGCGGGTAATAGGAAGACAGGAAAGAAGCTCTTAGGTGTTACCTTTGTAATCAGGCAAGTCTTTACAGGTGAACAGAAGTTTGGGCTTTCAAAAATGTTAACTATATTATTCTGATTTTGCGCCATACATGCTTATGGTAGAAAAATTGGAAAATAGAAAAAAGAAAGTTAAAATATTTACTCTCAAATTCCGGGGTGACTACTAACATTTAGGTTAACTTCTTTCCAGTTTATATGCAGAGCTACAGTTACATTTTTATCCATAATGGGTACAAAGTACATGCTCATAAACAAGATGAGTTCAAAACACTGAACTTTACAAATTTACTCTAATTGTCTTCACTTTGCTCTGGAGCCCTCATTCCCAGTGACGGAGTTAAAAGGAAAAAGAAAAGAAAAATGGCATTTCCACTTAAGTGGCTCTGTGACTTAAAATAGTTTCTCTTTTGATAAATGTTCAATAGATTCAAAGTCTAAATTTCCTATCTGTACTCTTCTCTCCTTTCAAGCAGATCCCCCCTTCTCTTTCTCCCACAGCACCAGGGTGCCAGAGAAAGTGGGCCTGTTCTCTGGGCCCACCCTGGCCTCCCATAGGAGGCCTCACATGTTCTGTGTGGTCGGGATGTGCTGATGGCACCACTGCGGGGGGTGGGGGTCAGGGACCTTGTCATTGCTCAGGTGGCCACACCCCTCATCCAGACCATAAGCCTCTTCCAAGTCATTTGTCTCATCAGCACTGCTGTGTCCCTGGGTATGAAGCAACTTTTCTGACACCACCTAATTTTACAGCAGGAGATAGTCATGGGTCAGATCACACAGGGCCTTAACGTGGATGGGAGGGATTGGGATTTTACTCTAAATGCAATGGGAAGCCATTAGAAGATTTGATGAATGACATGATGCAGTCCTTACTGCTATTCACAGATCATGTTTATTGCTCTATGAGAATGGACTGGAAGGGACAGAAGGGGAGGCAGGGTGACTGTAGGAAGCAAATGGCAGAGTCAAGATCAGAGATGAGGTGGGCCTGAAATGAGGTGGTGGCCACAGAGATTAGAGATAAATGTTGGAAGCAAGCAGATGGGTTGGACATGGGAGGGATGAAAGGTGATGTTTAGGAAGACTTAAAGGGTGGGCTGGATGGCTGTACCACTGCTGAGATGGAGCGGCCTTGGTTGGGGACAGGTTGGGATCACGAGTTTTGCTTTGGACGTATTAAGTCCCCGATGTTCTTGAGATCTCCAAGGAGAAACACTGTGGGGGCAACTGGATGTGTGAGTTCAGAAAAGACGTGCGGGCGGCACCAGCACACAGTGGGCATTTAAACCCACAGGAAAGGGTGCAATCATGTGACAAACTGTAGAGAAAGAAGAAGAGGATCCCTGGAGGGCCCGGAGGAACCTCCACACTTAGAGCTTGAGGAGAGGAGGAAGCGCCCGCAAAGGAGACCGAAGAGGATGAGCCGGGGAGACCAGAGGGTGAGGGTTCAAGGCCACACATGGGGCCGTGACTCATTTTGGCAAGAAATGAGCGGGTGGGCATCCTTACAACAGAGACGTGGTCGAGGCTGGTGACTACAGCCACAGTGCCGGCCCCTCCGGCCTCCACCTGACAGCCTCCTTCACAGCTGACGGGAGGGAGGGTGCTGCTGGCAAGGAGTGGAAGGCCACAAGGCAGTGTCCAGACCAAGCCCCTCTCCTCTTGGACAGCGGGGAAGGCTACCTCCGTGGTGAACACAGACTGATTAAAGCTTTATTTTAAACTAAATCGAGCACACTGCCTATGGTCCCCTGCACGTTTCAGACACAGTGTTAAGCCCTCTCTCAATTACTCTCTGACACTGTCCCAGATGCTGTTCTCATAGTCAGTAGCCACAAACTTAAAGGTGTATTTCACTGACTGGTTATTTCTCTGAAGGGCTGAGTAGGTTCTGTAAAAGGAAGAGGAAGAGACCTGAAATTCACTGAGAGTCCAAACCAACTGGGGTACATTCTTCCACTCCCCTATCTTTTCTACTACCACCTTCCTGGTTGGATTTTTATACCCATCTTCCAGGGGAGGAACAGGAGCTCAGAGAACTGTGTGTATTGCTGGGTATCACACAGCCAGGAGTTAGAGCTCAGTAACAGAATCAGATGTCCTGGCCTCTTTACCTACCGCTGTTTGGCCAGCTACACTGTAGCACAGCTTTCATTGAGGGCATGAGGGCATTTCCAGGACCTGTGGAATAAGGTTGAACGGCCCTCAGTACCATTCCCACCTTCTTCTGATGAGGCTGGAAAGTGAATCCACAGTTCTCAGATCTCATGCATTTAGGTTCTGCCTGGGAATCAGTTCTACCAGTCGTTTACATTTGTGAAAGATTTGGAAGGAAGAAATGAGGCAGTTTGGCTACTTTCTACTGGCAGATAAAGGTGGAGGATGTGTGGTCCATCCTACAGGGTAGCGGGTGGGGAGGGCCTTAAATTGTGGTGGTGGTGACAGTACCTTTCTATCTCTGGATCTTGGTGACCTTACAGTGGTCCCCAGCCTCCTGACTGGGGCAAAGAAAGTGGCTCCCAAGGTGGGTCAGTTCTGCAGCAGTGTAGGAGTCATTAGGAGGGGAGGCATCAGCCTAGAACCTTCAGTCCTCCCAATGACCCGCTAAGCCAGTTCCCTATATTAAATGCCATTCTGTTTGAAATACACAGGGAGCTTCTGTTTGCTGTCCTCCTCCCTAACAGACAGCTCTATTCCCGATCCACACTCCTAACCTACAGCCAGCAAGGGGGAAGGGGACAAGCACTTAGTGTTCAAACAAGTCCCACTTCCTACATCTGCACACCCAGCTCCTTTTGGGCACATGACCTAGGAATGGCTTCATGCAGAGTCAGTCCCCTCTAATGGAAAACCACGAAGAGTACAGGACTGGGTAATATATACGCTGATGTAAGGGTCAAACAGGAACTCGGAGATGAAGGTGAAAAAGACAGCAAGCGTTTCTGTGTGGGACATTCTGTGCAGGCCTCCAAATTAAATGGAAACAGTGGGGACTAATGAAAGGTTCAGAGCAGGAATTGTGAAATGGCTCCTGGCAGCAGGCTCCATATGCTCTGCTCTCTGTCACAATGCCATTGTCTGGGATTTATGAATTTTGCTTGTACTAAGTTTATTTATTTTTAAGCAGCAGAATTCCAAAAGAATCAGGGTTCAAGGTTCTTTGTAAAAGCAGCAACAGGGGGAGAGGGAAGGATTCATAATGGAACGTTGGAGGCTTACCTCATGAACAAGGAATAGTTCATAAAGAACTGTGTATGACCTGGCTGTGACTTTCTGTTCTCTTCCCTTCTGCTGTTGCCCTTTGTAAGCCTTCCCTGCCACGGAGACCATCTCCTCAGTGCCACACTCCTACCCTGGGCCTACCTTCCCCTCCCTGTCCTTTCCTACCTGGTTCCTCCCAACCGCAAGGATTCTCCTTGTGCCTGGCCTGGATCAAAGGCCTACTGTCTTCCTTAAGCCACTGATTTTATAAGCCTCTACCTGACAGTGGTCTCGCCTTCTCTGAACCGGCAACACCTCAGGTTTGCACAGCCTTTTAATAGTGTCATCCTGCTGAGTCATGAATCTAGGCTCAGAAATGCTTACCTCCTGGTCAAACGCCTGGAAGGGAAACCAGCTTAAGTGCATCACATTTTATGTGCCCACAACTTTACAGGGCTTAAGTCTTGTAATCATCCTATCAACCTTGTGAAGGATGCAAGAGCTCTTGGAGCTTAAGTAACTTTTCCAAGAGCGCCGGCTTCTAATTGGCCAAGCTGGGCATGCAACTAGGTTTAGACCTAGGTCTGTTTGATTCTCAGATCTTGGTGTTCCCACTATTTCATACTGCCTCTCATGGCATCAGGTTGCATTTCACAACTAGACGGCAAGCTACTTGTGGTCAGGAATTGAGTCCTTTCATATTGGTTTCCCACCTCTGCTTGGAAATGTCCTGCACATAATAGTTGCTTAAAAAATATTATTTGGCTAATTGGGATTACAAGTCAATTACCATAGTAACATAGTATTTTAACCTTTTAAAAGTATATTGACATTTGCTAATTTATTCTCTGTGATAAGGATGCTGATTAAAAACTCCCATTACCCAGATAAAATCTATACCTATAGATTATATATTAGAGGATACTAAGATTTTGCATTAGTTTCCTATTCGTCCTGTAACGAATCACCAAAAATTAAGTGGCTTAAAAGAACACAAATTTATTCTTTTACAGTTGTGGAGGTCAGAAGTCTGAAATGCTCTCACTGGGCTGAAATGAAGACGTCGGCAGGGCTTCGCCCCTCCTGGAGGCTCTGGGAGAGGCCTGTGCCCTTGCTTCTCCCACCTTGAGGCCACCGGCGTTCCTTGGCTCATGACGGCTTCCTCCGTCGTCAAAGCTCTTCATACCACTTACTATGACGCTTCCATCTCCCTCTTACATGTATTCTTATGGTTACAGTGGACCCACCTGAGTAATTCAGCACAATCCTCCCATTTCAAGATTCTTAACTTAATCATACCTGCAAAGCCCCTTTTGCCATGTAAAGTAACATACCCACAGGTTCAGGAATTAGAACATGGACATCTTTGGGGGACCATTATTCAGCTCACCACAAAAATTACCGATAACTTTGGTAAATATAATAGTATAGTGATTATGGTTTTTTAATGTCTTCATTTGTTACAGATGTTTACTGAAATACGTATGGGTGAGACAGCATGATGCCTGATATTTAAGAACTCCAGAAAAATAGGCAGATGTGTGTGGAGGGAAAATGGGTGAAATACAATTGAGAAAGTGTTTGTTAATTATTGAAGCCTGATGTTAGGTAGATGGGGGTACATGTTAGTATTTTTTCTACTTTTGTGTATGTTTGAAATCTGTCATATCTTTTAAAACTATGGATATCTTTGAAGTTTCCTATGTAACTTTCTTTACTCCCATTCTCCTCTCTTCCTCCTTAGAATGATGGCTGCCATTCTGAATTTGGTGTTTTCTATTCCCTTCCAAAATTCTATAGTTTTACTATACATACATGTTTTAAACAATATATAGAATCAGTTTGCATGTTTTTTCCAAATTCATATAAATAGTACCATATTGCATATTTCAATAGAATTTTTTAGGTGCATTCATAGTGATATGTGGATAATTGCAGATATTTTTTTAAGGTTATATCAAGTTTTCAACAGTATGGCTATATCTAAATGTATTCCTTATGTTGATGTATATTAAAGTTGTTTTCAATTTTTAGTTACCACAAACAATGCCTGCAATAGACCTTCTTATAAGTATCTCTGTGAGCACATGTGTGAAATTCCCTTTAGGGTACTAAGTAGTGGAATTGCTAGTTTCTTGGGTATATGCATCTTCATCTTCACTGGATCTTGTTAAATATTTAATCATGTGGGGGGTGCCAATTTATACTCTTTAGTGGTATATGAGATTTCCCATCTGCATTCACCCACAGTGTTTTAAGACTTTAAAATTTCTGCCAATTGAATGAATGTGAAATTGTTTCCTGTTGTTTTAATACACAAATCCCTGATAACTAGTGAGGTTGCACATCTTTCCATCTCAGTATCTTTTTGTTCTCTTTTTAGAATTCTTCCTTAAACTGCATCTGTCCAATCCAAAATGTATCTTGTCTATTGTTTTATTGAAATACTATTTTTATTTCCAAGATCTTATATATATGTATATACATATTTGTATGTATATGAATTTCTGTTTTGTCTTTGGGCATTCCAAGCATTCTTTTTTAGTCTTGGCAGATTATATGACTGATTTCACTGAGAATGAAATCACATTTTGATGGCTCATGACTGCTTATTGATTCTTTGATTTCTTTGTTGGCTTTTGAATTTAAGTATGCAGGCTCTGTCTGAGTGGGACATTTTTGGTTACATATTTTTTTCTTCCTCTTTGTCCCTCTGTGCACATCCCTTCCTATTTAGCCTTTCCCAGTGGCTCCTTCTTGGATGCCTGGGTCCCTGGTTTAGGTCCAGGTCATACCATGACATCTTGGGGCTCCTACCCCCAGGGACATTCGGATCACTGAAGAACCAACCTTAGAGACAGGGAAGGGCATCAGTCAGATCCCGTTTGTGAGCAGTGACTGCATGCCAACCTGTCTTCAGAGACACATAGCTTATGAAAGGCAAAAAAAGAGCCCCAGCTGGCAGTCAATATCATTTTCTTCAGGCCCCTCTCCTGAGTAGGGCAGCCCTATACTTTGGTTTCAGAAAAGGAGCTTGGCTTTCATCCCCTTCTTCACATGGAACAATTTTAGTCTCGGCCTCACTCTTTAATTAGCACTTCGAATTTCTCTTCTGCTCCTAGTTTACAGAAATGCTTAACCAATTTTCTAATCCAGTGCTGCTTAATTTCTTGATTTGCGATTGTATCTGACATTGATATGTGCCAGGAGCAGACAGTCTGCCCGGGTGCGACTGTCCATAGTCACTGTGATTAGAGACACAGGTGACTTTGGGCCGGGGTTTCCATTTTATGTCCAACATACTTTCTTGTAGGGTTGTTAGGAGGGTCAGATGAGACAAGATATGTAAGACACTGAAGTCACAATTTTCAAGGCATGATTCCATTGTGCTCAGCACTAAATGTTGCTGAAAGTCTGACGCCAGTCTGATTCTTGTTCTTTTGTGAGGAATACAAACACACACAGACATATACGTGCCTGTATTCTTAATCCCATTTCAAAGTACTTAGGATCTTATATCTATCTTCTTATCTAACTATCCATCCTTCTGTCTATCCAGTCAGCTGCCTACCTACCTACCTGGGTACATTATATGTTTATTTTTCTATTGGAAAGTCTTTATCCTTTCTGCAGGTAATTCCTTTTTATTCTTAATGTTCTGAAATTACATAAGAATGAATCTAGGCGTAGGTCTTCTTTATTCCTTCTGAATGATGCTCAGCGAAGCCTTCAAAGCTGAAGATTGAATCTCTCTAGTACAGGAAAAGATTTTCCTGTTACTCGTTTATTATATTCCTTCTCCAGTTCTCTGTTCTTTGATTCTCTGATGGATGTTGGCCCTTCTTGACTGATTTTTTGTGTCTCAAACTTTTCCCCATACACTTTTTCTTTTTTGCTCCATGTTTAGAGAAACTCCTTAATGTTTTTTAGTAGCTCCTTAAATGAATTTGTTGGCAAGCATACATATTTTTTCTTTCCATGAATTCTCTCTTGTTCTTTAACTGCTTGTTCTTCATGATGGCCTGTTGTTGCTTTATGGGTGAGATATATTCTGAAGTCTCTCTGAGGACACTAGTAAGAATTTTTTAAAAGCTTGCTTTTCTTCCCTGGATTCTCTTGGCACCTGCTCGGTGATGTGTTGTGCCTGTTCACCTTCTGCTGTTGGATTGTCTCAGTTGTCGGTGCTCCGTGGTCATCCTTCCACATTCACAAATGAAGGACTGTGCTGAACATCTGATCCGAGAGAAGCACTGAACACAGGCTGGGTAGGACCAGAGCCTGCTCTGGGTTGCAGCCCTCAAGGGGAATTCTGCCCTATGGCCTCTCGTCCCAGAGCCACTCTGGGGCTCCACTCAGAGAGCAGCCTGCCTTCCCTGCAGCCTTCCTGCCTTAGGCCACCCTTCCTCCTGGCTCATCAGCTAACAGGATCCCCTGCCCTTTACAGTCCTCCAGAAATTTATCAAAATCTCTGCTATGGATATACCTCCCGCTCCCCATTCTCAATACTTGAAAACATATGCTTCCTTCTATGCTTCCTAAGCATGATGGGACTTAGTAGGGTGGGTGACATGAAGCAGCATCAAATAAACATCAGTTGATGATTTCAGACAACTACTATGGCTGCTGTGTGGACAGGGGCTGGATGGGGGAGAAGTTGGAACTAAGAGGCCTGTTAGGTCCACCTGTTTCAAGTGCAAGATGATGGAGCCAGATCTGAACTGAGGGAATGAAAAAAAAAGGACTAGTAAAATGGGAGATATTTTGAAGGTAGGCCTGATGGAAGTCCCCTGTCTGCAAAAATACAAGCAGATTAGCTTAAACGTGGGAAGCTGTTCAGAGTCAAGCCCTCAGATCTCTTTACTTTTCTCTCTGGCACAAATGATTTCTCTTATATTGCATTTCCATTGGTGTGCATCTGTTAGAACTAGCTCCACTTTATGAATGTCAGTTTGACAAAGGAGATAGTCTCCTTGGATAAGCTCATTTTTATCAGCCCATTTAAAGAAAGCCCTTCCCACAGGTCACTGGTTGCCAATCATTGACTGAGAGGAGAGGCCTTTCTCAGGTCATGTGACTCCTGTGCCTCAGACAGGGGCCACTTCTATGCATAGAACAGCACAGTCCTGCTTTCCTGGACAGAAGCGGCTCCATGTGTTAAGATAAAAAGGGACTTGGGAAGGGCTAAGTACTGTGACCAACCTGCCATTGCTTTATCTATAGGGTTGATGTGAACAGCAAATAAAACAAGACATATAAAACACATAAAGGGTAATATATTTAGATGAACCCCACTTCATTTTATAAAATATCCATTTGCATTACAAAAAAGTGTTTAATAATTGTTAGACTCCGCAGTATCTCATTTATGGGCACATTTTAATTCACAATAATTTGCTCAATTGTGGAAGTGAAGGTAGGCTTTGAAAAGCATCTAGGGATAAAGACAGGAGAAGTAAAAAAACCCAAGGAATTTGGGGAAATTACTTTATGAGAATCTCTATTGTAGACTTGGTGAGTTGAATAATTATGCCTGATACTTGCCTTCTTCTCTTTATTTTTCTTGAAACTCCAAGTCAAAATATAGCTTATATTTTCAGGACCATGACTGTTCAATATCTATTTCTAAATCTGTCTGGCTAAAAATGTATATGAAAACGGAACCTGCAATACTGTCATTTAATTAATAAAGGCAGGAATCTCAGTTTTTCACCATATGCATTCTTTTGTTTGGCTGCAACATAAGTGCTATTTTCTGTGCTGCTTTTTAACTTTTAATAAGATTCCTTTCTGTGGAGTGTGGATAATGTTGTGAAAGAGTAGCTAAAACATATTTTCAAAAGACAAACAGTCCTTAACTGAAAAATGAGCCAGAGAAAGGGGGAACGAAGAGAAGTGCAATCCATGACATATTTATGTAAATTTAACAATCCTCATGTGTTACTGCTTATTTGACAGGAAGAGGAGAAGGAAAATGGGCCTCCCTTTTTCTGATTTTGCATTTTGTCACTCAGTTGTTTTGACACTGTCTCATTTACGTTTGTATTTTTGTAGGCATTTTGTAGAAGGCATACAAAAGAGAAAACTCAGAGTGGGGGTGGTGGTCTGAAGACCTGGAACTGAGTACCAGCACTGCTGTTAACTAGCTGGAGACCCTGTGAAGGGCATTTCCCCTCATCCTTCAACTCATCAGCTGAGGAATAAACAGAAGGTTTGGATTAGGCCAGGGCTACCCAGTGGAGCCCAGGCCCAACACTGCTGATCTGGGATTTGGGAACATTTGATAATGATGAAGCACATAATCAAAACGTTAATCCCTTTTGTAACTTTATTTCACTATTTTTCTTGCATTGTATCATGGAGATAGCCTCCATTTGGTGCTGATATGTCTTCAACAGCTCTCTGATCTCTTCATGATTTTTCTGTTTTTACAGAGCAAACCTCAGACTCAGAGCCCTTGGCAGACAGCAATATCTACCCAGAATTTAAATATCGTCCCCCGCCTCCAGTGGTATTTGATTTTGAGGCCACCTCCTAATTATGGCAAGTGATTCTAGTATTCCACTTATAGTAATGCTTTCTTTGAAAATAAATGCAATTTTAAGTTCTAAAGTATGGTATGGCTGGAATGGTTCTGTGACATGCCTGGAGACGGGAAACACTGGTCTGGGCCCTCACCGAGGGTGCTTGCACCCCTGGAGCCTAAGCGCTCTCCCTTCTCGAGCCATTGTCTGCGGTTTCTACTGGTGGTGCAAATGCATCTATAGAGAACAAAACACCCCTGTCCATCTTCCTTCCATGACAATTCATCCGGCTCTGTGGCTCCCAGAATTTTATATACTAAACACGGGAACAATTTGTAATTCATGACTCTGGAATATAAAGAGAAAAGTGAGAAGGTATTTCTTTAAGAGTTTTTAGAAGTTTGTCTGTAGATTCCCTGTTAAACGTGACAGATTGGACACACATATTTATTTGGATCTCTCTCAAAACTCAACTAATAAGATAATAAAGGAATAAAATAGTTTTAAGCCTATAGGAACAGGACGAGAATGGGACAGGAGGCAACAGTGGGTCAGAGATACTAAAAAGTATTTTGGAAGGTGGAAAACTTGTGCATAAGGGACAGTTGGAATATGAGCGCCAGCGCAAGGAGGTGCCAGTGAAAAGCCAAGCTGATTCGCTCTGCCGGCCTCGGGAAAAGCGCAGGAATTAGGGATGCCAGGTTCCCCTGGAGACAGCAGGGGGTCTGAGAACAAGGACGCCTGCTGGCAGCCCTGCCCAAAGCAGTTTCCCAATCTTGGTCCTCTTGATGCTTGGGCAGGAGATTTGTGGGGGGGGCTCCCAGGCATTGTAGGAGACCTGGCACCCCTGGCCTCTGCTCACTAGATGCCAGCAGCCCTCCCTGTCCAGTCATGACCACCCAAAAGCCTACAGACACTACCAAATGTCACTTCAGGGGCAAAAACTCCCCCAGTTGAGTTCTATTAATCTAAAGGATCCCTCAGCCCTCCCTGAGCCCATGCAGAGAAGTCTGTTATCATTTTTCCACCCCAGAAAGGAACCAGAGGTTTATTCTATGAATAAATTGGACCAGAAAAGCCCCAGTCCTGGGAACAAGAGGCACAGAGAAAGCAGGGGTAATGCGCTGTACTGAAAGCCGGGGGTTAGGTAACATCTACGTACAGACTGCAGGCCTTTTCTTCTGCTCGGGATGGTGGAAGCGCCAGGGGTGCACGGGTGGGCAGAGCGCTGAGGCTCCAACAGGGAAGGAAAAAGAGGAAGCGGGCACTTACCCTGCAGACCTCCCGAGGGCTGGAGGAGGGCACGCGGGAAGCCAGCTCAAGCGAGGCGGCCCAGTGAAAGGAAAGCCCGCCCCCTCCGCCCTCTAACCCGGGGGCCCCTCCACTGCTCTTGGACAGACAACAAACCTGATTCGGAATTTGCATTCTTGTTCAATTCTTTGATATGAACTGGCTATTTTACACGCATTTTGTTTTATTCTGATGTATTTTTCAAGGCAGGAGGTCATAAGAAATTATGAAACAGTTCAGTAGCCCTATCGATAACTCTTAACTATACAAACATACGGTATGTGGGCTTCATTTGTACTCTTGACCTGGGCCTGCTGAGAGTAAATGCTCCCTTCTGTCAGAAGTGTAGTGTCTCCCTTCCGTCAGATTATTTAGTGACAGGACATAGAAAGCTAAAGGCAGTTACTAGTTTCAAGAAAAACCAAACGATGAATGAGAGACACTAAATGGAATCATACTATACTAGCTGGTTAAACTATGGAGAATATATATGTACATACACACTCTTCTACGTATATATATTTAATTCAGTGCTTATAATGATATAGAAATGAAGCAATACTGTTTTTCAAAATTGTGATTTAATTTAGATGCAAGGATGTGGTACTGCTGTATGTGTGGCCAGGGTGGTGGAGGTGGTTGTTTGTTAAACCCCCATCATCCAGGGTAGATATCAGTACAAATGTTATTTTTCAATAAAACTGATAAATCAAGATATAGAGCACATGTATATAATTTAAAGATAAACAAGTAAACTCTAGAAAAAAGATAATTTGAATGTAGCTGCCTCTGAAGAGCAAAACTTGAATGTGGAGCAGCGAGGGCAGGTTACTGATATTTTGCAGGATAAATCTTTCAGCAGTACTTGCTTTTTGAACTGTATACATGTTTCACACTGATACAAGTAAGTTTTTGTTAAATAAAGGCAATGGAATGACCATTAGGGGACTTAATGATGGGTGAAAATACTGAAGAGAGAATATTTATAAAAGGAAAAACATGATACATTTTTGCTGTCTATTTGGAATGAAGAATAGGTAGAACACAGGGGGCACGTGTTAACAAATACAAACAAATGGAGAAATCACAGAATGTATTCGTTTTGAATAAAGGAAGGAGTCGGAATCGACATTTGTTTACCATCTACGAAATGGCAGGCAGAGCATCAGAGTTTTATGTACATTATCTTATTTCTCATGACAATTCCATGAAGTGTGTACTATTATTCTCACTTTACAGATAAGAAAACTGAAAAGTATAACTGGGACCAGGGCAGGGGCCATAGTACAAAGGTGCAGAGCAAGATGCCAGTGTTTAAATCAGGCTTCTGACATTCAGGAGCTGTTGCGATGAGGGTTGACACACTTAAGCTTGGGTGTAGGCCTCATCTCCCTGTGCTTTTTCCCTGAGTTCTCCTATGTAACATGGGAGTGGAGATGAGAATGAAGATTATTATTGTCCTATGATTTCATCACATAGGAGTATATTGTGAGGAACTTAAGAGTAAAAATGTGTAAGGCATTTATACAAGTGCCTAACACATCCTAAGTGCTTTTATTATAAAAGGCATTTAGCCAATCAAGATTGAATGAAATCAGTGGGGACACATTTTTCTGAAGCTGGCTTTTCTCATCTTATTTGACCTCTCTGGCTGTTTGGAATTACCGACCACTTGCCCGAGGTCACATAGCTACTAATTAGTGAACCTAGACTTTGAACTCAAGTCTGTTTGCCTTCCAAGCTCAGGGTCTTTGTACTCTGTTGCCCCTCCCATTAATGTGGCACAAGGAAGAAAGGCCACCAAAAAAAGCAGAAAATGTCAACATGAGAAAACGGAAAGAGGGAAATGCGAGGGGTGGCCAGTGAAAGAGTTAAGCATTATGATGCTGAGTCAGACAGAGAGGGAGGTGTGATCCGTTAGGATCAAGGTAAGATGGCAGCATAGAGATTTCATTACTGAGACAGAGATACTACCTGAATAAGCTGGCCTAAGTAGGGCATTGTGATTGGCAGAAATGAATCTAAGTAGGGATGGTCTCAGGAGAAGCACTTGAGTCCTTCTATGACATAGCTTACTTTAACTCTTAGAATGCTGACAGAAAGATCCCAGCTGGGCTTTCAGAATTTTCTATCTTAGGAAGCACGCATTTTTCCCTCTGCCTCATGCATTCTGCTTTCCTACCATCCGCAATTGTAACTAATTCTCTATTTTGTGATGATCTGTTTAATATCCATCTAGACTGTAAGCTCTGTGAAGGCAGGGACTATGTCTGTCTTGTTCAGCTGTACTTAACCCAGTGTCTATTACAGCGTGAAAGAAGGAATAAATGGATGGAGAGAGGCCATGATTTGATATTTAATAAATTATATTTTAATGTTGTCCCTAAATAGCAGGTGACTATGGCAGAGTGATGTGAAAGACTATTTGAAATAAATCAGCCAATGTTTTGGTATAGGAATTAGAGTATGCAAGCTTGAAGGATCTTAGAGATTGTCCATCCATCCATCCATCATTCATTCATTCATTCATTCATTCAACTGGTGTCTTTTAGGGGTTTACAATGTGTGGAATCAGGTACCAGTCACTAGGAAATTAGAGAAGAGTAAGATACAACCTTTGCCTTGAAGGAAGGTGCTTCCAGTTTATAGGGGAGAAAGAGGAGACAGATTATTGCAGTAGGAGGTGATGAGGGATATGGCACCAGGAGAAAAGAGAAAGAAAAATGGAAAGCAACAATCCATTCCTGTGAATGTTCACTAAACATTTTATACTTGTTCACTTTGTTCCCAGGGAACAATAATTCTGCACCACACTCACAAATCTGGACTTTCCTAGTGAATAATGGCAAGGTGGAGCCCTAAAAGTTCTTCCTTCCAGGGGGTGTGGGGAGGGGCAGCAGCTTAGCCACCAGGCAGCCGTCGCGGAAGGATTCATGCCAGCCCTCATCTCTTATCTAATGATGGTGTTTTCAGACGGGGGTTTAAAAAAGTACATATGTGTAGCAACAGAGAATTGCCAGCTTTAATTTTGCCTCAAAATGGGCATAAAAACAAACAATCCCCAAATAACCTAACTACTCCCACCATCTTTTTATGCTTTGTTTTAGAAATAAAAAAACAACATATTTAACATAAAAATATAGAAAGGAAGTATCTTGGTAACTGGAGCACTTCTTTGAATGGAGGATCTCTTCTCTAGTGCACCCAGGGGGACACGGGAGCTTAGGGAGCTGAGATGACGTGGCTCAAGGCCACAGCGAGGTGGTGGCAGGGCTGGGGACAGATGGGGGCAACTCCCAGGCCAGGGTCCCATCTCCCAAACAGAGCACCTAAACCGCGGATGATTGTGGTATGAACGCGCTAAACAAGCTCTTTAGTTTAGGATGCAGCCTCTGACAGCAGGTTTCCAAGAAAAAGCCAATCCTGCTTATGGGCGTCACGTCCAGGCATGGCACAGGTGGAGAGATGAGGAAAGGCAAGTCCTCTCACATGGAAACCCCGCAGAAATAGACCAGCTGATGGAAAACAGCTTCGGACCTATGAGGGCTGCTGCCCATTAACAGTATTTAAGTGTTTCCTTTGGCATGTCTGCACTCTGAACATGAAAGGAGGGGCTCTTTTGAAATACTGGACACACAAAATACACAGTAATAAAAAGAACTAACCTTCACATGCCAGGCCTTTCATTCATCACCATCGTCATTTTGTCTTCATAACACCCTATGAAGCTGATGCAGTTCTCATTTCCATTTTAGAAAAAAGACACCATGGCACAGAGAGATGAAACAACGTGCCCCAGGCCACTGAGCTGCTAAGAGTGGAGTGAGGCAGGATTTGAACTCAAGAACTGTGACTGTAATTCCTGGTCTTTTCCATTATACTATAATGCATTACTATATGGAGCACTGTCAGACGCACGTCACTGCCCAGGGATGTGACTGATTCATGGCAGTCCAGAAAAGAATACAAGATCTCACACTGAAAGACAATAACTGCAGTTTATCTGAAGCACTGAGGGATTTATAAAGAATTTTGCACATGAAGTCTTTCATTTGATATTGTAACCTATGAAGACTACAATATACTGTATAAGGTTATAATATATTGTATACAATATACTGTACAGGTTACCATGCTATAACTGATGAAGGAGGCGTAATTATTACCAAGTTCAGAGAAGTCAGATTAGGTGCCCAGGCCACCCAGCTGTGGTCCAGCTGAGACAGGATCTAAACTCCATGTGTCTGGTCCCCCAGCCTGAGCTCTTAACGTAGGATATGATTTTTTAGCATTTTTCTCCCTCTAACTTCAGAGGTGAACTCTGGTGGGAAGGTTATTGTCCAAATGTATCATCTCTCATGTCAATTCTGTAATTTGGTGGGGGATTCAGGAGTATATGACAAGCTGAACATGCATAGTAAAAACTGATTCATCTTGGAAAGTGATGACAGTTTTTTCCCAGTAATGTCCGATGATCATAATAATCTATCTAGAAACATGGTGCTGCTTAATTTCAAAAACTGAAAATGTCAACAAGAATCATTCCATTATATTCAAGATTATTTAAGATTATCACTGAAATTAATGATACCTTGCTCATATTTGTACAGTTCTTTGCAGTTGACAGAGCACTTTAATTACATTATCTCATCTGACTTTCTCAAGACTGTTCAATTATTAGTCTCCCCATTTAACAGAAAATTTAGAGAGGCTAAAGCTTACTGACAGTGGCCCACATGAGATAGGTTAAAGCTTTTTCTACAACCCTACATCCCCAGCTATAGCACTGTCACTGTGTGCTCTTCAAAGCAGACTGAAGAAGATTCCAGGTGCAGTATATATGTGTCCTTCCTGGCACATCCCACTGCCTGACTCTCCAAGTTTCTGGAGCCTCTGGTAAGCATCCCTGGGGACCAGACGATGCCCCCAGGGCAGGGACTTCTACCTTCACTATGGATAGACTGATGATCTATTTGATGGCAGACATGGAAGCTGGGGGCTTCTGGGGAAAGACCTGCTCTCTGAAAAAACACCCACAGCAGAGAAGTGTTTTGAGAGGTGGGGAGGTGTTTGGAAATGACTGAAAGAGATATGATGAGTCTGAACAGATACAGCTTGGGAGTGACTCATATGCAGATATTAATCAAAAGAAAGTTAACACTTGAACAAAGAATAGAAACACCCAGAACTGCTGCAAGTTTGAGGAACATAAATACCAGTACCTAGCTCGAGTTTGGCACTCAGAACAGTCAGCACACAACATCAAGCATATTTCTTCTTTGAACCCAACTGGTCTTGGCTTCCTGGTCTACAAAATCCAGTGGGACAGAAGCAAATGACTAGTTATTAGTCTGGGAGCATACTACTGCCCATGTAATGAATTTTTGTATTCTGTGTTATCTTCTCTGCTCTTCTGCAGAAGGATATCCTGGCTGTTCTCACACAAAAAAAGTAGGCTTCTTTTCCTTTAGATCCACATGACTATCACCTCCTTAGTTAAGTTTTCCCTGACCCCTTCCCCTAGGCAGAATGTAATGCTCCTACCTTTGTGTTTTAACTCATCACACTGTATCATAATATTTATGTACCTTGATGCCAACCATTGAAATGAGAGTTTATTGAGGCCAAAGTCCAACAAACTTAGCCCAAACTAGGCCCCCAAGAGATGTCAGTTGAATGCATAAATAGAGGTGATAGTTAATTTTCAGTTAACTATGACACTCAGTGAATGGAGAGTGGCACGTTCTATTTAAAAGTTTTCCAGGAAACTTTCTTATCTAGTTGTAAATAATCTATCTTAATTTTGCCTACCCTTGCTCCTGCTTAACCAGAGGCAATCAGTGAATATCAGGAACCTATCCTGTCTGAAAGGAGTAATCTATTCAATGAGTTTTCAAACCCAACATTTCCCCTCCTCTAGCCCTGCTCTCGTTTGTTTGATACCTGCCTCCCATACCAACCTCTCTAAGCTGTGCTAGGGCAGGGTTCTGTCTGTATTGCTATTTTTGTATATTTAAGGTCTAGCACAGTGCCTGGCACAGGGTGGATTCCAGTAGACTTGTTTAATGAATACATAGATGAATTAATCAACTAAGGGCTTCTCAGGAAAGGTAACACAGCTGAACCTTCCACCATTACTTTAATACCAACTGCAGGGCTACCATTTTTACTGTCTACGTGGATCAGCCACTGTGCTAAATACCTTAAAATCCAGGTAGGGTAAGGATTAGTGGCTGTGTTTTACAGATGAGGAAACCGAGATCACATAGTTAAGCAACTCACTTAGACTCAGATAAGTAAGTTTGGCAGGAGCATCCATCAATCGAACCAAGTTCTGGCTGATCTCAAAGCCTGTGCCCAGATGAAGGGGAACAGCAGTTCCTAAGGAAAAAGCATGCCCAAGTATGGGTGTGGAAGTACCTAATGGGTTCAGAAACTGGTTGGCAAGTAGGCTACCCAGAGAGGAAGAGGCTAGACAGAGAAGCTGGGTGGGGCTCACCTCAGAATCAGGACTGTAGACTCTACTGGAGCCACACCAACTCCAGGCTCTCCCTTGGAAGTGAAATTTCTGAACAAATCCTATGCAAAATTTACTTCGCAGGTTTTCTGCTAACTGCAGAAATACAGAGCAGAAAATCTCCAGCACTTTAAGGTTCCAATTAGCTGAGTTGCAATTGATCAAACTTCCCCGTGAAAGAAAATATATAGGGTGTTCCCATATATACTCTACCCAGCTTCACAATGTTAACATCGTAAATAACTACTGCACAATGATTGAACCTAGGAAATTAACATTGGTGTAATGCTTTTCACTAACTCCAGACTTTACTCAGATTTCACCAGTACTTCCTCTGATAGCCTTTTTCTGTTTCAGAGTCCAACCCAGGGTCCCACACTGCATTTTAGTTGTCAGGCCTCCTTAGCCTCCCTCATTCTTGTGACAGTTCCTCAAACATTCCTTGTCTTCCAAGACCTTGACACTTTGAAAGAGTACTGCCCAGTTAGTGTGTAGACTCTCTCTCAGTTTGGGTTTGTTTGATGTTCTATCATGATTAGACTGAGGTCACATAATTTTGGCAAGATGGGCTAAATCTTGCCATCTTGGCAAATGCATCACAGTGCATCATACCAAGGGTACATGAAGTCAAAGGTGACCTTGATCACTTGGTAAAGATGGTGCCTGCAGGATTTCACCAAGTTAAAGTTATCATTTTTCCCTTTTAGTAAATAAAAATCTTAGAAGAGAGATTTTCAGGTTGTGCAATTACCCTACTTCTGCTCACACATTTTCTCACTGATTTTAGTATCCACTAGAGGGTCGTACCTTAAACAGTTATTACTATGGTGTTCCAATGTTGATTTTACATTTTGCACATTCTTTTTACAATGATTTCCTTCTGTAAGGAGAAAACTGTCCTTTCTTCCCCATTCATTAATTTATTTAATTATTTGTTTATATTAGCATAGACTCATGAATATTTATCTTACATTACGTGCTTACATCCTATGCTCTCATTATTTTGTTGTTGAAATTGTTCTGGCTTTAGCCATTGAGAGTTCTTTGCCCTTTCAGCATGTCCCATTCTATTCTTGAGCACTTCTTACTTTGTGGCACCACAGTTGCTTCAGATTCATCTTGTGTTTTTCTGCCCCAGCCCTGGACTTAACCACTTCTCCAGGAAACCCAAGTTCTTTTTTACTGGAGAATGGTATTTAGGAACCAAGATCTGCACACTAGGTGTTCTCATTGTTGCTAGAGTGTCATTTCTTTCAGGTCCTCTCACTGGACAGAGTAGGAAATACATCTATGCACATTAACCCATGTATATGTACACACACAATCATTTCCTCATATTTATCATTTCACATATATATTACAAAACCATGAGTTCATACTGATAACTGATCCTTCTGATTCCAGTCAGGTTCATGCTAGCTTTCCCCTTTTCTAAATGGTTGCTTACTTGGAGGACAATTTTCTACCTCTCCCTAGCTGAGAAGAAATATCACCTAAAGCAGACAAGGGTGAAGGTATCCCTTTAAATTTTCATTAACCAGAGAGTTTTATGTTACCTGTAACTAACACAAAGAGACACTAGCCAGCACCTGTGGCAGCTACACCTTTTGCATAAACGTATGTGAAAGTAAAATATTTAATAACCACTTGAAACTTGAAAGATCCCTTCCTTAGCTTTCTTATACAGTAACTTCCTACAGCACCTTGGATTCAGGGTCATGCTGTTCAAGAAGAAAGAGAGAATAGGAATCCCCTACTTGTTTTCAGAGAAGGCTTCTTGCCTAAGGCCATGAAAAACAGGACCTTTGCCGACCCTTAGTTTAATGTGGTCTAATTTAGCCTCTCTGATTATAAATGGGTTTCCACAGAACTGAAGCACTTTTCCAAAAGCACTTATGGCTGTGCTTCGAGAAGAAGCTAGCCTGTTTGGAAATCATAAGAGGCACAAAGGAGAGGAAATATAAAGGGAAAGTCTTTTAGTATAATGCATGAAGAAAAGAAGACACCAACAGAATAAATGCCTCATTATGGCACAATTTCAGCAGAACCATGCACTTAATAGCCCAGTATTACTGGGGAATATAGAGAAACAGAATACTACTTTTACTAGAAATTTGAATACATGTATTTCAGAGGGAGTTACTTCTACGTTTAAAATGTGATGAACTGATTTATTTAAATCAATTTTCACTGAATTCCTAATGTGTGTCAAACACCATCATGGTAACTGGCATTTAATGAATTTATGATTAGAGGTCTGGATCATTCTCCTGCTACAAACATCAGGAAGGTGGCTCAACTAAATGATCTCCATGGTTTAGCTCCAAGAGTTTGTGATTCTTCTGAGTCAGTGTGGTCAGGTGGAATGAGGAGGCTTTTTAGAATTACTCCTACCCCTGCTAACTGGCACAGCTTGAGCAAATCACGTGAATTTTATTTTGAGTTAAATTTTGTTAATTTTGAAATGGAAATAATAATAATAATAATAATAATAATAAAACCTATTCTGCAAAGTTGTTAGGAGAACTATATGAAATGAAGTAGGTATTCTAGCAGAAAGGTGTTGAGTTCTCAAACTAGCTGTGTCATGGTGGATGACACATTCAATCTGCATCTCAGTTTAGTTGTCTGTAAAAAGAGGAATCTCAATGAGTGTTTCCATACTTTTCTTTAGCTGGAGAACTCTTCAAAATCTAAATGATGTCTTATACATCTCTCCCCAGTAAAAAATATATACCAGCATTCTGAATTTTGGTTCAAGGTAAGGTGACCCACTGAAGAGGTGGCTGGTTTAGAAGCCACCGCGTCCCTTCTCACTGTGCTCATCTGCATGTCACCTCTGAGCACGGTTCAAGCAATCGTGAAATAGACGGTGCCTAAGCTTCACCTGGCTCCAAGGAATTACAGCGTTCCAAGGGTTCATCCAGGTCTTGGCCCTCTGGAGGGCAGAAAATGAGTGGTCAAGCCTGGTGCAAACAGTGGCGTGTAGTACATAACTAAGTGCAAAGCTGTGGTGTGCAAGCTGCGGGTACCATCAGGGCAGGAGAATGAAGCAGTGAAGGTTGGATAGTTGTCCAGAAGCTTCCAAGAAAATGTGAACTGAGCCAATTATTTTTTGGAATGGATAAGACTTTAAAGAGTAAGCAGAGAAGATGTTATTTGGGGATAAGAAGGAACAAAATTAGTCGAGTGGGAATGAATATGGTGGGTGTTGGACAAGGCAGAGTATGTGGTCCTACCCAGCAACTTTATGCTCACCTTGACCACAGTTCTTCCCAGCTGTCGTACCTTAGAAGGCCTGCAGTGAATCTCTCTCCTGGGACTCAGCCTTTTCTTCTTCATGATGTTGCTATCACCAGGCCTTGTCAGCATTGTACACCTGGAACCACACTGAGGCTACAGGTTGGTAGGTTTGGAATTTAAAACCAACGAAGTCAGGCAGGTCACTTTAGGAAGATGCTGAAATGTGCCCCCACTCAAAAAAAACAAAGAAGATATGCTGAAGTTCTAACTCCTGCTCCTAAGAATGTGACCTTATTTGGAAACAGGGTCATTGCAGATGTAATAGGGATGAAGTCCTACTGGAATACAGTGGTCCCCTAATCCAGTATGTCTGGTGTCCTTATACAATGGCCAGAAAATACAGAGACACACATGGAGAGTGCCATGTGGAGAAGAAGGCAGAGACTAGAGTTAAAAGCAGCAAGCAAAAGGGTGCCAAAGATTGATGGCAAATCACCAGAAAGCCAGTAAGAGTCACAGAAAATTTCAGAGGGAACATGGACTTGATTTTGGATTTCTAACTTCCAGAACTGTGAAACAATACCCTACTTTTGTTTAAAACCACCCAGTTTGTGGTATTCTGTTATGGCGGCCCTAGGAAATGAATACAGAAGGGTGTGGGTTTTAAGAGTTCTGATTGGCATTGAGAAAGAGGCTGCTGAGAGAGAGCGTGCATGCCTGGGTGTGACATGGTGAGAGCCATGTTTCTGAAGGTTAGAGTCCAGGATGGGTAACACAGGAGGAGGCTGGAGTGGAAGACCTCGGAAGTAAAGTGCTGAGAGACTTGGTTAGGATGGGGGCAGCAGAAATGAAATGAAAGCAGAAAAGCAGCAAAACTGTCAGGACACTCTAACTGACTGGATAGGATGAAAGCAAAATGACTTAGTTTCTTGCTTCAGTCGTCTCCTGGCTGTGGACCTTGGGTAAACCATTGTGTCTCTGCTTCTCTTGACTTATTCGTCAATGGAGACCAAGATAATAACTCTGGGTGACTAAGAAATTGAGAGTGCTGAAGATGTATGCTTGATCCAAAATTCTGAACCAGTTTTTACTTTATTCTCATCACCCCAAAGCTTGGTTGGATAGTATATGATTTAACAATGGCAATAATAAAAGTTGAAGACCTAGAGCTAAGCTGATCGTTTCATGTTCTGTTTTTGCTAGCTTTTCTTGTTTTCTGTTTTGGTAGGATAATGCATTCCTTTCATCTTCTGTTGAAAAATGAGCACGTGCTGTATCCCATATTCTGCCCACAGAGATACTCTTCCTTCTTATCCCCCGTACCTTCTTGATAGTCTAATTTTGCAAAACTTTCTCTCAGTCCCTAGCACACTTCCTGCCGTGATCCCAATTACACACTCCTCAGTCCCATTGCCAACGGGAATGCAAAATGGGGCTCTTTTCTGCATTAAACACTAAACAAAATACTGACCTAAGAATCTTTTTTTTAAAAATATGCATTCAATATTTCCATTTTTTTAGAGGCTTGATAAATTTTTGTTAAATTATTGGAGGTAGAAAGAGGGGCTGGAAAAAGAGGGTAAGCTCATGAAAATTCAGAATGCTGGTATATATAAGTTTATTCATGTGAGCAACAGCTCTGACACCCCGATCAGCCTGTTGTCAAACCAGACTCAAGATATCCAGCCACTTATATATCTTTTATATGTCTTAATATATAAGATATATATATATATATATATTTTATATATGTTTTTTAAACAAGCCCATATCCTTAAAAGTCCCCCAATAGGGGAGACATTTATCAGTGCTGTTTTTCAAGTACCTTTATGGGGTCTTAAAAAAGGGAAGCAAACTTTAATGTATGTATCAATGAAAACTGTTTACAAGGTGGAAGATTGCACCTGGCATGAGCTTCCTGACACATTTATCACTTAATTCCAACACTGGGTGGGAAGGGCGACCTTCCTGTGACAGCTGATGCCTGGCATAAAGGATGAAGAAAGTGTCAGAAATTTTATGAATCTTCTGCACGCAGCTGTAATAGTAAAAATGATGATGATTCTCTTCTCCATCCCCTTTCATAAATCTCCGCCGGCACTTGAAGATAACACTGACAATCGATTGTCGTCTTTCAACAGAAGGTACCCTTGTGGCAGCTTAGCTTGGAACACGGGAGTGGTACCTGAAATTGGAAGCCTTCCAGCTACAATATGTACTGATAAGATGCTGAAAAGAGAGAGTAATGGGAAAAAAAGCAGGAAAGGAGTTGGGGGAAGGGAGGGGAGAAGGGGAAGGCTCACAGCTCCAGCTGTGTGACAGTGAGCAAATCACTTGACACTTCTGTGATTTACTTATCTCTGTCAAATAAAAATAATATTTGCTTCTCCTAACTCACAGGAGAAATGTGAAGAGAAAAACAAGATAATGGAATACCACTTGGAAAAGTTGAAAGTGCTATGCTAATAAAAGGTATTACTATTCATATGATTGTGCTTTTGTGGTGGAAAAATGTTCAAATGAGAAGCATCTGACTAATTAGCAGTGAATGTGTAGCTTGGAAAAGATACTATGTGGATGACATGAATATAGGAAGAGAAGCTCACACTTGTATTAGCAAAGCTGAAATTCGACATGAGCTCAGTTTCCACATTGCCAAGTTGATAGTATGTGCTCAATGAATAATTATTTGACTGAGTGATTGCTTTTAGCACATAGTTATTTGCTTTTGTAAGTGTCTCCCTCACTACAGTAGTTCCTTAAGACAGGAATTACATTTACTTAATCTAGCGCTGTTTCCCAGTACCAACCACAGTATCTGTCACAAGTTTGGCATTCAGTAAGTATTTACTGAATAATCAAAAAAATGAATGAATGAAAGAATAAAAGGATGGCAAGTGTCTCTATAATTATGGTGAATCAGTTGAACTAGCTGGTTACTTAAAAACTGAATGACAAGAACCAAGTTGAAATGCTTTAGTAATCAAGACAATAGGTTAACAACCAATGGATAAGCAAACAGGCTAGTGGAACAGAATACAGAAGTTAGAAACAAACCCACACTTTTGGGGTCAGATATTTTTTGACAAGAGACCAAAGCAATTCAAAGAGGAAAGAAAGTATTTTCAAAATGATGCTAGAACTACTGGGTATCCATAGGAAAAATGAACCTCAACTCCTACCTCACACCATATACAAACATTAATTCATGATGGATCATAGATCTAAACATAAAGCTAAAACTTTAAAACTTCTAGAAATAAACTAGAAGAGTTATCTTCATGATCTTGGGTGTAGGTATCTATTTCATTGGGCAGTCAGAGAAAGCACTAACCTTAATGAAAAAAAAGATAAATTGTGCTCCATTAAAATTAAAATCTTCTGCTCATCAAAAGACATGATGATGAAACTAAAGTCTCGGGCTGGGAGAAAAGAATCACAACCCATTTTTCTGATCCTTCTTCAGATACTGTCCTGTCTTAGTCCTTCCCCCCAGAGAAGCTTCTTCAAAGAATGTTGCTGTCTATTCCTCACTTTGTCTTGCAAACCTCTACGTTGTGGTTCGTGCCTCCATCCTGGTATCATCTTTCCTATCATGCATCATGATTGTGAAATCCGCTGAACAACATTCTGTCATTATTTCAGGTTTCTTTGCTCTGATTTTTGAGAAAAGTGACCACTCTCTTGGGTGTGACGTCCAGACTGCCTCTCCCTCCCCATCTTCCCAGTTTCCCTTCTCCTCCGGGCTACCCCTCTCAGGCTCATTTTGGGCTCTCCTTCCCCTGCCCCCTCTTCCTCCTCTTCCTCCTCCTCCTTGTTCCTCTTCTTGCCTCTTACATTCAGTGTTCTTTGGGGCTGTATTCTTGGACCTTTACTTCCATCTCCTGGGGATCTTACTCTGATTCATGGTTAAAATTCAACCATCAGTTGATAACTCCCAAATCAGTATTTCCAAGTGAATTTCTCTCATGAACCCTAGGCTTCTAATATTCAACTGGATGTCCTCTGATGTTTTCATATGGGTCTCAAATCCCATGCATTCATTACTACATTTAACATAATCCATTCCCCTCTCCCAAATCTGCCACACTCACTATCTTCAACTTCATTAAAAGAGAACACCAGCACCAGGTCATGTTCCAATCCAACCATTTCCAATTACTTTGTCCACAAAATTTTCTCAAGTTAGTCCTATCCTGCCCATTTCCGCTGTTGCTGTTAGTCTACCCTCTTACATCTTGTATTATCACAGGAGTGTCCCACCTCTTCTTCGTGATTAGAGTTAGAGCCCTCTCTGTTTCCACACTATATACTGCTTATTCAAAAGTGGTTTTTCACAACATAAATGAATCTTATATTACTACCCTGCTCAAAATCTTCCAGGATAAAATTATAACTCTCCTACTTGATACATGAATTTTTATCACTTTTTTAATTTCACTGCCCAACACATATTCTAAGTTTTGGCTTTCTTGACAGTTCTCTGAGTAGGCCAAACATCTATCTATTCACTTGCTCATTCTTTTATGAACTTACTATGAATATTCATCATGTCCAAAGACCTATGATGTTTTACATTCCTATATCTTATGGATATTATCGACCCTTGTCTTTAATATGTTTTGTTTCATTTTGTATATGATTAACTTCCAAACATCCCTAGTTCAAAGTCATCTTCTCCTGGAATCCTTCCTAATCCCCAAGTCTTACTTTGATATTCCTCAAAAAACCCCTGCTATAGCATGTTGGCCTTGATTTTCAAAGAGTCCTTAACATATAGCATTGCACTCCTTTACCTCTTCCTTGTCTGCCTCAACTAAACTAAAAACTCCATGGAGGCAGGGCTTAGTTTTTTAGCCTGCTGGGACAGAGTAGGTTTGCTGCAGATGTTTGCTGAATGAGGTCAAGCTCAGTTTGCATCCCATTCTCCTACTTATCAGCACAATCATCTTGAGAAAATTACTTACTGGGAAATGTCTCTGAGCCTGGTTGGTAATAATCCTGTCTCTTAGGATCATATTTTGAGGGGTTTAAATGATACGATGGATGTAAAACTCTAAGTACTGCCTTGGCCTCTGGTGGATGGCTTTACAACTATCAGTTCCAGCAGTTTAACTATCACTCCCAATGGTGTAAGTCAACCCCAGCCTCCGGAAGAAATCATGAAGTGTAAGCTCTTACAGAAAGAGGTTGTATTCCTATAACTAGCCTCTCCAATGTGGGAGAAAGGTCTGCAGACATTTGGGGAAAATCAAGACTAAATAGGTTAACCACATATAACACAAAAGATGAACTATACCTGGAGAGTCAAATTGGACATGAGACAATTTATCATGAATAGTTCAAATGATTCCTGAAAGTTACCTCGACATGAAGTTTGCTTTATTCCAGAAATAATGTATTCCTTCACTAAATAAGTATCTGCCGTGTATGATGTCCTATGGAAAATGAATGACACAGGCATGAACCAGACATGGGTGTTGGTTTGGTAGGTAGAACCCAGAAAGTTGGCCAGGGAACTTTTACTAGCAAATCGCTTTCCCTCTCTAAAATACAGTTTCCTTGTTTGTAGAATGGAAACAATCTTAATAAATGTCTTCCTTAATTTGAATAATAAGTGAGAGAGAATCCCATTAAAAACCTTCAAGTGTACAGAAATGTAACAATTCTTATGTATGCCCTGCTGTTAAGAAATGTAGAATCTACTATGAAAAGACATATTTTTTTGCACCTTGCTTCATGTTTTTCTTTGGTCTGTTCGCCTTTCCTCTTTCCTACCTCACTTTCACGTTCTTGCCTTTGCTCTTGCTGCCTTGCTAATGAAGCAAACAAACCTCCGAGTCATGTGCTCGTTCCGCTCATTTCCACTTTCCCACCCTTTCCGGTCACAAATCTGTCTGGCTCTAACTTCTGAAATCAGCCACTCCAAAGTATTGGCCTGCAACTGTGGCCAGAAGAGACGAGTGGGGCTTCATGTCGACACAGTTTCTTGTTACAGAAATCCAAGCCTAAGTGTCTGTGACCAGCTTTTTACTCTGCTACATTTTCATCTGTCCTAACACACACGGGGAAGTGTGAACCGGAAACTCTCAGAGAACGAACGATCAGAAAAGACATGCCCAATTCAGCTGTCTTTGAATGTGATAGGGTTTGTGGGTATAATAAATATAATTTTTTAAAACCTGCATTAGGTTTGTAGATGGAATAAATACAATTGTGTAAAGCCTGGAATGCTTGATTAATGAAACGAGCCTTCTTTCTTCTGTATCTCATTTACAATCTAATTTACAACTTTCCTTTTTTTTTTTTTTTGGCTTAACATTATATTAAGAGATAATATTTTATCATAAGGAATTGTTTTTTAAAATTAATATGCACTTATAATAGACTTTCTGCTTTCTTTAAGGTAATTTTGGGTCCTGAGGCCACACTGCTTTTCCCAGGGTAGCACAGCTCTGATATTACAATGAAAGTAAGGAGGAATGTAGGATTTGGCTTACATTCTATGTTTCACAGGTACAGCTATTTGAGAGATCAAGGTTACCCTGCATTCAAACTTAATAGAACTATATAGATACATTAACCCTAAGGTAATGTTTAAGACCCATTTGTATTTTCAAACAGGAAATCCGATACCTCAGTAACAGAGATGCCACCCTGAATTTACCATTTTTCCTCATTTCAGTCTATGGCATGGGCCCAGACCAAGGAGACAAGTCTGACAAGGCAAACTCTATGAATTTAGGATTTCTTTTTCTTTTGAAAATCAGGGCTTTGGTCAAGATTAGACTTCCCTTCAAGGTGTGGCCTGTGTAGTCCTATAGGTCCCAGTAAGTATCTTGAATGCTGCCATGAAGAATAAAGAAAATTCCGATCAGTCAGTTCTGGGCTTGCCCAACTATAGTGAGAGAAGTTCTTATTTTTTTACTTTATTTTATTTGTCTTATCTTACCTTACAGAGGTTCTGCAAGTCATTTGAAATAAGAGTTGTGTTGTTACCCCTATTATTAGCTAAATATTTTGAAAAACCCACCTGCTTCAAAATACCTAGAAACACAGGATAAACTATAAGAAAGACTTTTAAAGAGAAATCTTTAGGGGCCACAAACTAAGAATGGGGATCAAGAATGACAGCCTCATATTGAAGCCTGGCTGCTCTCAGGGCCTCTGTTGGTCCTTGTGGCTCAGTGTAATGTAATGGCTGCACGTGAGGATATAGACAGACCTTGGGATTGTGCAAGGTACAGAGCTGAAATGAAGACTCGTACACAGAATCACAAGCTTTCAAGAGTTCAACTTCAGTGAAAGGGTGGGTAGTAAACACTAGCCTACTGATGAGAGGAGAAACTTGTCGATCTGAATAAGTTCTTTTGAGGAAAAAAATCTCTCTTGAGAATTTGTGAACACAAGTCTGTGTTTGCGTGGATTTCAGGTTTATATCTATACTACCTGGTAATGTAGGAAGCCTCAAGCAAAAGTAGTAATGGACAATGATCATGAAACAAGTGCCTGGCTGAAATAAAAGCAATTCTTCCCGTAAAGAATCACCCTCAAAGTGGACTTTGCAAAATTCACACAGTTATAACTGTAATGAATAATTTATAATTTCGGGAAACCAAAATGATAAAACTATGAGAATCAAATCACAATGAGTAAGAGCTGACAAAACCACAGGAAGATTTAGGCTCCTATGGACTTCAGAGATGAATTGTCAGGAAAAGAATTACGCATTTGGTAAAGAAATAAAAGGAAATAAAAATATGATCAAGGAACAATGTACTATGAAAAAATACCAGTACATCTTGAGAAACAAACAAACAAATACCTAGGAATAAAAAGGTTACATAACTCTTAAAATGAAAAACTCAGTGGACTGAACTGCAGAATAGACAGAGTTAAAGAGAGGATTTGTGAACTAGAAAAAAGCTCTAACTAAATTACTCATTGCATTTTGCACATTGAAACAATTATTTACTGTTTAGAGGGAAATATTAAAATGTAATAAGATAATTTAAAGAAACATGAAAGATTAAAAGAGAGTCTAGAAAACATTTAAGCCAAGTTCCAAAAGATAGGAAAAAGTAGAAAAAGGTTCCTGATTTAGGAACAACAACAAATCTGAAACAGAAAAGAAATCCATCTATAAATTATTGAATGAAAAAGATAACTTAAGTCCTCAAAAGCAGTTTTCTAAAAAAGATTACCTCCAAAGAAATAACAATTAGATTCACATCAGATTCCTTACAGCAACAAGGAAATAAAAATACAGTGAAATAATATTTTCAAAATTCTGAGGAAAAATAATTGTCTACAATTATATACCCGGAAAACTATCTTTGCAAAATGAAGATGAAACAAAAACATTTTCAGACAAAATTTGAATTTACCAACAACAGATCTATCCACATGGAATATCTAAAGGATGTTTTTAGAGTAAAAGAGGCATGATCCTAGAAGGAAAATATGTATCCAAAAGGGAATGATGAGCAAAGAAATTGCTTCCAGACCTGAAATGGTACTTTTCTGTGAAATCTGTATCCTAAAAGAGACTATTTTGGGGTTAGAAATAAGAAGGGGAAAATAAAATGTTTGCTCTTGTAGGTTTCATAGGATTATTTCACTATAGGAGGTTTGCTACAAATCTTCTCTACATAATCCAATCTAACAAAAATGAAGAGAAGCTGGGATTCACCAGCAACAATGCTCCCCAGCTGCAACCATGACATTCTAGTAGATGCCCCTGTCTCAAAATGCACGTGAGCAGGAATTGTATACACTTCTTAATATTTCCTGATCCATTTGCCCCGGTATATTCTCATCCTTGACAACTAGAGTGAACACCAAGAAGATGTCACATTTCTGTGTAATTTCTGTTTGCGGGGTTGCCTTCAGTATCATCAAAAAACCACAGGTTTGAAAGCAGCCTGCAGCGGTGCCAGAGGCTGGCAAGAGCTGCTGAAGAGGGCTGCAGGGCCCCGCACTAAAAGAAGCCACTGCTTTACCTGAGCCAATTCATGGTTAAAAAAAACATGAGCTTCTTTAAAAGATGGAAATACAATGTTGTAAATATAAACTCATTAGGTAAACTATCAATCTAAGTCTACACACTCTTCGTTAGGAATTACACAAACATGGCCAACAGTAAAGGACTGGTCAGTGGCCACACTGCCCAGTTATCCCTGCCTGTGATATGCTGCTCCTTATCTGAATCGGTTCCTGAGCAAATCCTGAGCATGGAAGACGGGATTTTTCAAAAGGCCCACCAGCCTATGGATTCTGGAAGTAGTTTTACTAAATCGGCTGGATATCCATCTATAGGAGTGGGTGTATCTACCTCTATTCTCTTGGCAGAGACCTGTTTCTACTCCCGGCCTCCGTCCCACTCCCACTTTCTGAACTACCCCTGACTGAAGAGAGAAAAGAGAGAAATATGCTACTTATATGGCTGTGTAGCAGCTGGAGCATTTGCTGGACTGCATTTACTAGGGGTATTGTCACTCCATTAGGTCCCGTGCTCACTCCCCGTTTTGCTGTCCTCTCTTCACTGCAGCTGGTGAGCAAGGAGACTCCAGTCCTTCTCTTATTTTTTCACCCATTCCCAAGCATGACAGTCATTCCTTCAGTTCCTAATAACGAAGCAGGCCTGATACTGTTAAGATCAAAGATCTGGATTTAAGTTCTAGGGAATGATTAAGATCCCTTAGACTTTAAATCCAAGTCATTTGTTCTGGAGAGCTCTGCCCTGGGCTTTTTCGGCACTCTTGCTTGCTGAAACAAAGTGGTCCTTTGTTTCCCATTTGCTTATTTTTCCTGTGTATTTCTCTCTTGAGAGATAGTAATAATTGTTTAATACTTAATACTTGCTGGGGACAGTTCTAAGAGCTTAATGTGTATTAATGTTATTATAATAATCTTCTGTGGAAGGACCAAAACATTCTCCTTTTTCACAGATGACAAAAATAAGGAAGAGGGTATTAAATAACTTGTTGAAGGCCACAGAAGTAGTTAAAAGGGAACCTTGCATTTGAACATAAGCAGTCTGTTCACACCCGTTAGTTATACTACATTCTTCTACTGGAGTGAATGGCATGGATGGCAGAAGAGGAATCTGTCATTCTCGGTACCCTGACTGTAAGTCCAGTGAATAGTGCCACTGCCCCGCCCAATACTGTCCAGGAACGGGCCCAGGCAACCTATGTACCCACTGACATGCTGCCTTTCCCAGAGCCCTGCTGTTCGTTGGCTGTGTGTCACTGGCCTCTGCCTTCACTTCCCCTCTTTAAAGCAGGCTGACCTACCCACGTCTCACCTAGCAATCCATTAACAAAAGCACACTGGGGGCACTGCAACCTTCTTTGCAAAACTTTCACGGAAGCATTCACTTTGTTCTCATCCCTTTTCCTGCCTTCTGCTCTGTTCCTTTGGTTCTTTAGCCTCGGACTGCTTTGTCTGGTCTCTCACTTCCAGTTCCAATATGAATGCTGAATTTTTCTGGCTTGCCTCTTGACCCTTTCCAGGACGGTCGCTTACACTGATCATCTGACTCACCCTCTACAGGCCGTTTTGGGAAAGACGGGCCTCTGGGAATCCTGAGCTCTGGGCTCCTACACTGACACTGACTGACTGGATGACAAGGGTCTTGTCCATACAGAACAGGCAAACCAGAACTTCAAAGAACTACAGCCCATTAGGCTTAGGCTGGAACTCTGCCGAATCCTGGCCAATGGGAACCTGGCACTACCTCTCCTATTTCTAGCCACTGGCTGACATTATGCCCCCCATGGGTCAGTCACCTAGAACCACAGCTCTCTTACCTCTTGTGACTCACAGATCATCCGCATTCATGCTTCTGTCCCTTTGCTTCAGTCTCATATTGGATCTCCTTTGATTTTGAGGCTGGCATAAATCTAGCTCTGTTAGATGGTCTCCTGATGGTCTCTTCAGAGCCAACCCTATAGTTACACAAACTCCCCTGGACTTGGTCTCTTCAGAATGTCCTCCTTTGTCCTACTTATCTATGCTGCTGAGATCCCATGGGCCTTGTTCCAGAGCCCCCCTGGGTGTAACCAGTGGCTAAGGATGGCTCAATGAAAAGCTATCCTGAATTTTACTAAACCGTAGTGGGAGGATTATTAGAATCCCAACAGCTATTATTGCATGTTTTATAGTTTTAACTTCTGAAAGAACTGGGTTCATGGCAGTTTTTTCCTCTTTGCAGTGCTTAGTACAGTGTCAAGAACATTTGACAAATAGACAAATGAGATTTTGAAGGATGGGTCTGTTGGTCAGGACTCCCTTTGCTACAAGTAGCTAGAAACAACTCAAACAACTAGCAATCTAGGGGTAGGATTAGCTTTGAAGGCTCCCAGGAATTCAGACAGGGCTACCAGGCCTTTCTCACTCTCTCTGTTTGCACTGGGTTTTGGCTTCATTTGTTTTTACTGTCCAGAGGCTTTCTCCATTGGCAAGAGGCGGGGAGCATGGTCATGAACAGGCAAATTTCTGCCATTTCAGCTTAGGAAGCCCTGGAGAAAAGTGAGGGCTTATCTCACTTAGTGTACATTAAATCTAGAGAAAAGTCCTGCCCATGTGGGCAGGAGATCATTCCTAAGCCAGTCACCATGGCCAAGGATTCTGTGTATAAAGATCAGCCAAGCAAGGGTCATACGTCTTTTCCTATGACCAAAGGGACAGATAGTATCATTTGAACCTAATGGACAAAGGAAACCAAAGAAACTGGGCCTCTAAATCTGTATTCACACTTGGAAAGATATGAGCAATGCCTAAACTGTCATATTCCCTTTTTCTTCTTCCAACCCCAATTGCTTTAAACCAAAATGCCCAGACACAGATTTTCCCTTTTTGTTGGCTTAGCTACTTATTACCGACTTCAGCTTTGTGGTTTTATGAAAGAGGAATCTAGCCGTTTTTTCTTCTGCACGATTACCCATTTAGCAACTGATGTTTAAGAAATGATTTTTTTCTTAAAAAATGTCATCAGTTGTCAAATAGGTAGTTGTTCCTTCTAATGTTAATGTTTGTTTCTAAGAGGGGTTTACAGCCCACCTCTGATACTTACTATGAATTCAACCCTCGTTTCTTCATTTATAATGTTGCCAGTCATTCATTTATTCAACAAACTGAGTGTCTAGATGTAATCTAACTGATCTAAGTGATCTAAGTCAGTTAGAAATCATGAAGTACTCTTAGATCTCCTCATCTAAGCGATGGAGAATCATCAGTGAACCAAAAATCCCTGCCCTCCAGGAGTTCACTCTCTAACAGGTAATTACATAGCATGTTATGTTAGAAAGTGGGAAGCCCTGTGGACAAAAGCGAGGATGGCAAATGAGAAGTACAGATTGGGTGAAGGGTAGCGATTTTAAGTAGGATAGATCAGCTTAGGTATCACTGAGAAGATATTTAAGAAACTACTTAAAGGATGTAAGGGGATAAGCTGTGTGGGTATATGAGGGAAAAGTATTCAAGTGAAAAGCAAGATCTTTATTTCTACTGGTGTGTCAATGCTTCAAGGCCCTTTCACCAAACAAAGGTAGATAATATGAGTCACGTTTCTATGATATATAGATGTATGTATGTATGTGTGTGTATACATATATATACACAAAACACATGTGTTTATATGGCATGTATACATATATGTACCATATATATATTACATGTTATATGTAAAACATTTCTCCTATTTTCTCTTTCATCATCCATCTATTTCCCTATCTACCTGCCTTGATATCCATGAGTTCATACTGATATCTCCAATTCCAATCCAGAAGCACAGAGTTTATTCTCACCTGTTCCCTGTCCTGATTGTGACTCCCTTCCCCAACAGACAGAAACCTGACTTCCTTTATCCTTAACATATTCACTCCATTTGTGTAAGTCTGGAACACAAAGAAGGCAGTGAAAAGAAAACCTACTAATTGGAGTTCAATATTAGTTTTCTACTTTTTCTTAATCTAAAATTTATATATATCCAAATGCATAAATCTGAACTGTATGATTTGATGAGATTTAATCAAACAATACACCAGCATGAACCCCACTCCTGCAACACTGAACATTTCCATCACCCAGGAAAGCTCCCCCTTGTCCCTTCTCAGTTATCAAAGCCAACCACTATTCTGAATATTTTTTCAGAACAGATTTACTTTGCCTAGATTAATGGAATCATTTGTGTCTCTTTTTTGTCTAGCTTTATTTGCTCAGCAAGGTATCTGTGAATTTCATACAATATGTATTCTTTTGTGTAAGGCTTCTTTCACTCAGCCTAATGCTTTTGAGAATCATCCATGTTGCTGCATCAATCATTAATTTGTTCCACTTTATTGCTAAATAGTATTACGTGGTATGAATATATGAATATACCACATGTAACTGCTCTGAAGTGTTTCACTGTATAAAGATGTCATATTTTGTATATGATTATCTTGCCCTTGAATATCTGGGCTGTTTCTGGTTTTGAACTATTACAAATGAAGATGCTGTGAACATTCTGATACAAGTCTCTGTGGCTATATGCTTTTATTTCTTGGGTAAATACTAGGAGTTGGATTGCTGATCAGGGTCACATATGTTTACTTTTATAAGAAATTATCACACCTTTTTAAAAAAAGTGGTTGTATCATTTTATACTCCCATCAACAAGCATGACAGTCTTTTTAATTTTTATCATTTTAATGAACCTCAATGTATATCTCACAGATTTGTGTTTTCTTAATGGATAACGATGTTGATTATTTTTTCATTAACTTGACCATTCCTGTATTTTGTTTAGCATAAGGTATAATCAAGTCTTTTGCATATTTTTTATTAGCTTATTTACCTTTTGACTGTAGAGTTCCTTTTGTCAGATATATTTTTGCAAGAATTTTCTCTCAATCTCTAGCTTATCTACAAATTTTCTTCTATTACTTTATGATTGGCACATGTTCTTAGATCTGATAAGCTCTAATTTATCTTTTGTTGTTGTTATTTTATGGTAATTGCATTCCCTACCTTTCCTAAGAAAGGTAACCCTAGGTAACAATGATTTATTCTAAGATCTCATAGTTTTTAGCTTTTATATTTTGGTTTATGATCGTTTTCAAATGGATCTTTGTATTTGATATGATGTAATGGTTGATGTTCTTTTTTTTCATATGGACCTATTTGTCTATCTACACCTAACATCACATTGTCTTGGTTACTGTAGCTTTATAAAAAGTCTTGAGGTCAGGGAGGGCAAGCTCTTAAACTTTATTCTTCCTTTTTTTTGGTTAATCCAGGTTCTTGTTATTTCCATATAAATTTTAAGATTACTTTTTAACTTCCTATAAGACTGCCTGGTGGGATTCTGATAGGGATTCTGTTGTATCTGTAGATCAATGCAGAGGGGAGAGTGGAAATTTTTGCAATACTGAGTTCTCTAATCCATGAACATGGTATCTCTCTCCATTTATTTAGGTCTTCAATAATTTCCATCTGCAATGCTCTGTAGGCTTCAGAATATTAGTCTTTCACATAAAAATTATTCCTAAATATGTTCTATTTTAAAGATATTCTACATACATAGTACTAATTAGTTGCTAGTATGCAGAAACTCAGCCGACTTTGAATCTTTTCTCTGTTTATGAATTCACTGATTATTGCCCTTCATTATTTCTTTTGTTCTACTGTGTTGAGTTCAATTTGCTCTTATTTTTCTAGCTTATTAAAGTATAAACTCGGATCATTGACTTTAAACCTTTTTAAAAATATAAGCATGTAAAGCCATAGATTGCCTTCTAATTACTGTTTTAACTGTATCTCACAAATTTCACATATGGTATTTTTATTATCATTTAGTTCAAAATATTTTCTAATTTCTATTGTTATTTCTTCTTTGGCCTATGCAATATTTAAAACTGTATTGTTTCATTTCCAAATATTTCAGGCTTCACTAGATATGTTGCGATTGATTTCTAATTCAATTCTGCTATGATGACATAATGTGCCTCAATGTGAATCGGGGACTCCCTCGGGCAAATAGCCACAAAAATACACATATTATCATATATCAAGTAGACAAGTAATACAAGTACTGAGAGTTGGGGCTCTCCAAAGTTTAGAGAACTTGGAGAAGAGTTGACAAAGGAGACTGAGATGGAGTAGCAAATGAGATCAAAGAAAAACCATGAGATGTGGCATCTTAGAATTCAAGTGGAAAAGGTTTTACTAGAAGAAGGGATCTGCTGTGTCAAATTCTGTTGACAGGGCAAGTCAGATGAGAAGTGAAATGGATGATTTGGTTTAGCAATATGGAGCTCACTGACGACATTGGTAAGAGCAGTTTTAGTTGAGAAGAAAAGTCTGTCTAGAGTGAATCATGAAAGCAATTGCCTACTTCACAGGATTACTGTGAGAATTTAAATGACAAATCATGAATTACATTAATACATAAATAACTCATCAAATTAATGAGGCAATGAGTTATTGTTTAGTGGGTAGAGTTTTAGTTTGGAATGAGGAAAGAGTTCTGAGCTGGACAGTCTGGTGGTTGCATAACAATTAGAAAGTATTTAGCACTGAATCGTACATTTAAAAACAGTTAAATGGTAAATGTTATGCTTCATATATTTTACCATAATAAATATAGTAAAGAAATGACACCTCATTATAAAAACAGGCAAAACAAGAACATAGAGAAATATAAATCCAAATGGCTATTAAATATATGGAAGGAATTCTATCTAATAATTAAATTAGATGACTAATTAAAAAAATTAACAAGTGACATTTATCACCTATCAGACTGGCCATGTTGAAAAAGTTTGATGATATATTGTGCTGGTAAAGACATGGAAGAACAGTATGTTCACATATTTGTGGAATGTAAGAGTCACAACATCTTCAGAGAAAAATTTGGCAGTGTCTATCAAAATTAGTAAATCCTATGTCATTTGATGACTTTGTAACAATTCCATATATTTATGTACATACATCATACATGAATGTATAATTTATATATAATGCATTCATACATGCATGCAATAACCTATTTACACAGATAATCTTTGCTACATTGTCTTGAGTTTCCAGAGAGTGGATAAATAACTTATGGTATAACCATAAAATAGAATCCATGATTCCTGTGCAGCCCTTGAAAAGGAGGCAAGCCAGCCTAACCAGCAAAATGCAGAACAGTGTTCATACTGCACTAGTAAACTGATTTTGTAAAAAAAAAAAAAGGTCAAAATATACATGAATATATATTCATAAATACAAACACACATAAACATGAATACACACAATTCTAAATATTTCTGGAAGAATTTAGAAGAAATTACTACAGCATTGCCTCCAAGTAGAGAACATATAAGATTGTGGTATGAGGTATGAGGGAGATGTACTATTTACTCTGTCTTTCTATACTTCCAAAGAAAGTTTTTCTTTTACCCTGTACACATAATACTCTTGCATAAATTTTTAAAAATTGTATTGACTATAATACACATAAGAGAAGTGCTTATATCACAAGTGTACAGCTTGCTATGCTTTCACACTGACGTGATGAACACATAACATTACCAGGACCTCTGAAGTTCTTCTGTGATCCATTCCAATTATTACTGCCCAAGAGGTTATCCTTACCATTTTTTAAAGTCTATTTGTTTATAATAATTTAAAGTTCATGGAAAAAATAAGGGAAAGGTACAGAGAGTCTCATATAGCCCCTGTCCCCACACATGTGGAGCTTGGCTATGAACATGCTCCCAAAGAGTGGTACATTTGTGATAAGTGATGAAGCTACAGTGACACATCATAATCACCCCAAATGCACAGTCTACATTAGGGGCCACTTTTGGTGCTGCACATTCTATGGGTTTGAACAAGTATATAATGACATGGATCCATCATTTTGAAATTACACAGAATATTTCCATTAGTCTATAAATCCCCTGTGCTCCACCTGTTCATCCCTTTCCCTTTACATTTTTAATCTAATATTTGGACATATTTTTCTGTCAATGCTTATAATCCATCATTATTTTATTCACTGAAACTGGACAAAAGATTACAATGTGTTTAATTACCCATCTCTTCTTCGAGTCCCATAAGACACTATCTGGAGAGTTAAATTCTAGATTGTCATCAGCATTTTAAAAACATCAAGTACAGCTCATTTAGAGTTAACGGGGACTTCACCGGTTTCCTGGCTCATCCCTGCCTCTTGTAGAGCACGTTTTTCTCTTGAAGTCTATAGTAATGTTTGGTATTCTTGTCAGCTGCCTGGCCCCCAATCTTTTCTCTTCTACATCAGACATGTCTTACCTCATAATCTAGACCTTAATCTTCCGACCACTAGATTTGCTTTACCAGGCCAATCTGCAAGCAGGGGCCAGGTCTGCCGGTCAGATACCCGCACCCCACACCCAGCAAGCACCTGTCTTAGTGATGGGAGGTGCTGGCAACAGCAGTTGCGTCTGGTCCCCGGAGTCGAGAGGCATGGCTGTTCCAGTGGGAGCGTCCACTCCATGTATTTTTAAGACACTGCCATGCTTACGTGTTCATAACTTGTGTCCATAGTCTCTTTTACTGCTGTAGAGAATTTCCATGGTATGACAATAGTGCAATTTACTTTTTTCATTTTTCTACTTAGGAACATTTGGACTGTTTTCAGATGTTTGGTTTTTTAGTTACAGAAAGATGGGGCTCCCAACAGTCTTGAAATGCATTTCCTGGTGCACATGCCTCTCTCTTGGACATTAAATGTCCATACCCTAGCCTAGAAAATTAAGTCAGAATATCTGGGGGTGGAGTCATAAAATTTATTGAAATTAGGTTATCCATATAAAGTAAATTTCTGACATTATTAACTTTATAATTTGAATCCTAGATTTATCAACTGAAATCTAGCCCCAAACCCATCAGTGCCCTTGCAGTAGGGGCATTTTAGCAAAAGTACTAGAGCAAAAGTACTATTCTCTCCTCTCTTGGTGGATCTGAGAGTCTTCTGGTATGATCCTCTGGGCCAGTCTCATCCAGTGATTTGCACTGGATGCAACCTAATGCCCTCATTCACACTCAAGAGTTAATGCACCATTGTGAGTTGTCTTTGCTCAGGGTAAGAGGCATTTGGACAGGATACAAATATAGTAGTTGAATTTTATGGCTCATCATCTGGAAAACTGAAGAGAGAATCTCTCTCTTTCTCTGTTCTTTCTTTCTCTTTCTCCTCTCTCTCTCTCTCTCTCTCTCTCTCTTTTTTCTCATAAATGATGCCATCTATGCAGCTGTCTCCCACTAATCAGGCATGCATTCCCCGAGAGCATTCTGAAAAAACTGATGCTTTGGGCTTATCTGCATTTCTAATGGAAGAGGGGCAAGTCATTCCTTGAGTTGAATCCTAGTACAAGTTGGGCTTGGGAAAGTGCTTTAGGCAATAGTATTTTTTCAATTCCGTAATGGGAAAAACCTAAAATGTACTTAGCCAAACACTCTGAGCCCTGAGGCACTTGAAGCAAAATGTAATCCATATGTTTCTGATTAATTTCACTCACCTCAAAGGCTCTTCAGAGTGGGGTTTCACTGCTAAGAAGTCTTCAAACCCTTCAACTTTTCTTTCTCCACAATAAAGAGGACTTATCTACTGAACCCATTTCCCAAAACACAGTAACATTCAGGCTCAGCCTTGAGAGCTCCTATTTCTAGAGTCCGGCATGCCACTGAATATATCTTGCATCTTTAAAAATCTGTCCTTTTCTCAAAAAAGAAGCACCATAGCATCTTAATAAAACATTGCATAAGAGGGAAGAAGGATTATGCTAAGGAATGATTTTGTTTTAAAGACCCGAAGTTCTCAGAGTTAGGAGGGAGCTGACTCCATTTTTAAATTTGGTTTAATTTTCTACTCTTTTGTATGACATTGATTTCACTTCATATTTTTCCTCTAATGCTCAGTGAATTTCTCTTCTCCTCTTCCCTCCCTTCCTCCTTTCTTTTCTCTCTTCCTGTGACACAAAAACTTGGCAATTACACATCCCAGGCAACAAACATTTTGGCTATTGTTACAGCATGTCACAGATGATCTGATCCCGTTTTCCCATTAACTGGAAAATGTAGTCTTCATATGCATAAAGAGTAAAGTATAAAGTAAAGAGTAAATTATAAAGTATATTTTTATACTGTAAAATACATAAACAGAGCAGATCCTTAAAGCATTTTGGCTGTCCAGAGAATGAACATAAATATCAAAGGGATAGTCAGGAAGTCTCAGGATGGGATGTGAGTTTAAGTTGCAGTCTGGCAAATATGTTTAGAGGATTCAGACTCTGTGAGTGAGATTGCTCAATGCTAATCCCAGGGCAGAAACTGTTTGTTTTCTGGCCCATTTTATATAATGTTATTCATATTATATTTTATAAAACCCTTTACATTTGTCATTTGGTTGAATAAAGAGGAGCCAGGAGAGAGTGTTGGACTGCCTGTTTTACATCTGCATGCACAACGAGTTAGAACATTTGGAGTAAACTGACTAGTCATATCACACCTGGAGTCATATTAGTCAAAAAACTAGTTCATTCCTTCAGCCTGCCTCTTTTTAAAAACTGAATTGAATTTCAACTGAATTCAAGCCTGTCAAGTTAGCCAAACTACTCATAGCTCAAGGAAAATAGTCATTCTAGTGAGTACTGTCTTTGGGTTTTTTTTTTTTTGAATTGACAAAATTTATATTACTGGCTTGGATCTTCAAGTTACTCAGGCCTAATGGTTTTCCATTCTACCCTGAGCCATTATGACTAATGGTAAATGAAATGCAATTTTTCCCAAAAGCTTATTAGGAAAGGCTAAAAATAACTTTTACTTCACCTGCAAAACTTTGCAACCCACATTTTCCCTTATGAAGAGGAAACTAGGCAATAAAGAATGGGACAGGAAAAGCCATGCAGAGGAAAATGTTGAGAAGATAATCTGCAGATCGTTTTTTAAATCGAAGCCTAAATCCTGTCCTAGAAAATTCTATTTCCAGTGTCAGTAGTTTATGCATTGAAAGGAAAGTGTCTTCTTATTTGGGGGCCCTATTCTAACTCAAAAGAGTGTGTGACACTTATGTAATGTTTCCATGAAGTGTAACAAATATTGTTTAGAGACATACTGCTCCCTGTATAACATTCTCTGGTCTTATTATATAAAATATGTATATTTAGTTTGAAACCAGTTGAATACTCTGGATAAACAGGATCATATAAAAATATTTTGCAAAATTCTTGATAAATTACTGTTATTACAAAAACATGTTTGTAGGTCGCTAGGTGTTAGTTTAACGTAAAGGCCCTTTTTCTTCTCCCCTGAAGCCAAATACAGGGTCGGACTAATTTTAATACCACTTTCCTCATATATTGCCCAATGCCTCTCTACGCTACCCCTTTCCCAATACATTTAGCTTACAGAAAAATGTTTAGACTCCTCACTGAGGAATTCAAGGCCTTGGTACACCTGCCTGGCCCCATCTCCCACTGCAAGCCCCTGCCCAGTTACACTGGTGAGTTCTCTCTTGCGGGCATTAGCACATCAGCTCTACATTTCTCACCCTGACCCTTTGCTATAGTTCGTCTCCTTCATCTGACCTCTCCTTCCTCTCCCCATTACTCGCATGACTCTTACCCATCTTTAGGACTTAGCCATGCTCCCCTTCACCAGGATTAAAGGTTTTTCTTATCCTTTGGGCCCGTGAGCTTCTCCCTTCCCTGCAATGTTTTAGCACTTGCTCCTGTAACCCTCATCTGGTAATGACATGCTACCCTTTATTGTTGGACTGGATCTCACAAATGTTCATCCACCTGCCTCCAACTAGATTACAAGTTCACTGGGGGAAGAATCCATGTCTTATGTTCTGGAGAATACGAACTAATGAACGCCATCATTTATCATCATTAAAAGTATTATTAACGCCTTACATTTGGATAATGACATACTATTGATAGAACCATATAAAAAAGAGAGTTGTACTCATTCCCATAATAGTTTTTTTAAATGTTATAAAAAAATACTCTCCATTTCTGGGAGGAAAAAGCAAAGCCTTGAAAATTTGTGATTAACCTAACTGCACATAGTGTCAGAGCCAGGATTTGAAGCTAGAATTTCTTTTCCTGGGGGTAGGGTGTTAAGCTTAAGAGAAATAAGAATTCATTCATTTTGACTCCACGATAAATTTGACAAAAAGATGTAGTTTAAGAATTACTAAATGTAGATGTTACATCTTCCAAGGTGAAAACTAGTATCATTCATTAATCTCTATTCCCAAAGCATTTATACACATACCCTTTAATCTTCATAAAGTTCTTGAAGAATGGATTTTATTATCCCCTTTTAAAGAGGAGGGTCACAAATTTTAAGTAATTTACCTAAAGACCCACAACAGAAAATGGTAGCTAAGAGTATCAAACTTCAGATCACCTGGTTCCAAAGCACATGCCTTTCTAGTACATTCTGAAGCTTCTCTAGAAAGCTAGAGCAAAAGGAAAAGGAGCAAGTCTTATAATAAACTGCACATAACATCTTCTCAAAGACAATACAGATACTCCTACAATGACAAGTAGGCCCACTATCTATCTCAGTTAAAGATCCATGATTGCATTTTTGTTTATCATGTCTTACTCTTTAATTTAATTGACTCATGTATTACCTGTGCTGTAAAGGTGATATGAGATGTTTGCATCCAGTTACAGTGAAGTATAAAGTAGACTGTAATAAGTTAAAATGCATACTGCAAATCCTAGATCAACCACTAAAATAAAAGATAGGAAAATGGGGTACAGCTAATTAGCCAATAGTGGAAACAAAATGGATTATTAAAAAACTCAATTAGTCCAAAAGAAGGTAAGAAAAGTAAAAAGGAACAAAGAACAAATGGGGTAAATAAGAAAGACACAGCAAGATGATAGATTTAAACCTAAACATACGTAATAACATTGTATTTTATTAAATACAAATGTTTTAAATATACCAACTGAAAGACAGAAATTGCCAGGCTGGATAAAAGCACAATCATATGTGGTCTAAAGTAATCCACTCTAAATGAAAATGTAGTTTACAAATGAAAATGACATACTATTGATAGAACCATATAAAAGAGATGATTCTTTATGTTCCTTATCTTTCCTAGTTTCACTTTCTATTCTCTGGGCTTGCTCTGTTTTCAGTCATGCAGGTTCCTGGGGCAGTAGAGAAAGACCCAAAATATTATCCAGGCCTTCTGTCTAGTTATTAGTTTATCTACCATTCAACAAAAACTAATGAAGACAACACTTGCCAGCTATCCAGTGTTGAGCTATATGAACAGGTATTGATTTTTCTTGTAGGGAAACAGGGAAAGAAATATTTATGTAGTTAGAGTCTGTTTTTTAACTTAAATAGATGTGTTTGAATAATAAAAAATTATACATACCCTATTGTAGAAAAATTTGGATATCTTCATAAACATAACAAAGAAGTGAAAATTACCCAATATCTTGCCATCCATAAAAAAACCACTTATATGTCAGATATTTGTCTATTACCAAGATCAAGCATATGTACTTTATAAAAATAGGATAAAATTCAGTATTTTCACTTTAAAATACATTGCGAGTATCTTTTCATGTCAATACATCTTCTATAAAAAAAAATCTAATGCCCATTATTCTACTACATGGGATACTGCGATTTATCCCAGTAATAATTATATCCAATGTATGTCAAGCACTTACTATGTACCAGCCACTGTGCTAAGAACTTTGCATTATTGATGAAGGGTGTTGGTCACCCTTCATTACTCTGTCACTATCTAATATTATTAACTGCTATTACAACATTCTTTTGTATTGCCAACAGGCCAAGTTGTTATATTTTATAGTAAAAACTAAATCTTTCTTTGGCATTGGTTTGACATGATACTCCTCCTCCTACCTCCAAAATGCTGTACCTCTCTATTATTTTTTCACGTGCCCACCCATGACACATTCCACCTTTTGAGGGTATCCATGTCAGTTATGTCCCTCAACTGCGATAAAAATATAATTTTTCACATTGGTTCAAATTTGACAGCACTGTGGTTAATGTTTTGAGCACTTCAGCATTGTACTGTAGTACCTCCTAATCCCCCAATATGCTACTAAATTGTGTCTAAGGTTTTTTACTATTTTGAACAATGCCGTTACAGATATCTTTGTGGGCATATTAGTTAATTGTGTCACACTCATACCATGACTTGCCTGATGCCCAGATGTTTTCATTCACTTTCAAGACCAGAACTGTGCACCAAGATACTTGGTATTGAATATGAGAATGAGTCTTGGTGGTATGCTGGGGCTGGCTGGTGTCAGCTTGGAAGAACTGACTGTGTGCCTTTCTTACCAGCTCAGCATTCAGTTATATCACACTGAAATCAGCCATGGGGTAGTATTTACACCACGGAAATCAGCACACACTCTCAACAGAGAGATCTTTTCCCCTGCAAGGCCTGTGATTAAGCATTTACCAGCACATCCCTGGCCTTACTGATGAGTTCATACAGGTATCTTATATGCAGCGCTGCACAGTGACTCAGCTGGTAGAATTCCAAATCAGTATAGCATTGTCTACCAGCCAAGCAGTCTGCAACATGGCAGAGCGGAATATATAGTCTGGCCCGAGGTCACAGAGCCTGAAAGTGGTTGAGATGGAATTCTAACCCCAGGGTTCTCTGTCTCTAAAACCCATGTTCCTCTGCTCCATTTTGCTACTTCTAGAAAAGGCAGGCTCAGGAGACGGCCTGGCTTTATCACTTGACCAGCTATGTGACTGTGAGCAAGTTACTTAGCTACACTCTCTCTAACTGTCTCCATCTGTTAAAAAGGAGTAAGAACAGTACCTATTCCAGTGTGATATTATGAAAACCGAATGAAGCAATGAATCCAAGAGACTCAGCACAGTGCTTGGCACATAATAAGCACATATTAATTACTATTAAAACACATTTTTAAAGCAATAATGTGATAAGCCAGTATCTTTTATCTAGCATGTATCTGGTATGCCACAGTGTTCTTTAAAGGTAAAGTATGTGTAATAGTGTCATTTTTAAAAAAACTTTAAAATTTAATTGAGCACAGTTCTTTTTTTTTAAATAACTGACACATACTTCAGTGTGTATGGTATAGTTCTACTGCAGAAGAACTACTTGCCAGTTCATTTAGCTGATCAAGCCTCCTTAGAAGCCTCAGATGAATTCACTGGAGCTTCAGATATATGGAGAAGTGATTTCTCTTTGAAAAATGATGATATGGTCACCTGAACACCTTAATGTTGGCTCTTCATGGGAGATCTGGTCGTTGCTACCTTAGACAAACGTGGTCGCCTTTGGTTTCTCCTTCAGAGGAAGTGTGCATTTTGGACGTAATGTTCTTATCATTTGAAGGAACATATCTTGATAAATCAAAATAACAGCTTTCAGCAAAGACTCCACTTCTACTAAATTTGTTTAAAATGACTTTAATATTCTCTCTCAATTCCTCTACCAGCTGATGGTGTGGAAGAAGTTTTAGGGTCTCAGTTATGTATAAAAACAAAGACAGCAACAGATTGAACAGAAGAGTGCCTGGCATTATAGCCAGCCCTCTGTACATATGGACTGAATGGTTAATGATTCAGGCTGAAGTGAATGTTGTAATACACACACTCACACACACAGATATAACAACCAATAAAGATCATATATATCTAATCTAAAATATAAGTTGTAATAAATATCATCACTGTATTTCTTGTATTTCACGGGCACAATATTTTGACTGAGAATTTTATCAAGTGCCTGGTCCTTTTCCTGAAGTTATCTGGCATCCCCAACACTAAATGTAAGACATGGAGGAAAGTGGCCCAGCAGGCCCTTCATGGGGAGATGGAATTACTTGTGGCTGTCAGTAGTGTCCCTTCTTCACAGCCAAACTTGATGGCAAAGCCCCAGTCCTTTTAGCCACACACGTTTTACTCAGCAGGTATCTCAAGCCGTAATGACAAAGTCTCCAGCAAATCCAACAGGTGAAGTTCCTTCATTGTCATTATTATTTTTGTTCCCTAGAATTTGGATTTCAATGGCATTTCTTCTAATACTTTGGTGAAACTTTAAGACAGTTTCCAGTTTCCTGTAAGTTTTGACAACTGAAGCCAATTTCTCCGAGGCCAAATGCAACTTGCCTCTCAGCTCTGTCTCAGGTCTAATAGTGTCAGCCACCTGCAGATCCTATACAGACAGCTATAGGCCACCTCAAGTTCCCTCAGAAACTTTTTACAGCCCAGTTTTCCACAGGAATTGAACAATGACAAATGAATAAGGTGAAGTTGTAAGATGACGTCCCATAAATTATAACAAGCACCTAGTCTGACCTGATCCAGCCTGACAGGCCTCCAGTCACGCAAAGACACTAGGGCTGTCCGGCTTTTGGTTCATCTCAGACCAGTTGAACAGGTGAAGAAAGGAAGCTGGAAGCTCCAGCTAATTCAGTCAAGAAATAGGGGAAATATGTTTATATGTCAAGAAACATAGATTTCCACCACCCTCTGTGTCACTGGTTAAATTAAGTATCTGTTTACTTCATCCCTCTGGGCCTCAGGCCCCTCAACTATCCAGAAAGTTGGTGAACAACATGGTCTCTAAGGCTTTGCAAACCTCATATTTTAATGTTTAAAAGAAATCCTACAATTTGCAGTGTTTACTGTGTCCTAGGGACTGTGTTAACTTCTTCATATACATTATTTCATTTTGTTTTCACAAGGGCCTGCCCTACTGACATTATCCCTGTTTTGTAGATGAGTAAACTTTTAGTTTTCGGAGAAGTTAGGTAACTCGGGCAAGTTCATGAATAGATGGAAGAGCTAGGACTGAACCCTGGGCCAGCCTGTTTCAAATCACACACCTTACCCACTACCCTGAGCTGTGCCCTGACACAACCTTAATATTTCTGTAGCGCTTTACAGTATCTTAAAGCACAGTCAGACCAAAGTCTCAGGAGATCTTCTGCTTAGTCTTCTAAGTGTCCCTGTTGTAGTGTTCTGTCCTCTCATCCATTGCACTAAGAACCCAGTTCTATATCATGTTTGATGGCAAATGTCCATACGACATAAAGAAGCTGCAGTATCTTATCTGGTCATTTCATTTGTGCAAGCAAGTCTCTATGGAGTCCGGATGTCTGTGACTCATCCGTCAGCTCTGGAATCTCTTTCAGAATTTACTGATCCCCCTGACAGGAATGGGCAATGGCTTCAGAGAAAATGGAAAGCTCTGAACCTTTGCCAAAATCTCAAACCTAAACAAAACCCAAGTGCTTATGCTGAGTTTGGGTAATAACTTTGTTCTTCTGGCTCCTGCAAAAAAAGTCAAAGATATCTCTCCTTTCATTCCTACAGGCTTAATGAATGACAAATTAAAGTGAGCCGAACATGCACCTTGCAAAGAGGAGCTGCCAGAGACTGATTTTTGATCTAACAGCCTTAGGATTTTCTCTGACATGGTTAAGCTTGAGATAGTCCACTTAGAGGAAAAGTAGTTAAAGAAAATCTGATAAAAATTTTCCATTACTGCTAAGGCAGAGATTTTTAGGAGGCTGACTGGTGAAGTAGGGGGAATGTGCCATATGGGACAGGCATGAGGCCCAATTCTTCCACCCAGTAACTGTGTGGCCTTAGGCAAGTTATTCAACCTCTCTGAGCCCTAGTTTCATCATCTACAAGGCTGGGATAATAATTATTTACCACATACGTTCGTTGCAGGGATTAAACAAATCAATTGTGTAAAAAGGTAATATATTTGCCATTCCCAAATTCCACAAACTTATGGAATTTTAGAGTTAAAAGAGACTTATGATATTGAGTTCGGATAACTGATTTTACAGATTAGAATGGTGAATCCCAGGGAACTAAAATCTAAAATCATATAATTAGTTAATGGCATTCTAGTCCATTCTATCTGTAGTCACCTTGACATTTTGCAAATCTGGCAAATAAAGATATACACATCTGTCAATGAACACAATTTATGTAGTATCCTTTGTGGGCTCAGCACTGTGTTAAGAATTGTGAAGGATAAAAACAAAGTCTCAGGAATTATCAACAATCGGCATTAGGACCCTGCTGTATGCAGTATTTTGCACTTTCAGTTTTGGTGATGATAAATGAAGTGTAAGATATGGTACATGCCTACTGTTTAGTTGAGAAACTATTGTTTGGTTGAGAAAAGAACATTAACTCATATGGAACGAATAGAGAACCATGCAAGGTGGCTTGTATAAGTACAAATGGTATGGTTAAGATGTGAAAGTAGGAGAAGAAAATAAATAAGCCCTGGGGGAGTCAGAAGAGGCTTCCTGAAGTTATTTAGTTTTGAGGGATTCTATTGCTATTAAGGAGACTAGCATGGGAGAGAAGTAGCCAGAGGCCATGTTCCAGATAGGAGAGTTACTGTACCTGAAGCTTGGATTGCCTCTTTGAAGATGGAGATGAATTTGCTCCTACATTACAAGTTGTTGTTAAGACTGCACAAGATGATAACGATTATGCACTTAGTGTAGTACCTGGCAATGATGAGCACTGTCTGTCTACCCAGCCATACTCTGAGTTTCATGCTCATAAACTGCTGTGAGGTAGTTACCATTGTTCTCTCCATGTTGTGGTGAGGAATCTGGGCTAAGTGAAATTAGGTATGGGCATGTGACAGTATTTTGGCCATTAGCGTTTGGGCAAAAGTGACGTGGACTATATTTTTGGGATAAAGTGGTAACAAAATGGATGTACCCTCTCCCACAATCATTTTCCCCATTTATTAATGGAGAGTGGTCTAAAAACTAAAAGGAAGGTGAAGCCACAGGATAGAGGGGACCTGGATCCCTGAATGGCCACATGGAAGGTCACCCAATCAGAAATATCCATCACTGGACTGGCACATGAGTATGAAATATCTTTCATTATACAATCACCAACATTCCAGGATATACTTATTCTAACCCCAAGCATTACCTAACTACTGATTTACTAAGGGTTTAAAAAAACTTTGAATTAGAACACATGATAGCAATAGCTAGCAGATTTGGGAATGGATAGATAGGAAAATTAACTCTTTTAAGTTTCTTTTCTTGTTTTGGGGGGTAGAAAAAGGTGTTAACTTTAGTCTCTGATAAATTACATAGACATAGTGTAATCTCCCAGGTAGCCACTAAAGAATAGTAATACAGAACATAAATCCCAAAATAGTAGAGAGAAAAGTTGAGTAATGGAGAAGAAGGTCATAAGGGAGTGTCAAATAGAAAGTAAAAAAAAATACAATAAATATTAGCGTATTAGCAATTGTATTAAATATAAATGGGTAAATGTTCCAAATAAAAGATAAAAATATCAGAATGGATTTTTAAAAACTAACTACATCTACAACATGTAACTACAGAATGGTTTAAAGTAAAAGGACAGAAAGTGACATACCAGGTAAATTCTAACCAAAAGGTAGCTAGTGTAACTACGTTTGTATTAGACCAAAAGAACCTAAACTCAAAAGAAAAAAATGCTAAAGATAAAGAGAGAATTTTCATAATGATAAAAGGCCCATTAACCAGGAAGATAGAACAATTTGAAATTTATATATGCCTTGATAAAGCAGAAACTGACAGAACTACCAGGAGAAGAGGAAAAATCTACAATCACTTTAGAAATAATTGATAGCAAAAGCAACAAAAAATAAATCAGTAAAGATATAGAAGGTTTGAACTACATGATTAACAGAATTACTATAATTAACAAATACAGAACATAATACCCAGTAACTACATAATGTACATTCTTTAAAGGTAGGTAAAATATTAACAACTTACTCTATTCTTGAGCCATAAAACAATTCTCAACAAATTTAAAAGTATTGAAATTATGCAGTCATAGAAGGAAAGAATAAAGAATAGAAATTAATAAAATTGAGAAAGAATGCACAACAGAGAATATCAACAAAGCCAAAAGTTCATTCTTTACAAAGATGATAATTTTAAAACTTTAAAACTGATGAGATTGATCAAAATTTCGAAAGAGAGGCACAAATAACCATTATGTAGAATGAAATGGAGAACATAATAATCACTGTAGGCATTAAACATGTAATAAGATATTAAATAAATTCCTAGAAAAATATAATATTAAAACTGACTCAAGAATAAGTAGATCTGAGTATTTCCATATCCATAAATAAAGGTAAAGCAGTATAAAAAAATTTCCCTAAAAGAAAATTTTAGGCCTAGTTTCTTCAAGCACTTAAATATATTCAAGGAAAATATAAATTTCAGTTTAATGTGGTCTCTTACAAAGAACAACAAAAAGGGAGTGATCCCCATCTTTTATTGCATAACACTACCACATCCTTGCTACCCAGTTTGACAATGATAAATCAAGTAAAGAAAATGGCAGAGACTCTCATTCATAAACATGGATGCAGAAAAAAAGCATCAATGTCCTAAACTTTGATGCAAAGTCCTAAACAATAGTAACCAACCAAATCAAGAAATTTATAAAACTAGAATATATTATGACCAAGTAGGATTGATGCCAGACATACAAGAATCATTTACAGTAGCAGAACAAATTAAATTAATGTAATCATCATATGAACAGATTAAAGGGGAAAAATGCTCATCTCAACAGAGAAAGTAACAACACTTAATACAAGTCAAAATTCATTCATGATTTTAAAAAGCCATTAGCAAATTAGATATATTGGTGAGCTACTGACACAATAATGCAATGTAACAAAATGCCAGATCAACTGCTGGTCAGATAATCTACAGTGGGTTCATCTGGGTTTAGTTTTGAGTTTTAGGTTAGGTTCAATTTTTTTGCATATTTGGACTAACAGGCTCTCAGGGATGTGTTTTTCTCATGGTGATAGGAGGAGCCACAGAAGAGTGAGTGGAAACAGGGTTCTCTCTTAAAATCCTAAGCTTGGAATTGATACACAGTCTTTTTTATTGACACTCTAAGGGTCCCAGTCACATAGCCAAGCCCAACATCAATGGGAGGTGGGGAAACATGCCACTTCATCTGCGAGGAACTGTGTTGTCCCATGACAAAAGGCAAGAAAGGTGAAAAATTAGGAATAATAATGTAACATCCCATTAGAAGAAGAAGAGAACTTCTTTTAACTGATAAAAGATGTCTACAGAAAATAAAAAAATCTATAGCTAATGACGTATATAACTTATGACACTTGAGTAGTTTGCTTTTGAGATAAGGAGAAAAAAAGGACGCCTCCATGCCACTTTATTTGACATTTTTTTTGGACATCAGAGATTTTAGCCAACACAGTAAGAGAAGAAAGCAATAACAGCATAGTTACTGGTAAAGAAGAAAACATTTTTTGTTGCAGATTATATGATTCTGTATTTAGATAATTCAAAATAATCAACAGATAAATTAATTAAATTAATGAGGGAGTATGGCAAGTTTGTTGGATAAGAAAAATATACAGAAATCATATGACCAAGTAGTAGCAAATATATTTTTAAGATACAATGCAATGTGTCAACAACTTAGGAATGTATATACTGAAAGTTGTTCAAGACTTTTCAGAGAGGATTATAAACCTTTAATGAATGACATTAAAGAATATCTAAAGAAGTATATGATCTATATAAAGGTCAAATTCCTATGTTTCACACCTGAAACTATCATCAATCACACTTCAATTAAAGAAAAAGTATATGGTCTTCATAGACGGAAACACTTAATACAGCAAAGATATTAATTCTCTCTCCTAGGTTGATCTACATATTCAACTGTCTTACCTGAAGGTTTCAGGCCTTGGAAAAATTCACTATGGATTCAGTGAGACCAAGAAATGACAATGGAACGTTCTTGGGGTAAAAGGGTTTCGACATGGCTTTATTCTTACAGTGGTAGGTGGAGCACTAAAATCACTTCTGCAACCAGCCGTCTGCAGGTCCATAATCCACTTCCATCTCTGCCTCCACCCGGAGCACAGGGCGCAGCTCTTTATATAGTGACTCAGTCAACAACAGCTTATTGCCTACAGGTGGGGAAGCAGTAGCCTGGCAGGAGGCCAATTACATCATCAAGTAATTTAGGGTCAGGTGAGGATCCTGGCCAACAGGAATTTCCATTTCCCCCATATCAGCGTATCCCAAATGAAATTCAGACAGGATTTTGGGTTGAACTTGGAAGTTGATGCCAAAATGTGTATGGCTGGAAACTGTTTGTTTTAGCTGTGGAGAAAGGGAAACTTGGGGAGTCAGAGGAGTAGCTGATTGTGGATAAAGTGAAGGTTCCTGTGGCCAGGATTCTCCCCTGGCCCTGGTTGGCTAGCTCACTGCACATGTGTGGGCAATATGTCACTATTGACTCTATATAAAGAGCCGTTCCAGTGCTCTGGGCAACATGGTGGCATAGCTGCAAGGCTGCAGGAGAGCAGAGATGAGATGAGTGGTGGCAGTGCTGAGGACAGAGACTGAGACGGTGGTGGGGGTAGAGAGGCCCTGTGGGGAAGTTGGGGTTCCTATGCTCAGGATCCTCACTGAACTTAAACCACCTGTTGGTGTAACTGGCCTGTTGCTAGGCTGCCACTTCGACACCTTTAGGCAATAAGCTATTATTGTGCTATATAGAGAGCTCGGCCGGGTGCTTTGAGCAGAGGCAGAGACGTTAGTGCTCGACCTACTGCCGGGAGAACAAGTTGGGTAATAAAGCCTTTCCCCCAAAGAACATTCTACTGTCATTTCTTTGGTCACATTGAATCCATAGCGAACTTGCTGGGGGCTGAAACCCACTGGCAAGACAGGCCCAGAGGCAGAGACTGGCTTGCTGCATGCAGACTCTCTCTGAGTGGATGGGATTCTATTGACTGACCTGCCACTATGGGAATAAAGTTGGGTATAACCCTCTCACCCCAAGAATGTTCTGTTGTCATTTCTTTGGTCTCATTGAACTTGTCCAGGGCTGAAATCCATTGGCAAGACACTGATTTTCCTAACTGATGCTAAGACAGAAAAGCAAGGTAAAGAGTGCCTTTGAATAGCTCTATGTATCTGAATGGAAAGGGGGCAGTAAGTTTTTTATGGTTGAGGTGAGAAAAAGGGAACAAGAGATTGAGCATAAATTTCCAGAGACTTTTCAACAACTGGCCTAAAAGTCATGTATCATCTCAGCTGGACTCTGAACCACAATATAAGTTAAGAAAGAGAATTTGTTCAAGTCTAAGGTTATGTTCAGGGTGAGGATTTATGCAAAAGGTGCAGTGTTTGATTATTTTTAAATGTTTTCTACAAAATGTACTTCAGTGAACATTCGATAATGAACAGTACAGAAGTAGTCCTATACATCCTATTTAAATTTGGTTGTTTTAATTACAAGTTTTACTTTTGTAAGAAAAGACACAATTCCTACTATCTCCCTCTAGGTCGTTGGTTCTCACCTTGATTCCATTAGAAATAAGTAGGGAGCTTTAAAAAATCCTAATACCCAGGCCATACCAGCCTAACCAAGTCAGAACCCCTGAGAATAGGACCAGAGCACCAGTACTTTTTAAAGTTTCCCACGAGATTCTAATGTATAGTCAAACCTCTACTAAAAGCGTGCCTTCAGTATCAGTGGTTTACTAGAGATATCAATGTTTAGAACCCTCTCCAGTTAAACTGAAATCTCTGGGAGTGAAGCTTAAGCACTGAGATTTTTCCAAAGTTCTCTAGGTGATTCTCATATGCTGACTGGGATGAGAACCGCTGGTTATAGGGATACAGATATTAGCCACCACATTCAGCACAGCCAACACCTACTGGTGACTTTTTTTATAACAATGGGTTCAGTTCTTAAGCATTTAAATAGCTCTTTGAGTTGTGAACTGGCTGTGTCCAACTGAAGAAAAACGTATTCAACATGTTTTGAATACCTACTGAAGACAAAAAGATACCGTACTTGTCTTGGAGTGGGAAAAAAATACCCCAAGAAATACATATTCCACTTTCTGGTAAATTGTGGGTGGTCCAAATACCACCAAAACTCTGTAGAAAGGACTCTAACATCATGAAGAGCAATTTACTAAGGCACAAAGCATGTATGTATCTTTTCTCCAAACCCTCAAATACAGCCCAGTCATATGAACCACATAGCACCTCTTCCATTCTCACAGCTTGGGGAAAGAGGAGAGGGTAAGGTGGTGATAACAGAAGGCAACATCACACCAAATATTATAATAGTCCTGCCAGCCCCATCGTACCTGAGAAGTGTAGTTCACACTCACAAGAGCAGTGTAGCAAGTTACACTCCTCTGGCACCTCCTTGGCAGGCATGTAACTCCTAAGTGACTTAGCAAAATCTGGAGCTTAGAAGGCCAGAGCACTCACAGCAGAAAGCACTGAGAGGAATTACACGGGGACCCTGCAGATACTGTGGTTCTGCACAGTTTTTCCCCATGTGCCCCTTCACCAAATGCTAGTTCACAAGGCAAGACCAACCCCCCACACACATACAAAGGACCCTCAATGAACAAAGTCCATGTTCTAAAATGCTTCGTTGTATTTCCACATCTGCAGATATTCTCTCAGGTATGATAGATTCAGTCATTCACTCTTTGGCTTCTGTGTACGGGGACAGAGATATCCAGGAAGATGAGGAAGTGGCTCAGAGTCACATCCCTAGTAGGGACAGAGCTGGGATGTAAACCCGAGTCTTTCCCACGGAGTCCATGCTTTCCCCTCTACTATAGCAGGAGTACTTGACATCAGTATGGCGCCTTGCATGTGCAAAGACCAGTAATTCCCAATAATTCTTATTTCCTTAAACACCAAACACACCATTTTATTCATATATTGTTTACTGCTCTCATTCTCTCAAAGGATTTGAGTAGAATATAACCTTTATTAACCTCAGGGCCTAATAAAATAGTTAAGATTGGCCATCACATTTGGTCGTCCAACATAATTCCTCTGAATAAAATGGTCTGAAGGTCAGAACATGGGCTGGGGAAGCATATGACCTGGGACTTTAGGTCAAAGAGAGAATGAAAAATAAGTGTACACATCAGAAAGCACTAGTCTCTGAACTTAAAGGGAAGTTGGAACCCTAAATCTCAAGCCTAGATCAAATACCCACACTGGTGGTCATCCTTACTTGGACAGATTTCCTTCTTACAGTTGTTAGGAATTGTGCCTGATAGGATGTGATTTTGACCAGAGACCCAGGAAAAATTATAATCTTTCCCCATAATCCTTCCCCGTATCCTCCACCTGCCCTCACCAAGAGTTATACACACAAGGCACAATAACAGAATTTGGATCAAAGTGCCAGTTTATTAATAGCTGTGCAAGAGTCCCCCCACCCCAGCCTAAATGTTGATTAAGAACACCTGTGGCAGCATTGGGCTTAGATGTGTGGCTAATGTGGACAAACAACTGTCACTCTCCCGTTTCTATGCCCATGCCCCAAATCCAAACCATGAGGCCGGTGGGCTTCACGTGGGGCAGTGAGGAGCAAGAGACGCAGCCAGAGTGGTTCACTCACCCCCTCGGCCATTGAGAAACACGGAAAAGAAAGAGGGAGACAAGCCCTCTGGGGACACTGTCTCACTTAACAGGTGGGAGCAGGACAGAAGGTGGGGTGCAAGGGCAGAGCGGGAACAGAGCAGTGGGCTTTGCCTTTTAGGGCACAGTAAGCATGCTTGCTGGCAAATGGGGCACGATGATAGGTCTGCACTGTGACCACCCAGCCTACCACCTCCCCTCCCTGCAGGGAGTGCGGGATCTAGGGGAGGGCTGAAGTGGGCCTGGCAGGGAGGTGGCAGAAGGGCCCTTTTTCTACAACAGACTTGGGTTTGACTTTCTCCCCTCTTTCTTTCCTTTTCTTTCGTTCTTTCTTTCTTCAGCTATAAAAATAACATCGTGCTTGTAGACTTTGTGAAGGTTATGTCCTGAAAAAAACTGAAGAGTAAAATTACATTTAAAGCATATAGAACGTATCGGGCACTCTGATCACATTTCCCGTGTTCTTATAGGTTATTGACCACAGAGGTCCATTTACAAAACAAGGGCCGCTTCGTACTTTCCCTCGTCTTCTGTAGCAAGAAGAATTTCTCAAGGGGTTTCTTGCTCAAGGGCCCAAGATGTCCCAAGCTCAAGGACCACTTTTATCAGATTTGAAAGGTAAGGTCTGTCCCTGGGCTTGGGCGTCTCCTTACGACGGACCCTTACGGACTGATTCCAGGCGGGCAGGAACTCTGGGGCCTTCTCGTGCCTCCTCTATTGTCAAGACTTGCTCCTGTGACCTTCTGTCGGTCATGTGCCCCATGTCTTGGCTCCTCGATAGCTGTCAGATCAGCTCCCTCTACTCCCATCCCCACGGCAGTAGCTTACTAACTTGTTTCGTGTCATTTCCCTTCCAGTGCACATGTCCCTCTTCAGATTTAAGATTTCACTCTGACTACACTCCTCCCCTGGTAAATACCTTTCTGTGCTCACCCACTGCCTGTGGATAACATTACCAGCTCCTTAACGTGGAATTTCAGACGTTCTATGCCCCGGCTCCTTCTTACCGCTCAAACCTCGCTTCCCCTCACTGCTCCTTCGCATTCTATTCCTCAGTGACAGTAGTCTTCTGGTCGTTTCCAGTGCACCTGCACTTAATGTTCTTCGATCCCTGGTTTTTTACCCAGTGTGTCTCCTTGCCCGTGTAAAGCCCCACCCCCTTCTTCATCTGATCACCTCTCCGTTTCTCCCTCAAGTCAGCTCAGGTGCTGTCTTCTCCAGGATGCATTCCGGCTGTCCCGTTCCTTCCATGCCTGCTTCCTTAAGACTTTATCCATACTCTTCCCGTACTCCTTCCCCATCCTTCCATAGCACACACCATATAATGCTGAGATTTTGTCTTTGTCGCTACGTTACAGAGTTCAGGGGCTATTCTCAGTATCCTCGGCCACTATACACTTGAAAGAGGAGATCCTCCCTAACCACACGGCCAGCACCCCTTGGCAGGCTTAGAATTGGGTTCAGCAATTTGCACAGGAGCCAAGAACTTGCTTAAAAATAATTTGACTGGTGATGCCTGTCACTGGGACAAGGAAAATGTCCTACAGATGCCATCTTGGAAAACAAACTAATATTCACGGTCCTCTAGGTCATCGAACAATTCACATGAAGTTATTTTCCTTATGTGAAAGTTACCTGTGACCAATCCCTGTGTTACTCATTATGCACTGGTTTTCAGAGATACTTTGTAACTTGTGGAAATCATTATTAAGGCAGTGGAATATTCCGTTAAGGTAGTGTGTCTAGTCTCCCAGCCCTGCTCCACACGCCTTCGGGGCGTTTAGACTCCCAGCCCTGCTCCACACAACTGCAAGGCTCTGGCTCCACTCACCGTATCAGGCTCTGTCTTCTTTTAAGTTGGAACTGTTGTTCCAGGTCAAATCAAGTGAATGGTAAAGGTGATCAGCATCCCAGGGGGCTAGAAGCGTGAGACACGCTTGTGGACAAGGCTGACTGGGGAAATCTTGACAAAGGAACTGGGACTCGGTGGAAATCAACCAGATGGAGAACAGAAGTGGGAGGTCCGTAAGGACAGAGAACCCCTCCCCCACCATTCAAGCGAGGTTGCCCATCCAGCTTCTAAGACTACCTGGCAGCACCAGCCACAATCACCACCCAGCTCCTGCCGTGAGGGTTCTCTGTGACCGCGTAGGTGTAACACCAGGCAAGCGGAGGCAAGGCCATCCAGATGGATCCAGTTCTCCATGTTCACTAAGGCCCGGTTGTCTCAGGAGATAATGGGACAGATGTTAAAAAGGTGGGAGAAAGACAGAACAGTCCTGTGACGGCCCACATGGTCATGAAGTCAGAAGGAAGACATTCATTAGAAAGCATATTTTTCCAATAATGGGAGATAGCTCTCTTTTCATGTGCTGGTGTGTTTTAAGACTGGTTTTTAGATAACCTAATGCAAAGTGATCAATTGCAATTAATTGCTTATTGTATATTTCTCTCCATGCTTTTGTGTGTCACATTTGTCTATTTGTCTCCTGTGTTCTATTTTCAGACAAAGGGGGCTAAAGCAAAAAAATCTTCTTGAATACATTCATGAATATTTTAGCATGTATTTTGTGCACACATTTAATATTCTCTCCAGGGCACACAGAACAGGGAAGTGATAGAGGAATCTAGACCACCGTTTGGTGCTGGCTGCCCAGTAGCTGATGCTCTCAGAAGGAAGGGGCACATTCCTGAAGCTGACAGTCTGAAGTGCTTCAGCAAAGCCAAAAGAGGACGTATAGCTTTCCTGCTGAAAGGCAAAGGGTGGTGGAGGGTGCAAGGGGGTGAGGTGAGGAAGAGAGGAAAGGAACAAGGGAGCATCTACTGTGTCTCTAAAGTGGCATAACAGTTCTGCTCGCATTCATTCACTTACTTGTTCATTCAAATCAATTGTGAATACTTGCTATGATCCTGGTATTGTACCAGTTTTAAAGATGCAAAGTTGATTAAAACACAGTCACTGCTGCAAGGAGCACTCACAGTCAAGAGGGATGCTACCACAGAAGCCACAAACTATGACCCACTGTTGCAAATACTATGGGTGAAGCTACAAAGGTAAATGAGAAGCCTGGAGTGGTATCAGCAGTGGGTGCTAAGGAAACACTGCCTAAGGGAGGCAGTACTTGAGCTACAACTTAAAGGATGGATTAGCTTTAGACAGAGGACCTCCATCCTGGAAACCATGTGCTCAAAGGACCTGATGCATGAGTGGCTGAGGCAAAGTCCCCGGTTGGTAGGGGTGGTTCTGCCTGGCAGGAGAGGAGGGGAAGGGAGAAGAAAGAAGGCTGGACAGGTAGAGCTCTGTTGCAAGGTGGCTTCTGTGCAGTGCTGAGAAATATGAACTTATACTGATGTAGAGCAATTAAAGGATGTAGAACCTTCCTGGCTTTGCATTTTAAAAAGATGACCTTGCTAAAGGTTCAGAGGATACTTTAGAAAGGAGAGATGAGATTATTGTAATGGTGCAGGGGACAGACAGTGACAGCCTGGATGATATGGGAGGAGGACAAAGGGCTGGAGATGGATGGACGGGACTAAGAGATATTTAAGGGTCTCAGAGACAGGACAGATGACCCATGAGATGTGGTATGTGTGTGAGGCTCATCTTTTCTCCCACAGGTACCTATGCATGAAGCAGCACAGTGATTAAGAGATGATCTGCAGTCAGGATCCTGCCTATGTCATATGCCAACTCTGTGACTCTGGGCAAGTTTCTAGTGCCTCTGGGTCTGCTACCATAAAAGGTAAGGGGGTAATGATGAACTAGTTTAATACTGTAATAGTAAATATTTGTAAAACACTTAGAACAATACCTGATACAAGACAGGTACTATGTAAGTATGCATTCAGTAAAATAAATTTTATTTATTTTAAATAAATAAAATGCTGTCTCTTTGGGTTTGTGACAAGTGGAGGAACAAATTGAGAGTAAGCATTTATCTACCTTTATACCAATTTGACTTTGCTGCCATATCCAAGACATGTGACACTTTGATTTTACAACCAGATGGATTGGAAATTTAGAAGCAAAATGGTCATTCACCAGAGATGGTTTGAGAAGCATTAGCTGAGAGCAGTGGTTCTCAAAATCTGTTTCATGTTAAAATCATGTTGGGGAGCTTTTAGAAACTTCGATGGTCAGGTAGACCTGCATACCAATTACATGAGGAGCTCTGGTAAAGGGACTTCAATCTTAAGTATTCTTAAAGCTCCGTAAGTGATTCTAATGTGCAACCATGTTTGAGAAGTAGTGGTCTAGACAAGGGATTTTCAAACTTTAAAATCAAAGTGAATCACTTGGGATCTTGTTAAAATACAGATTCTGATTCATTAGGCTGGGGTGGGGCTCCAAAGTCTGCATTTCTCACAAGCACCTGGGTAAGACTGATGCTGTTGGCCCATGGACCACACTTTGAATAGGATGTTGTGTGTGAAATAAGTTGTGCTTATCTAACGATACTGTGGTCATTCACGTAACAGTATAGAATTTGATCTGCAAAACTAGACTTGAAAGGTAGACAGTGCAGGGGAAGAAATTAAAGCTCAGAGATAGTTGCAAGCCAGTAAGTAGTTTACACAAGAACCTGAATCTAGGTCTCCTAATACTCAAAACCATCATTTCCCTACTACATCAATACTGTCTTTGTAAATGCTACTATTTCTGGCTTGGGTTTTGTGCTTCCATCTGCTATGCTTCCTCCCTTACCCACCACTCCCACACCCACCCCAGTCACTGGTTTTCTAAGTAAGTAACTTTCAGAAAATCTTATAATTTTCCTGGCTAAATTAGAGAGACAAGGAAATCTACCTATCTGTAGACCTAACCCTAAGTAAACTAAACCTCTACGCACACCTCTATCTTCCTATCAGATTTTGTCAGACTCTTCTAGAAGTAAAGAACAACCAAAGGGGAGCAAAAGAAGAAAAACAGGACCAATTAACCCAAAGAGACAGCATCTTCTAGGCTTAATGTGCTTCCTCTTCAAGAAGTATTTGCTCCCTAAGTAACAACAATTTAAAAAAAGCTCGAAACTTGACATCTCAGATACAAGCCAGGTCACAAAGGGAGATCTTCGGAAAGCCCTTTTTTCGATATTGCTAATCAGTCGACTCCATCTGTTTGTAAAGCCCGAGACTGTACAGCAAGCAAGGAAGGAGGCTGGGTGTGCCTGTCACAGAACCTAGGCTCAAACAGATGCTTTCACAATCCTTTGCTGTCTTCTGGTTCTCCACCCCACTCCCACCTAGCAGAAGAGTCACTCCTTTGCTCTGCTTTCAGAACATTTTATATATGTTCTTACCTTGAGTTAAAGTGAGATATATGTATGGGATTTCTTCTCAGACCACACATCCTTTTAGCAATAAGGACTACATCTTATTCATCCCTATGTTTTTAGCTGTCAGACACACAGCAAGCACTCAATTACATTTTGTTGAGCATCTGAACAAATTCCTTTTTTACATGTAACATGACTTAAAATGGGGATGATCCGATTAACTGGAGAATAACATGTGGCATGAAAATCTCCAAGGGGGCCTCAGGCTCTGGTCACGTGGGGCGAGACCTGGGGAGTGGGGACTTAGAGTGGGCTTCAAAGGAAACAAACTGGCGATGATAAGATGCTCAAGTTCCCAGGTGGTCTGAGTTAGACCTGCAGTTTTCAGAGGCTTTTTAGTGTGTAGCTGTGGTGACCCAATGACTGCAAAGGAAATGGTGAATCCTGAAAGACAGGTGGGAGAAGGGGGCAAAACAGTGCCCCCAACTTCTACCCCAAAAGTGTATGCCAGGAAACATGGGTGGGGGAGCTCCAGCAGCAACAAGATCTGGAAGAAAAAAGGCCTCTTGCATCTTTAACCACGGCGAGCGTCTGAAGGACATACCTGTCTGGGAACTTGGCCGCACAGGGTTCAGGAATTGCCAGTTTCCCAATCTAGCTACTGTCTTAATGGTGTTATATAGTGTTTTATGTTAATTAAATGTCTACTGCAGTTCTGTGCCAGGAAGCCTTGCAAAATCCGGTGCGTGGGAAAGGAGGACGGACATGCTGACTGCAGAAGCCATTGCCAGAAATCTATAGACCAAAGTGGGAGAGTCAGAAAAACCTTCATCTGGGCCCTTCCTTGACAGAGATGACTGGAAGCAAAGAAATCTTGCACAATGTAAACAATTGTTGCAGAGGGTTAAGTAACATGCCTGAGTCTACTGCTAAAAAAAAGATAAAAATGGGATTAGCCTTCTGCCTCCTCAAGGAGCTCTCTTCTCATCACACTTGACTTCCTTACTTTCAGTAGCAATGGACCCTATCGGTAAATTAAAATAAGAGCATATTAAAGTAAGAAAAGTGAAGACGGGTGCCACACAGCATTAGTAGAAATGTTGAATGTGTTAATAATGAAACGATGGTTTGAGGACTATTTCTTTTTAAGCTTTGGGCTACACAATCCATAGCGCACTTGTTAAGAGAACTAACTGTGGGCCATACTCTGTGCTGAGTGTTTTACAAATGTTGCCCACACAAAACAATGCCATGAGTGAGAGTCAGTCACCAAGTGACCAGGAGTCAGGAGATGGTGGGTAACCTTTGGGGTCAGGCACGTAGCACGTGAACAGCAGAGTTGAACTTGCCCCCAACGACAGCCTGCACTTCCCCACTGCACACACTGTCTCCCAGCCTGTGGGTTTGTCCCCCGCACACCCTATGCCCAGGCCCTGTGGCATGGAAGCAGAGGGTGAGTGGAACAGTCGCCTTCACTGAGCAAGCACGCCCGTCTTCGTTCTTCCTCATTCTCCTGCTTCTCCTCCTCCTCCTCCCCACCTCCTGTGCATCTTCGGGCTCAAAGTCTGCTCAGGGCAAGAGAGTGGGACGCCATCAGCAGCTTCCTCAAGCATCTTTTCAGGGCTCCGCCTCAGTGACCCAAAGTTGTGGCCTTGTCCAAACTGTCAGAGCCATCTGCCTGCAGTCTGTGTGGCAGAAAGACCATCTGTCAGCCTCTGACCCATGCCTCCCTCTCACAGACTACTCAGGCTGGCTGCAGGCTTGCTGAGAGCCCCCTGGGCTCCCTGCTTGCACAGGCTATCCCCCCAAAACTGACAACTCCCTTGCAGTTAGAAGAGAGGGTGCAGTGGGTGAGCCAAACCGAGAAACCATTCTCTCTCTGAAAACACACACACACAGCAAACACCATTTTCTCACTCAGATTCTTTTCTTCTAAAAAACCAATTCTTTACTATATGCTTTGATTTGCACAAATACCCACTAGATGCTACAGGGAATATATACCACAAACAGATATTAACCTAACGACTCCTTCTCAAGTTAAGACATGTCAAGAAAAAAAATGTCAGTATTATACATTATCCAAAACTGTTGTTCATGGTTTCATACCTTCAACCCTGTGTGGTTCAATAGTTCTCAATATTAGCTACATAATAGACTCATGTGGGGTGCTTTAAAAATCCTATCAATGCTTAAGGCCCCTTCCAGACCAATTAAACTTGAATCTATGGGAAAAGTACTGAATATTGTATTTATTTAAAATTTCCCAAGTGATTTAAAAGGGCAGCCAGGAGGGAAAAATCACTGAGTAGCCAAGGTATACTGGAAAAGGGGGATGACTGGGCAGAAAGGCAGGCAGCAGAGGGTATGGCTAATTTATTTTGGATGGTCAGGGAAGGTTCACTGACTGATATGGCCTTTGAGCTAAGTCACAGATATGAAGCAGCAGCAAGACATTCCAGGCAAAGGAAACAGCAGTGCAAAGGCTCTAGAGTGGGTCTAAGCCTGTACTTCCTAGAAACCATGAGAATAAAAAGTAGTGAAATATAACAAGAGAGGATGAATGACAGCAGGGGAGGTGTGATGGGGGCTGGATCTCTAGGACCTTGAAGGCGGAGGGCAACAGCTGGAATTTTCTTCTAAATCTACTAGGAAGACACTGATTTTGTTTTTTACAAGATGATCTGTTACATGGAAAATGGATTTGGGGTGATGGCAGAGAAGAAGCAGAGAGAGGGTTGGAAATGGTTGCAACATACCAGGAGGGAGATGAGGGTTTGGACAAGCGTGCTTCCTGACGATACCTGGACCTTGGGGTGGCCATTTGTGAAAACGGTTGACAAGTATGAGAACAAAAATCCAACCTGCTGTGAATGGAGGGGATAAGCCCGGATCCCCAGCGGCATGGCTGAGCAGCTGAACCAACACCAACAGATGCCGATTCCTGGACTGCCTTTCTGACAAAAAAACAAACCCCTATTTGTAAAAGCAACCGCAGTCATATTTTTTGTTACTAGTAGTCAACACATTGCCAAATTATACAAACACTATTTTGTGTCAGGCACTGGTATTAAGGGGGATCTAGAAATAAAACATTGCATCCCTACTTCACCCCCAGTTTTCAGCTGGTCTGTAGAATTAAGAAATGTGCATTCAAAGTTAAAGAAGACAAAAATATTCCAGTGCCTTGACGAAAGTATGGACTAGCTGCTCTCCTTTGGGTAGATCCGAGAAGCAAGGACATCGGGCTGAACTGGATGACATGTGATTCTCACCATCTGTCAACCAAGGGCTCATGGAAACAAGCCAATAGGAGGGAACTCATGGGGTCAGAATTACAGGTCAAAGAGCGAGCAGAGGCCTAGAGAGCATGGTGTCCAAGTACAGTGCAGGAGCCTGTTCAAAGAGAAGGCTCTTTTGGTTCAGAGCAGGCACTGAGAACCAAGCCTGGACAATGAGCAAGGGGCACAGGAAAGATCCCAGCCAGGAGGCAATGCTGCCCTTCTCTCGAGGGGTCTCCACGGCCATGGTCAGTCCAGAGCTTTCCCACTAACTCACGATGACTACAGGCAATGGGGTGACAAGAGAAGAGGGAAGGGCACTGTGGGCAGGGCTAGAGAGGGAGGGCAGTTCACTGGTGATGAGCTCCAGCCTCCAGGCAAACTCCCACCCTGCAACTGCTTGGCAGTCCCCTTAGTGGGAGCTGGAGGCTGAGGGGGACAGGAAGGGGCGCCTCTTTCACTCTGCAGGATGGGGATATGGAGACCTGACATCCCAAGCTGGAACTCTAAACACATTAAAAAAAAACAAACTTTATTTTACCAGTGATTACATGATGTTGCACTGCATTCCTTGCACAATTAGATTTAAGAGAGCACTGGAGATGGGGCTGGGCTAAGATCTCACACTCTTCCTTTAACACTGTTTGAGGACCACTGTGGTTCAAGTTCCCAAAGTTGGCTTCTGAAGGAACATTTCTATAAGGCTTCTTTTTGTGTGAGTTGAGACTTGCCTGTACTATCTTGAATATCATAATATAGGACAATACATATCCAAATACCCACATTAGGTCACTAGGTGCTGGTGACAGTTTTGATATTTTGTTGGACAATTCATTTTAACTCTTGGATTGACAAAACTATGTTTTTAAGTTGAAGGAAATGTTCTTTTAGGTTGAAATTTCTCATTTCAGCATGAAAATCTATTTCTTTAATAAAATAACCTTTTTAATGTATGAAAAGGGCTTTTGTTGAAACTAAACCTTTAAAAAGTTAGAGCACTATATATATATAGAGCGAGCCAATTTTTTTTCATTTTTGATTCCCTAGTTTTATTAAATAGAGGAAATAATGTTTATGAGAGCTTTCACAACTGACACAGTAAGAAAAAACATTTTGAATATTTTATGAAAAATATTAATACTTTATTCGTGAAATTTAACTTTGACACTTTAAAGTACTATTTAATGCGGATGATATGAATAGCTTAAATTCAACTACAATTTAACTTTTGTTCATGTATGTTGTAAAAAATTATAATAATGTTTTTATTAAAGTTGGTGGATTTTGATAAACTGAAATGCAGTGACCATTGTGTTAGGAAGACAAATTTATGAGACATGGAGAAATGCTCATAAGATTTGAAGTACAAATGTTCCTAAGGAGAACTCATGCCCCAATTGAGGGAGAGCAAAGTATGAGGAAAATCAACCGCATCTGTAATATCACAAACACGCATGACACATTTGCAAAAATTTACACATTATGAGGCCAGATGGTAAATCTCAACAAATTTCAGTGAGTTAACATTACAAAGAGCATATTTTTCCAAAGTACAATAAAATTATAAGTCACTAACAAAATAATAGCTGTTTTCTTTAAAAAATTAAAAATAACCCACTGATTACTAAATTATTTATAGATGAAAGAGGAAATCATAGAAACTATAAAATATCTAGAACCAAATGGCAATGAAAATCCTCTAAAGAAAAACTCAGGATATCACTAGAGAGGCATCAAGAGAAAAAAATGCTTATCATCAATGCTTAATTAGAAAAGAAGATGAAAAATTGATGACCTAAGTATTCAACTTAAGAATTTAGAATGAGAAGAAGTAAGAAAAAATACTGAAGTGTAAGGAAAAGAAAGGGTAACTAATAAAGAGCAAAAATGAATGAATAGAAAACAAAGTAATGATATACACTGACAAATTTAAGACAAATTTTGGTTCATTTATTCCACATTTATCGATTGCCATAGGTACTAGGGATTCAGCAGTGATCCAAATGGATAAAAATCCCTGTTCTTATGGAAATTACATTCTACTTGGTAGGAAGATAATAAGTAAGATGAACAAACAAAATATATAGTATGCTAGATGGTGGTACGTAAGGAGAGAAAATGAAGCAAGGAAGTTGGACACAGAAGTTGTATGGGGCTTGGGAGATAATCTTAGAGGGAATGGTGCCAAAAGAGCTCAAAAAAAAGTGACATGTGTCCTTTTAAAAATGAATACTACTGGAAATCCCCAGAAAATCGGATCAGAAATTAATAAAAGGAGAGCAACAGTGCCCATGGAAATAAAATCACCACTGTAATAGATTATCAAGTATTTATATAATAATGTAATAGATTACATATCTATAAATATAGACACACAGTGGTAAGCATACAACATATAACAATATTAAACATGAGATCATCTAAGTACACATACACCTTAAACACAGTCAAAATTTATACTTTTTTAGAAAAAATTTAAGTACTAAAACAGACTCAAAAAGAAATAATGAACAGGCCTAAAATCATTCAAAATTGAGTCTCAAAACCTCCTCCAGGGGCAAATGATCTTAGACATGAAATCTACTAAACTTTTAAGGAGCAAATTTTAATGAGTTGAATAGTGGCCTCACAAAAGACATGTGACATCAAATCACTGGCATCTATGAATGTTAACTTTATTTGAGCAAAGGGCCTTTGCAGATGTAATTAAATTAAGGACCCTGAGATGAGGGGCTCTCAATCCCAAGACATGTCCTTATAAGAGATACAGAGATGAGAGACACAGACAGAATAGGAGGGGGACGTGTGACCATGGCAGCCAACTCAAGTAATGCAGTAACAGCCTCCAGACACTGAAAAACACAACAGAATCTTTCCTAGAGGCCCTGTGGGAGTGTGGCCCCGGTGACACCTTGATGCTAGACTTCCGGTTCCTAGAAAGGTAAGAGAATACATGTCTGTTGTCTTAACCCACCAAGTTTGTGGTAGTTTGTCATGGCAGCCTCAAGAAAGTAATACACAGATCATTTCAGTATTATAAAAACTGTCCTAAATAATGGGAAAAAAGGAAAAAGCTTAAAGTGCCTTTTATGAACCTACTACAACCTTGCTACCAAAGAAACTAAACTCTTTATGACAGTAGATACATAAATACCAAACAATGTGAACATCCTAAATACAACCATATATATATTAAAAATAAAATACTCAACCTAGAAAGGTTTAAGAGAAGAAAAACTATTAATCTCCATTAACAACTTAAAAGGGAAAGATACATAATTATCTTAATAAATTCAGAAAATATACTTTATAAATATCAAATTAATGATACAATTCTTAGAAAACTAGGAACAGAGGAAAAATACCATCATGTTAAAAAAAATTATTAAAAACTTGGGGCAAATACATTTAATGATGAAATATTTTGAGGTCAAAATTAAGACAGGGTGGGACAGGGATGGTGGCCCACAGCTGATGACTGACTGGGAAGGGTAGGAAATGAGGGTTATGTTCCTGATTCAGGGAGGACAACTGGGAGGTGCCATGTGCTCCAGAGCCCCCGGAGGGCCTGGCTGTGTCTGCATGCCAACCTAATCCACATCTTTACCTAGCTGCTCCCCCTGCCCTCTCCCGATCCCCTCACTCCCTTGCCCAACTCACCTGAGAGCAACCCTCCTCTATAAATCATTTTGACTCACTCTGCTTCTTGGGAGCACATCTGAATGTCAAGTCCCCTGCCTAGATTATCCTAGGGGGAAGCATTCCCTGCCGTTGTCATGTAACAGCACACCATCGCCGTACCTAGTCACAGTCTACCAGCAGGACATGCGGACTTTAATGAGGGTTGCTGATCTAAGACGATTTTCTTGATACTATTTTCCAATATCCCAAATCAATTTCTGATTTTTCTCGCTGTTTTACCAGTTTTCACCAAGACAGCAATGTCACATGTCATAGAATCCAACCTCTAAATTCTCTCCCAGTTCTTAAACATTATGATTCGACGACATTAGATTATATGCTATCTTTGAACTTCAGAACACGGAGAGGCCCAAGACACCATTCCATGCATCGCTCTTCTTTTCAGATGAGAGAAAAGAGCAACGAAAGGGAAATGGCTAGTCCAACCCAGAATTTCCTGTTCTTTCTGCTCTAGATCGAGCAAAGAAGGGAAACAAAGGTTCCCCAAATCTAGAGGGGCTCATCCTTGCCTTCTCACAGACAAGAGAAAGCAGTAACCCTGGCCCTGCATGCGGTAACATAATGGCAGAGCCAGGCTCAGAAGCCACATCTCGATTCCCAGGCGGAGCTCGTTTCTGAGGAACTATGACATAGTCCTGAGAGGTATGCCAAATGGTTAAGCATCTCATTTTGAACAATAAGTAACACATACAATGTTTTTAAAGTTGAGTGGACATTAAGCATCTAACCCAACTTCATTATTTTACAGATAAGAAATTAACTGGTCACAGCACACAATTTTTGGTGATAAAAACAAGAACCTATTTATCTTAATACCTAACTTGCTTTAAATTACATTAGGTTCTGCTTGATAAAATGATTTCAGTATACGGTATTCTAAGAGTTCCTAACCTATAATACTTTTAGTCAAATTAAACAACTAAAAAAACAGAAAAAGCCTAGAATGTGTTTGACCTTCACTTCATTTTGAGAGAACTGTCCCTGGGAGGACAGCACTTGGCTTGCCAGTACGTCCAGTCAGGGAAACGGAGCACGTCTGAGAGCAAGAGCGGCGATTTGCTTACTGATCTGCAGACAACTTTCAGCGGGAAGATTTCTGGTGTACAAATTCTATCTACGTTTGTTTATTACTTTATGTTTGTAGCTTATGTTGGGAGTTGTGAGATGACCTGTTCTTTCCAAGGAATGGAAGACAAGCCCGTAGAGCCGCCCGCCGGGAGCAGTGTGAATCTCAGGGCACCCGGTGATACCTAGGGAAGGCTAAGAAGTCCTGGGTTCTCAACAACCCCTGTGAGACGGCACCACAGTGGAATACAAGGGGAAGGCTAAGGTCTGAAGGCCAGGAACTAGTCATGATAAGCATGTAGAAAAACTGCTCAAAGCAGTTTCACTGATAAGCCATGCTTGAAAAACAATGGCCAAAGTCAAGTATCTGTTTTTGAAAAGCTACTTTGGGAAACCTCTGAGCTGATCTATGTCAATGAGACTAAACCAAAATATTAATGGTGAGCAAAAATGTCCTGTCTAATAAGAGTTGACTCTTATCTATTACAGCCAAAGTAGAGGTGGGAGAGCAGAAGAGGAGTCAGGAGTAAATCACGGGACTTAAATAGGTGGTGACAAGGCCAGGTGCCCAGGGATAGACAGATTATTAAGAAATTTATGATAGGGTTATTTCAATTCTGAGTCATTGAGGTGATTCATTTTTAAGTTCCAATGCACTCTGGATATCTCATAGTGAGGCTAAAACCATTTGGAACCATTTAACATCTATGAGAAGAATATAAAATAAGAATGTAAACAAAAAAGAAAACATTGGATAATTTTCATCTTTTATGTGTATTCCTTATACCATTTCTTTAGATCCTAATATCTCCAAAGATTTTCCAGAAAACAATAGTATTTAATATCAGGGATTCAGCAGGGGAACTTACTTGCTGAATCCCTTACTTGTGTGGCCAGGTCTGAGGCCAATTCCAAGAATTTCAGAACCTTTGGTTTGAGAACTGAGTAAGACCTGAGACCTAAAACCAGGTAGTTCCTACCTTAGATATAGACCTTTTGGGCTTATCTCATGATTTCATCTTCAAAATAGGCAAAAGGATCAGTGGGCTACACAAGTAAAAGATCCAATCATTTCTATATTGACCATCAAGACCCACAGGGGAGAATTCAGAGTAAGTCAGCTTCAGTCCCTCCTTCCTGACTCTACCTTCAGTTCCTGTCCACCTTACTTCAGAACTACTTCAAACATCTGGCCCTTCTTCTCTCTCTCCTACCATTTTCAGCACCCAGACCTTTGTCCTAATGTCCATCTCCTCTCCCATTGTGCCTGCATGTTGACACAACAGTTAACCTCCTAGAAAATGAGTTTGATCTTGCCATGCTTAAAGGTGTCCAGAAGGTAGGGTTCAAATCTGTAATATAACATGAAAATACCCTTCACATTTTATGCCATAGTTTGGCAAACTATGGCCTGTGGGCCAAATCTGGCCCACCAACTCTTACTGTGAAGTTTTACTGGAACACAAACATGCCCATTTAATTTACATATTATCTACAACTGCTTTCGTACTACAAGGATGGAGTTGAGTATGTCTCCCGCAAGTCACAGATATTCACTTTATTTACAGAAAAAGTTTTCTGTGATCTTGGCCTCAATCTACTTTTTCAGTCTCCTTTCATGTTTGTCCCCAACGTAAGCTACCCATACTTTAAAATCAGACTGATTTCTCATTATTCTCCCAACATAAAATTGTCTTTTAAAATTATTTAATTCTGACCACATTGCTCATGTTGCTAAAACTGGCCATCTTTCTTTCTTTAAGACTTAACCCACATATTATCATCTCTGTGAAGACTTCCCTACCTGCCACAGGCAGATTGGACCCTCCTTCCTCTACTTTGTCTTAATACTCTATACGTGCTTCTGGTATGGCACGTACCACACCATAGTGAAATTATACCACTCACCAGGATCCCTTATTATCCTGTGAGCACTTTCAGGGCAGTTGTCTGCCTTTCAGTGTTCCAAATATCTTACAGAGTGTCCAACCTACCTAAGTATTCAAAGTGTGTTTGATGAATGAATGAATAAAATAATTTGTAGACTATGTATATAAATCGAAATATTGGTCAGGGTGTGTTAAATTACATTTTACTAATTTAATTAGCTTAGTCACCTCACAAAAAAGTACATTTTGTTAGGGAAGTTTACAGGATAGACCAAAATGATTTGCAATATATCTCCAACATAAAAAAAATAAGAAAAGCCAAGCTGACTAGCTAGTTCATGCCTTAAAAAGTGTATTCTTATCAATGAGATATCAAGAAAAATAAATTAGATATCAAGAAAAAAATTCCATTTTTATAAGGCAGAATCTATTTAATTACTTTCCTTTTTCTGCTTGAAAGGATGAAGAACAATTGCCAGAGCTGAGTTTTAATTAATGTTGTACGTTGGCATCACTTTCCTCCTCCTTAATAAAAATTCACTATACCAAGTAGGGGTTTATTGATCAGAATCTTGAATTTTACTTTTAGAACAACATACATAAATCCCTCATTAGTCCTTTGGAAATCTCTGTATTGATTAGTTGACATATTTAATATTATGCCAATTTTAACCCAAGAAAAACTTGTGGGCACCCATGTTTCAGAGTCAGTTGCTAAAGAGATGTCATAAAGGATAGAAGTAAGCTTGTGACACTGTCTAGCCCATTTTCTCTCATGTTAAAATGTTTCTCAGTAATTCCCCAAACCAAACCAAGCATATCTCTGAAAGATTAAAGTAATTATTATTCATTGTATAGGCTAACACGAACACTGGACTAAGATGTTCCGTTCATACCACTGAGACTGACTTTTTTTTTATACCTACTATGTAGGAAAACAACTCTGTTTTTATCTTTGAAAGAGAATTAGTCCTACAGTTTCTTGAAAAGCTAAGATACATAGAAAAATAATTGGAAGCAAAACATGAGAAGATTCCAGAGCTCTCTCTCCTGGGAAATGCTCACGGTGCTGAAGTTTTAGCACAAGCACGATGGTGGCTCCTACTTGGTCCCCAGGGCAGGTCACAGCCCCCTGGCCTTGTGCAGCTTCCAGAGCACCCCTCCAATCACTGCTGTTGCACTGGATAGGACAGGGGGTTGATGAGACAGACATTATTCCACTCACGTCTGTGGCCTATGCTAGGTCATGTTCTTTAGCCCAGTGCCCAGTTCCTACGATGGCAGGACTTGGATGAGGCTGCCACGGCTGAAAATCAAGTTTGCACCCTTGGGTTGTTCAGCATAAACTGATCAGAAAACCTGACCTTGAGCCAGAGTTTTAAAATCACTTCTGAGCTCTCATATTGTCATCTGAAAAAATGGAAAGGATAATACAAAAATTATAAGGATGAATTAGTGAGTTAAAGGAAAATAATGAATTCACAAGCTATAAGAAATATAGATTAAAAAAAAAAACACCTTTGGGTAGGAAAGTCTTTTCTAAAAATGAAAGCAAGGAAAACCTAAAGAGGAAAAAAAATCAATGGGTCCTCCTCTAAGGGTTTAGAAATGAAAGTTCTCCATCAGAACTGGGTGAGCTGTGTGGGACTACGGCCTTAAAAGTGGTTACCTTTTCTCCTTTTTATGTTTGAACAGGGACCTAATATGTTTCCTCTACATGGGATGGCCTTAAACGGCCCAGGCTGTGCATATTCATTTTCCTGTTGTCCCAATTACTTCTGAATGTCTCTCACCACATATTGAATTTTCCCTCTGTATTTTGCTATGCTGTCCTATAGAAGTACATATTTTCCTTATTTTGCTTAATGTATGAAAGCCACACTCAGAAAATACATGCAAGAATTTTAAATAGTATATGGACCTGAGAGTCAAGCATAGTTAGAATCCATGACTATGAATGTGAATGGAAAGACAACTTTTTAACAGTCAGAAGGCAATGATAAATCATGAAAAACATTGATAGCATTTATGAGAAATGCTTAATGTTCTCACCACACAATAAAAAATTTCAAAACAATAAGAAAAATGACATTCATAAAAACACTGTCAAACACACAGATAATTCACAAAAGATATAAAAGTAGCCAATAAATATATACAAACTTAATTTTACTATTGATCAAAAAGGCAAATTCAAGCAAAGATATTGTCCATTTAATGTAATGATTCTCACACTTGGCTGCATATCATAGTCTGTGGAGCTCTTAAAAACACAAATGTCTAGGCTCCAACACTCAAAGATTCTGATTTAAGAGATCAGAAGTGGAAGAAAGAAACTGTTTAACAATTTCAAACACAGGGATTTATTTGACAGAAATTGTTCCCCTTATGTATAAGAGGTCTCAGTACCCAGCACCATTACACCTTATTCTATAACTTCCCAATTTGCATGCTTCTAATTTTTACATAAGTGGTGTATTATGTTTGTTGAGGTATCTCTAGGATTTTCTTTTTGTTGCTTTCATATATAAATATTAGAGCTGTGGGTCTAGAAATATATCACAAGCTTTCCTTTTTAAAACTGTTGGCATTTATCCATTGTGTTCTGATTTTTTGTTTACATTGTTTTGTTTAGAGATAGAGTCTGAGGTAAACCTGATTTTTAGGTAGCTTCTTTACTTCTTTGATGCATGCAAGTTTACTTTCAAAATTCAGAAACATTGCTAGGATGTTAAGCATTGCTAAGCAAAAAGTGTGAATTTGTTTAAGTTCTTTCAATCCATTGCTTAACACAGGAAAATTATCTTCTATTATATCTTTGATTCCTGTTTCTGTTTCTATTGTTTTGGCTTAATCATCAAAAGTACTTGTAATTCTTTTATTGTAAAGCCAGTTGGTGACTTCCTATTGAACAGCTTCTCCCTCACTTATTTTTGTCTTAGACTTTCTATACATATTCTGGATTATTTATTCATATTTGTCTCTACATCACTGATTCAAGGTATTTCTGCAATATTCTGCTTTGTGGCTTCCAATGAGAATTTTTAAGCTGACCTTGAACTCTGGATTGCTTTGTAGTCAGTTCTTGTTTTGACCATATCCTTTTGACATATTTGTCCTCATCTTAGTGATTTTTCCGTTGTGACCACCTGTTCTTAAACAAGAAACCATAGGACTCATGTCCTCCTATATTTTATTTTGAGGAAACCAGGGAAATGTATTTTAAGATTTGAATTTTATTTTCAGAAGGTTATTTTTAAAGATCACCTCTTCTTCCAAGTCTTCCCTTTATTTGGGGAATAGAATAAAGAGAATGTCCCTTTATTTTGTTTTACTATCAGTTCATAAGCACACATATATATCTGTGTATGTGTCTATGTCTGTAACTATATATATATATCTATATCCCATGTTATGTTTTTTTCTTCTCCCCTCGTTCCCTCTTTCCCTCCCTCCCATCCTTCCTTCCATTCTTTACTAATCCTTACAGAGAGAAAATGCTCTGTAGGGCCACTGTCTCAACAAGGAAGATGACATCCTTAGATCTCCTTGTTGCTCTTTTGGGTTCTAGCAGCTCCTGCCTCTCAGCTCAGTTTAATGTACAATGCCTTCCCTCAATTCACCAAGGACAGGCTCCTTCCAGTGTCGTATGTCTAACTGAAACTTGATCTGGTATTTGCTTTTTTTGACAATACACAGAATATCAGACAGAGTTTGAAACAATATCTACCAAATCTCTTTCTGTGTTTACTCCTGTCTGTGACATTTTTCCTTAGACAACTAAGAGCTATTACTTCATCCTTATTCCAAGTTGGAGTTAGGGTGACCGAACGTATGTAGAAACAGCTGACGGGGGAGGGAAAGAGTAGGACCCCAAGCTTGGAAGTCGGTGTTTAACTGAGCTGCATCTCTCTATTTTCCTGGGCTGGGCAGTGAGCCTAGAAAGTGGATGAGCACAGCCTTCTTAGCAAGTACCCAGCCTGCTCTTGGCTCACAGGGAAGGACATGTGGTTTGTGGTATGCAGACCTTCAATGGCTTCTCAATTCATTTTCATCAGTCAGTCAGTTCATGTGAATCACTGACTGTGGCAAGTTCAGTTGATATTCTATCACCAGGATCTATCTTTTTAATGTATTTTTTGGAGTATTTTAACAGGAAATTGGGAGAAGGCTTACTGGGAGCATCCAATTTACCACTGTGACAAACTCAGAAGTTGAGAGTCATTTAAGTACATTTTCAAAATCTCCCACTCATGATATCAGAGTTTAAAAGTCTATAATGAATAAAGACAGAAAATGGGCTAATTGAAGGTGGTACAAGGGAATTAAAAACCATAATTCTACAAAAATGTAGGCACTTTATTTTATTGTACCCCCTGAAGGTAAGTAAGCACAATGTAATTGGGGAATAACTTCCGTTAACAAATGGTGATAGCTATGACACTTAAAATTGGGTTAGAAATTTGGAAATATACTACAAAGCGGATTATGTAAATATAAGCTCCTCACTATACTTATAAAACTATAGGACCCAAGTTTGTATTATTTGTATCTATATATATATGTATAATTTGTATACAAATTATTGTAGACTGGAGCCCTGAAATGAATATGCTAGAGCTAGAAGGAGGTCTGTATCTTGGAAATCAATAAGAGAATTAATGTTTGACCAGGAAAATCAAGTACCACACACTATGCCCTTCAACCCATAGTACTTTTGATCATTAGGTCTCAATAAAATGTAACCACCCTGATGTTTTATTGCCCTTGTCTAGCTTGGATTAACACATAGTCTACAGGCACACACCTGATCATCTACATTTGCTCTCTTACAACACTAAACTATGTTTTCTACCTTTATGTTGTATCTACCTACCACTTCAGCATCTTATTAAAAATAATAAAGAGAGAAATGTGGTATCCACATATAAATCAAGTATAAAAATCAAATGTGTATTCATATTTGAACTGACTGTTTATAGTTCATAATGCATGAGCAAAACCAAAAGTTTCTGTGATGACTGCCCTTGTACTGTTCACCATGTAACTTATTCACTATGTAAGAATTTGTTCTCCATGTAAGAACTTGTTCGTTATGCTTCAGAAGATTGGAGACTGACGAAAATTAGGCTTGGGGTGGATTAATGATTGTGCATTGAGCATTGACTCCCCTATACAGAATTTTATTGTTGTTAACAACCATTTGATCAATAAAAATGAGAGATGCCCTAACAACAACAACCAAGAAAAAGTACACACTTCCAATTGTAAAATAAATAAGCAACCGGGATGTAATGTATAGCATAAGGAATATAGTCAAAATATTGTAACAACTTGGTATGGTGATAGCTGGTACTTAGAATTATCATGTATATAAATGTTGAATCACTGTGTTGTACACCTGAAACTAATGTAATGTAATACTGTGTGTCAACTACCCTTCAATAAAAAATAATTATCTAAAAAAAAAAAAAAAAAAAAAAGAATAGTATGCATACATGTACTGTATTTGCTATTTTCAAATTGTAATTTCCTATACATTTATTAAATAAAGTATTGTTTTGCCATGTGGTTTATTAAAAAATGAAAAGGTAAAAAAAAAAAAAAAATGTAACCACCCTGGAGAAGGCTGGAGAAGGACATCTAATGTGACTAAGGGAGCAGACAACCAGGTTTCCTGCTCACAGGACAGGGGAAGACCTGGTTAAAGGGGGGTACAAATTCTAACAACACACAGAGATTTCAAGAGGTCCTATAGATTCTCTCTCTCTCTCCTTCCCTAAAAAACACAGATGATGCTCTATTAATGGGTTTACTAGGATATTAAAAAGAAGCAAAGTTCTTTGTGGCAGACCTAAACTTTTCAAGGTGACTTAGGAAAGGACAGCCTCGAGAGCCAGAGACAGAACCTCGAGCCGCCTGCATAGCTGGACCACTTCTGTTGCAGCATTTTTGATGCTTTTATGACTGCACAGTGCATGATAAGTGTTCTCTTCACCTTTTTCTTCCCTTGTGCTTTCAAATATTTATATGAAATTGGCTGTGGAACTCCTCTACTCCCTCGCTGTAATGCTCTTGTAAGGTGCTGATTCTCAGCACTGACTTCAATAGAACAGAAGAGAGAAATTAGATAAGAAAATACAACAGAAAATAGGACACAAATAGAAATAAGAATGCGTCCCTTTTCTAAATTACCTCGAATGAACCTTTAAGGGGTCATATGGCAAAATTTCAATAGCAGATGATTCTGTCCTAACATATAAGGACCAATATCATTACTGAGCATTTTTCAGGACTCTGAATGAGTTCTTAAAGGCATAGGGTGTGTTATCACGGTGGTTGCCATATCACGATGGATCTTTTTTATTTTTCCTTTGATTTTACCAAAGATATAACTACCATTCATCCAAGGGCAGTAGTAGGTGCTTTATGTTATTTCTGTTAATCCTCAAAACAACAGCCTTTCAAGGTAAGGAGGGTCCTTACTGTGCAGATAAGTGAGGCTCAGTGAGGTTAGAAAACTGCTGAAGGTCACCCAGCTTTCAATTGATGGGGTTAGGATTTTCACCCAGATCTAACTTGACTGTGAAACCCAGGTTCTGAACTGCCTGGCCACACTTCTTCAAGCTGAACTACAAGTATCAATGTTAGTCTACTTAGGTGACAAGTGAAGCTGTCTATAAATAGGTGGAGGACCGTCACGTGGTTCCAAGGGTGAACCGAGAAGGCAGACAATTGAGGGTGGAAATGTCAGGTTCAGGTTTTTGGGTGCCTCATGCTGCCAGAGCCTCTGTGGTGGGGCAAAGCGTTCATAGGTGAGCTGGTCTCCCCACAGGGCCTTAACTTCCAGCAGACCATTCATGTACAGACCTCCTCCTTTCACCAGCTTTTCCTCTTCATCGGCCCCATGGCTCTGAGCCTGCCTGTCTCCTGGGCTCAGGTTTTCATGTTCTCCCCTCCTGCTATGAACACATCCCTCGGTCATTCCCAAGTCTTCGCACTCTGTGAAGGAACGTGCAGTGACCTCTTCTGCTTCCACTGGTGTCTGTCCTCAGCCAAGACCTGAGTTAGGCTCGTCATTCCATCACTTGTGCTGACAGTGGAAGGGAGCCCATTCTTTGCACAGGAACTCTGTCCCAGGAAGCAGATTTTAGTGGACTATGAGGAAGATCTTTCTAGAAGTCAGGGCTGTCCAAAGATGAGATGTTCTGCCTGGGGTAGTAGTAATAACTTTTGTCACTGGAGGGATTCAAATATACTGACGTGATCATTTGGTGGGACAAGCACCTGTATCTAGGTTTGATACAGTAACAAAGACCCCCCAAAACTTCAGTGGCTTGCAAAAACTCAGGCTTACTTATCACTCAGGTTACATGCCCATCATGACTGTCATGAATCTCCTCTTCAGTATTCTTCCTTGGAGGCCCAGGTGACAGAGCAGCCCTTACCTGGGACACTGAGCCCTTGCCTCGAGTCAGAGGAAGAAGAGTCATGACAAACCATGAGTTGTTTCTTTTTTTTTTTTTAATTTTATTTTGGTATCATTAATCTACAATTACATGAAGGACATTATGTTTACTAGGCTCCCCCCTTCACCAAGTCCTCCCCACATCCCCGTTCACAGTCACTGTCCATCAGCACAGTAAGATGCTGTAGAATCACTACTTGTCTTCTCTGTGTTGCACAGCCCTCCCCGTGCCCCCGCCACACTATACATGCTAATCGTAATGCCCCCTTTCTTTTTTCCCGCCCTTATCCCTCCCTTCCCACCCAACTTCCCCAGTCCCTTTCCCTTTGGTAACTGTTAGTCCATTCTTGGGTTCTGTGCTTCTGCTGCTGTTTTGTTCCTTCAGTTTTCTTTTGTTCTTATACTCCACATATGAGTGAAATCATTTGGTACTTGTCCATGAGTTGTTTCTTAAAGCCACAGCTCAGAAGTGACATTGGCGCACATATTTCAGTAACCAAAGCAGGGCACATGGCACCAAGTTAAAAAAGGGTGCATGTATGGTCCTCCCGCAGGACGGCACAAGTCCTCAGGGCTCACTGGGCAGTCATGAGGCAGGGAAGTAAAAGAGGCAGTGAATCTTTGCAATATTAACATAATCAACCGCGATGTCTGAGCCATTAGAGAGACTATAAAGGTATTTCCTGGGTGGTTTAGGCTGGATGATTTGTAAATTTCCTTCTAACTCTGAGCCAGGGCTCCTCTGTGGGAAGCAGTTACTTTTGAGATATTGAGGCAGGGAGGTTAGGGCTTGGGGTGACAGAGACGGCCGAGTTCCCAGAGCAGGTGGCAGCGGTTTCTCCCTATACCCTTCCATGGAGACACTTACAGTCTGGTACAGTGCTGCCTCATGGGAAAATAGTGCAAACACACATGTGATTTGAAATTGCCTAGGAACCATATAATAAAAGTTAAGAGGAAACAGATAATACTCATCTTAATAATATATTTTACTTAACCCATATATTTTAAATGTTTTCATTTTAATGCAAAATCAATATGAAATTTATTTACAAGATATTTTATACTCTGTTTCATACGAAGTCCTTGAAATCTGTATCTCATATGTAGATCACATCTCAATTTGTAGTTGCCACATTTTAAGTGCTCTTTTTAAGCTCCATGTGTGGCTAGCAGCTACTATACTGGACAGTACAAAGTAAGTGGAAAATGGTCAGGCTCTGGCATCAGACCGACATGGATTTGGGGACTCAAGTTTTTGGTGGGGTTGGGGGGATCCTGAGCTACTACTATTGAGTAGAGATGGAGGAGGAAGCAAGAATAAATGGGTTTTATCTGTTCCACCAGAGAGACATTTGTATAGTATAGTGGTTAAGACAGCAGGATGGCTTCAGAAAGATGATTTGAAACTGACTTGATGTGAAACCAGCCATGCCACCTACTAGCTCTGTGGTCTTTGGGTAAATTTCTTTAATTTCTCTTAGTCTCAGTTTTCTTACCGGTAAATAGAAGAAAGTTTAGCCTCTCTTGAATGCAAGAATTATTGATAGAATACATAGATGACCTGACACATAATAATAAATAGATATTGGTAACATTTATACTGTTTTGTGAAGGAGGATGAGAGGCAGAAAAGACTAACACGGCCACAGGGAGGGGACAGCGTCACTGCCAGGGCCGGAGCCGGCTGGAGTTTACAACCAGGGAGTAGATACCAGCTGCTCAGGAACAGAATGCTGCTCTACTCTGCCTCCCTCCGTGGCTCGCTCTTCGATCTTTCTACACCATTGCCTTCCTATAGAACCTTTCCCCCTTCAACTGAACTTCTTCCCTCTAGCATACTCTCTGCTTTGGTAATTCTAGGCACAAAGCCTTTGAATTTCTCATTCAGAAGGGTTTGGAGAAAGAATTTTGTTCATAAATGAAAAATCAGGTCTGGAGCTCTGGAGAAAATTCGATTAGAGATGGTGTCCACAGATACGACTACCACTACTTCCGGCAGCCTAACTGGCAGTTATAATGGAGGCTCGTCTTGGTGCGCCGTTTTGTCTTGGGCCAAATTCAGCATGCTGTACGGGGACAGAAATTAAGGGATCCTTTCCTAAGAGTGACTTTCCAGCAGCAGCCTCAGGGGTCCAGCACAGAGCCCAAGGGAATATAACAGACAGACAGCACGTACCGAAATTAACGCACCTTATGACTGCGGCTGGGAGAGAGAGAAGCCCGAAGAGTCAAAACACGACTAAAGGCTACAGCCAGCCCCTCTTCCTTGGTTCTTTCTTAAGCAAGTCTTCCCCTAAGTCTTCCCACAAGCCGGCCAGAATTCAAGTTCTTTACAATATGGGCATGTTGGGAGCTAGTGCCTGACTTCAAAACTGTCATCAGAGCTTTCCTTGGGATGGAAAAACAAGTGATACCGATTATACACTTGGATGCCAAGTTTGAGAAGGTTCACAATACACTAATTTTCCAAGACAATGAGTGTCTCAGAATTGATCCCTGATCTTACAGCAACACAGAGAAAGAGCTACGTCCTCTGGCCAACCAAGAAGCTGTTTTCTTAGCAACTGGCACCATTAGCCTCAGAAGGGGATACGCAACCATTGGAATTTCAAATGGCGAATTTCCCAGAAATGCATTCTTCTTTTCTGAGCACAGATTGGCTGGCTTAACTGAGGTGTCTGGGGTGCTACCCCGGCACCCAGAATACAGTAAAAATATTGCCTGGGTGTTTCATAATAAGAATCAGTTATAATTTCAATTGGCTATATACCTTTAGCATACATCATTGAAAAAAAATATTTTTCTAGCAGTAAATCATTAAAAATCATCTGTAATTTTCCTAGAATTGAATAAGAATGTACACAATTGAGATAGATCACAAAATATAGCTTTTCACACTATTTGATCCTGCTATTTTATATGAGTAAGAAAACAAATGAATCTTTTATGAACTTCATTTTCAGCATGAATAATGTTATATACGACATTTAAATGTACTCTTAATTATTTACTACATTTTTTTCTATTAATTTCTGGGCACTTAAAAATTAATTGAGATTTCTTTTGCCAGGGGAATGGGGGGTGTTGCATGAATAAACCTCTCAGCTTTTCTATGCAATCTATTCATTTCAAGGACATTCCCCGAATAGGATCCAAATTCTCCATTTCCTTTGCACTGCAATTTAATGAAACCCCAGCATTTTTCTTGCTCCAAAAATGCCAAATGTAGTTAAGAATGCCTTGATAATACGCTATTGCTAAAAACTATTTATATTCATAGATTCCTGACAGTTTACTGTTTTTGACATGGCATCTCTCTTGTAGAGCTTTGGCCAATAAATATGTATATATATTACATGTATATTTATATTACATAATTAATACATACAAATATTTTAGTGTATTTCAGTCTGCAATTGCTACCAAACATATCTACACTCTGCATATGTAAAGCTCTTATTATCAGGATATGATTCTAGATATACATCTATAAATCATCTTTAAGTGGTTATGAATATTTTAGAAGTGAGGAATAATGTATAGGAAACCAGGATGCCCTATATTACAACCAATGTCAGTTTCATATCTTGCTGTTTCTGTTTGAAATAACTCATTATGACCGAGTATGAAATTAAAAGATGACAGAACTAGCTGCTTCTGTGAAGTCAGTGTGTGTGTATGTGCATGTATGGGTGTGTGTCTTTGTGTGTTTTAAGTAAAGAAAAGATATCCATGAGAGTTGAAAACAGTGCAAGGGAGAAGACCATTACATTCCACTTTATGTAAGAACATGCAGTGTCTTTCACAAGCAAGTACACAGGAAACTCTTCCTTCATTAAAATTTGGGTTGCAGAGGGTGAGTTTGGCTGCTGTGGAAGGTAGAGAGATGTGCTGGCCTAGTGATAAGAAGGGTGAGGCGGGAGGGGCAAGCCCCCAGATGTACCATCACAGTCTTGTGGCTAATTGTGTAACTTGTCAGTGGGTGGTTTATTTGTGGAATCATTCCCTGCTGGCCAGATAATGAGCGGGGGCTCCCTCGGATATGCACAACTAAGTGCTGTTTGTATCTCATTCGGGGAGCACAGGACCACGGCAGCCACATGGTTCATCATAGCCACACAATGCTTTCTCCCAACCTATGTTTCAGCTGAGAGCAAGGGTCCTTCTGGGGATGGCCATGGCTCAACGTCATTGGCCTCATTTTAAAGTTCACACACTATGATGCAGTGCTCATTCTTGCAAAAGCCAGTATGTGAACAGCCTAAAAAGGGAGAATGAATTAAAACGCTGTTAATTTCGCTTGAGGCTATGACTTTCTTTCCCAAGTAATTAGGAGAGGGAGAAGCATCCCCAGTGTTGCAGGCTCCTGATGGGTTACCCAGAAAGCAGGAAGAGCATATTGCACTCATCTACCAAGCCCCCCAGTCCTCCTGGTTCCCCAGCAAGGCAAGTTGCGGGGGCCTCAGACCAGTATTTGGAAAGCTGTCTGCATGGCTTTAGGGCCACAGATTTGCTGTCAAGAGGGAGTTGAGTTAGAAAGGTGTCTGTGGTGACAGAATTAACACCAGTTTTACTTTGTATGCTTATTAAAATAGAATCAGAAAAACTTAGAGTGTGCTGAGGAATTATTTCACAGAGGCAGGCACTGAGGCCCAAGTTCACACAGCTGGTTCAGGGAAGACCTTTCAATCGTGCTCTCCATTGTACACAAGTTCTTCACTTGTCCACTGAGTAAAAATTAAGAAGAGACTGAAGAGCAGATACGGAGGGGTTAGTGCTGAGCTCTGGGAGCTAAAGCGCAGCATTTTTTCTGTGACACATCTGTCACCTTGAGAGTCCCCCCTGACCCCTTGCCCCAGTTACCGGAGGGAAAGCAATGCCGGCACGGCTAAAATAGGAAATGCGACGTGTCTGGAGCACTGGCTTTGGCAAATGGATTACAGAACACTGATGTGCTCTTCAATGTTATTTCAGCCGTGCTCAGGGACAGCCTGGCGTTGTAGGGTGGACCTTGGCAGATTACACGTGTATCAGAGTTCAGGGGTTTATTTGTTCTTGCAGAGATTCCAAATACTCTTGAATGAGGCACAGAAAATGAATTAAGAGGGAAAGGGCAGCCACAGGTACTTATAGACATGAGGAGACTTAATAAAGCCTCTGTTGAGAGGAAAGGACCTTAAACTCCATTAGCAGTATCCTTGGGAAAAAAAAAAAACATACTAGCAGGACATCCTGAAATGACTGTCACTGGAACAATCCACTCCAAAGACTTCCCACCTAATTGAAATTAACGACGCCTCCAGCAGCCTAGATGGAGTCCCCAGACCGCCATCCATGCAAATGTAACAGGCAGGACTCAGTGCTTAGCCAGGGACTTTGGTTTGCAAACGGCCTTGAGCATTTAGTCTTTGCTTGCCCATGTCAGGGCATCTTCCCTGGAGAAATCAAATGTACATCTAAGAAAGTTTGCACAGAACCAGACAGGGCCAGCCCATAAGAAAATTGGGAAATTCTCACAACTTGGATTTGGCAAATCTCGAAGTTTCCAGTCTAGGGACTATGTTTTCTGAACCAAAAGGTTTTTTTGCTTGTTCATATTTTTGTAACTATCAGGTGCAAGAGATAGTCTAGCAGATGTATTTGTCTTTTTGTAAAGCAACAAATATTTATTCAATCATAGACACTCAGAGCAGAAAAGGATCTTAGAGATTAGCTGTCAGATGGGGCTGAAATAGTTTTGTTTTTTTTTTCAGCAGATCCCTTTCATTCAGCACTTCGGTTCTCAAGCTGGCGGCATATTGGAATTGACTGGGAAACTTTAAAAATACCAATGCCTGAGGGAGTCTCATTTACTAGGTCTAGGGTATAGCCTGACTCTAATATATGGCAATGTTTGAGAACCACTGTTCCCATAGATTAACCCAGCTATACAACATATATATACACAGATAATTTGTAACTTTCACAGGATATTTTAAAGCAACACCGATGTCACCACCACTCAGATCGAATTAGAAGACTTTGTTTTGATGTCAAAATATTAAAGATCTTAAATGGTTGTATGGAGACAGAATGAAATATTTGAAGCTGGATCTGACCCGGTGATTTTCACTCATCTCCCACAGCTAGGTTCCACTCAGTGAGCATGCTTTTCTGCTACTCAAGGCTCATGGGAACAATAGTGTGAAGTATACCTCTTCCTGGAGAACACTGCATTTTAGGATCATGCAGGGAGGACTGGGATTTGGAGATACCAAGGACTTCCTGGACTAGAACACCAGTGCCAAGGTGTAGGCAGTCACGCTGCCCTGGCTGGCCTAAAGCATGAACAGAAGCAAGAGCCCATCCGGTCTTTCACAGCTAATCCTGCCCTCCAGGCCAGCCAGAGCCCTCAGTGGCGAGAAGACCTCCCCTATTAAGCAGTTAATATAGCACCTCGAATATGTAGAGAGCCAAATTTCTACATCATTTCTACTTCTAAAAAAGATTCCCTTTTCCAAGGGCCAGCTCTGAGGATAGTAGTAGAAGATGGCCTTGGAGAGCCAGTCTAACATTTTATTTGAAAGCCAGAGAAAATGAGGTTAAAAGACCACAGTCACTTGATTTTTTGGAGGTGAAAGGAGAAGACAGTTTACCTATATGATTTGAAAAGTGACTAAATGTGCCTTCTCCCAAGTCCCCATGTGATAACCCCTCCCAGGCCTTAAATATGGCTCTTCTGTAGAATCTTAAATTTCCATTATCATATAGTATTTGGGTTAAGTGATGGGAGCTATCTGCCAAAAGACAAATCTGGAAGACAACACCTACTCTGATCCTCAATGTCATTAGGGGCTCGGGGTGAGACCCTGCTTGGGGAGGAGGCTTTTCTGGACTACATTCGCCCTCTTGCACCGAGCTGAAATCACTGGGGTGAAGGATGTTGTGACAAATGGGGCTTTATTATGCACTTCATGTGCATGGTGTGGAGATATTATATAAAAAAAAAAATCTACTGAGAACAACTGATTTAAACCAAAAGTGATTAACATTTTGGCACAAAATAGGCGATCAGATGCTAGCGAAAGCCCTAGGGACAAGGGCAGAGGAGAGATGTGGTAAGAAACAAAGTAGGACAGTAAAATCCAAGGCTTGGAGAAGGTGGTCCCAGGTGGGGTACTTCCTCTGAGGAGCTTTGGCCACGAAAGGAGCAGAGGAGGGGAGCTGGGGGAGAAAACAAGGGTAAAGGGGGGTCTGAATCAAAAAATGCAAAAGCTCTGAGGACAAAATGTTATCTTTCTAGGTTTCCTAGTTTTGCCCTGATCAAACCCAATGTAATCAGAAATGAAATGCTTTTATTCGTTCCTTTTGCTACATTAATAATAACAGCAAACACATACTCAGTGCTTGCCTTGTGCCAGGCATCATTCTGAGCACTTTGCAACATGTCTTTGAGCTAGGTGTTAATATTGATCCCATTTAAAAAACAGAGACCAGAGAGGTTAAATAATTTGTGACAGAACACACAGTTATAAGTGGCTGAGCTAGGATTGTGAACCCAGTAAATGAGTCCTATTATAAAAGACAACATTCCGTCCATTGTTTATAAGGGTTAGTGTGTGTATAGATGTATAGCCCAAAGTGTATACCCCAAAGAAAAAAGAAATTGCCTGCATCTTGTTTGCAGGGAGGGCCCACAGCCATTAATTTTGGGGGCTTTTACTTAGCTTTGAAAGAAGATAAATAAGTTTTGTTTCTTTAAGGGTTATGAATCGTTTCAGACAATGATTTCACTTAGGCTAATGAGTAATAATGAAGAAGACAAAAGGTGGAGTTAAGAATTTTGTGTGTTAAGCACAAAAGTGGTACCTATGGGGAGTGTGAAGAGGGATAGAGAAGAGATGCAAAGGACAGGAGGGTCTCAGGAGCCCACAGGTTGGACACTGGGCCTTCCTTTCTGACAGTGGTCTCATAGTCTGTATGGTGCTAGTTGAAATTTTTTTAAAAGCCTCTTAAGGGACACCCTGTTATAGCTCAGAAGCTGCCCCATCATACAAATAAATGTCCTAGTATTGCTTGCATCAAATGATACTTGTAATCATGTTTCTCTTTTGTGAAAAACAAGAAGGTTTCCAGGTGAGCTGGAGGTAAACAGAATGTGCTTTGGTTGCAGAATGCCTTTGCATGTCATATACTCATTTCTTAGAAGGAGCCCCACATTTGCCTTTATTTTAAAAGCACAGTGATTCTAAAAACAAAGAAAAGCCTAAATGCATCTCCTAATGTTGAAAACCCCCATCAGTTTTATTTGATTTTCCTTCCTAAGAGCTTCCAGAATGACTCTGGCTTTTATTTCTCTACCTAGTGGTAGGGTTGACCTTCTAATGGAAAGGCCTGAAGCTAAGTTTCCTGAGCAACCAGCAGGGTGAAAGCAGTATCCCAGGGGGACTGAAGCTGGACTAGTGGCTCCATGGGGCAAAATGTTGCTTGTTTTGTTTGCCACTGTAGACCTGGTGCCCACTCCTGTGCCCAAGACAAAGGAATCTTTAGTGAGGAAATTCTGGTTCAAAGAGATGAAATTATCTTTCCAAGTTTATTGAATAAGTGTATTTGTTACCTAATGCTATGTAACAAATTACTATAAGCTTATTACAAATTACCACCAAGAGCTTAGAAAACACACATTTATTACTTCATAGTTTCTGTGAATCTGAAATATAGGCACAGTTTATATGGGTCCCCTGCTTCAGGGCCTCCCAATTGTTGCAGTGAAGGTGTCAGCCAGGGCTGCACTCATCTAAAGGCTCAACTGGGGAAGGACCCTCTTCCATGCTCTCTTACTTGCTTGGCAGTAGATTTAGTTCTTTACTCACTGTTGGCTAGGGGCTACCTCAGTTCCTTACACACCGGACTCTCCAAAATGTGGTCACTTGCTTCATCAAAAGTGAGTCTTCTAGGAAGTTGGAAGCCACACTTCTATACAACCTAATCATGGAAGCAAAATCTCATCACCTTTGCCATATTCTATTCAATAGAAGCAAGTCACAGGTCTCACCTGTGCTGAAGTGGGGAGGCTTACACTGGGGCATGAATACCCCAGAGCAGATCATTGACTAGGGGTGGTGGGGGAGCTGTCTTCCGGCCACCACAATCAGGGGGGTAAAAATAGAACTATAACTCATTTATCCCAAATCACACAACTATGGTAAGCATTGCCTCCCCATTCTGCCTCCTCCCTGGTCACCCATACATATGCGCTTTGAGCATACATATATTGCAACTTATGAGCAAGGCAATGTGAGGATATGTCCTGATTATAGTGAAGGAGTACACAGTCTATTAGGGGAGATGAATAAAAGAGATACATAAAACATACAAGAGAATGTTGATATGAAAAAATTACAGGGGCTATGTCCTGATTATAGTGAAGGAGTACACAGTCTATTAGGGGAGATGAATAAAAGAGATACATAAAACATACAAGAGAATGTTGATATGAAAAAATTACAGGGGTCAGGAGGGGCTTCAGGTCCAGAAATATAAAAATTCCAATAAAATAAATACTCCATAGGCTACTGTTGTCCAAAACATTTATAGAGAAGAAACGATTTAGAATGGGTCTTGAAGACTAGATAATAATCAACATTTGCTGACTTTCGCATGTTTTACTATATTAAATATGTATTTTCTATGTAATATTTCATCTAATTGTCACAGTAATTACCTAAGGTAGATTGTATTATCGTCTTCACTTTGCAACTGAGGAAACTGAGGCCCATAGTGGTAAAGTGACTTGCTCAAGGCCACCCAGCTTGTAGGTGGTAAAGAGAGAACCAAAGCCACATCTAACCAGAACACACACTTGTAACTGCACTTCAGAATTGCTTTAAATGGGACTGGGCACTCTAGGCAAGTGGGGGAAAGCCATTTCCAGCAGTGAAATTGGCATTAAATGAAGGCAGCCGAGCACTAGCTAGCCATTTAGTTAAGGAAAATGCAACTCCCTCTGTCTAGGCAGTTCTTTGCTTAGCTCTTCGTAGGGCTGGCTCATCAATGCCTTCAGATCTCAGCTCAAATGTCACTACTGAAATAAAGCAAGTCAGGAACTCCTTCCCTCCTTCCTTCCAACACGAGCGCCAGCTACTCTTTGTCCCTTCATTGTGTCTGCTTTTCTTGTAAGTTAACATAAGCCATTACTCTTTGTCTATTTATTTCTCTCCCCTACTGACTGTCACTTGCTCCCTTATTGAATGTGAGCCCTGTGAGGGAAAGAACCTTGTTTGGCCATTTTTCCTGTGCCCCCTCCTCCACGTTTTCAAGTGCTGAGTGCAAAGCAGGTACCTGACCAAGCGAGGAATCATTACAGGAGAGGAGTGCATATGAAAGGTGGAGCGGGTTTTGTGCAGTTAAGAGGTTCAGTTTTTATTCTGTAGATGATGATAGAGCCCACAGAGGATTTTGAGCAGGACAGTGACATATGACAGCAGGATTTTGAGAAAATGACTTTGTGGGTGGCACGCTTCTGGATAATGGTATTAAAGAACAGTGTGTCTCCACAGCTCTTGCTGACCCTTTCTGTGACCTCTAACTCTCTAGAACTCAAAGATTTTTAGCTGTCCATGTCTTTCTGCCAAGGGGAAAACTGATTTGGAGTGAGGGAATTCTTTCTCGTCCTTCCAGGAAATTTTGCATTTTGAAAGAAGAGCTGACGGTTCATCCTGGTCCCTGGGTTCCATATCCAGTTCTGGCTCTGGCATGCTGTGTGACCTCAGATAAGTCCCTTCATGTCTCTGAGCCTATGTTTCTTGTTTTGGGAAATGAGGTTAGGCTAGATGCCAGCTCTCTGATCTCATTATGCTGGTCTCTAATTTAAGATTGAGCATTTTGATATATAATCAGGGATTTTTAAAAAAGACTTTTTCCTAAGAATAAAGAAATTTCAAAATTTCTCATTACTCTAGTCACTCATTTCAAAATGTCCTAACCAATGGCCAAGAAAATTTGTTGACTTATTATTTTCCCTAGATTACAGACCAGTTGGTTTATTTATCTTAGTATCTTTACTCATGTTCTGCTTCCTCCTCTACAAAAGGTCCAGAAATATGCAGCCGTCCTCTTGTGAGACAGTCTCAGGAGGCAAACACGTGTGCACTGTTTCTGCACTTATAACACTGTAATGAACCGGAAAATGATCACGAGCTCGAATCATCCTGGGGATGGCAATGTATTATCAGCCAGTCAGTGAAATACCACAGTGCTTTCAAATGGCATGAAAGAAAGTAGGGAAGACTTGCACAGAACAGGATTCCAGAAACCTGACTGCTGCTGTCCAACCCCCTGTCCTGCCTCCCTCACCCACCTTCCCTCTCCCTCAACCATCCATCCGCAGGAGTTTTTCCTGCCATGTGTCTTTGCAGCCTCCAACAAATGCATATTTAGTAACGCCCAGAAAGACTTCCATCTAGCATGTTGCCACAGAATACAAATGGGACATCTGAGCAGTGTTTTACAGGTAGGTGCTACAACAAATTGCGACGTCTGCTTAAATTCCTGTTGAAATATGTGCCTCCCCCTCCCCTCTCTTTCAGCCTCCCTCCCGAACTCTCCCAGAAACACAAGCATTCTTCCTACTTCTGGAAGCCTGGATGATTTCCCCCTAAACTTCAGAGGAAGAGATGGCAGTTTTTGAAACCTTCCTTGTATTCTATTGAATTGAAATATTGTTTTTAGAACACAGAAAATAGTGGTGGATCACGGTGAGGGTCTTCTCAGAGCATGCCAAGATAATCAAACTCTTTAAGGATCAGCAGGCATGAAGTGTGACAGTGCTCAAGTGCTCAGATCTGAGGTGTCTGACTTGCTAGAGTCTCTGTTTGAGGAGAGTAATTTATCATATCTTACCTGTGGAACTAGTAGAATTGTTTCCTATGCATGTATGTACTGATCATGTGTGAGTCTGTCCCTGAGAATGGTAGTCATTTAGCAGGCTGTCCTTTCCTCTCTCTTATCCAAAATCTGCCTACCCTCTCTTCCCCTCCAAATCCGTAAGGTACAAAATTTCAATCTTCCTATTCAAAACACAAAAACACAGAGCATATCTAAATGTCTTCTTCTAATATTATTTCAGAAAATACAGATTCAGTAAATAGAAACATCAAGTTTTGCTTATAATCACAAGTCATCTAGCAAAGACTAGAGGCCTTATCCTATGCCATCTTAACAATGAAGGCGCTTCCATGCAGAGAAGTTGGTGCTAGGAGGAGACGAGTCACTTGGCCTTCAATCTTACCATTTGTGAAATAGTGACACAGTATTAAAGCTCCAACTATAGCCACAGAGGCTGTTACCCACTAGTACTCGGATATAATATGGAGTTAACAAAATGCTTCATCAAGTGTTCATTAGCTCAATGACAGGTCCATCCTATGTGCTCAGTAAGTATTATGGGACTTCTAATATAATGGGGAGGAAGACACATTAAAAGTAGTGGTCTCCAAAGGAGGTGCCAACATCACCCACTGGGAGCATGAGAAGAAGAATTATGATTTCTTTTGATATTTGTATTTTATGCGCAAAGGAAAGAAATTAGCTTCATTGATGTTTAAAATACAGGTTGACTAGGGGCCTCCCTCAGCCTGTTTGCCAGTGTCCAAGCAGCCTGGATGGCAGGCAAGCTATCCTGAGGAAAGAGAAGGCTTGTCCCAATAAGGAGGGGTGGAGAGTGCGGCCACTGCACTGGTCTTCATGTCAGTGTGTTGAGTTGAGTTAGGGTGGGCATAGTTAGGTGATTTTGGCAGTATTATATAGTTTAAACCAAATTAACCTTTATAACACAGACACATGACTAAAAAAGATTCCTTCTCTACTTAAAAAAATGTGTTAAAGATATTGTCAAAAATTGTGGAGGGTCTAAGGTTTTACCCTACTTGCAAACTAATAAGCTGGCCTGCCATATTTCATGGATGCTGGCAGAAGACAGAACTCCCGGGTCACAGATAAAGGACTTTATTACTCATGGCACAGCAGGCAGCAGGAGTGTTGTGTTTGTCCTGGCTACCCTTGCCCCCCAAATCCCACGGGGCCAGTGTAGACAGTCTGGGTGGATTCTGCACAGTCAACGTGTGCATGTCACAGCCGAAAAAAAAGCCTGAGTAAAAGGAACCCAAATATTGTATAATGGGACTACTAGTAAACCCACCTCAACTTTGCTCCAGAGAAAGACATAATCTTTATAATATTGGACAGCAAACAAACCTGCTCTCTGCTCCAGAGGGAGCCACTATTTTATGTTTTGGATCTGTATGCCATCCAAACATCCCTGAAGAGGTAGCCCAGAATGAAAGCTGTCAGAGTCTCTGTGCTCAAGCCATGCAAAAAACAAAAACAAAAAAACGAGACCCACGAAGAACTGTCTCACACGAGATATTATGTGTTGGTGTACAAATGAAAACAAGAAAATACCTGAGCTTATATTTCTACTCCAAGAATGAACAAGACCTTTTATAAGATATAAACAATGACAATCTAATTAGGCTGAACGAGAGATCAGTTAGTAAAATTAGAAATGATAAGAGACTCTCTGAAATGAAGGTTTATAGCTACTCTCATGAAGTATTAACCTTCATGTAATTATATATATTGTGCCTTGAAATATCAGCAAATGATAACATATTTATATAATATATAAGTAAATATACATGTAAGTGAAGAAATAAAATTGGGGATCTGTGCTCAATTTGTCAGCTTTGGGAATATGCATTCATATCTCTGCTCTAGAGACTAGTGATATGACATGCTGGGAACTGGAAGAATTCCACGGTGCAAGAGACATTGATACAATTTTCCTCTCATTCTGTTCTCTACTGATAGCAAAAGTGGGACTTTCCTAAGAGCTTCTACGTTATGTTTCTGCTGTTGTTGTTACAGAACACCTCTAAAAAGAGGGTAGAAGTCATTTGTAAGTACCTTGACCACTTTTCGAATTAGACTAAATTGGATAAGGAGATTGAAATTTCCTCCAAATCTTTGGAAACCGGTTTCTCCAGGGACCCTGCCTCAATGGGGCTGAATGAGGCCTCCCCCTACTGAGGGAGGCAGGCTGTCCTGTGGTGGAACAGGGCGCAGGACAACTGAGATTGTGTAACTCTTCCTAAATTCCCCCTCCCTCAAACTTGTTGAAGCAAATTCATCTGAGAAATGTGAGAGGGAAATGAGGCCCAAATGGCCAGGTGGGTGGGGCAAGGGGTGCCGTTTGAAGATGTTCTGGTTATTAGTGAGGAGGCAGCTTGGCTTTGCCTTCCAGAGAAAGGTCTTGCTGTTTGTTTCTGTCTCTTGGACGTCCTATGAGCAAAGGCAGCTCCTCGTCTTTCTTCCCGCTCTCCTCAGCTTTGCCGTCAGTGCTGGCAATTTCTCAACACAGATCCTGGAGCATTTGCCCTTGTTTAGAGCCTCTGGGAGTCTATTTTTATATGGCTTAGGGCAGAGACACTTGAGAAAGCACAAAGGGGTCCCCCTCGGCTTAGCAACACAACCAGGAAGTGGCCCTAGTGGTTGTCTAGCTGCTAAGGCAACTAGCTCCATTTCTCCATCCTGCAGTCCAAGGCTGGAGCAGAAATTCTTATTTTTCTCCCAACAAGTGGGCATTGCCTGGATTTTGAGGTCCTCCAATGCTGTGTTTGAATACTGGCTCATCTCTTGCTAGCAGTGTGACCCTGGATTAATTACACTGCCTTTCCAAGCCTCGGATTCTGCATCTTTTCACCTGGGTTGATACTCATATTTCTCTTAACGAAAATCATGAGGCAAACGCATGGCCTGTGGTAGGTGCCCAATAAACAGTAGCTGTTCCTACCCTTTCTCCTACCTTATGAAGTAGTTAGGAAGATTAATGAGAGATAAGAATGTTCTTTTTAATCTTTACAGCTCTCATAATTATTATTTTATTATTAATATTTGGTGGTTGCTATTCCTTACCCTCAAGTTTTCTCTGAGGCTCCTTTGAGATTATAACTTTTGTTCTAATGGAAAGGACCATTTCTAACTCTTCTGAGACAGCAGATGGTGGTGGTAAAAAGAGTTAATTAGTAAATAGTTGAATATTGGCAGCTATAACGGAAGACTAGTTCATTAATCTGGGTTTGGGGAAAGCAGAAGCCAAGAAGGGATTAAAAGTGCAAGGACTTTATCAGGCGAATTGCCTGTGAGAGAAAATGGGGCAAAGCGGGGAGATCTGGGAAAGCTGTCAGACTGCCATACAAGTCTGATCCATCAGTGCAAAGGGGGAGTGAGAGAGAGGTTGGGTGGAAGCACTCTAGACCGCCACACAGTCTAAGGGAGTTTATGTAAGGCTGCTGAGGAGTCTTCAAACCAAAGGTATCTGTCAGAGGAGTTCTGTGTCTCCCAGAAATGCCTGCTTTAGTATCCCTGCCACCCTTAGTTCATGGCTGAGAAAAACCCATGGGAGGCATGACCTCAGTCCAAATCCAGCCGTGGATTTCCGAATACATCAGCAGGGCCCCTGCTCACCTGCCCCTGTACTAGAGACCTGTTAGGTGAATTCCTTGGCTGTCATAGTCAGTCTTCTGCATGCCCTCCTGCCCTCCTAGAGACAGCTGGAGAGTCAGACACAGTTGGCAGTCTTCTCATTTCATGTATCACTTGAAATGAACTGGGAATTCATATTGTGCTAGCAAATATCTCCCTGTGTCCTGCTGGAGTGACTGAAATTCTACCACTGGAAATTTATTCCCAGAGGTCTTCAAAGACTCCTTAGGGAATGGTTAATTTACCAGCTCCCAAGATAAAGAGCTTATGCAACTGAGCATCAGATACAGAAATGAGGGTGGGAGGAGTGGTGATAGGGGTGGGGACGCTACTGGAGGATGGGGTCCAGTCGTGTTGAGAGAGAGCCCCGGATGGGCGCTGGAAGGCATCTGCAAGCCTCAGTGTCTTTCTCAAGAGAAAAACACGGTGAGCGCCTGGCTGATCTTCATCAAAACTACGTGCCTTTGTCAGGAGACGAAGGATGCTTTTAAGATAACACAGTGCCCAAGCATTCTCTCCAGTGGACTTCCAGGGGCAACTTCATGTTGGATAGTTTCAGAGGGCCTCCCAAGGCTGTTCAACGTTCCCAAGAGTTTGTGGGTGTCTTTTGGCTCGCTGAGCACAAGGGCCGGCAAATCTGGGCCCACGGCTGAGTTCTCCAGTCCCTTTAGCGGCCAAACAACTGTGTTTCTCCCCTACGTTCAGCACAGAGTCAGGCTGGATACCAGAGCTCCTAGGCTGGAGCATGTATCAGCTGTTGGCTAGACCTAAATAGCTGTTGGAGGGCAGACCTAAGAACACTGTGGAGACTTTCCCAGAGACACATTTCTCCTGGAGCCAAGAGGAAACACAAGTGACTCATTTTGAACTTATTAATAACTGTCACCTTTCTGTCAGGGCAACGGAAGAGCCAGGTTGGGACTTGGTACCCTGAGTTCCCCACAGTAAGTCAGGATGCTAGGCTGATCTAGAGCCGCGATTCGGAAAGAAGACTGCACTTCAGGATACTGGAGCTTGGGACAAACACAGATCCCCAGGCCTTACTACCGGAGGGTCCTGCTAAGGAAGAGGGCCTGGGAACCTCTATTTTAAAAGTCTTCCTCATCTCCTTCAGTTATGGTGATGATCCACCATATAGGTATCAGGCCAAAGCCCAGTACCCCAAAGGACACCAATAGCCACTGGATCTTGTGTCTTCAGATTTTGTTTTGAAATGAATACATATATTTTTAAACAGGCTGGGGTATAATCAATGAAATAACGTAAAATAAAGCTGATTTGTACACATCCAATCTGAGCAGGCCCCTGGGAAGGCAACTCTGAGATGGGGAGCAGAAGGCAGGGCTTTTAGCAGGGCCAGTTCCTGGGAACACCACCCGGGGAAGGGCATGGAAGAATGGGGGCTGGTCCGGGAGGAGGCCAGCGGTGGTGGAGGCCCACTGCAAGCCCCAAGGGGACCCAACGGGGAGCTATGGAGAAGGGATGGTCCTCGACAGAGGTCCTGAGTTGGGGCCAGGGTAGATCGGCATGGAAATGAAGGTGTGCTGCCCTGGGCAAGGCCATTTTCTTCAGCCAAAGTAATCCCCCAAAAAGCTGATAGCTGAGGGCTGCTTTCTGCAAACACTGTCAGCACCTGAAGGGAAAAGTCCTTTATTCCTGAAGGTGGATCTAGGCAGAAGGGCACAGTATCTACCAGAGTGGGGTTAAACTCCAGGTGGGATTCATTTGTATCTAGGCTAGGAGGACATGTGCATCCTTCGTTCTCCATAAGCTCACTATCTAATGTGAGCCCCTGGATGCTAAAGAAGAGTCAGGGACTAGAACCTTTCCCAGTTCAAGAGACACCGAGCAATGTATGTGTGGGAATAAAGTGAGACACCAGATTGGGCATCTGACTCATAGATTTGATAGAAGAGGAAGAAGGTGAGAGAGAAGAAGAAAGAATGAGAATATTCAGCTGGTTGGTGTGCTGCACTACTGAGACCAGCGGCGTCTGAATAACGTCCATGTGGGCCAATGGGATGTATTCTCATGCTCATGGTTAACCCAGGGTGAGTATGCACTAGTAGATAATCTCAGACAAAAGATTTTATCAATTTCCTGAATTGTGTCATAACAAAATAGTGCTGTACTATGACCACCCCTTTCCCCAATAAAATATACCTTATCCCTAACCCCACACTATCCCCACAGAAAACTGGGTTCCCAACAGCAAAAAAATCTCTGATTAATCATGAAGGGGCTTATTTACAGCAGAAAATAATGCCACAAGGCTGAATCCCAGATATTTGACTGTGCTGATTTTGAAATGCCACTGCCACATTTCACAGTGGTTAGATTCCCCTAATCCCTCAGTAATTATTAGAGAGGTCTAGGAGAAAAAACCCCACACATTCTTTTGATGAGAATGATTGTTTGATATTCTTATTTATTTATTCACTTGTAATGAGCAAGAGACACTTGGTGAGCCTGTGCTGTTCCCCTATCAGATTCCTTTACACATAAATTATTTGAGGGTAAGATTTATGCTCAAAGAATAACGAGGTAAACAGCGGCAAAGGGAATAATTCAAAAGCAATTCATAACAAGGAAGTGATCGCATACGTACTGAAAGCAGAGAGAACCCCATCCTGATGCTCTGTTTTGTTTGAAGTCAAGTCAAAGGAGAATTTAATCCCAGGGGCCATTTCTCCAATGAAGCTCCCAAAATACTTTCTCTTGTTTTAACCATGTCACAACTTGAGACCTGCCTTCTGAGAAAGAGAGACAGTTTGTATCTTTGTTAAGACTGTTTTGGCTCCCTTTTATTTTCTAAGTTAATTCATTGGGTTTTTTCCTAAAAGTTTCTTCCTGGAGAAAGAGTGCTCATCAGTAATCGAAACTATGGTTGCTTCACCAAATGTCTTAAAACAATTTACAAAAACTTAAAGGCAGCCAGGTTTGAAATGCGATTCCTATGCAAAGACTTTTGATCAAGCCAAAAAGCATTACTTAAACTATGAACAAATAACTTTGTGACTAGAATTGTAAACAGAAACATAATTTGCTAATGGTTTGTTTCTGAAGTCAGACCTCACTCCTTTTACCTGGTTATTATAATCTGGGACATCAAGGAAATGAGACAGAAATAATGTATCTGACCTTCATTTAGAAATTTGACAAGATTTACTTATGCTACTCAAATAGATTTAATATAGAAATATGTTCTGATCAATGACAACTTGGAGGAAGGTCTTGGAACCATGTTGCAAACCTGTGTTTTTTTTTTCAATAAATGCATTGTAACTAAAACAGATTAATAAAATCTGGTAATAATAACCTAAGCTAGGAGGAACAGTTATATAGCTTTAACGAACACCTAGAAATCTGTGGTCTCCAAATTTATGTCTCTGGCTTGCTTTCAAAGCTCCATATTTATCTACTAAACATCTCTACCTGATGCACCAAAACCTCAACCTGGGTAAAGCTGAATTTATCAGGTCTACTCCATCCTCCACATGATTCACCTCCTATAATTATTCATAAACAGAAGTGACATGTAGCTTCTCAAGCTAGAATCCTTATAGGCATCCTTGATCCTTCATCTTAATCATACCTAAATATCGAATTGATCACCAAATCCTGCTGACTCCATCTCCTTAATGTCAGTCTTATAGTAGGTGTTGGAAGTAGAATTAAGAAATACTGAAGAAAAGGGAAAACAATGGAGTACCTCCCTTGTGTCAAAATCAAATTAAACTAAAAGTCCAATTTCCAAACTAAAGAAGGGAGATTTGAAGGCTTTAGTCAATAATGAGATCATGAATCCATAGTTAACTGGCCTCAAAAAGTGTTGCTCTGACCTGAGGCTACATTAATTAAATTATAGCATTTAGAAGGCAAGAGGGGATAATTTTGCTATATTCTACACTCAGGTAACAGTTATATTCAGTTCTTGGTGGCACATTTTGATGTATAAATAGATACAACTATATTCAGAAGAGGGGATAGAATGTTGAAGGGGCTCAAAAATCATGTCAATATTAGGGATCTTTGCAGTGAATGGGAAGCTTTCCCTCAGAGACGGGAACTTCGGAGATGGAGGTGATGGCTGCCTATAGCTCTGAAGGATGCTATATAAAGCAATGATCCAAACTCTAATCCATAGACCAGAGCTGGACTAGCTCTGTAAGAATGTCCTGGGATAATTCTACAGATCATTCAGTCCCACCCTCAAGAGATTCTTCCTCCTGTGACCTGGAAGGAGATGTCCCTCCCTAAATATGTGTACTTTAAAAATTCCCTAAGTGATTTGGACACACAGCCAGGGTTGGGAACCCCCATGCAAATGAGAAATTGGATATTCTCAGCATGCAGCCAAGAGCCAATGGATAGAAGACAGGTATTTGCAGACTATTAGGAGATGCATTTTAAAACACAGAGCAATCCAGAGATTCCATGGGTGGCCTGACGTGGAAAGGAGGGAGAGTTGAGTCCCTAGGGTTTCAAATTGTGCCACATGAACAATTTGTAGGCATGAAACCGAAGAGGTTTGAGCAACAATGGTGTTTGGACTCAATGATTATTAAGATTCTATGGTATTTCTCAAAAGAGAAATAGGCCTATAGACACAAAGCAGCTTTAAAAATATTTCATTATAGTGTACCTAGATTATAAAATATCCAGCTATAGCAGAAGTTGTCAGCACCCCACATTTATCCCCTTGAACCATTATTTCAGTGCACGCTGGCCTGACTTGACTTCCACCTGCACCTCTTTACCTGAGGTCTTTCTCTGGCTTCCAGAGCCTACTCTGCTTGCATACATGCAGTGAACTAACCACCACTGTCTGCAGCATAACCAACTGGGGTTGGTGTATACATACCCCAGCTCCCTTGCCCCTCAGTTAGGATGACTCTAGGGGGCATTATTATACTCCTAGAGTTCCCAGAAGGGATGAAGCTCCAGTTGCCCACAACAGTAATGGTATCGGCTGCCTCTCCCTCCCTTTATTCCTTTCCCAGTCCTATACTCATACTTCCTGGAATCACTTCACAAATCAATTACTTGTATTCAATTCCTTGTGTCAGGGTCTGTCTCTAGAAGAACATAAAGACACTGTAAGACACCAACCAATTATTGCCAACTAAGCAGAAAATAATTATCTACTATATCAAAATTTGAGGAAATCAGGATTAAAAAGACTACTTAAAAATATGTTTAAAATTTGGCAATCTGACACATCTGCAGGTTGGGATGATATTGATTAGCACCACTAAGTTAGAAGGCCCAACTGCCCTTGGTTTCCAGATCACTGGCTACTGAGGGTTGCTGTTCATTAATCTCAATTGCACTTACCTCTCTGGGCCTACTTTCTACCACCTGTCCTTTACTCTTGGTGTTTCAACTATTACCTATAATTGACCCCAAACATCTTCATACATCTACATCTTCATATGTCTACATCTTCAACTATTCTATTTGCCATTGTCCTGGAGATTTCTATTCATCCGTTGAAATACACTAATTCTATACCCTCGTCCAGGAATCCTTTTGCCTCATTTCCCTACAGCAGAATCATTCACTACTCTGATTACTTGTCTCCTACTATAGAATGGATACTATGAATGACACAATTATCAATCAACTGAATATTTAATATTAAAAGAGAAGTGAGTTAAATTGAGGACATAGATGTCTACCCTGGCTTTCTCTTGCACCCACTACGAGGGAACACCGCAGAACAGGACATTTTTTTATGATGATTCATTTGTATATTATCTTTCCTTTGTTCCTTTGTTCTATAGCTACTTAAGTTAGAATGCAATCATTAAACAAGTGTGCAGAACTGAAAACCAGGTAGAGCATCCTGAAAGTGGGGGAATATTATTCAATGATTTAAACCAAACTTTACTATAAAAGTAAAATGCTTATGTCACCACCTTAATTGATAAGAGCAGGATACAAAACTTTGTGTGCAGTATAAATTCAAAAATTGTGACTTTGAAAAAAGTGGGAAAAATCCATTAATGGTAATGCAGTGGATCTTGGGTCTGGACTCTGGTGATTATTTTTCTGCTCCTGTCTACTTTTTGTGTTTTCTAAGTTTTCAATAATAAGCAGGTGCAGAGAATAACAATGACACCTTTTCCACTGGTAAGAAATGATTTCCCACAGATCAATCACCATGGAAGAAATTTTATAAGTTATTAAAGAATTATCCATAAACCATATCAAGAGGCCACAGGCTTTATTGGTGAATGCCTCCTAATGCTGAAGGAACTACATCACACCATTCCACTGCCACATAATTTGTTTCAGAGCACAGGAAAAACTGAAAAGCTTTAGTTCTGTTTTTTAATGAAGGAAGCATGACCCTGAAACCCCAACTTGATAAACACACACACATGCACACACACCACCTATAGATCAATGACAATAATCAAAGTAGGCAGAAAAGTATTAAATAAAAGACTAGCTAGTCAAATTCAATAGATTCTGAAATAATTTTCTTCTACAATTAGATCAACTATCCTAGGAATGAGTAATTTATATTAGGAAAACTATCAATATAATGAATAACATCAATAGGGCAAAGGAAAAAAACCATCTCAGTGAATATTAAACAAGCAGTAGATATAATTTTTAAGTATATTTCATAAAATTAGGAATAGAAGGATCCTTAATATGATCATTGGTCATCACACTTAACCATATGGAATATTGGTTATGAGTAATGAGCTCTGAAACCATTCTGACCTAGGTTTAACTTTTGGCAACTCCATTTTCTGCCTGTGAGACTTACAGTAAGTTATTTAATCTTTCTGTCTGGGTTCTGTCCATAACATGGGCATAATAATTTCTTACCTTATTAGGGTTGGTGTGAGCATAATTGAAGCGATGCATGTTAAGTGCTTAGTACAGTACCTAGAACTTAGTAATCCTCAGTAATGTTACAATAACACTTGTACAGCAAATTCTAAGATGATGATGATAGTAGTGGCAGTAGTAAAATTGATTTAGTAGTAAAATTTATTTGCTTCAGAGTTTACTTCTGAAGATTCTTCTCCCCTACACCCTACACACATGCCTGAGAGTGTTCGCCCAGGTGATTCTAACATACACCAAGCACAGAGAATCACTAAGTTAGAGGCAATCCTAGTAAAATCAGAAAGAAGAGAAAGACATAAAATATCACCAAATTGTTGACTATTGTTCTGAAAGATCTAGGTAATGCGATAGCCATGAAACAGAAGTGAGAGGTCTAACTATAGATCAGGAAAATCAATTTGTTTTTTTCAGACGGCCTTCCATTAAACATAGAAAATTCAAGGCAGTTCAAATATTCTCTTAGGACCAGCCTTCATAGAATCAAGCCGAAGGTTCAGGATAGTAGTCAGACACAAGATCAATTATATATTTAAAAAAAAAAAGGCTTTTCAGCAATATCCATTTAGACCATATGGTAGGAAAAAAGATCCATACATAACAGTGCTTAAACATATAAAGTACCTAGAAACAATCTTAGAGAAATGTGATGTATAAGGAGGAAAATAAAATACTTTGCCGGGTGATATAAAAGAAGAGTTGAATAATGAAAAAACAACAGTTCTAGAATGGGGGGCTGACTATTATAATTTGGGAAGCACTCCTTATAGGTCTGATGCAATCCCTATAAAAATACGAATGGATTTTTTAAAAACTGAAACAACTTGGGTTCTCTTTGAAGACTAACTGAGAGAACAAACAAACAGCCTGGAGTTTGACAGACAACTGGAGCTTAATAAATGCCAGCTCACTTCCTCTTGCTGTTTAGCCTCAGACCATGGTGATTTCCCCTCCTATAATTCATATAATTATTAATTGGCAATTACCATACAATTTTTGGCAGTTCTACTTTACATAGAATTTTTAGTTAATTTACATTATTGGGCCTTTAATTATTCTTTCCCAAATAGACTGTAAACTTCTTGAAGTCAAAGACTAGGTTTACATAACTTTGAACCAAGTATTTAATGCATGCTAATCATTTACAGTGAAATGGCAGGAATATAGATAGTAGATCACAATACTGTCATTAGCTCATAACTATAGACTAAAAATAAAATACGGGTAGTCACAGCTGAGGAAATCAAATTTGGGGGCCACTGACGCAATCTGAATGGCAACCACAATCCGAGGTTGGAGTGAACCTTCTCTGAGCTAGAGCAGTCACTGCTGAATATTATGCTGGCTGACGCATCACTTCAGTCCTAAAATACGCAGGAGCTGGTAAGGAGCTGAGGTCAATTCAACAGTCCAACTGAGGATTCTTGCAAAATAGAAGTGACTAGTTAGAAGAAATACACATCTACTTAATAGCAGTCAATGGCCTATGAATCCAAAGGAATGAATAAATCCCCACATTCCCAAAGCTTCTAAACAAAATCTTTCAGAATCATGCTCTGAGTAGGCCTGGCAGATTCTCAAAGAATAGTGGCTGCAAAATACTCACTTGATATTTTAAGAATATTTCATATGCTTAAATTTGTAAAATTTTGTAAAAGTTGAGGAGAAGATACTGTTAGTCAGGAAGTATAAGAGGGGAGCATAAGTATTAAATCAGCATGTGTACAGTTTCCAAAAACTATGAGTAAGCAAACCACTTCTTGACTTCAACTGGATGTCAATTTTACCTAAATATATACAAGGGATATTAATACTACACTTGTGTTTACTTTAACAACCACCAGGCCTGTGTGAAAATCAGCTTCACAGCCAAATAAAGTGACAAAAATGACAACTCCAAGAACACAGAAACCACTTTGCAAGTTTTGCTTGCATTTTCTGTGTAATCTCCAGAAAAGAAGTCTCATACACTCGTTATACACTTATACACTGGCTGCCTACCCTCTTCTCAAGATCCTACTTAACACTCCAGGGAGGGGTTTTACTAAAATGCCAACACTCAAGTCATAAAGAAGCTGCTAGCCTTCTAAACCTGCCCAGTGTTTCAACTATTACTAAGAAGTGGGTAAATCTCACCCATAAGCCAGAGCTCCAAATCTCTGAGCAAAGCTTGTGATGTTTCCGAGCACTGATTCATACTCCCCAAGTGGAGAGAAGGACCACAGGAGCTAGCCTGCATATTAACTCGGCTTCAGTACGATTGCCAGATTTCACTGCGGCCAATGACCAGCTGCTGCTGCTAATAAGGTAGGCCTGCCTTCTCTGTGTCACCAGCACGTCCTCATGCAATTTGAAGGGTGGATACAAATGTTAAGATACTGAAGACACGACTTGCATCTTATCATAATTTAAATTATATTTGAGAAGAAAATTTACAAAGCATAGAATTAAATGGTAATTAAAGATAACAGGGAAAACTGCTGAACTTATGTAATACTTATTTGACAATAGGAAATTTCCAAGATGCTGCAGATGGTACCTTAAAAGGGATTCCAGGGGACAGAGACTGCACTGTGGACAGAGTTGGGTCTTCACCTGGGAGGCCACCCGGCTTAATCATGGAGAAAAAGGGTTTTGGAGCAACACACTCTGCTTTCCAATCCTGCTTTAACTCAAAGGAGCGGTGTGTCCTTGAGACTATTACTTGATCCTTCTAAGTTTCAGTTTTCTCAACTGTAATATGGAAATGATAAGAGTATCTATCTTGAAGGGTTGAGTCAGATAATCAATGTGAAGCAGCAACTGGCAAAATGGTAAGGGTTCTATTTCACATTAGTACCAAAATATATAAGCAAACCAAACAACAGGATAGATTGTTTGGAAGTGGACAGAACAGGGATAGATAATGCAGATCAAATAATGATTGGCAGGAAACAGCTAAAGTCAGTCTCCGTTGCCTTACCTCACCCACCTGAAGTCCTGATTCCTTATTACAAACATCCAGGGTGTTAGGGGATTTTGGAGGACACCAACATCCATTTGGCCTTCTCTGTGGAGCCCAACTGGTAGGAAACCACATCTTTGTGTCCTTATTTTTTATTGAACCCATTTTGTACCCAGCACACCAACATCAGAATAATACTCCAAATATTCAGAAATCCCAAGATGAACGATCAAAATAACTATTGCGTGACCCAGAAGAAGGGAGGGCAATGTTGAATTTTCATGAAACTAGACTTAAGAGCCACTCTGACATTTAAAAGAGTTGTGTCCCTAACATGTAGTTAAGAAAGAGCTTTTCAATTCAGTGAAAACTTTAGCCAATCTAAACGTTTGGAATGGTGTAGACAGCCCCCCCTCTTTCAAACCCTCCCCAAGTACAACCCTCCCCCATTATTTTCATATTATTCACCAAATAACAGGCTGAAATTTTGGCTCCTTTGATCAGACAGTTGGCATTATACAGCCATAGCCAATAAGTAGAAAACAACTCACTCAAGAAACATGCTAGCCAACAAAGGGCAATAAATGGGCCATTTCACTATCATCCATAATGACCCCCAATTCTCACAAATTTTACATATGATCTGGCAATTATGGCTGCAGATGGAGGATTCTGAAGCAATCTCTGGTGTTTCAGGTGCAAGCATAGTTGTTGAAGTGGTGTTTGTAGCTTAGTGGGAGGGAGTTTATTGGACTCCTTCTCTGGCCTCCCCAAATCCAGCTGCAAAATCTAGACTCCCTTGCAAAACAATTTCACACCTAAGTGTACAGATTCAGGGAAACATTTAGAGGAGTGAGGAAAGAGCTAATTATTGCCTAGGAGCTTTCAGGGTAGGGAGGAGAGGGCCAGCCACGATGTCCGTCGGCTCCGTGTCTCTGGAGGACACCTTTGGCCGGAGCACCAGGCTGCCAGGGCAACAGAAGTTCCCAAGTGCTTTGCCTTTGCCTCCAGGGTGAGCCCGGTCACACTCCTTCCTCTCTCACACCGTGAGTTGGGAGGCATGTCAGAGAATCTACTATCAACACGAAAGTTGATTTTTATAATCACTTCTGCGCCGAATGGCCCACTTTCCCCCTTGTGCTTGGGGACTTCATCATATTAAGGAGAGGCAGCCGAAGAGGCACATGCTATTCAGCAGCCAGATCCATCTCCAGGCAATCTCTGAGAGAGCAGAGGGCCTCACAGACCAGCGTGCAACTCCCTGGCAACCACTGTCACAAGTTCTTACAGGTCACCTTCAAGGAGAATTCTAGGAATAAATGTCTCTCTCTGTAATCATGGGGTACAATTTTTAATATGTGGAAAGTGCACTGGCCGGCGCATTACCACCCTCCTAACTAATGCATTCTTTCTTTACAAAAGCAACAGTTAGACCAGGGCTTGGCCAACTCTGATGTCCTCAACTGTAGGCAGGCAGTCCAGTCCCTCATCATCTCTTGCTAGGACGATTACAGCCCTCTCCCATCCGTCTCACCGTTTACTAGCCTCTTTTTATTGCACTCACCCTTCAAACCAATACCAGAACTATCTGAGAGACAATGTGAACATCTGAGCCCATACGTTTCAAAGTTCTAATAGCACCCAACTGCTATGGGATGAAAGACAAACACGGTTTAATGCAAGACCTCTATTGATGCCTCATGACTCTGCCCTCTTTTCTTACCTGCTTTACCTCAATAATATTACAACCATTTTGAACTTCTATTTCTGGAATATTCTTGATTCTTTAACACATTTCGGCTTTTGTAGATTCCATATCCCCTATTTCTGCTTAGAGAGCTGGTACTTCTTTTCTGACTCTGTGAACCTTCCCTGATGACCCTTAGACAGAGGGATCGTTTCTTACTTTGTGCTCCTGGAGCTCTTGCTACTGTTTCCATCACAATAGTCATCACGCAGGATTTAAGAGACTGGCAGTTCCATCACGGGAAGGAATGGGTGTTACTCCCTTTTCTATTCCCTAAGCATCCTATAAATGGCCAGTGAAAGAATGAATGAGAGAATGCATACCTGCCACATAGGAGGCCCTGGGCTTGTACTCCCATTTTTCTGTTTCTATACGCACGGACTCTGCCATCAGTCATGCTCTCACAGATGTGTACCACAAACCCAGGCAGCTAGGCAGCAAACCAGATTCAAGGTGTCTGTTTCTATGACAGATGAATTCCAGTGCATAACTACCGACCCACCTCTCCATCACTGAGCTACCAAAAATACAGTGCTCCAAGGGTAGGGATTTGAGCCTAGAACGGTGCCCGGTTTATGGTAAGTACCAACCAAGTGGGAGAACAGAGGGAAACCAGATGAGGACCAGTATCATCTCTGAGAAATCACCCAGGGGCTCGAGCTGAACTTCCCAACAAGGTATGTGTTTGAATAGAATATCACTCCACCTCTCGGAAGGTGGCGGCTCTGTTCCTTTGACTTTGAAAATGACCTACTCTCCAGAAATATTTACCTGGTGCATGCAGGGACCCCTCTCAAGGTTTATCATCTGTGACAAGCCATGTCTATCAAACTGGCTCTTCCTTTTCTTAACCACTCCTAGTGTTCCTTCTGCAAGTTAATTATAATCAGTTCTCTTTGTGTTTTAATCTTGTTTTCTCACCTGAGTAGGTGCCAATCTGGATACATCATTTTTAGATCCCATAGTGAACAGCCCCCATATCTAGCACAGTAGGTGCTCAACCAATTCTTGTTAGAGCGAGATGTTGAGTGTTTACAAGTCTAGAGGGATTAAAGTGTGTGTGTGTGTGTGTGTGTGTGCGCGTGTGTGTGTGTGACATAACAGCTAGCACCAGAATTCCTCTTAGAAAGGAACTAACTACCCTGAGGAAAATACATTACTGGGCCATTTGGGAGTGAAACCATAAAGCCTCTAGAACAAGACCTGGCAGGAATAAAGCAGAACTGGAAGATAAGAACAGAACAGGAGATTAATTGCTCTGCATGGAAAGTGGGAATATCTGCTTTTATTCGTGAGAAGAAACAGGGAGAGGAAAGGGGAAAGAGGTCACACCCATTCGACCAGAGCCTGGAGCCCAGGTAGGCAGGCATGGACTGTCAAGCACCAAGGTATCGAAGACCAAGTCTTTATGGCTTCCCTCCTCCTCCTCCTAAATGTTTTAGACTTGCCTGCCACACCAAGATCCTACACAAGGAATCTGTGTGCTAGTTCACTGGTGGCAATCGATTAAAAAGTAGAATGCTGTATCAAGTGAGCTATAAACTGAGAGAATTAACCAGAAACAGGAGCTCAGAGGCAGAGGTGATAGGAAAGCCATGAGCCTTCTCCTCTTCCTACCCTTAATCCCAAGATACTGGGAGGATGCAGGTCTTGCTACAAGTGGGGGTAGGTTCAAGCAAGCTTTAGTAGGATGTCAAAGAGCAGGTACTGAAATTGACATGTTTATTACACATGGATTATGGGCAGTAAAAACCTATGGCTGCACTCAGTATGGATGAGGACACTGAGGTCCTGCGGGGTAAGTGACTTGGCCAGGGTCACTCAGCTCTTTAGGTAAAGGGGATGGGACCAGAATTCAGGCTTTCCACATACATTATTCCATCTTCTACTCTGCACAGTGCCTCCGTCCTTAAATTGACCATGGAGGCCTAGAAACAGTGCCTGTCAAAGGCTGTGGCATTTGCTGGACTTATAATTGGAGAAATTTAGGTTACTGTCTATGCCAGGAACGGCTATTATTTATCTAAAGGCTGGGATCACATCTGTGCCGATTAGCCATCCGGGAGAGCCATCTGTCATTTGGGGGAATCCTAAGGGGATCTGGCACAGGTGGACGAGGTCCTGGGAATGGGCTGAATCAGGGAAGCTGCTAGTAGCCTCTAGGCTTCAATTACCTCGAGTCTCCTCACCTTGTGCTGCCTTATTTCTCTGAGGAGCCTGGAAACAGCTCTTCATGGCTGCTGGTATCTTGTGTTTGCAGTTATGAAACACCCAAGATTTGTTTCCAAAGTCTCAGGACCTGGACCCAGGAGAGGCATCACGAGGGAAGGTCCTCTTTGGGAGGCTGCCTCTTTTGTCCACACCCTTTATTAACCAGGTAATAAAGGTGGCTTAACCGTGGTAAACCTTCAGGTAACCAGGGTGACTTTAGTGGATGGAGTCTGTGAAATTCATTTAGTTCTCCCTGTATATCAGGTTCCTTTCCTGCCGCTGACACTGCCCTACAGGTACAGATAGGCATAATGAGGCTGAAATTGTGGCTGAAACAAGAGGATGTTGCAGGTCATGGCAGCCATACGCTTAACTGTTAGCTCACAGCCTCCAGGTTTGAGCAATGGCCATCCCCAAAGAACCAGAGAACCAGAGAGGTTGCAGGCAGCCTGTCTCCTCAGGGGTTTGGGAGGGCTGAGGAGCAGAACTGTCTGTCCAGAGTTGCTTGCAACAGCAACCAGAGCAGAGAGAAAGGGGAATGAAAAAGCTATGCAAATACAGCAGCCTGCTTTTGTCTCTTCTAACCACGAACTCTAAACATTTGATAACAACATCAAAACCACAAATTTCTTTATCCCTGCTATTGTGTGAAACGATGGCTTCAAGAAAGAGAGGTTAAGGAGATTTAGTTGAGGTCAGCCAGCAAACCAGTAAATCCTGGAAATGATTCAGTCTCTGCTCCTCTCCAGCTACTGCCCTTCACTGTTTTCTGTTGCTGTTTAAATAGGAAGCTATGTGAGCAAACAGAAAACGTCATACGTCCTTTCTAGCAGGAATGCAAACACAGGCTAAAAGCCATTTCCATTTTTGACTGGATAGAAAGAACTTGTAGGCATTTTCTGTTTTTTTTTTAATGATTGGATGAGCAGAGCTTTGGAGGGGGGTGGGAAGGGAGTCTTTCTGAACCAGAAAAGCTACCCTAGGAATAATCAATTTTTAACAGCAAGAAAATGGTCTGTGATTGTCCTGCGGATCTCCTTGCGACTTAAGGACCCATGGCAATGCAGGTTTGGATTTGGGAGAATGCAGGAACTACTTGTTCACTAACTTTTAGAAGATGGAGAAGTTGAAATGATCTTAAAAAGACTTTCTCAAGACTGCCCTCTGATTTTGTGTGTTGGGGGGGGTATCTGATACTAGTAGTGACAAAGGTCTTTATTCCAACATCACCTACTTCACGAAGTCTTCTCTGGACATGCACTCTCTATTCCATATCCTTTTCCTAGCTTTGTTTTTTCTCTCTCCTTAACATTTATCACTCTTTACCATGTTATATGTTTTACTTATTTATCACAATCTAAAATAGTGTATATTTATTTATTTATCTTGTTTCTTGTCTTCTCAGTAGAATCTAAGTTTCATGATGACAGAGATTTTTCTTGTTTTGCCCACTGTTTATTCTCCAGGGGCTAGAACAGTGCCTGGCACAGGGAGCTGCTAAAGTAAAATTTACTAAGTGAATGGAAGAAAGGAGATCAAAGTGATATAATCAAAAAAACTTAGAAAGGATCTGCTACATGCAAAGCACGAGTAGCTAATTTAAACAAGTATAAACTCTAATAATTCTCTTGTATTAGTTTGCTATGACTGTCAGAAAAAGTAACACAGACTGGGTGCTTAAACGATAGAAATTTGTTTTCTCACAGTTCTGGAGCTAGAAGTCCAAGATTAAGGTGTTAGCAGGTTTGGTTTCTTCTGAAGCCTCTCTCTTCAGCTTGCAGATGGTCACCTTCTCACTATGACTTCACATGTTGCCCCTCAGTATCTGTGCATGCACCCCTGGTCTCTATGAGATTTCCTCCTCTCATGATGACACAAGTCAGACTGCATAAGGGCGCACCCTAATGACCTCACTGCAATCACCTGGTTAAAGGCTATATCTCCAAATACTGGCATTCAGAGGTATGGGGGATAGGGTTTCAACATGTGATTTTTGGGGGGACATATTTCAGCCCATAACATCCCTCAAAGGGTTAAGATTTATTAGGAAAGTAAGATATAAGTCCTTGAATATTAAAAACTTTAGCAGGGGAAAGGACAAATTAAATAATAAGAAATACAAGATGCCTCTACAGGATAGATACTGAAATGCGCAGTGTGATAGGGCAGTGGTAGCACCTTGTCTTCATTAGGTGTCGGGGAAACTACATATACTTCTGCGCCTTGTTCCTCATCTGGCAAAGAGAAATAGAATTGATGAGAAGATTAAATGGGATAATGTATGCCACATTTCCAACAGCTTGGCATGTAGTACGTGTTTAGTAAATGTTGCTTAACTTCTTATTTTCTCTTCAAAAATAGTGTGTTCATTTTGGTGCCACACACTAACAGGAACACCGATAGCACTGTGAAATCTGCCTTTTCTAGGCAGTTATTTCTTTTCTTAACTGCAAAAGTGGTATTATTTTTTTCTGATTATGAAATAATATACATTCATGTTAAAATTCAAACACTAAAGTGAGGCAGAAAGTGAAAGAAATCCCATAATTAACACCCTCCCCAGCAGAAGATAACCATTGTTCAGCTCCACGTGTCGCCTTTAGCCTTTTAATCTTTATATAAACATGATTTGTTCTTCATGTAAAAGTAAAGTAATTCATAATGGGCATCTTTTTATGCTGATACATATACATCCAACCGGTTCACTTTTACATTTATGTTTCATTATACTGGGGAAGGAGAATAAGACTCCTGTCAAAACCTAGGAATGCTCAGGTGCACAAAGTAACCTGATTTCTTTTCCCTAGAACTGCTCAAAGCCTGTAATATACACAGTGACTAGCCAAGAGGCTCACACAGCACATGGCATGTGCCAGTTATTAAATTATTGTCTAAACTTATCCTTTTTTCTTGGTTTGCAGTGCTGGGATGAAGACTGCAAAACTTCATTTTGCCACCTCGCCCCCTGCTATGCTCTGCCACAAGGGGGCGTTGGGTGGGAGAGACAGAATGGCTGAGAAACTTCCTGTTTGTTTCCTGCCTGTTTCACTCCTGTGTCAGATTAGCAGCATTACTTCCAACTGGCAGCAGCAAATACTTAGAGCAGCAGCTGAATCCAGTTTGTTCTTTTTCCAACACTTCCAGAACCAGCCTCACTGCACAGAGATTCAAGCACCAGCTGGTTAGTATGCCTTCCTTGGAGGTCTGGATCCCGGACCCATGGGGGCTCCACTCCTCCTCCTTTGAGCTCAGAGTCTAGTGCACGGCGAGCAGCACCCCCTCTTCAGAGGTCTAACTTTCAGTAACTTGGTGCCCCTTCTGCAACCTTCTAGGATTTAACAGAATCAACCTATCAATGACAGCTGGTTTATCTAATAATACCAGCCCTGGGGTTGAAGACTGCTTTCTGAATTGCTACCCCTGTAATTAGGGTTGTTCTGCCTTTTCAGATACTTAGTTAACAATTTTATATCTACCTTATATTAACAACTTTCTGTTCAATTAATTGGAAGGTCTCTGTCTCCTGACCTCTGTGACATTTTTGGACCTTATTTGACTATGTCCCTTTCCTCAACAGACAGCTCAGAGGTTCAGCCTTCTGTCAAAAATGCTTAGAGAAAGGTGGTTCTGAGCATTACTAGAAAGCTAAAAAAATATATGACAGTTAAGAAAGACTCAAGTAGACTGGGTGAAACTCCCCATAGAAATGAGGGAAGGTAGAGTGAAGGCTCTATATGCTACCAATTGTAATATACAACCATCATTTTTCAGCCACTAGATCTGCCACTAGTGAAAAGACTGAAGAATCACCAAGATGCATATTGAAAGTTAACCCTAAGCATTTTTGTTTGAGCCAAAACTTGCAGATCTTGAACATTTAATCTTCATTTGAGTTCATTTTATCATTTCTTAAAGTCTTTTAGTCATTTTGGCTTCATCATTTATCAATTCTTTTTCTCTTACGCAGATTTCGACACCTTTTCTTTAAAATATAGTACTCAACCCAGCAAGCCATGAATATTCTCTCTACTTCACAGAGTTAATTAAATTCTCTTCTTTCCTACAATAGTATTGATTCTTCCTGCCAACTTTTCCTTTAAAATACCCTTCACACTCATGTTTTCCTACTGATTTCAGCTGCCACAACTTTCATTTGCATTCTTCCTCTTGTCTGGCTTGCTACAAGAACCTTTCCCTGATTCTAACCTCCAGCTGCTCTCTATTCCAGGTCACCCTCTCTGCTATTACCTGGCTGATTTACTGTGTTCAGTAATTCTTCTGCCAAAACCCTTCCAAGGTTCCTGATTGCCTATATCTCTAACTTCTTTCTTGGCATGATGTGCCAGTTCTTCTCAACCTGACTTCAGCAGTTTCATCTCCAGCAACTCATTTTCCTGACCCAATGCTCTACTCAAACATGTTTACTCATTATCCTTAAATTGGATCTCTGCTCTTTTGCCTGCAAGCATACACTTTACTGTCCTATCAAAAATGCCTTACTTGTTCTTAATCTCAACCAAATATTATCAGGTCTGCAAGGTCTAACACCATGTCTTTCTCAAAGCAATTGTTCCTTACCACTCTAATATGATGCTCTCTTCCTTCGCTGAATTCCTGTAGCTTTTAGTGTTTTAACCTTGTAATAACACTAGCTACCCAATATTTACTGAGCACCCACTCTGTGACAGTACTTATTTGAACACTTTATTATCACTAATCCTCTTTACAACACTTTAGCCTGTTTTGGATGAAGATTTGAGACTCAGATTGGTTAAGAGTTTCCTAAGGTCATATAGCTTCTTAAGAGAGAGCATCAAGAGAGAGGCATCTTTCTTCAACTCTATCATGCTGTTATCTATTGATTTCAAGTCAGAAGACCCTGGCACTAACTAGCACTCAAATCTTGCATGGATCACTCCACTCCTATTGACTTTATTTTCTCATCTCCAAGGCCCCTTCCATCACTAACATTCAGAGAGCCAGTTCACAGAGGGTCATGAATCCCATTATGCTCTTCTAGATGAAAGGAAAGATCTCAAACAATCCAGACTGGTATTTTTATTTTATTTTCCTTTAATTCCCAGGAAAGAGGAGATTGTGGTGGGGTCAGGACACTGAAGCGATTACTCTTTGCAGGATGCTTACAGGCATCTTGTCAAACTGAATTAAGCATTTATCTTTATTTAGAAACTCCGGAAATTTTACAGGAAGGGTTTGTTAGGAGAGAGTTTAAACTGCCAACCTGCCATAGAATCACAGATGAACAAAAGCTGTGTAGAGTCCTTTTTCCCCTTTATAGCAGAGGGGTTTGCCTTTTCATTTTGTGGGCCCTATGGAAGAGCAGACACATGTCCCTTTTTTCAGACAGGAGATTTTGTTCAGCAGTTGACAAAGCAACCTGGGGGCCCAGCCCCGTGGAGAGTGTGCTAGCTAGAGATCTGCAACTTTTGCTCAAACATATATCCCAATCCTTGAGCCTTGCAGGGTGGAATTACACAACACTGACAAAGAGCTGAGCACACTGAAATAGGAAGCCAATATAAAGAGGAATGTTCAAATCTCAAAATCATGGTTAAGTTCAATTTCTCAATTTACTCACCTTGACCTTAGCTGCGGAAATAATATGGACTTAGGAGTTAAACAAACTGAATTTACAACCTGGCCCTTTGTTACTCACCTCTCCGAGTTTTCGTTTCTTCTTTTATAAAACGAGTGTCACACCACTTGCCTTATTGCATTGCTTTTAGAACTAGAGGAAATGATGCACATAATGCACCTACTCCAGAGCAGGTGCTCACAAAGGTTACCTTCTTTGCCTGTCTGTGCCTTAAATAGTTAACCAAAGGCCAGCAAATAAACGATATTTCTAAATCCAAACTGAAGTGGGAGGGGGAAATATGGATGGCGTGCCTAAGAAAAAGGCCACATGAACACTATCTATCCCACTTTGTATATTTTCTCCTCATTTGAATATCCCATTTGTCAATCTTGCAAGAAAGGAAAAAAACCATTCATTGTTTACGAGATTTCACGCTTTCCCCTCCAGCCTGCTTCTTGAGGTAAATCCTAAGAGTCAGCACAGCATTTCAGGGCTGCCGCCCCCCCATCCCAGGCAGTGCTTCTTCAAGGCGCGCTTTTAAGTGCTCGCATGACTAATAAAGTGTGACATGGCTGAGATTTGCTAGGCTTCTCTTCGGGAGCGTACATTCTAGCTGACAAAATTTGGCTAAATTTAGCTGCCTTTAGACAACAAGCGTCTTCCAAACAAAGAGGGCCTCAAAGGCGAAAATGAGCCATGACCAATCTCCATCCTGACATGGATTTGCCCAGTATCTCATCGGCACCCCAGCCCTCAGCACAGAGAAACACATGCGCATGAGCAGCGTCTGTGTCAATGGTGACAAGGTGGACACTAGGTAAAGGCTTCCTCTTGTGGCCTCTAACCCGAGTCCTTACCAAGGTGTGGAAATGGGCCAGGGGCAGAAGCAAACGGAGCAGGGACCAGTAAGCGCAGCATCGTGCTCCCGAGGCACCTGCTGCGTGTTCGTCTGGGCTCTGGCCACCACACTCTGTGGCCTCCAGTCATAGTACAGAAGGTCTGGAAGAGAGCCCAGAGCTCATCTAACTTACCCCTATTCTGTACGTGGGACAAGCAAAGGCCCAGAAAGGGAAAGAAACTTACAGCCCCTACAGCTGCTGGCTGACTGAGCTAAAGCAGGAAGGTCACACTGCCGACTTCTGGTCAACTTATAACTGATTCGGAGGAAAGAAAGTGTTGGAAATCTCCCAGGACATATGGGAGGCACTTTGCGGAAGAGAATCATGCGTTGCTGAAGCATTCTGAGAGCTAAAACTGTCTCCCTTCTAGTCCAAAGTTTGTGTACTTGGATCTACAACACTGTGAATGTATTTGGCACAGATTGCAAAAAAGACACTCTGTGGCAGGCAGGGGCGCTGAGTGTGACGGGATATCCCCTGAGTTCAGCAACAGACCCCACAGCAGCCAGGTAAGGATACGAATAGATCACAGGCTCAGACTCAAGCTCAAAGGAAGTGCCATAGTCCCTTGGGGGTGTCAACTGTGCAGCCTGGAAAGGCCATCCAACCTATTGCGAGAGTTTCAGATCCAGGCACATTCTCTGTGTTCTAGACATTACTGTTTGGCACTTGCATCATTCCCAGCTCCTTCTAGCCCTCTTCTCACGTCTCAGGGAATGATGGCTGGGAACTGCATTTCCCAGAATCCTATGCCAGCAGGATTCCTGCTATGGTTTAGGTTCTGTCTGTGAGACGCGCTTAAATGAGGGTTGGAAGACAAAGTTATTTTTCCTCTGGCAATGCTGGTGGACATATGGCTTTGGTCACATGCTATCAGTGGCTTCCATGTTCCCCTGACTGTCAGGGGTTGCAGGACCAGCCGTGACCATTGCCCATAGTAGTTTTCTGCAGTTTCCTGACTCCTGGGAGGTGGCAGTAACTTCTTAATTCTCAGAATCATGGCTTCCGGTAGTAAAACTGAAAGTTAGTGGCTGCCCCCTTGTTTTAACTTTACAGCCAGTCCTTCCAAAACTTTTGAAAGCACCTATTTCTCTGTGTTAATTCCTTTTCTGTTTGAAATCTCTAGAGCAATTTTTGTCCTCTCAACTAAACACTGATTAACAATACACTTAGTTGTAATAAAAAACAATTTATTAAACAGTTCACATGTGCCCGGACTATACTAAGCATCATCTCATCCAGTCCGCACTCTAATACTATGATGATTCTTATTTTATTAAAAAAAAAATGGACGATTAAATAGATAAGATGACTTTTCTGGGTTCACCTAGGTAGCAAATGGCATGTCAAGGTTGAACCCAGGCTATCTGACTCCAGAACCTATACTCTAAGCCACTTTGCACACTGACCCCTTCATTTGAGAATTACAATCTCAGAAGAGTCATATTTGAGGCCACCATCAAGGACAAGTTGACTCTCAAAGGAGAAAGAAGGACATCAGGGTTCAAAGAGAGAGCTGTGGGAGCCATTCTTTGCCTCCTCCCTGTTACCCTTTCTTCTATAGCCGATAAAATTTCACAGACATGTGCCAAGCTCCCAGGTACCTGACCCTCCACCTTGTGTATCGTTCTCTGTAAGTCCTCACCATAGCCTGCATGTTAGAGATTACCATCCTCTTTTTGTGGAAGAGGCCAGTTCACATCTTCTCTGTGAAGCTTCCCTTGCTCTCCTGCCATGGCAGATTGTTCCTAGACCCTTAAGCAGGTATCTCAATCCACTCTGAATTAGGAATGAGTTACATGTATTGGTTTGGAAGTGTCAGTTGTCAGGTGGCACCTTTAATTTACACCACAGTGGGACCTTGAAAACGTCCTCAGGCTCTTTAATGGGATCCCCATGTCAGTAGTACTCTGACCACAGAATTTGGTTACACAGTCCCTTTAGCTCTTCTTCAACATCCCATATCCTGATACCTCATCTGTTTCTGTAAGTTTCTATCCATGGTTCTGTTCACAACTCTGATGCAGGTATGTGCTCATTAGCACTGGGTGTCCTATGACCTAATACCTGGTAATTGCCTGAAAGACACAAAATGGAGCTGGATCTGTACTGGAAGATTACTCTCACAGCTCTCAAGGGTCTGAGCTGTCCTGTCCCAGATATATTTCTAGCACTCCTGTGGTATACTGCTCTGTCAACCCTATTCCTGACTGCCAGACAGCCTTTACGTATCTCACTGACAGCACAGTGATTCATTCATTCATAGTAGAGATTCAGGAATTGTTAGCTGAAATGAAATAAAAGGGAATGTCTCTGATTTGGAAGAGCCCCCAGAAATGAAGCATTTGCCAAGACTGATAATTACCAAAGAAGAAAGAAAATGTCATCTCCCATCAAAGGGGCCATAGATAAGTAAGGAGGAAGAGGATGGCCCAAAGTTACCTGACAAGGTGTTTGTCCACTTGATCAGATAATTCAGACAAGACAGACTAGATAAGATCCAAAAAAGAAAAGGAAGATTCATGAAGAAAATTTGAAGTAGGGACCACATGGGGCTTTCTGAAGCTAAAAGGCAGACCCAGGGAAGCAACTGCCAGGAGGTGTCAAGACAAGGCTTTGTAGGGAAAGGAGAGGCACAGGAGGGAATGGAAGGCAAGAGAGCAAACTCTCAGGAGATGGAATATAAAATAGGGAAATAGGTCAAAAGTTTAGGAACAGATTAAAAGGGAACAGAGATGAATAAAAAAAAAAGAAGAAGAAAGATGATAGGAGGGGGAAAATGACAACTACAGATTCTACCAGCCATTTTTAATGTGCAAAATGAGCTACATGCATACTAGGAGGTTACTGGCACTGGTCTGAATTTCCAGGCTTTTCAGAAACACATCCAGCATTCTCATGATACACTGGTCAAGCTATGCTAGGGCAAGTGTCAGTAACAAACAGTACCCATATCTCATTGGCTTAAAAAACAATGAAGGCTTTTTTCATGCCCACATTGAAGGTCCACTGTGGTTCAACCAATACTCTGCTCTACATTGTCCTCTCTTAGGGACTCAGACTGAAATTGGCTCCTCTGGCATTGAGCTCCATCTCCTGAAGTCCAAGAATACTGAGACAGAGAAAGAGAACACAGAGAATCACGCACTGACTTCTAAAGCTTATGCCTGTGAGTAAAACATGCCATGTTCACTCACACTTTATGTACCAGTCACACAGCTGTGACTCAACTTCAGAGGAGGAGGGAATATAAGCCTACCATGTACCTAAAACAACCAGAACTATTTGGTCAGAATTAACAGCTACAAGGTAAATTCCCAGGTTCCCTATTTTCAGCCTGGTATTTTCTTAACAGAATTCATAGAGCCATAAAGTGACAGAGCAGGAAGGGACCTGGCAAAGTATCTAGCCTGGCTTTCTGAATTGATCAGTAAGGAAAACTGAACTTTAAGAGATGAAGTGACTTGCGGAGGACCACACAGCTTGTGAGACAGCCAGGTTCCCAATTCCCAGCTTTCTGTGCCGCTGGTAGGTCACCAAGGCACTTCTATTAGCCTAACAAATATCTACTCACTTGAACTACCGGATTCCTTTCATTTCATTTTGGAACAGGCTTTTAATTACTACTGTAAGAAAAGCAAGGGCTTCCTGCCAGATGCTTTGGTGTTGCCAAGCTCCCTGTACCTTCAATAATGAATCTCAACCATATAAATAAATAGAAAGCCATTATGAGTTTGAAATAAGAATTTGGGTAGTATTTGAGAGAAATGTTTGATGATACACATTATCCCTTCTGCAAAACACAGAATTATTTTTGGCCATTAGAATAGGTATGCATCACTATGTGTGTGTGTGTGTGTGTGTGTGTGTGTGTGTGTGTGTATGCATATATATATTTGCATCTATATAGACTATTTCCAGAAGGATGCCCAGGAAAGTGGTAATAATGTGAGGGGATGTGCAATCAAGAGACTTGCATTTTCCCATATGCCCTATTAAATCATTTGGATTTTTCTACCATGTGCATATTACTTTTTCAATAAAAATAGTTAATAAAACAATAAAAGAAGTAACATTTTAAAAAGTAACAGATGTCAGAAAATGCTTAATGGGACTCGGCAGTATCTTTTAGAGTAACATGAAATAGAACAAGATGAGGAAAAAGACTAAAATGGAAGCAACTGATAGCACTTACCAGCAGGCAGTACATTTTTTAGCAAGTTGCAATATATTTTTGTGTCAGACAAGCATAATTTAAATATCATTAGGCTATGATCTGGATCTGGGTAGTCAAATCTGGGTTCAAGCCCCCCAAAGGTACTACAATATTTTACTCTTTGGGAGTTAATCACTTGAACTTCTCTGTGGTTCAGATTTCTTATCTGTTAACAGCCCAAAATTTGGGCTTCCTTTACCAAGGTGCACTTGTGCACTGGCCACTTCTGTTTTACTGAAGAGTCAGCACATGTAGTGGTAAGGTCAAGGGCCTTGGAAACAGACGTACTCAGGTTTGCATTCTGCACCACCCACTTATTAACTGTGAGACCTTGAGCAAATTACTTAGTATCTCCCATTTTCTATAAGGTTGGGTAAATGCCTGTCTTCAGAATTGTTATAAAGTTGGACTAAACGGAAATACAGAGAACTCCTGGGACACGATGGCATTCAAAAATTTTAAACTCCCTTCTGAAACCATTTCAACAAAGCAAGTGAGAAGATCCCACAGCTGGGAAGAATGGAAAGTCCCCATTGCTGGCATCTAATTTTTTCTTCTGGTGAGTCTATGTTGACATAAACAAGGATGAAACAGGACCGAAGAGAAGTGACAACCTCATGGGGATCAGAGTCTTTTATCCATTAACACATTTAGCTCCTGGTGCTAGCCAGTATTTCTCTATGATCTTATCTCAACAAGGAATAGGCATCTTAACAAAGCAGCCCAGTCATAATAATAACAATAATTTTACAGTTTGTAAGATGTTTTCACATATACTATTCCATTCATCCCCCAATTTGTGACTCATTCATCCATTTATTCAGTCATCTATTCAATAAATATTTATTGACCATTTACGTGCCCGGAACCCACACTAAGTGCCAAAAACAGATTGACAGACAAAAAGAGTTCTATTACCTACCCCGAGAAATCCTACCATTTTAAGAGGGGAAACATACATTAATCAAATAATCACACAAATAAATGACAAATCAGATGTCTTAGCTTTTCAGACTGAAAGGACAGGGTGTGCAAACACCCTGTGGCAGAATGGGAAGGGATCATACTATTAGGGAGCAGAAAGATTCCAAAGTGACAGGCACAGCATGAGGTGACAGCAAGAGAGCAGGCTGGCTTTCCAGGACCAAGGAGAGAGATTCCTTGGGACTTATAGAGAATTAACATTTGCCAGGGGCTGAATTCAGAGTGCTGAGCTGACAAAGTACACTAAGGAATATGCTGGCTGTAAGCAGGTGAGGGAGAAATGGGTAAGACTGGCAGATATGGGTTAAATCAGCTGTGCTTCCCGAAAGGAATTCAGAAAGCCCGAGGGTGTCAATGTCCTGTTTGCCTCTCCTAAAAGCTCTACAAGGGAGAGGGGAGGGAGGCGGGGAGGAAGGATGGGGTTCATGAGCCTTATTTCAAAGGTGGAGTGAATAAGGTCATACAATGCTTGGGGGAAGCTGGTGATCTGGTGGCTTTTCTTTAACAAGAAATTCATGATTTAATACTTTCCTTGGTATCCTTATCTTTCTGACGTTCTTTCTCCTTACTCAGAGACGCCCACATTTATTGTTGTTGATGGCCTTTGGAAATTATCCCAGCTCTTGGAAACCAGACAGTAAACTAAGTGGGTCTGCAAGTGTGTGAAGCATCCTGGCTTATGGGGTACTCTGCAAATTCAAGACTACAGAAATCTCTGCCAACTTTTTCTCGGGGAGAATGGGCTGTAAGTCTTGAGACAGTCCCTGGAATAGACAGTGGTTCTCGCCCCTGGTTACACATTAGAATCGTCTGGTGATGATTTAAAAGCACACACAGTGAGTGGGGGTCCCACCCAAGACCAACGACATCAGAACCTCAGGAGTAAGGAAGGATGGAGCACTGGTGCTCTCTCCAAGCACCCAGGTCATTCTGCTGGGCAGCCAGGGTGGAAAGCCACCAGCACAGAGAAAGCACATCTGTGGCCAAGCCCTTGGTTGTTGGTAATGTGAACTCAGGAGAGCAGCCCTGTATCTGGACCTCAGTGTTCCTATCTGTACCATTGAGGAGCTATTCCAGATGACTTCAAAGGCCTCTGCCAGCTGTGGCAGTCTTACTCTGCATCGGAAGCATGGCTGCATCCACAGTAAGTGACCTATTTCCTCCTGGGCTCTGTGGCTCTGTCCCCAGAGCACCTCCCCCAACCTGAGGCATGGCATCCTGGAAAGAGCACTGGGCCAGGAGTCAGGAGACCAGTTTTCCAGTCCACACAGACAAGGTGTTAGCTGAGCAACACAAAAAATACCACTCAAACTCTTTAGACCTCAGTTTACTCCGTCTGTTAGATATGCTAATGTTAACCCTCTTCAGTACTGAAAGCAGGAAGCCTGACCAGATGATCTCCAGCCCGTTCCAGCTCTAACAGTCAGTAAGAGTTCCAGTCTTGACCAGTGAATTATGTCTAAAGGAATACAAATAAAAACATGCAAACCAGAGTTCCCTGGGATGAAGCTCTGGGCTCTGCAGCTCTGCGGTCCCTGCAAAGTGCAATCACTCCTCCCTGCACTACGCTGTGCTGACCTGTGGCATCCGTTGCAGTCAAGCACCTGCCCAGCAACTCTGAAGCAAAATGGGAGCAACAGAGGCTGCAGAATCCATTGTGATCAGCCCACCGGTCTCCACAGAAGTGTTGTTTCTGCTGTTGGTTAACGCAAAGTCACCATCAGCAAGGAGTGAACAAGAGAAGATCCTACATCCGTCAGATACAAGGTATGGCTCCCCCGGATGGACATCTGTTCTGACTTGCATGCTATGGGCTCTCAAACTCCCTTCCCTCACCTGAGCTCCATATTTAACTGCCCCCTATATCTATCTGTTAAAAAAAAAAAAGGCATTATCATCTCATCACATGGGCAGTTAGCCAAGATACACCCCTCAACTTTGCCTTGCATACTGAGGCCTGAAGAGTCTCATGCTGAACCACGGTCGCATATCCGTCCTTTATGCCGAAGCCTTTTCCGATTGACTACATCAGCTTCCTAACTGCTGTGCCTGCCGATCACTCCCCTTCCATCTATCCCAGCTGAATGACTGCCTCAGGACACAGTTTAAATGTCACCCTGCCCCCTAAAAAGCTCTTCTACCTACACAAATCACCTATTATTTCTTTTCCGTAACTCTCTTTAGTTCCCTCACAGCCTTATCCCAGCCTGCTATCACCTACTTCATTTGTTTGCTCGCATCCCTGCTGTCTGTCCTTCTGCTAGAATATCAGTGCCATGAGGATAAGGGCCTGCTTTGCTCATGTGAAGCCTCAACATTTAGCACATTGCCTGTTACATGACAGGCCCATCAACAAATACTGCTGAGTGAATGAGTGGATGAAAGCTCACTGGGGAAAATGCAAATGTTTGACCCAGCATCTCCCCCCATGTGGCCCGAGCCTACCTCCTCTCCCTATCCACATCGCTGCTCCCCATGCCATGTAATAAGCATGTTCTACTCTTCTCCAAGCCACCAGGGCCTTGAATGTTCCTGGGGCCTGAACTGGGACATGCCGGTCCCAATGCTGAAATGACACTTCCTCTCTCCTAGCAAGCTCCTGCTTATTTCTGAGGAGCCAGCTCACATTTCCCATCTTGTAAAAGCTCCCCATGCCCTCTGCTATTCTCTCTTCTGCACTCCCGTGGCACTGAAATCCCTCTACTGCATCTTTTGTTGCACTTCATCATATTCATTTGTTTAAGTGACTGCCTCCCACTATGGACTGTGAGCAACTTAGGAACAAAGATTCTTTCCACCCGTTGTTTTCCATCAGCATCTGGTACAATATCCAATACATAGTTAGTGAATCTCTGCGAATTATATCTGCAATTCCAGAAGCTGTCCCATGTGAATGTTGGTCCCATTAGAAGTTGCATGAACTCGTAACTGTAAGAGTTGAAAAACGGGTGCTCCTGGACCTCCTAACCATCCCCAGAGGGCAGACCCAGACTCTCCATTTATTTGTGGACTTTCAGGAATAAGAAAAAAAAGGTCAATTTGTGTCAATAAAATGGGCTTCAAACAAAGTGATAATCTTAACACTCTTATCCTTCTACAGGAAATGTCCTGGCACTATGCTGGCACCAGAACCCCCCAAAGTCAAACACGACACAGCCGTGATCAGAAGGAGCTCAAGGATCAGTACTGGCAGGGAGAAGACAAACATTCTTGTTCCTCTGCCTAAATTTAATTTAAAACCTGCTTGTGGGTGATAAATGAAAATCTCAGCCAGGTTGGCTTGCCTGGAGGGCATTTCATGTAGGTCTCCAGGAGACAAGGGGCTTCCCAGGCATAATGTCCAGTGATAGGAGACCAGACAGAACAGTCATCCGGAGGCACCTGACCTCCTGACAAGGAGGCCTGAGGGATCCGGTCCCCAGTATGGAGGAGCTTCCAAAGCTCATCGCAGCCCAGGATACTTCCATGAATTTCAGGGCATTGCAAAAGTGTGCCAATTCCAGAGCCCTGCCCAGGTTGCCCCCAAATAATAAAAAAGATCCCTTACTAAAAGATCACTTGGATTTCCTGAATGGCTTGTCCCATTGCCCCAGAATAGTGGCAGATGTCCCAATTGTTTATGGGCTTAGGATTTTTCTACTTTTGGAAAAAAATGCTTCCAGATGTGCAGAGCGCAGGGATGGACTGCCCCTCCAACTGCGACCCTCTTGGCTGTCAGCTGGAAGAGAGGTAAGCTCCTAGTACAGCATTCCCTAGGAGGCTGACAAGCAGTATCCATGCTCCTGACCCAGGGTGGCCTTTAGGAAGGTCAGCACCTGCTTCGCAGTTACTCCGTCTCCCTGATCCCTTACTAACACAGGGATGTACGTCCCCAGGCTGACCTCGCCTAGCTCAGGGCTGAGCTGGGATCCTTCTGAGATTTAGAAAGTCTTTTATGAGCTTTTGGCTTGATCTCCCTTTTTGGTTGTAAAGCCCAGATTACATCTATTTCATTCCTCAAAAGAAAGGCTCTGCTGCCCAGGAGGGAATAATAAACTTTATAAATTACCCAATTAATCGCAGTAGCAAACAATTTGAGCTGGTGGGGACAGCATTCTACCTTCTTTCTGGAGGGATGTTTTTAGATGTACATATGCTGTTGTTAAGTTTGTTATTGATGCTGTTGTTGATGTCACTTAAACTTCTTATCAACCCCTAGAGGTGGGCATTAACTGGACTAATTCAGAGTGAAATAATGCTGATTTGAAAGACACCTCTCTGAAAGTCTGTACTAGTAAGATTTCTCAAGTTTTTTTTTTTTTTCACCTGTGTGTTTTTCTGAAGGGGAAAGGTGACACTTAATGCCCCCAGGGCACAGTCACCTGTTACCCACAGAGCACACCTGTGGGCACAGAGCTAGGCACTTCACAGCTGTCAGCGCTGCTGGCTTCACCGCCCTTCTGAACCTGGGCCTTCGAGGACCTGAGACCCACCTGCTCTATTACCACAAGTCCTGCTCACCCTCACCCTCTGCTTCATTTCTGCTTTAAGAACTGGTATTTGGAGACTTGCTCACATTTACCTGGTGATTAAACATCCATCCAGCCTAGATTCCTTTTTACTGCTTTAGATGGTGAGGCCCTGAACAGGGGTGACAGAAATAATAATTGTTACTGGAGGGCTTATATATGCCAGCAGTGTTCACTCATATTTTTGTATTCATCAACGAGTCCTCTGTGGTATATATCATAATACTCCCGTTATACTTACAAAGCTAAGGTTCAAAAAGGTTACTTAACTTGCTGAGGGCTGCAAAGTGGACCCAAGCAGGCAACAGAGGATTGGATATTTGGGAAGACGTACTACTTAAAACAGGCCAGAGGAAGTGGCTCAGGACTTCAGGCCGTTGTTGCTGAAAGGAACCAGAGATCAGACACTGGCCAAGTGTGTCAGGGCCAAGGGCCAGTTTACTGTCTTTTAAGAGGCACACAGAGCCAGTGAATATTACTTCGGCCAGTAGAAAACCATCAGCATTTACATTGCAGCATCAGTGTGATGGGGCAGACACGTGGTGAAAGTAATGGGGCATTATACCGCAGTATCGGAAATTTAGAGCTGGACGTGCTCTGCGAGAGCATCAAAGCCCATCCCTCATGTTAGAACTGAGAAAGTGGAAGATGAGAAAGGGCAGGTGACCCACCCAACTTCATGCAGCATTTTGGAGGTGGTGTCAGGACAACAAGCCAGATGTCCTGCCTCCTAGGCTGGTGGCCGAGCTCACTTATACATGTTATATTGTTGGGCACTCATGGAGCAAGTCGAACAAGTCTCTGTTTTCAAATAGATTATCACTAACATGGCAGACAAAGCAAGAGACACACAATACATAATTCCACATGGGCCATGGCAGGAGCTTACTTTATAGCTAAGGGAGACAAAATTCCAGAGATAGTAAGGGAATTTCCCTAGGCCTTGCTGTGGATTAGTAACAACACTTCGTCTAAAATCTAGGTTTCCCAAATCTTAGCCCCATGCTTTTCTCCTTATTCCTTTTTCCTAAACCCTCTCACCTAGTACCATACACACAGGTGAGCCTGGGCTCAACAAGATACTGTGAAAACATAACCCTTACCAAATATCAACTAATAAGCAGCTCTCTAGATGAATCAGATTCTTCAGTATCTAAAGGACTGAATATTTAATGATTACAAATAAATAATGGAGTAATGAAGTAATTAAATTCAGGCCAACATTTATTTGCTTATTGACATTACTTATTTCAAGTATGCATTGAATGGATGCTGGGCGTGCAAATAACAATAGCTGTGCTTATAATTGTGGTAACTACCACTTACTGGCCACCATTTTACATACTATCTCATTTGACCCTTAAAACAATCCAGTGAGTAAATATTCTCACCCCTGAGGCATAGAATGCGAGCTCCCTGTCTCAATATCCATTCTGCCCTTCCTTTTAGAAATGGGAACTTGATTTCCAAATGGATGTATTTTTGCCCAGTCAAATGTATTTCCCAGGTACTCTTACACATAAATATAGCTATATAACTAAATTTGGCCAATGAAATGCAAGCAGAATCATCACATAAGTCCTTCTAGAAAGTCCCATTCAAGAGAGGGGCTGTGCCCGTTTTTTTCCTCCTTCCTCTGTCCTGCTCCTCAGCACATACAGGGGACGGCTGGGGCTCCTCTTTCATTTTGAACCCTGAGGATAATGGCTACATCACAGCAGAGAGCTGTAAGGATTCTGAGTCCCTGACCATTTTGCAGAATTATTGCACCTACTCTGAACATCCTTTTAAGCGTGAGGAAAAAGAAAAAAAACTTTTTTTTTCTGTAGCATAACTTTAGCCTTTTAATTATGTACAACCAAACCTAATCCTAACTAATACAATGGCCATTTTCTAGTGAGGAAAAGAAGGCTTAGGCTGAGGAACTCCTTTCACTTCTGTGGCAGATATGATAGTAGATGTAACATAAACCTCTTTCATTTTTTCTCTGGAAAACAAAGGAAGAATGCATTCCCAGTTTCCCTTGCTGTTTGACAGGGATCATATGGCTGAGTTCTGAATGATGGAATATGAGTGGAAGTGATATATACTTGCAGGCCAGGCAATAAAATACCCTGCATTATCCTCTACACTGACCTTCCATTTGATAGTGACCATCCATGGTGAAGAATGGGGTGTCATAGGATAGAGGGACCCTGAGTCTTGAATGACTGTGGGGAGCAGAAATTCCTGCTATGCCCTGCAGACCCACAGACAGACATAATACAGAAACAACCCTCCAAGCATTAAGGCACTGAGACCATGGGGCTGTTCCCATAGGAGGCTGTTATGGATCTCCAGCTAGTGAGTAGAGGAGCTGGAATGTGAGCTCTGGGGTTATTCGACTGAAGACTATAATTTGGTGCCTGCCTTTAAGTTGAGTTCATGGAAAGCCAGATGGGTACATTGTTAGGTTCAATGGGGCTTTAGAGTCCCACAACAGAAGTTTATATAGTGTAAAATGTGGTACAAAGGAGAGAATGGTCAGTTCTGATGGTCTGAGAAAGGTGACATAATACCAGATATTTTTTAAGATAGAAAGAAGCTTATGTCAAAGCCTCTGTCCTCCACGACCCTACAACCAGGCTGTGGAAGCAGGACAACTGGAAATGAAACAAGCAATAGTGGGAGGCTGTGCAATGACTAGGAGACAAACTAAAACCCAGACACTGAGCTTCTCAAGAGCTAAAAGAAGAGCTGAATGAAATCTGCAGTGGGCAGGGAGGGCTTTCATGGAGGTGACTAACTCCTACTTAGACCTAGAAGGACAGATGGGATTCCAACTGGCAGAAGGGAGATAGAGGAAACATTTCATGGGAGAGAAACAGCAAGAAAAAAGGCAAAGGTGGAACTTCTCATGTAGCACAGATGGACCAAGCCCCTACAGTGTGGCAGGGAGTTTGCTGGAAACGCGAATCACAAAGGTAAATAGGATGAAGTTCCTTTTCTCAAGGAGTCCACGGTCTAGAGAGAGTAAGAATGCCTGTTGATCAGCAATCACCACAGAGTGAAAAGTGCTCTCAGAGGCATATGCAAAGCACATGGGAGCACAGAGAATGGATGAAGGCCAGCAAGGATTTGGGTGAGGACTTGGCCCATGGGGTGAGGACATTTCATGGGGTCCTGAGGCAAGAGTATTACTTTCCAGGCTGCAAAAACACAGGCAGAGAAAACCATTCCAAGCACAGGAACAGCCTCTGCAAAGGAGACAAGGAAGCGTGTAGCATGTGCATGGGTGGCAAGACGAGGAATGCAGCTGGATTGGAGATTTGTGCCAGGATGGAGCCGCGGCCCGCAGAGTCAGTGAGGAAGAGTTGAAGAGCCAGGCAAATGAGCTGACATGAAATACAATAATCAAGATATGCCCTTAGCATGAAACAGAATTATATACAAGTGTCTGTGGAATCCAGACCTCACTTGTCCTCATTTGGGGACACACTACAAAAAAAAAAAAAGATGCACTTTCAACACAGCTTAAAAATTTGGAAGGGAAAGTATCAGTCAAGTTAGAGGGCAGAGGGTACTTTCACCTTAAATCCCAGCCAACCACAGTAAGGCAGAAATCTGGGAAGAAGAAGAAGTACACAGAGAATAGATGAGAAAAAGATGTGGATGGTAGAAAGAAGAGTCAGGGAGGAAAAAAACAATACAAGAAATGTTAATAGTGAAGGTAACTGTAGATGGAAATCCAGCAAGGCCTCAAGGTACCAGCTGTTTTCTCTTCTTCCAAAACCACTGAATCTCTTACTCTACAACCTTTTTCCAAGTGTGGTTTTGATTTAGCCCTGAACAACCATAAGTGAAAGACTGATAAATTGCACTTCATCAGAATTAGGAATGTCTGTTTCAAAACCACTTTTAAGAAAATGGAAAAATAATCCAGACTAGTATAAAATATTTGCAGCATACTGATAAACATACTTCATACAAGACTTTAATTTCATAAGATATAAAGAGTTTTCAAAACTCAATAATAAGCAAACAAATATAACCCAATTAAAAAGGGACAAAATATTTGAACAGATGCTTCACCGAGGAAGAGTTTTGGATGGCACATGACTCAGTGAAAAGACTTTAAACATCATTAGTCTTCGGGGCTAGACAAACTAAACCACAAAGAAATAACACTGCATACTAAAGATATCAATTCAAAAAAAACACACAGTACCTCCAAAATATATAAAAAGCTCACACACCTCAACAAACAAAAAGCAAATAATCCAGTAAAAAAATGGGCACAAGATCTGAATAGACACTTCTCCAAAGAAGAAATTCAGATGGCCAACAGACACATGAAAAGATGCTCCACATCGCTAATCATCAGAGAAATGCAAATTAAAACCACAATGAGATATCACCTCACACCAGTTAGGATGGCCAACATCCAAAAGACAAACAATAACAAATGTTGGCGAGGATGTGGAGAAAGGGGAACCCTCCTACACTGCTGGTGGGAATGTAAATTAGTTCAACCATTGTGGAAAGCAGTATGGAGCTTCCTCAAAAAACTCAAAAAATAGAAATGCCATTTGACCCAGGAATTCCACTCCTAGGAATTTACCCTAAGAATTCAGTTTCTCAGTCTCAAAAAGACATATGCACCCCTATGTTTATCACAGCACTATTTACAATAGCCAAGAAATAGAAGCAATCTAAGTGTCCATTAGTAGATGAATGGATAAAGAAGATGTGGTACATATACACAATGGAATATTATTCAGCCATAAGAAGAAAACAAATCCTACCATTTGCAACAACATGGGTGGAGCTAGAGGGTATTATGCTCAGTGAAATAAGCCAGGTGGAGAAAGACAAGTATCAAATGATTTCACTCATCTGTGGAGTATAAGAACAAAGAAAAACTGAAGGAACAAAACAGCAGCAGACTCACAGAACCCAAGAGTGGACTAACAATTACCAAAGGGAACGGAACTGGGGAAATTGGGTGGGAAGGGAGGGATAAGGGGGAAAACGGGGCATTATGATTGGCCCACATAATGTAGGGGGTTGGGGACATGGGGAAGGCAGTATGTACAGAGAAGACAAGTAGTGATTCTATAGCATCTTACTTCGCTGATGGACATTGACTGTAATGGGGTCTGTGGGGGGGACTTGATAATAGGGGGGAGTCTAGTAACCATAATGTCGTTCAAGTAATTGTACATTAATGATATAAAAAAAAAAAGACAATACCAAATTCTGGTGAGGATGCACACCAGATGAGACTCTCATACACTGCTGTTGGAAATGCAAAAACGTACAGTCCCTTTGGAACGCAGTATGGCAGTTTATTATAAAGTTAAACATACCCTCACCATATGTCTAGCAATGCTGCTCCTAGGTGTCACCCAGGAGAAATAAAACTACACCCACATAAAAACCTATGTGCAAATATTTACAGAACTTTATAATCACCAAAAACTGGAAGCAATACAAACATCCTCTACTGGTAAATGGATAAACTGATTGTGGCACATACACATAATAAAACACTACTCAGCAATAAAAAGGAACAAACTGTTGATACATGCAACAGCACAGATAAATCTCAGCATTGTGCAAAGGAAAAGAAGCCAGACTCAAAGGTCTAAATCTATTATTTTGTTTATATGACATTCTGGGACTGGCAAAACTGCTGGAACAAGGAAGAGGTCAGTGGCTGCCAGAGACTGAGACAGCAGGACAGGACTGACTACACAGAGGCCAAAGATAACTTCCTGGGGGGACAGACAGATTCTAGATCTTGATGGTTGTGGTGGTTGCGTAACAGTGTATGCTGTCAACACTCAAAGAACTGTCCACCTAATAAGATGAATGTCATTTTGGTAAATTATAACTCAGTGACTTGGATTTAAGACAAAACAAAACAAAACAAAAAGAAAACACTAGTGCAGAAAGGCCCCATTTCCCAAAGGAACTTGCACCTCTTCCCAGGTGACC